>NW_022681465.1:92139765-92739765 GCF_009764315.1 Trachypithecus francoisi
ATCTGTATGGAGTGTTTGCAAAGATGAGTGCAATAATTCTTCCCATCCTCTCCACATGCACCTCTGTGGCTTTGCCACTCTGCCCCTCAAGAAGTGGAGTTGAATTTCTAGAATCTGGATTAGCTGTTTAACTTGCTTTGACCAAGGAGATTTGAACAAAAAGTAACAAGCTGAAACTTCCTTTTAGCTTTGTTGGAACCATGAGACGACTAGGTGAAGATGCCTCTGATAAACTGTTAGAGATATCTGACCCAGGTAATAGCCAGGACCAAGTCAAGCAGCCATCTTCCATCATCCAGTACTAGCCAAGTCATATTACTTGTGGCACATGAGTGAACTCCACAGAAGAACTGTTGACATGAGTCTAGCCCAGATTACTGATCCAAAGGATGATCAAATAAAATGCTTGTCTTTTTGCCAAATAAAACAATGTCACAGACTCTCCCAAGTCCCCTTATTATTTTTATTTTATTTTATTTTATTTTATTTTTTTTTGAGATGGAGTTTTGCTCTTGTTGCCCAGGCTGGAGTGCAATGACGCACTCTTGGCTCAGTGCAACCTCTGCCTCCCAGATTCAAGCGATTCTCCTGCCTCAGCCTCCCTAGTAGGTGGGATTACAGGCAGGTGCCACCATACCCAGCTAGTTTTTGTATTTTTAGTAGAGACGGGGTTTTGCTGTGTTGGCCAGGCTGGTCTCCAACTCCTGACTTCAGGTGATCCGTCCACCTTGGCCTCCCAAACTGCTGGGATTACAGGAGTGAGCCACCGTGCCCAGCCCCAAGTTCCCTTAAATCATGTAAAATTTCATGAGTATGTGGCACGTGCAGTTTTCGGTGAAGAGGATCCTTAATCTTCATCAGCTTCTCAAAGTGATCTATGAGCCAAATTTAAAAAGTAAAGACCCATCAGCCCCAACTATGATTTCTCTTCCAGAAGCTGGCCTTCTCAGCTCTGGCTTGACCTACTGGTATAGTGTGTAGCTGGCTTTGGAAAGAAAAGGAAACCCCATTTACATTATCTGTATTCCAGCATCCTCACCTCTTCCATGAGTCTAGCTGAGTAAGAGTTTGGATCTTAGTTCCCACCTTTTCCTGTGTATTCATTATGATGCATGGAGCGATGAGAGTAATTCCCATGTTAAATGTGGCCAGAGAGGTTGGCAGACCAAGGAGCAAGTTACCGTCCTCCCAGATTACCATTACACTTCCATAGAAAATCCTCTAAAAACTTGCCACAGACATTACCAAATTGTCACCCTTTATTGCATTATAGTAAGCCTTTGAGGTAGAAATCACTAAAATTACTTGCTCCAGGCCATAAAGCAGACCAAGTACACCTCAATACCAAAGCTTTTCTCCCAGAAAAAAAAAAACGGACCCAGGACCCTCAGGGTAGGCAAAGACACTTCTAAAACATCTGTCCGGGCCAGTTCCTCATTTGGATCGGTGCTGACATAAACAGAAACGCCAGGGGCCGGAAATGTGGCCAGGACGATGCCCCTGTGTTCTGGGCACTGTTTGTTCGAATACCTCCTCAGGTGTCACTCAGGAAGGAGACACGCCCTGCCTGGACTGCAGCGAACGCTGAGCGTTACGCGGTACGTGGTGGCCCTCAGGTTACCGACCGGGTCCGTTAGACTCCAAAGGACAAAAGGCAGGAAGCAGCCTGGTCTTGGGGTCTTTAAATAGAGAGGTGCCATCTACTGCCGAAAACTCAGTCAACATCTCGGGACAAAGCTGCACTCACCCCCGGCCGGCTGAGCTCTGGGCCCCTTTAGCCTTTCTTTGAGCCTGGTCCAGTAAAAAGCAGCCCCAGCAGTCCCAGGTGAAATGCTCCACACCCGGGCCCGCTGAACTGCAGAAGCGAAGACTGACAAGCACTCTGTCCGCGCGTAGACTGGGAGCTCGCGGCACCGGCGGCTCCGCCCAGGCCCCCGCACACTCACTCACCAGCCTGGTAGCTCTGTAAGGCCCGGGCCCCACGATGCGATGCTCCATGGCGAGTAGGCAGCAGGTAGCGGCAGCAGCGGCAGCAGCCGCGCCAGCGCCCCGCCAGCCGGCGGAGCAGCAGTTTGAATCCTAAGCCCGCGGGCTCCGGGCGCTGATTGGGCGGCGCGGCGGTACGTCACCGGAACTGCGCAGGGTGGGCGGGGAGGTTGGCGTCTCCTCCGAGACCTGTGGCGCAGGGAGCTCTGGGTGCCAACTTGCCTGAGGTGAACTCTGTTGCCCACCCTGGTCCCAGCGTGCAAGCACACCTGGGCAGGTGCGACTACGGGGCCAGGGGCATCTCCCCCGCACTGGACAACGCTGTGCAGCGCCCTTCCCAGATTTCTGCGTCGGAGCAACACAAACACACGCATTCTTTACAAAAGGGTCAATAAAAGCGTGTTACCCTGCGACCGAAACCCTGCTTTGGGCCGCGTGGATAAATCCCTGTCCTCCCTACCAAGTGCACTGTGAGCCTGGAGGTGCTGCTAACTCTGGGAGAAGCAGGTAATGAAATGAAGCGAGGCAACAGCTTTTACCAATGGAGGGACATTTAAAAACGGGATAGAGAGCACATGGCCACAAGGAGCGTACACAATATGTAAGGGCAATAAAGAGCGGGAAGGGAGCCCAGATTATCTTCTGTTTGTTCTCTTGATAGTCTTTTCTCCTTTGAGTTCTGTGTTTTGTATTGGACTGATATTTTTAGTCCTTGGCAATAGGATTGTGAGTCCTTTTTTGACTGCTTAGAAATTTCCCCGGGAATTGCTAGTCCGATTTGCAATATTTCAGAGGGACAAATGAAGTAACTCCATATGAAGTGACTCTGTACACCTACTCAAATTTGGTCATCTCTGTAAGTACCCGGGATAAGACGTTGAAGGAGTGAAGATGTGCCATTCCAAAATATGCCTAATTCGTATGTTGATTATTTCGAGCAGAAAACATTGGAGAAATGGTAGTTTCAGAAAGGGCAGGCTGACCGGCCTCTTCCGATGCAGCAGGCCATAAAGATTTCTCTGGTAGGGGCATCCTTTCCCTACCACGGTGAAAAAATAGCCCGTATCACCAAAGGCTTGGAATTGAAGGCTGCAGTTGACCTGAATAAACATTCTTAACGAAGTAACCCTATCTTCCACTAGGAGATACAGGAATTTTTTTACATTTATCTTCTAGTGACTCCCTAGAAAATGTTACTGTCTTTGTGAGCTATGGAAGTTACTCGAGTCACAGGGCACCAAAATACGTTAGCAGCAGCCCATATCCAAGACACCGCCCCAAAGTATGTTACAGGCAGCGAATCCCTATAGATCTGCAGCACCCTCAATTCTTGCCTCCTCAGAAGAAAGAATTCGACTGAGGGGCTTAAGACGGAAGGAGAGACCCAGGCAAGTATTAGACCAGAAGTGAAAATTTATTTAAAAGCTTTGAATGAAAGGAAGTACACTTGGAAGAGGGCCAAGCCGGTGACTTGAGAGATCTAGTGCATAGTTTGACCTTTTGACCTGGGGTTTTATACGTTGGCATACTTCTGGGGTCTTGCTTTGGGGCTTTGCATTACTTCTCTCCTGATTCTTCCCTTGGGGTGGGCTGTCCACATGCGCATACTTGAGCCCACTTGCCCAACTCCTAAGATCTTATCAGGAAGCCTCTGATCAACAGTTTAAGTGTTTTCTATTAGGAGACTGCCTTTCCCTGGTGCTGGCTGTGACCAACTATTACTTTAGAGAGACAATTAACAACCGCCTGACCATCACCTGATGGCTGCCTGACATTCCTGATGTGTGTGTGTATGAGGGGGAGCCCTCTCCTGCCCTGCTCATGCCTGACTAGCTACCTACTGTAACACCTTAGCCAAATTTTCTTTGTTATGGCTTTTCTTCTCAAATGTATCTCTCTTTGTCTAAAAAAATAAGTGAAGCATCTTCGGCCACTTCTTCAGACTTCACTCTCTTGTGAAGATCCCCATGTGTATGTAAAACTAATAAAATGTGTATACTTTTCTCCTGGTAATCTTCCTGGTGTCAGTGTGGTTTCTAGATACAGCTGGAGAGCTCGTTAAGAGGTAAAAGGGAGCTTGGAGGTAACCTCTGGTTCACCTATAACATCATAAGAAAGACCTAAGTAAGGGATTGGACTCCCACCTCTTCTCATCCTCAAAACCACACCACTACCACCACCCATTTGCTGCTTTAGGTTTTTATTTAGAAAGCCCAAGAAATGTCCAAGATGATACATACATATTGCTTTTGTAATTAGGAAAAACAATTAAAAATTTTTTTGTTACTTCCAGTAAGTGAATCCTTATCAGAACTTTTTTTTTTTTAACCTCTAAGCTCCGTGGAAGAGATCTGCTTGTCCTTGGCAAGGAATATAAAGGGATGCTTGTGTTCTTGACACAAGAAACAGGAGAAAGGGAATTTTAGAGCCTTGTCTGTCTGAGACCTGCCACCATCTCTCATGGTGGTGAAACTGGAATCTGATACAAAACATCATGTCCAGCATTATGCAGCTCTCTAGTTCTGTAAATATCACAGACTGTGAAACTCCATAGATCTGGATTTCAATAATGACTGTTACTACTTACCAGCGGAGTGACTTCAAGCTAACTATTTAATTTCCATCTACTCACTGGTAAACTGGGAATATTAATGATTATCTTGCAGAGTCGTAAGGATGTATGTAAAGTGCTAAATATAGTGCTCAGCATATATTTACAGTGCCCAGCATATATCAGTAATAAAAAGAACTATATATATATATTTTTTTAAATGATGCCAGCTTCTTGAGCATTTCCCAAGAGCCTGTTATTAGCCATAGACAAGATGGCTATTACTAGAAAGGCATACTTCCAAAAGATCTACATATCAGAAGCCACAAAGAGTCGTTGCAGGGGCCAGGGGCATCTGGACAATGCCATGCAGCACCCTTCCCAGACTTCTGCACCCACACAACACAAACATGCACACTATTTCTCTACAAAAGGGTCAATAAAAGGGTGTCATCCAGTGATGCCTCGCCTATAATCCCAGTACTTTGGGAGACCAAGGCAGGTGGATCACTTGAGCCCAGGAGTTCAAGACCAGCCTGGGTAACATGGCAAAACCCTGTCTCTACTAAAAATATGAAAATTAGCTGGCTGTGGTGGCACACTCCTGTAGTCCCAGCTACTCAGGAGGCTGAGGTGGGAGAATCGCTTCAACCCAGGAGGTGCAAGTTGCAGTGAGCCAGGATCGCCCCACTACACTCCAGGCTAGGTGACAGTGAGATGTCTCTAAATAAGTAAATAAATGCCTCAAAGAAATCGAGGTTTTACATTTGTTCATTCACTTTTTCAGCAAGTATGTAAGAATACACTACTGTGTGCCAGCTGTAATTCCAGTCACTGAAATCATGCAGTAGATAAAATGCAGCTTCTAGGAGCTGACTCCTAAGTAGAGGAAGGGATGACAAGCTAGCTATAATACATTCAAATATGTATTATATATCAGGTGGTGATTGAGTACTGAGAAGAAAAGTAAGACTAAAGTGGGGAGGGTGGTAGGGGGAAGTTGCTGTTTTGGTTCAGGTAGTCAGGGAAGGCATCTTTGATGAAGTGACATCTGAGTAGATGATCTGAGTGAAGTAAGGGGTAGTTGTCTGCGGAAGAGCTTCTAAGCCGAAAAATGAGCAGCCCACGAGAAACTTCCAGGAGACATGGGAAGGAGGCTGGTGCTGACTAAAGTGAGGGAGTAAAAGGGGCAGTGGAGAAGATGGGGTTGAATACAGAGTGGAGTGGGGCTTTCAGGCCACACTATGGGCCATGGGATTCTGATCCTATTCTGAATTAGTGAAAATATATTAGAAAGTTTTGATCAACAGAGTGATCAAAACAGATCACAATCACTCTGCTGATCTTTGGCCAGTCATTTTGGCCAAATCACTCTGGCCATGTGTGGATACTGGACTCGGGTAGGCATTGAGGGTGAGAAAGGAGACAGGAAAACCAGTTGAGGAAGCTGCTACAATACCTCATTGGAGAAAGTGAACAAATTTGCTTTGTGTGGTGCTTGGCATATAGTGGCATTCAACAACCATTTACTGAATGAGTAAATGAGTGAGCAAATGAAACTAAGCTTTAGAAGTTATTCATTTCTTAAAGATCAATTTGATTCGTTCATTCTGTTTGCCATTTCTCATATGAGTATGGGGAACAAAATAATAGCTAGCTTTTATATTTTTAATGCATCAGATTTGTTTTTAAAACTCTTACTTTCTATCATTAAAGTCCTCTGAGCTTTTGAGTTTGGGAAAATACAATCTGCACATACTCCACGACTTGTGTTATAATTGCCCCTCCACCTCCTGCCACCTCACACTTACACCATTACAATACAAAGTTACCATAATAAAACCTATGCCAAGGAATATGGCTGAATGGATTTTCATATTTGAGAATAAGCTCAATTTCTGACACATCACAGTTATGCCAAGGCATATATGGTGAAATATAATTCTCTACACCTTGGAAAGAGGTGTAATGAAAAAAGTTTTTAACTAACATTGATCTGGCCAAGAAATACAGGATAAATTAAAGGAGGAATATTCTAAAGATAGGAAAGCCATTTGGAAGACAGCTGAAGGAATACAGGCATAGAATTCCATGAGTAATAGAATGTTATGAGAAAATACCCATATAATCTTGAGCAAGACTCAACTTCTCTGATTATCAGTTTCCTCATCAGGAAAATAGAAATAATAATGGTACCTGCTTCATAGGGTTGTTGAAAGACTTAACTGAGGAAATATATACAAAGCTCTTAGAATTTTGTTTCCCTTATATGGTAGACAGAATTCTAAGAAGGCCCCTATTTCAGAAAAAGAGAACTAATAGAAGACATATACATATATGTACAGAGAGAAAGAGACAAAGACAGACAGAGATTTATTAAAAGGAACTGGCTCACATGACTATGGAGCCTGATGAGTCCCAAGATCTGTAGTTGGGAAACAGAAAACCCGGCAGACATGATAGTATATTTACAGTCCAAGTTCAAAGATCTGAGAACCAGAGCCAATGGCATAGCTCCAGTTTGAAGTCTGGTAGGCTTGAGACCAGGAAGAGCTGACGTTTGTTTCAGTTTGAGTTTAAAGTCAGGAGAAAAAAAAAAAAAAGTTCAGCCTGAAGGCATTCAGGCAAAAGAAATTCCCTCTTATTCAAGAGAGAAACAGTCTTTTGTTTTATTCAAGCCTTCCACTGATTGGATGAGGCCCACGTATATTAGAGAAGGCAATAACTTTTAGTCTATTGACTGACATGTTAAACTATCAAAAACACCCTCAAGAAATACTCAGAATAATGTTTGACCACATATCTGGGCACCCTGTGGCAGATAAATTAACCATAATGTTATAGTTAACATAAAATTAACCATTATAGCCCCTGAGACCCCCAGCCCCTGATACACATAAACGTTCTTCCCATTATTTAACCAAACACTAATGTAGATACTGCTGTAATGGGATTTTGCACATGTAATTAAGGTTGTTGATCTTGAGGTAGGACAAATATCTAGGTGGTCCTGCTTAATCATATGAGCTCCTTAAAAGGACAGAATTTTCTCCAACTAGTTGTACAAGGGAAGCCAGGACTAAATTCCATCAACCTGAATGAGCTTAGAAGCAAATTTTCCCCTAGAGCCTCTACAGGAGAACTCAGCTGACTGATGCCTTGATTTCAGCCTCCCAATACCTGATACATTGAGCAGAGAGCCACCACACTGTGCCAGATTTCTGACCAACTGAACTGTGAACTAATAAGTGTTGCTTAAAATCCAGTAAATCTGCAGTAATTTCTTATGTACCAACACAAAACTAATGTACATTTTACATACAAAATTCTCAAATGCTTGTTCTAGTTACTCTATGGCTAGAGTAGGAATGGGAGGAAAAAAGTCAATATTTAATGAGTAATTATTTACAATGGATGAGGGAGAAGAAAATGTCAAAGAAGGCTCCAAATATATTCTGGAAAGCTGGCAAAAAAAAATTGTGCCATTAACCATAAGGAAAGAAGAATTGTCTGGGTAAGCAAGAAGGAACATGGAGAAGGGGTCCCAGACTTTCCTGTGCATAAGAATTGTCACAGTTCTTATGCATAGTAAAATGCGTAAAACTCAATTTTATGGGTTCCACCCACAGAGGTACCTAGAAATACCTAGATTCCATAGGTAATGTACTGTTTGACTATTTGCTAGTAGCTCCAAAGATCCCTGATATGTACAGATTTCTAATTTTGATGAATCTAAAACTTGAAATCCCCACCTCAGGGGCTGGAGTGTAAGAGAATATCATCCAGCTTGTAATTTAAGCCTGTCCAGCCACCTGAGATCCTCAGCTCAATATGGCTTTCTACTTTTCTAATAGAGAAAAGTCCAGTTGGGGAAGTTAGAGGGAGAAAGAATAGAGAGAGGAACAGAGGACCTTTCCAATGTCCCATTTCAAGCCTTTTGGTTTACGGCCTTGACTGACCTGTTTCTCTGGCCCTCATACTACTGCCTCACCCCTGTGTCTAGACTTATCTGCCTGCACCTGGCTCTTCCTGTACCACAATCTCTCAGCCTTCCTTGAGCCCTTGATAGATCTTATGACAGGGGCTTGTCCCACTCTTGGCTCCATCCCTGGAGGCTAAAGCTCTGGACATTCATTAAAGACCTTCTCCTCTGTTTTACTCTTAAAGGCACAAGATTCAAGTTTCTGCCTCAGCAGAATTACAAATCATTACATATTACTGAACTTTGGGGTAGCTGACAAATAGTCAAACAATATATTGTTTGATATCCAGTATTAGTAGATCAGTTGTCTGGCCCATGGCACCTAAGTTCAGTTTTAAAAGAAATGAAAAAAGTAAGATAAAATTATTGCCTTTTTTTTAAGATTCATCACAAATGGTCCCTGAAATAGCAACTGTACTTAATTTAGCTGCGGGGGGGCGGGGGGCGGGGTGGCAGGGGGGAAACTCAACTAAAAACTTAAAAAGGAAGTCAGGGTGGAATGGTGGGGAATATACAGAACTTTTGGGAAGCACTACTGCCAGATCCTACAGACATTTATAAGAAATAAGGTGCTTAAGGCAGAAGTTGCTTCCTTCAGGAAGATATTTAACAGGAAATTTCCTATACCTGGACTCAACAGCGGAGCATCCTGGGTGCCTAGACCCATGGACCACACGCACATGCAAGAACCCAGAATCAGAAGTGGGGAATAGCTGGGTGTACAATCTCAGCGACTCTGGAGGACTGCTTGAGGCCAAGAGTTTGAGATCAGCCTCGGCAAAATAGTGAAACAAATGTCACTACAAAAAAAAATTTTTTTTTAATTAGCCAGACTTAGGGGCACACACCTGTGGTCCCAGTTACTGAGGAGGCTGAGGTGGGAGGATTGTTTAAGTCCAGGAGTTTGAGGCTGAAGTGAGCTATGATCATGCCACTGTACTCCAGCCTGGGCAACAGAGTGAGATACTGTCTCTAAAAAAAAATAAATAAATTTAAAAAAATGGATAGTGGTCGGCGTCACTAAGCTAGAAACAGGATGAAATTGAGATTGTGAGCAAAAGCAGTTGGGGAACAAGGAAGGTCTGTGAGCTGGGGTTGGGGCAGGGTGTCTGTATGTATTGGGCTACCTTGAACGGCTAACAAAGGCAACAATGGTGATTGTGTTCACCCACAACACTGCTGCTCTTATTTTCTTGCAGAGCCAAGCAACTGAAACTTGCAAGGATATAAAAATATAAAAAACAAAATCATTTTAAGCTTTTGTCCTTACTGATGATGATTAGATTTTATATTTTACTTTTGTTTATTCTTAATATTTTTACTTTTTCTATCTTTCTTTTATTTTCAAAGGTTTTAATGAGAGTTCAAATATAGGCTTATCATTTAATCATATTAAATGTTTTGAATCTGATAAATCCTCTGTGGTATAAAAAAATACATTTTATTAAAAGACTTTTTAGAGTAGTTTTAGGCTCACAGCAAAATTGAGAGAAAGGTTCAGAGATTTCTCATATACCCTTTTACCCACATGTGCATAGCTTCTCTCATTATCAACATCCTCCACCACAGTGGTGCATTTGTTACAACTGATGTTTTAACTTTTTGGGGGGTTATAATACATTGATATACATTCTTTTTTAGTAGGAATCTAAGTCCTTTCCCAAATCTTAAGTGAAATTGTAATCCTCAGTGTTGGAGGTGGGGCCTAGTGTGAGGTGACTGGATCACATGGGTGGTTTTTAATGGTTTAGCATCATCCTCCTAGTGCTATTCTCTTGAGGGAGTTCTCACGAGATCTGGTTATTTTAAAGTGTATAGCACCTCTCCCCTTTCTCTCTTCTTCCTGCTCCCACCATGTAAGATGAGCCTGCTTCCCCTTTGCCTTCTGCCATAATTGTATGTTTCCTGAGGCCTCCCCAGAAGCTGAGTAGATGGCCAGCATCATGCTTCCTGTACAGCTTGTGGAACTGTGAGCCTATTAAACCTCTTCTTTATGAATTTTCATCCCAGGTATTTCTTTATAGCAATGCAAGAATGGACTAATACACATATGGAGAAAAGTACACACATCTTCTTTATATTTCTTGGCAAATTTCACAACCTAAACACAGCATGTAACCAGCACCCAGATGAAGAAACAATATATGAAGAGTATCCCTCCTCCAGCAGTTCCACAGTGTAATAGTGAACACTCTGGATTCTGAATCCAGCTGTTCAAGTTCAAGAAATAAAGCACAACCAGCACCTGTGAAGACCCTCTCATGCCACTGCCAGTCTCTACTCACTAAGGGTAACTGAAACAGATATTTTACTGTGTAAGAAAAAAGAGAAGCAAGAAAAACTATATAGCAGACCAAAAAGGGAACAGATGCTGAGACACCAGTTACTAGGAATTTAGTCCCTCTACATTATAACCCAAAAACCAATGTTGAAAACTTAAGGAGAAAAGGAGAAAAGGATTTTAATAGACAAAACTCTTATAGTATCCAGTTTCAGCCTTGACTGGATCTACCATTTGTGAATTTTCCTGTTTCAATTAAAACTAAAAAGTGACTTTCTAGACATTGAAACCTATTTGACTGCATTTTCTTGTCTAACTTTCTCTGAAAAGCCTTTGGCTTGCCCTGGAATTAATTTGCACGGCAGTGGTTTTACTCCAGTTCCAGTGAGGGATTAGTAGAGAGAGTGGCTCTGCAGAATTCACTATGAAATTGCCTCCAAATCTGTCAACAAACCAGAACCCTGGAGAGTATTTTAAAAAGAGTTACCAAGGCCTGACTTCAGAGCTCTTGAAAGTAGCTGCTTTTAGGAGAGAGGGACCAGAAGAGTTACCACAGAAATGTCGTTTTTTTTTTTTTTCTTCTTTTTTTAAGACAGGGCCTCACTCTGTTGCCCAAACTGGAGTGCAGTGGTGTTATCTCTTGTCTCACTGCAATCTCTGCTTCCTGGGCTTAAGCAATCCTCCCATTTCAGCCTCCCAAGTAGCCGGAACCACAGGCGCACGCCACCATGCTCAGCTAATTTTTGTATTTTTTGTAGAGATGAGGTTTTGCCATGTTGCCCAGGCTGGTCTTTGACTCCTGGTCTCAAGATATCTGCCCATCTAGGCCTCTCAAAGTGCTGGGATTACAGACATGAGCCACCATGCCCAGGCTTTTTTTTTTTTTTTTTTTTTTTTTAAGACAGAATCTCACTGTCACCAAATGACATCACTGGAATGCAGTGGTACAATCATAGCTCACTGCAACCTCAAATTCCTGAGCTCAATTATCCTCCTGCCCCAGCCTCCTGAGTAGCTAGGACTATCACACCTGGCTAATTTGTTTTCTTAATTTTTGTAGAGAAGGGGTCTTGCTATGCTGTCCAGGCTAGTCTTTAACTCCTGCTTGGATTACAGGTATCAGCCACCCTGTCCAGCCAGAAATGCCATTGTTACCTGATCTCCTGCAAGCTGGCTGACAGCTGAAAGTGGGGTTCTGCAGGCCTTGCTAGTAAGTGTCATGAGGACCTGGGCAGAATCCTAGGAGAGAATAGTTCTTGCTTTTCTTCTGCACTTGAAGCTCAAGCTATCAGAAGTAGCATCTTAAAGGAATATTAGATAAAGGTCATAAAGAGATTCAAGTCAAGTCTTCAAACTGAGCCAGGAAAAGTACAGAGCCGAAAGAGATGGAAACGGAGGAGGTGCAATCAGAGAGGATGTTGAGGCAGAGGCTGGAGCAATAAGCTGCAGTGCAAATAGCCAGAGCCAAGTTGTGACCAGGAACCTTTAAAGAAATAAGGACCACAGCTCCATCTACTGACAGTTCTTGCCCCAAAATTTGAACCTAAAACTGACCATACCTCATCGTTATGATCCAATATCCAATTTACAGGAATGCAGAGGATAGAAGAAAAGAGGGGTGGGGGGGTGCAACGAGTAAAATTTTATAAATGTGGGAAATTCTATACATGATCAGGTGTTTGCAATTGCAGGAAGAGGGAATGTGACTTAGATATTTAAGACAAATTAATCACAGTATGTGGACATTATTTAGATCATTACTCAATGAACCGTAAACATAATGAAAACAAAAAATTTTAAAAGCAATTATGAGATAATTGGAAGTTGGAATACTGAATCGCTATTTGAGGATAATCAGAAATTACAGTTTAATGTTTTACACATGATTGTTGTATTGTGGTTATTTAAAAAAAAAAAAAAAAAGTAAAAGATACTCCTGGATCTTTCAGGGTAGTGATTCTAGATCTGGAGTGGGCATCAGAATCACCAGGAGTACTTATTAAAACACAGATGATTGGGCCCTAGCCTCCAAGAAATTCTGATTCAGTAGGACATTGTTGGCACCTGAGAATTTCCATTTTGAACAACTTTCCAGTAGATTGTGATGTGCAAGTCTGGAGACCACATGCTAAAAACAATTGTTTTAGATGTATATTTTGAGATATACATGATTAAAGGATACAATTTCTAAGATGTGCTTAAAAATCATATGGAGGAATGGGCATGGGTGGAGACAGACAAGATTGCCTGTAAATGATAATTGCTGGAGCTGGGAGATGATGGGTATATGAGGGACTATTGTTACTTTTCTGTCTACTTTTATTATGTTTGAAATTTCCATTTTAAAAAGTTTTTTTCAGATAAAGGAACATAAAAACCAATAAAGCATTTGACAAAATTCAACATCCATTCCTGATTTTAAAAACCAACCATGGATGCTTGGTACCAAAAAAATCTCCCAACAAACTAAGGAATGGACAGGAACTTCCTTAACCTGATAAAAAGAATCTATGAAAATCCTACAGCTAACATTATAATGCTGAAAGACTGAACGCTTTCTCCCTAACATCAGCAACAAGTCAAGGATGTCTGCCTTCATTATTATTATTTTTTTATTATATCCATGTACCTTTCTGTGTTGTCTTTTTAAATTTAATTTTATTTTTTATTATACTTTAAGTTCTGGGATACATATGGAGAACGTTGAGGTTTGTTACATAGGTATACATCTGCCATAGTGGTTTGCTGCACCCCTCAACCCATCATCGACATTAGGTATTTGTCCTAATTCTATCATTCCCCTTGCCCCCCACCCTTCAGCAGGCCCTGGTATGTGATGTTCACCTTCCTGTGCCCATATGTTCTCATTGTTCAACTCCCACTTATGAGTGAGAACATGCAGTGTTTCGTTTTCTTTTCCTGTGTTAGTTTGCTGAGAATGATGGTTTCCAGCTTCATCCATGTCCCTGCAAAGGACATGGTCTCATTCTTTTTTATGACTGCATAGTATTCCATGGTGTATATATGCCACATTTTTTTAATCCAGTCTATCATTGATGGGCATTTGGGTTGGTTTCAAGTCTTTGCTATTGTAAAAAGTGCTGCAATAAACATATGTGTGCATGTGTCTTTATAGTACAATGATTTGTAATCCTTTGGGTATATACACAGTAATGGGATTGCTGGATCAAACAGTATTTCTGGTACTAGATCCTTAAGGAATTGCCACACTGTCTTCCACGATGGTTGAACTAATTCTTTTTTCTTTTTTTTTTTTAGAGATGGAGTCTTCACTGTCTCCTGGGCTGGAGTGCAGTGGTGCAATCTCGGCTCACTGCAACCTCCGCCTTCCAGCTTCAAGCAATTATTCTGCCTCAGCCTCCGAAGTAGCTGGGATTACTGTCATCTGCCACCACGCCCAGCTAATTTTTTGTATTTTTAGTAGAGACAGGGTTTCACTATGTTGGCCAGGCTGGTCTCAAACTCCTGACATTGTGATCCACCCATGTTGGTTTCCCAAAGTGCTGGGATTACAGACATGAGCCACTGCCTCCAGCCGTTGAACTAATTTACACTCCCACCAACAGTGTAAAAGCGTTCCCGTTTCTCCACATCCTCTCCAGCATCTGTTGTTTCCTGACTTTTTAATGATCGCCATTTTAACTGGTATGAGATGGTATCTCATTGTGGGTTTGATTTGCTTTTCTCACTTTTTTTCATGTTTGTTGACTGCATAAATGTGGTTTTTTGAAAATATCTGTTCATATCCTTTGCTCACTTTTTGATGGGGTTGTTTTTTTCTTATAAATTTGTTTAAGTTCTTTGTAGATTCTGGATGTTAGGCCTTTGTCAGATGGATAGATTGCAAAAAAATTTTTTTTGCTTTCCATTTGCCTAGTAAATCTTCCTCCATCCCTTTATTTTGAGCCTATGTGTGTCTTTGCATGTGAGATGGGTCTCTTGAATACAGCACACCGATTGGTCTTCCCTCTTTATCTGATTTGCCAGTCTGTGCCTTTTAATTGGGACATTTAACCTGCTTACATTTAAGGTTAACATTGTTATGTGCAAATTTGATCCTGTCATTATGGTGCCAGCTGGTTATTTTGCCCATTAGTTGATGCAGTTTATTCATAATGTCAATGGTCTTTACATTTTGGTTTGTTTTTGCAATAGCTGGTACCAGTTTTTCCTTTCCATTTTTAGTGCTTCCTTCAGGAGCTCTTATAAGGCAGGCCTGGTGGTGAAAAAATCCCTCAGCATTTGCTTGTATGTAAAGGATTTTATTTCTCCTTCACTCACGAAGCTTAGTTTGGCTGGATATGAAATTCTGGGTTGAATCAGAGAAATGCAAATCAAAACTACAATGAGATACCATCTCACACCAGTTAGAATGACAATCATTAAAAAGTCAGGAAACAACAGGTGCTGGAGAGGATGTGGAGAAATAAGAACGCTTTTACACTGTTGGGGGGACTGTAAACTAGTTCAATCATTGTGGAAGACAGTGTGGCAATTCTCCAAGGATCTAGAACTAGAAATACCATTTGACCCAGCCATCCCATTACTGGGCATATACCCAAAGGATTATAAATCATGCTGCTATAAAGACACATGCACACATATGTTTATTGCGGCACTATTCACAATAGCAAAGACTTGGAACCAACCGAATGTCCATCAGTGATAGACTAGATTAAGAAAATGTGGCACATATATACCATGGAATACTATGCAGCCATAAAAAAGGATGAGTTCATGTCCTTTGTTGGGACATGGATGCAGCTGGAAACCATCATTCTGAGCAAACTATCACAAGGACAGAAAACCAAACACTGCATATTCCTACCCATAGGTGGGAGTTGAACAATGAGAACACTGGGACACAGGGTGGGGAACATCACATGCCAGGGCCTGTCATGGGGTTGGGGGAGGAAGGAGGGATAGTATTAGGAGATATACCTAATGTAAATGACGAGTTAACCGGTACAGCACACCAACATGGCACATATATACATATATAACAAACTTGCACATTGTGCACATGTACCCTAGAACTTAAAGTATAATAAAAATAAAAATAAAAATAATTTTAGAAAAAGAAATTCTGGGTTAAAAATTTTTTTCTTTAAGAATGTCAAATATTGGCCCCCACTCTCTTCTGGCTTCTAGGGTTTCTGTGGAGAGATCTGCTGTTAATCTGATGGGTTTCCCTCTGTGGGCAACCCACTCTTTTTCTCTGGCTGCCCTTAATTTTTTTTCCTTCATTTCAACCTTGGTGAATCTGACAATTATGTGTCTGGGGTTGCTCTTCTTGAGGAGTGTCTTTGTGGTGTTCTCTCTATTTCCTAAATTTGAATGTCGGCCTGCCTTGCTGGGTTGGGGAAGTTCTCCTGGATAATATCCTGAAATGTGTTTTCCAACTTGGTTCTATTCTCCCCGTCACTTTCAGGTATACCAATCAAATGTAGGTTTGGTCTTTTCACATAGTCCCGTATTTCTTGGAGGCTTTGTTCGTTCCTTTCATTCTTTTTTCTCTAATCTTTTCTTCTCACTTTATTTCATTAAGTTGATCTTCAATCTCTGATATCCTTTCTTCCACTTGATTGATTCAGCTATTCATACATGTGTATGTTTCATGAAGTTCTCATGCTGTGTTTTTCAGCTCCATCAGGTAATTTGTGGTCTTCTCTAAACAGGTTATTCTAGTTAGCAGTTCCTCTAACCTTTTATCAAGGTTCTTAGCTCCCTTGCATTGGGTTAGAACATGCTCCTTTAGCTCGAAGGAGTTGTTATTACCCACCTTCTGAAGCCCACTTCTGTCAATTGTCATACTCATTCTCCATCCAGCTTTGTTCCCTTGCTGGCAAGGAGTTGTGACCCTTTGGAGGAGAAAAGTCATTCTGGTTTTTGGAATTTTCTTCCTTTTTGCACTGGTATTTCCTTATCTTCATGGATTTATCTACCTTTGGTCTTTGGTGTTGGTGACCTTCAGATGGAGTTTCTGTGTGGTGGTCCTCTTTGTTGATGTTGATGCTATTGCTTTCTGTTTGTTATGTTTCCTTCTAACAGTCAGGCCCCTCTTCTGCAGGTCTGCTGGAGTTTGCTGGGGGTCCACTCCAGATCCTGTTTGCCTGGGTATCACCAGCGGATGCTGCAGAACAGCAAAGATTGCTGCCTGCTCTTTCCTCTGGAAGCTTTGTCCCAGCGGGGCACCCACCAGATGCCAGCTGGAGTTCTTCTCTATGAGGTGTCTGTCAACCCCTGCTGGGAGGTGTCTCCCAGTCAGGAGGCATGGGAGTCAGGGACCCACTTGAGGAGGCATCTGTCCCTAAGCAGAGCTCAAGTGCTGTGCTGGGACATCTGCTATTCTCTTCAGAGCTGGCAGGCAGGAATGTTTAAGTCTGCTGTAGCTGCCCCCACAGCCACCTCTTCCTCCAGGTGCTCTGTCTCAGGGAGATGGTAGTTTTATCTATAAGTTCCTGACTGGGGCTGCTGCCTTTCTTTCAGGCCTGCCCAGAAAAGGGGAATCTAGAGAGGCAGTCTGGCTATAGCAGCTTTGCCATGCTGTGGTGGGCTCTGCCCAGTCTGAACTTCCCAGTGGCTTTGTTTACACAGTGAAGGAAAACCACCTACTCAGGCCTCAGTAATGGTGGATGCCCCTCCTCCCACCAAGCTCAAGCATCCCAGGTTGCCTTCAGAATGCTGTGCTGGCAATGAGAATTTCAAGCCAGTGGATCTTAGCTTGCTAGACTCAGTGAGGGTGGGATCCACTGAGCAAGACCACTTGGCTCCCTGGCTTCAGGCCCCTTTTCCAGGGCAGAGAAGAGTTCTGTCTCACTTGCTTTCCAGGGCCCACTGGAGTATATATATATAAAAAAAAATCCTCCTGCAGCTAGCTTGGTGTCTGCCCAAACGGCCACCCAATTTTGTGCTTGAAAGTCAAGGCCCTGGTGGTATAGGCACCCAAGGGAATCTCCTGGCCTGTGGGTTGTGAAGACCATGGGAAAAGCATAGTATTTGGGCCGAATAGCTCCATCCGTCATGGCACGATCCTGTCTGGCTTCCCTTGGCCAGGGGAGGGAGTTCCCCAACCCCCTGTGCTTCCTGGGTGAGGTGACACCCCCCTGCTTCTGCTCACCCTCTGTGGGTTGCATCCACTGTCTAACCAGTCTCAATGAGATGAACTGGATACCTCAGTTGGAAATGCCGAAATCACCCACCTTCTCCATTGGTTTCCCTGGGAGCTGAAGACCAGAGCTGTTCCTATTCAGCCATCTTGCCCCAATCAACTGCCTTCATTATTTTTATTCAACATTGTATTGGTTGTTCTAGCTAGTGCAGTGAGGCAAAAAAAGAAATAAAAGCTCTCCAGGTTGGAAAGAATAAGTAAAATTGTCTTTCTTTGCAGAGAACATTATAGTCTATGTAGAAAATATTATGACTTCTACAAAATAGCTACTAGAATTAAGAAAGTGTTGCCATTTTCAGGATATAAAATCAATAAACAAAAATCAGTTGTACTTCCATATGCTATCAATGAACAATAAAAAATTTGGATTATTTAAAATGTAATTTGTAATAGCATCAAAAACTCATAGGGTTAAATATCTAGGGATGAACCTTGTGAAAGATGCATAAGACCACACACTGAAACTATAAAATACTTAAAAAATTAATGACATAAATTAACAGGGAGATACATAATGTCCATGGATCATAAGACTCACATAACAAAGATGTCTTGTCTCCAAAAATTGGATTTCATGTAATCTCAGTCAAAATCTTATCAGAGATGAGATTTGCCATAGAAAACGTCAAGGTAATATCAAAATTTATAAGGAAATGCAAAGGACCTAGAATAGCCACTTGAAAATGAAGAACAAATTTGGAGGATTAACACTCTCTGATTTCAAACTACAGTAATCAAAAGAATGTGTGGCATTGGTATAAAGATAGACAAATAGACAAATGGAAAAGAAAGGAGTCCAAGTATTAATGTATTATAATCCCAACATTTTTTGTAAATAAATTCTTTGAACTCAAAACACAAATATTCTATATAAACTGGAAATATTATACATTATAGAAAGATTGCCAACACTCCCAACAAAAGCCTATTGAGCCCTCAATACCCCAAACTTACTGTTCTACTAGTATTACCATTGAATGTCACCACCACACTTAAATATGTTAACAAATTCTCCCATTCTTGGGTATAACTGGCAAGCTCTGTATCTCCTTCCCCAAGCCCACCTGCTAGGAAATTGGAGGAGGAATTCTTTCCGTTATGTGCCACTGGGGACCATCCCTGAAGCCAAGGATAGGAACTCTAGCAGGGTAGGGGCTGAATAATTGTAGGGCTCTGATATGGTTTGGTTCTGTGCCCCCACCAAAATCTTATGTTGAATTGCAATCCCCAGTGTTGGGGGAGGGACCTGGTGGGAGGTGACTGGATCATGGGGGTGGATTTTCCGTTTGTTGTTCTTGTCATAGTGAGTGAGATTGCATGAGATCTGGTTGTTTGAAAGTGTGTATCACGTCCCCCTTTGTTCTCGCTCTCTCCCCTGCTGGCCATGTGACAATGTAACTGCTTTTCTTTGCCTTCTGCCATGATTGTAAGTTTCCTGAGGCCTCCCCAGAAGCAGAAGCCTGGATAGCCCACAGAATCATAAGCCAATTAAACCTCTTTTCTTTATAAATTAGCCAGTTTCAGTTTCAGGTATATCTTTATAGCAGTGTGAGAAAGGACTAATACAGGCTTTCTATTTTAAGAGTTCCTAGGAGCATATTTCTTTCTAAATCTGCATTCTATCCCAACTTGGGAGCCCCAGGTGGGTTTCTTTTCTTCCTTAACTAATATTGAGAATGAATACCTATTCTGCTCTTAGTCATATTACCACATGGAGAAATTTCCTTAAAGCAGTGGTTCTCAAGCTTGTCTGCACATTGCAATCACCTGGGGAGTTTCAAAACTACTGATGCCTGTGTTCCACCTCCATGGATTGTAGTTTAATGGTTCTGGGATCGGGAAGCATAAGATTCCCAAGTGATTCAAATGTGCAATCCAGTTTAAGAACCATTGCCCTTGAGGAGTATTTCTGGCCCTGTAACTTGTCTGAACAGGTGGTTTAGGAGGTAAAACTAGAAAGCATGTTTCAGACACTTCTGGGTTATCTGCAGGATCTGACTGCCTGCAAAGTCTACCAATTCTGTACTGCTGTTCTGAGCCATCAATTTTATAAGACCAGGCCTTATGCAAGGGGCAGAGGGAGCAGTAAGTGGGAGAAGTCTATTCCTGCCTAGGAGTGACTATGACAAGATAATTATGACTAACTCAGGCATAAGGAAGTATCAGCAAGCTCGTTTAGTCATAGACCTAAAGTCATCTAACCACTTACCTACCCAACTTTTTATTAGAAAAGATTTCAAAGGCACAGAAAAGTTAAAATAATCCAATGACACCTATGTACTCTCCACCTACATACATAAATTGTTAACATTTTGTTCCAGTTGCCGTCTGTCTCTCTGGCTCACTCACCCTCCCTCTGCATGCACCTGCATGCACACTTTTTTTTTTTTTCCTGAACGTATACAGCTGACACGAACGACATAGGTTTGAACTATGCAGGTCCATTTTGGTGATATTTTTCAATAAGAGTTATACCAATTGTTCATGCCTTTCCTGCCTCCCCTTCCACCTTCTCCAACTCTTTCACCCCTGCCACCAGAGACAGCAAAACCAAACTCTCCTCTTCCTCCTCCTCTTCAGCCTATTCAATGTGAAAACAATGAGGATGAAGACCTTTATGTTAAGTATCCATTTCTACTTAATAAATAGTAAATATATTTTCTCTTCCTTTTGATTTGCTTGATAACATTTCTCTAGCTTAATTTATTATAAGAACACAATAAATAATACATATAACATACAAAATATGAAAGCTATTAGTAGTTGAGTTTTTGGAGAGTCAAAAGTAATATGTGGATTTTTGACTGCACAGGGGATTGGTACTCCTAAGCCCCATGTTGTTCACGGGTGAACTATATATCTCCACAGGTATCTCCTAAGAACAAGGGAATCTTCTACTTCACCACAATGCCACTTTTACACTTACAGTTTAACACTGATAAAATAATATTATCTAATATATGGTTCATATATACATTTCTCCAATTTACCTCAAACATTTCTTTATAGCTATTGTAAAGACCACATACTGCGTTTGGTTTGTTTCTTTACTCTCCATAATGTAGAATAATCTCTCTCCTTTTTACTAGACATTGACACATTTGAAAAGTCCAGACCACTTGTATTATAGAATGCCCTATAATGATTGTTCCTTATGATTTAATTCATGTTGAACATTGAACAAGAATACTATGTTGATGATTTTATGCACTTCCAGTTGTATCAAATCAGGAAGAATGTGGTGTCAGTTTGTTCCATTATCTAATGCTAAATTTAATCATTTGGATAGGGTAGTGCCTACCAGATGTCCCCATTGTAAAGATAGCTTTTTGCTTTATACTTAATAAGTAATATGTGGGATGATACTGTGAGACCATACAAATATCCCGTTCCCCAACAAACTTTCACTCAATGTTTTTTGACAATATTCACATGTATAAGTTAGTACACTGGTGGTTTCAAATAGTGATCTTCTAATTCTACCATTCCTCCCACATTTTTAACAGGTATTCTTCTCTTAAGAAGAGCTTTTCTCATGATTAGAAATGACAAAGGGGACATTACCACTGATATCACAGAAATACAAAAAACCTCCAGACACTATTAGAAATTATGCATAAAAACTAGAAAACCTATAAGAAATAGATAAATTGGCCGGGCGCGGTGGCTCAAGCCTGTAATCCCAGCACTTTGGGAGGCCGAGGCGGGCGGATCACAAGGTCAGGAGATCGAGACCATCCTGGCTAACACAGTGAAACCCCGTCTCTACTAAAAAGTACAAAAAACTAGCCGGGCGAGGTGGCGGGCGCCTGTAGTCCCAGCTACTTGGGAGGCTGAGGCACGAGAATGGCGTGAACCCGGGAGGCGGAGCTTGCAGTGAGCTGAGATCCGGCCACTGCACTCCAGCTCGGGGGACAGAAGGAGACTCCGTCTCAAAAAAAAAAAAAAAAAAAAAGAAATAGATAAATTGTTGAAAACATACAATCTCCCAAGACTGATTCAGGAAGAAATTGAAACCCTGAATAAACCAAAAATGAGTTCTGAAACTGAATCAGAAATAAAAAGCCTACAATCAGAAAAAGCCCTTCATAAGTTCTACCAGACATATGATAGAGCAAGATCTACCAAGCAAATAGAAAACAGAAAAAAGGCAGGGGTTGCAATCCTAGTCTCTGATAAAACAGACTTTAAACCAACAAAGATCAAAACAGACAAAGAAGGTCATTACATAACGGTAAAGGGATCCCTTTAACAAGAAGAGCTAACTATCCTAAATATATATGCACCCAATACAGGAGCACCCAAATTCATAAAGCAAGTCCTTAGAGATTCACAAAGAGATTTAGACCTCCACACAACAATAATGGGAGGCTTTAACACCCCACTGTCAACATTAGACAGATCAACGAGACAGAAAGTTAACAAGGATATCCAGGAATTGAACTCAGCTCTGCACCAAGTGGACCTAATAGACATCTACAGAACTCTCCACCAAAAAACAACAGAATATACATTCTTCTCAGCACCACATCACACTTATTCCAAAATTGGCCACATAGTTGGAAGTAAAGCAGTCTTCAGCAAATGTAAAAGAACAGAAATTATAACAAACTGTCTCTCACACCACAGTGCAATCAAACTAGAACTCAGGACTAAGAAACTCAATCAAAACTGCTCAACAACATGGAAACTGAACAACCTGCTCCTGAATGACTACTGGGTACATAACAAAATGAAGGCAGAAATAAAGATGTTCTTTGAAATCAATGAGAACAAAGATACAACATACCAGAATCTCTGGGACACATTTAAAGCAGTGTGTAGAGGGAAATTTATAGCACTAAATGCCCACAAGAGAAAGCAGGAAAGATCTAAAACTGACATTCTCATACCACAATTAAAAGAACTGGAGAAACAAGAGCAAACACATTCAAAAGCTAGCAGAAGGCAAGAAATAACTAAGATCAGAGCAGAGCTGAAGGAGATAGAGACACAAAAAACCCTTAAAAAAATCAAAGAATCCAGGAGCTGGATTTTTGAAAAGACCCACAAAATTGATAGATTGCTAGCAAGACTAATAAAGAAGAAAAGAGAGAAGAATCAGATAGATGCAATAAAAAATGATAAAGGAGATATCACCTCTGATCCCACAGAAATACAAACTATCATCAGAGAATATTATGAACACCTCCACACAAATAAACTAGAAAACCTAGAAGAAATGAATAAATTCCTGGACACATACACTCTCCCAAGACTAAACCAGGAAGAAGTTGAATCCCTGAATAGACCAATAACAAGCTCTGAAATTGAGGCCATAATTAATAGCCTACCAAGCAAAAAAAGTCCAGGACCAGACGGATTCACAGCTGAATTCTACCAGAGGTACAAGGAGGAGCTAGTACCATTCCTTCTGAAACTATTCCAATTAATAGGAAAAGAAGAAATTCTCCCTAACTCATTTTATGAGACCAACATCATCCTGATACCAAAGCCTGGCAGAGACACAACAAAAAAAGAGAATTTTAGACCAATATCCCTGATGAACATTGATGCAAAAATCCTCAGTAAAATACTGGAAAACTGAATCTAGCAGCACATCCAAAAGCTTATCCACCATGATCAAGTGGGCTTCATCCCTGGGATGCAAGACTGGTTCAACATGCACAAATCAATAAACGTAATCCAGCATATAAATAGAACCAAAGACAAAAACCACAAGATTATCTCAATAGATGCAGAAAAGGCCTTTGACAAAATTCAACAGCCTTTCATGCTAAAAACTCTCAATAAATTTGGTATTGATGGAATGTATCTCAAAATAATAAGAGCTCTTTATGACAAACCCATAGCCAATATCATACTGAATGGGCAAAAACTGGAAGCATTCCCTTTGAAAACTGGCACAAGATAGGGATGCCTTCTCTCACCACTCCTATTCAACATAGTGTTGGAAGTTCTCCCCAGGGCACTCAGGCAGGAGAAAGAAATAAAGGGTATTTAATTAGGAAAAGAGTAAGTCAAATTGTCCCTGTTTGCAGATGACATGATTGTCTATTTAGAAAACCCCACCGTCTCAGCCCAAAATCTCCTTAAGCTGATAAGCAACTTCAGCAAAGTCTCAGGATACAAAATCAATGTACAAAAATCACAAGCATTCTTGTACAGCAATAACAGACAAACAGAGTCAAATCATGAGTGAACACCCATTCACAATTGCTTCAAAGAGAATAAAATACCTAGGAATCCAACTTACAAGGGATGTGAAGGACCTCTTCAAGGAAAACTACAAACCACTGCTCAATTAAATAAAAGAGGACACAAACAAATGGAAGAACATTCCGTGCTCATGGATAGGAAGAATCAATATCATGAATACGGCCATACCACCCAAAGTAATTTATAGATTCAATGCCATCCCCATTAAGCTACCAATGACATTCTTCACAGAATTGGAAAAAGCTACTTTATTTTTTTATTTTTATTTTTTTTGAGGCGGAGTCTTGCTCTGTCGCCCAGGCTGGAGTGCAGTGGCCGGATCTCAGCTCACTGCAAGCTCCGTCTCCCGGGTTCCCGCCATTCTCCTGCCTCAGCCTCCCAAGTAGCTGGGACTACAGGCACCCGCCACCTCGCCCGGCTAGTTTTTTGTATATTTAGTAGAGACGGGGTTTCACTGTGTTCGCCAGGATGGTCTCGATCTCCTGACCTTGTGATCCGCCCGTCTCGGCCTCCCAAAGTGCTGGGATTACAGGCTTGAGCCACCGCGCCCAGCCGGAAAAAGCTACTTTAAAGTTCATATGGAACCAAAAAAGAACCCACATTGACAAGACAATCCTCAGCCAAAAGAACTAAGTTGGAAGCATCACGCTACCTGACCTCAAACTATACTACAAGGTTACAATAACCAAAACAGCATGGTACTGGTACCAAAACAGAGATATAGAACAATGGAACAGAACAGAGTCTTCAGAAATAATACCACACATCTACAACCATCTGATCTTTGACCAACCTGACAAAAACAAGAAATGGGAAAGGATTCTCTATTTAATAAATGGTGCTGGGGAAACTGGCTAGCCATATGTAGAAAGCTGAAACTGGATCCCTTCCTTACACCTTATACAAAAATTAATTCAAGATGGATTACAGACTTAAATGTTAGACCTAAAACCATAAAAACCCTAGAGGAAAACTTAGGCAATACCATTCAGGAAACAGGCATGGGCAAGGACTTCATGTCTAAAACACCAAAAGCAATGGCAACAAAGCCAAAATTGATAAATGGGACCGAATTAAACTAAAGAGCTTCTGTACAGCAAAATAAACTACCATCAGAGTGAACAGGCAACCTACAGAATGGGAGAAAATTTTTGCAATCTACTCATCTGACAAAGTGTAATATTCAGAACTTACAAAGAACTCAAACAAATTTACAAGAAAAAACAAACAACCCTATCAAAATTAGGTGAAGGATATGAACAGACACTTCTCAGAAGAAGATATGCATGCAGCCAACAGACACATGAAAAAATGCTCATCATCATTCACCATCAGAGAAATGCAAATGAAAACCACAATGAGATACCATCTCACACCAGTTAGAATGGTGATCATTAAAAAATCAGGAAACAGCCGGGCGCGGTGGCTCAAGCCTGTAATCCCAGCACTTTGGGAGGCCGAGACAGGCAGATCACGAGGTCAGGAGATCGAGACCATCCTGGCTAACACGGTGAAACCCCGTCTCTACTAAAAATACAAAAAAAACTAGCCGGGCGAGGTGGCGGCGCCTGTAGTCCCAGCTACTTGGGAGGCTGAGGCAGGAGAATGGCGTGAACCCGGGAGGCGGAGCTTGCAGTGAGCTGAGATCCGGCCACAGCACTCCAGCTTGGGTGACAGAGCGAGAATCCATCTCAAAAAAAAAAAAATCAGGAAACAACAGGTGCTGGAGAGGATGTGGAGAAATAGGAACACTTTTACACTGTTGGTGGGATTGTAAACTAGTTCAACCATTGTAGAAGACAGTGTGGCGATTCCTCAAGGATCTAGAACTAGAAATACCATTTGACCCAGTCATCCCGTTACTGGGTATATACCCAAAGGATTATAAATCACGCTACTATAAAGACACATGCACACATATATTTATTGTGGCACTATTAACAATAGCAAAGACTTGGAACCAATCCAAATGTCCATCAATGATAGACTAGATTAAGAAAATGTGGCACATATACACCATGGAATACTATACAGCCATAAAAAAGGATGAGTTCATGTCTTTGTCAGGACATGGATGCAGCTGGAAACCATCATTCTCAGCAGACTATCACAAGAACAGAAAACCAAACACCGCATGTTCTCACTCATAGGTGGAAATTGAACAATGAGAACATGTGGACACAGGAAGGGGAACATCACACACTGGGGCCTGTCGTGAGGTTGGGGGAAAGGGGACGGATAGCATTAGGAGATATACCTAATGTGAATGACAAGTTAATGGGTGCAGCACACCAACATGGCACATGTGTACATATGTGACAAACCTGCACATTGTGCACATGTACCCTAGAACTTAAAGTATAAAAAAAAAAAAAAAAACCTGGCAGAGACAGAGAGAAAAAAAGAAGAACACTTCAGGCCAACGTCCTTAATACATATAGATACAAAATACTAGCAAACTGAATCCAGCAGCACATCAAAAAGCTTATCTACTATGATCAAGTAGGCTTTATCCCTGGGATGCAAGGGTTGGTTTAACATATACAAATCAATAAATGTGAATCACATAAACAGAACTGAAAACACAACCACATGATCATCTCAATAGATCTGGAAAACTCTTTCAATAAAATTCAACACCCTTCAATGTTAAAAACATGAATACACTAGGCATTGAAAGAACATACTTCAAAATAATAAAAGTCATCTATGACAAACCCACAGACAACATTATACTGAATGGGCACAAGCTGGACGCATTCCTCTTGAGAAGCAGATCAAGATGAGGATGCCCACTCTCACCGCTCCTATTCAACATAGTACTAGAACTCCTAGCCAGAACAATCAGGCAAGAGAAAGATACAAAAGGGATCCAAATAGGAAGAGAGAATGTTAAACTATCTCTGTTTGCAGACAATAGAATATCCCATAGTCCTAGAATAGAACAGGAAATCCCATAGTCTTTGCCCAAAAGTTCCTAGATCTGATAAACTTTAGCAAAGTTTCAGAACACAAAATCAGTGTACAAAAATGAGTAGCATTTCTATACACCAACAACTTCCAAGCCAGGAGCCATATTAAGAACACAATTTATTTCACAATAGCCACAAAAAAATAAAATACCTAAGAATACAGCTCACCAGGGAGGTGAATGATCTCTACAAAAAGAATTATGAAACATCATTGAAAGAAATCAGAGACCACACAGACAAATGGAAAAACATTCCATGCGCATGGATAGGAAAAATCAATATTGTTAAAATGATCATACTGCCCAAACACTTTATAGATTCAATGCTATCCTATCAAACTACCAATGACATTTTTCATCAAATTAGAAAAAAACTATTCTAAAATTCATATGAAACTAAAAAAAGAGCTTGAACCATCAATGCAATCCTAAGCAAACAGAACAAAGCTGGAGACATCACATTTCCCAACTTCAAACTTTACTATCAGGCTACAGTAACCAAAACAGCATGGTACTGGTGCAAAAAAAGACACATAGATCAATGGAACAGAATATAGAGCCCAGAAACAAAGCCACACACCGATAACTATCTGATCTTCCACAAAATTGACAAAAACAAGCAATGAGGAAAGGACTTCTGCAATAAATGGTGATGGGATAATTGGCCAGCTATATGCAGAAGATTGAAGCTGGACCCCTTCTTTCACCATATGCAAAAATCAACTCAAGATGGATTAAAAACTTAAATGTAAAACCTAAAATTATAAAAACCCTAGAAGAAAACCTAGGAAATACCATTCTGGACATAGGCCCTGGCAAAGATTTCATGATAAAGATGTCGAAAACAATTGCAACAAAAACAAAAATTGACAAGTGAGATTTAATTAAAATAAGCAAATAAAGAGCTCTGCACAGCAAAAAAAAGAAAAGAAAAAAAAAAGAAAAGAAAAGAAAGAAAGATAAAAAAAGAAAAAAGAAAGAAAACAGAAAATGAAAAAAAGAAAAAGAAAAACTATCCACAGAGTAAACAGACAACCTACAGAATGGGAGAAAATATTTGCAAACTATGCATCCAACAAAGGTCAAATATCCAGAATCCAGAAATAACTTAAACAAATCAACAAGCAAAAACAACCCATTAAAAAGTGGGAAAAGGACATGAACAGACAGTTTTCCAAAGAGGACAGATGCATAACTAACAAACATGAAAAAATGCTCCACATCACTATTCATTAGTGAAATGCAAATCAAAACCAAAAGGAGACACCATCTAACCAGTCAGAATGGCTATTAATAAAATGTCAAAAAAGTAACAGATGGTGGAGAGGTTGCAGAGTAAACGGAAAGCTTACACACAACACAATTGGTGGGAGTGTAAATCAGTGCAGCCACCGTGGAAAGCAGTTTGGCAGTTTCTCAGAGAACTTAAAACAGAAATACAATTCAACCCAGCAATCCCTTTCTATTGGGTGTGTGTGTATATATATATATATATATATATTAGGTATATATTCAAAGGAATATAAATCACTCTACCATAAAGACACGTACATGCATGCATATGTTCATCACAGCACTATTCACAATAGCAAAGACATGGAACCTAAATGCCTATCAATGGTAGACTGGACAAAGAAAATGTGATACATATACACCATGGAATACCATGCAGCCATAAAATAGAATGAGATTATGTACTTTGCAGCAACGTAGATGGAGCTCAAGGCTCCTATCCTAAGTGGACTAACACAGGAACAGAAAACCAAATACCACATGTTCGCATTTACAAGTGGGAGCTAAACATTGAGTACACATGGGCACAATGAAGGGAACAATAGGCACCAGGGCCTACTTGAGGGTGGAGGGTGTAGGGAGGGTGGGGATTGAAAAACTATCAGGTACTAGGCTTATTACCTGGGTGATGAAATAATCTGTACATCAAACCCTAAGGCACCTACCTATGTAACAAACCTGCACATGCAGCCCCGAACCTAAAATAAAAGTTTAAAAAATAGTTTTTCTCCCCCTCTGCCTATTTTGAGTGTAATTATAGACTCAGGAATTCTGTTTACTTAATGAATTATAATCTATTATTGTCATTTTTCTTTTTTAAGCCAGATCGTGTGTCATTTTGATATATCCCCATTCATCTTTTAAGTAGTGTCTTTATTTTTGCCACAAAAGGTGTTTCAAACTCATCTTGCATATTGCCTGCTCCAGATCTGGAATTCAACATTTCTCTAAGAAGCCCTTCATTCTTTTTAATAGGAAATGGTGTTTCTTTATTTTCAGTAGTGACAATGAAGTTTTTATCGGTATCTGCCTGGCTCCTGCATCTATCTCTAAGTTCATTACAAACTCAGGCAGAGGAAAAATAAGGTGTTATTGATTCACACCTTTTAAAATAAGGCATGAATTGATTCACACCTTTTCTCTTATATTTCTGTATTGATCCAACAAATATTTTTTGAATTATTACATTGTGCAGGGACATGCTAAGCACAAGAGATAGAATTTTAAGCAAGACACAGACAGTCCTTGTCTTCATGGAGCTTACAGTTTTAGTGGGGAGGACAAATGTGAATCAGGTGATCATACATTTGATTTTTAATCAAATTTTGATCAAATTTTTGATTTAACTAAAAATAGATTAAGTACTCCCAAAATAGACTAAGTTCTAGGAATGTAACAAGGAATCTGATACATACTGGGTAGTTAGGAAGAGGCTTCCCTAAAAATATAAACTGAGACCTAATGTCTGAAAAATGGGTAGAAGTTACTGAAGCCAAGGGTGAGGGGTTTATGTTCTTGTTAGTAGGGAGATAGAGCCTGGAGGAAGGTAGTCAAGCGAGCAGGTTCCAGACACAGGCAGGTAAACTTGGATATTTTTTTGTTTTTGTTTTTGTTTTTTAGACACAGCCTGGGTGCTAAGATTACAGGTGTCAGCCGCTGCACCCAACCCCTAAAACTTGAACATTTGAGAAACCAAAAGACTATTTAGGTCTTTATACAGCAGCTATAGCTAAAAGTCTGGGCAGATGCTGACTCCTTGAGGGTTTTCTTCTTCTTCATTTTTGTTGTTGTTGTTGTTGTTGTTGAGGTGGAGTCTCACTGTCTCATCCAGGCTAGAGTGCAGTGGTGTGATCTCGGCTCACTGCAACCTCTGCCTCCCGAGTTCAGGTGATTCTCCTGCCTCAGCCTCCCGGGAAGCTGGGATTACAGGCATGTGCCACCACGACCGCTAATTTTTTTTTTTTTTTTTTTAGTAGAGATGAGGTTCCACCACATTAGTCAGGCTGGTCTTGAACTCCCAAAGTGCTGAGATTACAGGGTATGCCACTGCACCTGGCCGAGGGTTTTAGTCTTTATTCTCAGTGTATTCTTAGTAAGAAAGCTATGAAAGGGCTTAAGCAGGATAGAGTCATAACCAGATCTATATTTTAAAAGGGATATTGTCTAATACAAAAAAGATTAGTTGGAGCAAGGCAGGATGTTAGCATGCCAGCTGGAAGTCTCTTTGCAATAGTGTAGAGAGAGCTGATAAGTAATGTGTTCTAGGGTGGTGTCTGTGAAATTTCACTGTCACTTGCCACCACTGAACAAGCACACATCTTTTTTTTTTTTTTTTTTTTTTTTGGCTCTCTCTAAGGATTTCTACGGACAATGGGAAATCTAGTTAATGGGCTTCTTGCTAAGCTCTCTGTCCCTCCACTACTCTCTCTGTTCCCCATTTTTCCTTTATGCCTAGTAGAGAAATACAAAAGCGAGACTGAAATTGATGAATTGATGATGAGACTTTAGGAACACAAAGCCAGTAAACAAATAGACTCCAAAAGTCTTCAAAAGTAGAGTAGGGACCTCTGAGGAAAGGCACATAAATGGAACAGGAGCTGGCAATTTATTTGGACCTTTGGAGGGGAGAAGGAGAGGGTAGGTGACAGGGTAAAGGAAGGAAGTGCCTAGCAGAGGTTTTACTTTCATTCCCCCCTTACTCCAAAGGATCTGCTCCTTTGCCGCCATAAGATGTGGCACCACTAAAAATCTGCTCATCCCAGCACTGGAAATGGTTTGAAACAGAGAGCAGTGGTAATGGTTAAGGGTTACCACCAAAAGGATGTTGAGGAAGGTCTGAATTTTAGAAGTGATAGCTGGGAGGAGAGCCAGAGACTAAATGGAATGATTCTTCAAAATTATATAAAATTATTATGCTATGTGAAAATATTCTAAAAGATTTTTAAAAACTCAAACGTTTCCCAACTCCTTTTACAATGCTAGCGTAACTCTGACATCAAATCTGATGGTCATAACAAATGCAAAGGGGAAGGGATAACACACAAAAGTTATGAGCTTAACTATTCTGAAGTGAACAGTTCAGCAGTGTAAAGTGCATTCACATTGTTGTGCAACTGATTTCCAGAACTCTTTTCAATTTGCAGTGTTGAAACTCTGTACCCATGGAACAACTCCCGACTCTGCCTTCCCACCAGCCCCAGACAACCACCATTCTACTTCCTGTCTCTATGAATTTGAATATACTAGGTACCTCATGTAAGTGGAATCACAAAGCACTTGTCTTTTTATAACTGGCTTATTTCATTTAGCATAATGTTCTCAAGGTTCATCCACATTGCAGCATGTGTCAGAATTGTGTTCCTTTTTAAGGCTGAATAGTATGATATTGTATGTCTATACCATATTTTGTTTATCCATTTATCTTTCAATTTATTGCTTCCACCTTTTGGCTATTGTGAACAATGATGCTATGAACATGGGTGTACAAATATCTCTTCAAGACCCTGCTCAGTTCTTTTGGATATATACCCAAAGTGGAACTATCAGATCAAATGGTAATTCAATTTTTAATTTTTTGAGGGACCACCATATGTTTTTCATAGCAGCTGAACCATTTTATAATCCCACCAACAATGCACAATGGTTTGTTTCTCCACATCCTCTCCAATATTTGTTATTTTCTGTTTGTTTTTTTTTTTAATAGCAGCCATCCTGTCAGGCATGGTGGTTCACACCTATAATCCCAGCACTAAGCACTTTGGGAGGCCAAGGTGGGTGGATCGCCTGAGGTCAGGACTTCAAGACCAGCCTGACCAACATGGTGAAACCCGATCTCTACCAAAAATACAAAAATTAGCTGAGCGGTAGTGGCACGCGCCTGTAATCCCAGCTACTTGGGAGGCTGAGGCAGGAGAATCGCTTGAACCTGGGAGGTGAAGATTGTCATGAGCCAAGATCATGACACTGCACTCCAGTCTGGGCAACAGAATGAGACCCTGTCTCAAAAAATAAATAAATAAAATAAAAAATAAATAAAAAATCGAGTGTTTTTAAATGTTACGTTTTAAAATAAAAAAAAGCAAAAGTTTGCTATGTAAATATAAAAAGAGCCATTATTTTTAAAAATATAAAACTTTAATAGAAAATTGAGCAAACAATAAGCAAAGGAAGAATGCCAGGAATGAAATAGAAGTAGCTAAGTACTATATGAAAGAGCTGGTTTTGGGTGATAGGGAGCCAGGACTGGATTCTTCTCTAGCTCTCTGATTGCTTCTAAGGTAGTCATGAGGGTGAAGCGGTCTCATGCCCCTATGGCAGCAGGGAGTTGTCAAGGGCAGTTTTGTTCTGCTCTGCAGGGACTATAACTCCAATTGGTTGATCTGTTTAATACAAGAAAATAGAGGCCAGACAGCCAGAGGAAATATTTCGTTTTCTAATGTCAAAAACGATATATTGGGAATGCTCCTGGGAAGACAAGGAAAAGAATCGAGTACTTAAAAAGCTCTACCAACACATCTGAGATGGCTGAACCACGCATTTTGTTTCAGAGAATGAATACTTGGGGTATTTGGGGGTTAAAAAAAAAGGATATTAAAGGACTCTGTTTAGACTGCAAGGCTAGACTGAAATTACCTGCAAACACATCATTTATCAAGCTGATAATGCAGCACATCACCTGGATAGTTCTGAAGGTGCAGTAGCGCTACATGAAATCTAAAACTGCAGTGGTTTGAAAACATGGCCTCAGAACACTTTGAGATACCTCCCATTAAGAAGTGAGCTCTGCCGGGCGCGGTGGCTCAAGCCTGTAATCCCAGCACTTTGGGAGGCCGAGGCGGGCGGATCACTAGGTCAGGAGATCGAGACCCTCCTGGCTAACACGGTGAAACCCCGTCTCTACTAAAAATACAAAAAACTAGCCGGGCGCGGTTGCGGGCGCCTGTAGTCCCAGCTACTCGGAGGCTGAGGCGGCAGAATGGCGGGAACCCGGGAGGCGGAGCTTGCAGTGAGCCGAGATCGTGCCACCGCACTCCAGCCTGGGCGACACAGCGAGACTCCGTCTCAAAAAAAAAAAAAAAAGAAGTGAGCTCTATGTTTCCTCCTGTGAATCTGGATGAACCTGTGACTCAGACAAAAATGTATGACAAAAGTGATACCATGTGATTTCCAGTTAGGTCCCAAAAAGCCATGCAGCTTCCCCTAATTTTCTTGGACCACTCTCTATTCAGATGTTCCTTCACTGGATACACACCGGTGGAACCCAGCCACCATGCTGTGAGGAGCCACGTTGCGGAAAGGCCAACTACTGGTACACCACTGACTGTCTCAGCAGGGCCCAGCCTTCAAGTCATCTCAGACCAAGTACCAGATGTACATCAAGCAGCCATCAGAGGATTCCAGGCCTCAGTCTTTTAAGACACTCCCAGCCTTTTGAGTCTTCCCAACTGAGGCCAAACATCTCATAGCATAGAATAGAGATGAGCCACATATGCTATGCCCTGTCTGCATTTCTGAACTATGGAATCTGAGAGCATAATAAATGGTATCTCCCATTCTGTTTCTTATCAAGCTTATTTGGATTTTCTCTCTTCTTTTATTGATTAATCTTGCTAATGGTCTATCAGTGTTATTTATCTTTTCAAAGAACCAGCTTTTTGTTTTATTTATCTTTTGTATTGTTTTTGTTTGTTCCAATTTTATTTAATTCAGCTCTGATCTCGGTTATTTCCTTTTCTCTGCTGGGTTTGGGTTTTATTTGTTCTTGTCTCTCTAGTACCTTGAGGTGTGACCTTAGATTGTCTGTTTGTGCTCTTTCAGACTTTTTGATATAGGCATTTAGGGCTATGAACTTTCCTCTTGGCACTGCCTTTGTTGTATCCCAGTGGTTTTGATAGGTTGTGTCACTATTGTCATTCAGTTTAAAGAATTTTTTAATTTCCATCTTGAGTTCATTTTTTTACCCAATGATCATTCAGGAACAGATTATTTAATTTCCATGTATTTTCATGGTTTTGAAGGTTCCTTTTGGAGTTAATTTCCAGTTTTATTCTACTGTGGTCTGAGAGAGTGCTTGATATAATTCCAATTTTCTTAAATTTATTGAGGCTCATTTTGTGGGTATCATATGTTCTATCTTAAAGAAAGTTCCGGCTGAGCATGGTGGCTCATGTTTGTAACTCCAGCACTGTGGGAGGCCGAGGTGGGTGGATCACGAGGTCAGGAGTTCAAGACCAGCGTGACCAAGATGGTGAAACCCCGTCTCTACTAAAAATACAAAAAAATTAGCCAGGTGTGGTGGCAGGCACCGGTAATCCCAGCTACTTGGGAGGTTGAGGTAGAGAATCACTTGAACTTGGGAGGCAGAGGTTGCAGTGAGCTGAGATCACACCACTGCACTCCAGCCTGGGTGACAGAGCGAGACTCTGTCTCAAAAAAAAAAAAAGGGTCACTTCCAAGATGGCCAAATAGGAACTGCTCCAGTCTACAGCTCCCAGCGAGATCAACACAGAAGACAGGTGATTTCTGCATTTCCAACTGAGGTACCTGGTTTATCTCACTGGGACTCATTGGACAGTGGGTGCAGCCCACGGAGGGCGAGCCCAAGCAGGATGGGGCATTGCCTCACCTGGGAAGCACAAGGGGTCAGGGGATTTCCCTTTCCTAGCCAAGGGAAGCTGTGAGTGACTATACCTGGGGGAGCAGTACACTCCTGTCCAAATACTGTGCTTTTCCCTCGGTCTTCCCAACTGGCAGACCAGGAGATTCTCTCCCATGCTTGGATCAGCGGGTCCGCGCCCACGGAGCCTTGCTTGCTGCTAGCGCAGCAGTCTGAGATTGACCTGGGATGCTGAAGTTTGGCAGCGAGCAGGGCGTCCGCCATTACTGAGGCTTCAGTAGGCAGTTCTATGCTCACAGTATAAACAAAGGGGCAGGGAAGCTTGAACTGGGCGGAGCCTACCGCAGCTCAGCAAGACCTACTGCCTCTCTGATTCCACCTCTGGGGGCAGGGCATATCTGAACAAAAGGCAACAGACAGCTTCTCCAGACTTAAATGTCCCTGCCTGATAGCTCTGAAGAGAGCAGTGGTTCTCCCAGCATGGCGTTCAAGCTCCAATAACGGACAGACTGCCTCCTCAAGTGGGTTCTGAACCCCGTGTAGCCTGACTGGGAGACACCTCCCAGTAGGGGCCAATAGACACCTCATACAGGCGGGTGCCCCGCTGGGACAAAGGATCAGGCAGCAATATTTGCTGTTCTGCAGTCTCCGTTGGTGATGCCCAGGCAAACAGGGTCTGAAGTGGACCTCCAGCACACTCCAAAAGACCTGCAGCTGAGGGGCTAGATGGTTACAGACAGAAAGGAATAGGAACAACATCAACAAAAAGGACATTCACACCAACCCTCCCCCCACCACAGGTCATCAACATCAAAGACCAAAGATAGATAAAACCACAAAGATGGGGAGAAAACAGAGCAGAAAGGCTGAAAATTCCAAAAACCAGAATGCCTCTTCTCCTCTAAGGAACACAACTCCTCACCAGCAAGGGAACAAAACTGAATGGAGAATGAGTTTGATGAGTTGACAGAAGTAGGCTTCAAAACGTTGGTAATAACAAACTTCTCCGAGCTAAAGGAGCATGTTCTAATCCATTGCAAGGAAGCTAAAAACCTTGAAAAAAGGTTAGATGAATTGCCAACTAGAATAACCAGTGTAGAGAACAGCTTAAATGAGCTGATGGAGCTGAAAATCACAGTACGAGAACTTCGTGAAGCATACACATGCTTCAATAGCCAATTTGATCAAGCGGAAAAAAGATATCAGTGATTGAAGATCAAATGAATGAAATAAAGTGAGAAAACAAGATTAGAGAAAAAAGAGTGAAAAAGAAGTAAACAAAGCCTCCAAGAAATACGGGACTATGTGAAAAGACCAAATCCACGTTTGATTGGTGTACCTAAAAGTGATGGGGAGAATGCAATCAAGGTAGAAGACACTTCTCAGGATATTATCCAGGAGAACTTCCCCAACCTAACAAGACAGGTCAACATTCAAATTCAGGAAATACAGAGAACACCACAAAGACCCTCCGCAAGGAGAGCAACCCTGAGACACATAATTGTCAGATTCACCAAGGATGAAATGGAGGAACAAATGTTAAGGGCACCCAGAAAGAAAGGTCGGGTTACCACAAAGGAAAACCCATCAAACTAACAGCAGATCTCTTAGCAGAAACCCTACAAGCCAGAACAGAGTGGGGGTCAACATTCAACACTCTTAAAGAAAAGAATTTTCAACTAAGAACTTCATATACAGCCAAACTAAGCTTCATAAGTGAAGGAGAAATAAAATCCTTTACAGACAAGCAAATGCTGAGAGATTTTGTCACCACCAGGACTGCCTTACAAGAGCTTCTGAAGGAAACACTAAACATAGAAAGAAACAACCAGTACCATCCACTGCAAAAACATTCCGAATTGTAAAGACCATCAACATTATGAAAAAACTGCATCAATTAACAGGTAAAATAACCAGCTAGCATCATAATGAAGGGATCAAATTCACATATAACAATGTTAACCTTAAATGTAAATGGGTTAAAGGCCCCAATTAAAAGACACAGACTGCCAAATTGGATAGAGTCAAGACCCATTGGTGTGCTGTATTCAGGAGACCCACCTCAAGTGCAAAGACACACATAGGCTCAAAATAAAGGGATGGAGGAAGTTCTACCAAGCAAATGGAAAGAAAAAACAAAACAAAACAAAACAGGGGTTACAATCCTGGTCTCAGATAAAAACAGACTTTAAAGCAACAAAGATCAAAAGAGACAAAGAAGGTCATTACATAATGGTAAAGGAATCAATGCAACAAGAAGAGCTAACTATCCTAAATATATATGCACCCAATACAGCAGCACCCATATTCATAAAGCAAGTTCTTAGAGACCTACAAAGAGACTTAGACTTCCACACAATAATAATGGGAAACTTTAACATCCCACTGTTAATATTAGACAGATCAACAAGACAGAAAATTAACAAGGATATCCAGGACTTGAACTCAGCTCTGGACAAAGCCAACCTAATAGAATATACAGAACTCTCCACCCCAAATCAAGAGGATATACATTCTTCCCAGCACCACACCACACTTATTCTAAAACTGACCACATAATTGGAAGTAAAACACTCCTCAGCAAATGTAAAAGAACAGAAATAACAACAAACCATCACTCAGACCACAGTGCCATCAAATCAGAACTCAGGATTAAAAAACTCACTCAAAACCACACAACTACATGGAAACTGAACAACCCGCTCCTGAATGACTACTGGCTAAATAACAAAATGAAACCAGAAATAAAGATGTTCTTTGAAACCAATGAGAACAAAGACACAATGTACTAGAATCTCTGGGACACAGCAAAAGCAGTGTGCAGAGGGAAATTTATAGCACCAAATGCCCATAAGAGAAAGCAGGAGAGAATACAAATTCAAAGATCAGAGCAGAACTGAAGGAGACAGAGACACAAAAAACCCATTAAAAAAAAAAAAAAATCAATGAATCCCAGAGCTGCTTTTTTGAAAAGATCAATAGAATAGATAGACTGCTAGCCAGGCAAATAAAGAAGGAAAGAGAGAAGAATCAAACAGACACAATAAAAAGTGATAAAGGGGATATCACCACTGACTCCACAGAAATACAAACTACCATCAGAGAATACTATAAACACCTGTATGCAAATAAACTAGAAAATCTAGAAGAAATGGATAAATTCCTGGACATATATACCCTCCCAAGAAGCAACCAGGAAGAAGTTGAATCTCTGAATAGATCAACAACAGGTTCTGAAATTGAGGCAATAATTAACACCCTACCAACCAAAAAAAGTCCCAGACCAGACGGATTCACACCCAAATTCTACCAGAGGTACAAATAGGAGTTGGTACCATTCCTTCTGAAACTATTCCAATCAATAGAAAAAGAGGGAATCCTCCCTAACTCATTTTATGAGGCCAGCATCATCCTGATACCAAAGCCTGGCAGAGACACAACTAAAAACAAGAATTTTAGACCAATATCCCTCATGAACACCAATGCAAAAATCCTGAATAAAATACTGGCAAACCGAATCCAGCAGCACATCCAAAAGCTTATCCACCACGATCAAGTCAGCTTCATCCCTGGGATGCAAGGTTGGTTCAACATACGCAAATCAATAAATGTAATCCATCACATAAACAGAACCAATGGCAAAAACCACATGATTATCTCAATAGATGCAGAAAAGGCCTTTTACAAAATTCAACAGCCTTTCATGCTAAAAACTCTCAATAAACTAGGTGTTGATGGGACGTATTTCAAAATAATAAAAGCTATTTATGACAAACCCACAGCCAATATCATACTGAATGGGCAAAAACTGGAAGCACTCTTTTTGAAAACCAGCACAACATAAGGATGACTTCTCTCACCACTCCTATTCAACATAGTATTGGAAGTTCTGCTCAGGGCACTAGGCAAGAGAAAGCAATAAAGCATATTCAAATTGGAAGAGAGGAAGTCAAATTGTCTCTGTTTACAGATGACATGATTGTATATTTTGAAAATCCCATCTCTCAGCCCAAAATCTCCTTAAGCTGATAAGCAACTTCAGCAAAGTCTCAGGATACAAAATCAATGTGCAAAAATCACAAGCATTCCTATACACCAATAACAGACAAACAGAGAGCCAAATCATGAGTGAACTCCCATTCACAATTGCTACTAAGAGAGTAAAATACCTAGGAATCCAACTTACAAGGGATGTGAAGGACCTCTTCAAGGAGAACTACAAACCACTGCTCAATAAAATAAAAGAGGACACAAACAAATAGAAGAGCATTCCATGCTCATGGAGAGGAAGAATCAACATCATGAAAATGGCCTTACTGCCCAAAGTAATTTATACGTTCAATGCTATCCCCATCAAGCTACCATGACTTTCTTCATAGAATTGGAAAAAACTACTTTAACCTTCATATGGAACCAAAACAGAGCCCACATAGCCAATGCAATCCTGGACAAGAAGAACAAAGCTGGAGGCATCATGCTACCTGACTTCAAACTATACTACAAGGCTACAGTAACCAAAAGAGCATGGTACAGGTACCGAAATAGATATATAGACCAACGGAACAGAATGGAAGCCTCAGAAATAACACTACACATCTACCACAACCTGATCTTTGACAACCCTGATATACATAAGCAATGGGGAAAAGATTCCCTATTTAATAAATGATGTTGGGAAAACTGGCTAGCCATATGCAGAAAACTGTGCCCCTTCCTTACACCTTATACAAAAATCAACTCAAGATGGATCAAAGACTTAAATGTAAGACCTAGGACCATAAAAATTTTAGAAGAAAACCTAGGCAATACCATTCAGGATATAGGCATGGGCAAAGAGTTCATGTCTAAAACACCAAAAGCAATGCAACAAAAGCCAAAATTGACAAATGGGACCTAATTAAACTAAAGAGCTTTTGCACAGCAAAAGAAACTATCATCAGAGTGAACAGGCAACCTATAGAATGGAATAAAATTTTTGCAATCTATCCATCTGACAAAGTGCTAATATCCAGAATCTACAAAGAACTTAAACAAATTCTCAAGAAACAAACAACCCCCTCAAAACATGGGCAAAGAATATGAACAGACACTTCTCAAAAGAAGACATTTGTGCAGCCAACAGATATATGACAAAATGCTCATCATCACTGGTCATTAGAGAAATGCAAATCAAAACCACAATGAGATACCATCTCACACCAGTTAGAAAGGCGATCATTGAAAAGTCAGGAAACGACTGGGTGTGGTGGCTCATGCCTGTAATCCCAGCACTTTGGGAGGCCGAGGTGGGCAGATAATGAGGTCAAGAGATTGAGACCATCCTGGCCAACATGGTGAAACCCTGTCTCTACCAAAAATACAAAAATTACCTGGGTGTGGTGATGCATGCCTGTAGCCCCAGTCACTCAGGAAGCTGAGGCAGGAGAATCACTTGAGCCAGGGAGGTGGAGGTTGCAGTGAGCTGAGATCATGCCACTGCACTCCAGCCAGGTGACAGAGTGAGACTCTGTTCAAAAAAAAAAAAAAAAGTCAGGAAGCAACAGATGCTAGAGAGATTGTGGAAAAATAGGAACATTATTATACTGTTGGTGGGAGTGTAAATTAGTTCAACCATTGTGGAAGACAGTGTGGCGATTCCTTAAGGATCTAGAATTAGAAATACCATTTGACCCAGCCATCCCATTACTGGGCATATACTCAAAGGATTAAAAATCATTCTATGATAAAGACACATGTACATGTATGTTTACTGTGGCACTTTTCACAATAGCAAAGACTTGGAACCAACCCAAATGTCCATCAGTGATAGACTGGATTAAGAAAATGTGGCACATATACACCATGGAATACTATGCAGCCATAAAAAAAAGATGAGTTCTTGTCCTTTGCAGGGACATGGATGAAGCTGGAAACCATCACTCTCAGCAAACTATCACAATGACAAAACCAAATGCTGCATGTTCTCACTCATAAGTGGGAGTTGAAGAATGAGAACACTTGGACACAGAGAGGGGAACATCACACACTGGGGCCTGTGGTGGTTTGGGGATAGGAGAGGGATAACATTAGGAGAAATACCTAATGTTGGTGATGGGTTGATGGGTGCAGCAAGCCACCATGGCATGTGTATACCTGTGTAACAAAACTGCATATTCTGCACATGTACCCCAGAACTTAAAGTATAATTAAAAATTAATAAAACCAAAAATAAACAAATAAAAGAAAGTCCCATGTGCTGTTGAATAGAATGTATGTTCTGTGGTTGCTGGATGGAATGTTCTGTATATATCTGTTAAGTCCATTTGTTCTAGGGTATAGTTTAAATCCGTTTTTCTTTGTTGACTTTCTGTCTTGATGACCTGTCTAGTGCTGTCCATGGAGTATTGAAGTCCTGGACTACTACTGTGTTGCTTTCTATCTCATTTCTTAGGTCTATTAGTAACTGTTTTATAAATTTGAGAACTCTAATGTCAGGTGCATATATGTTTAGGATTGTGATATTTTCGTGTTGGATAAGTCATTTGTCATTATATAATGCCCCTCTTTGTCTTTTTTAACTACTGTTGCTTTAAAGTTTGTTTTGTCTGATATAAGAATACCTACTCCTGCTCGCTTTCGGTGTCCATTTGCATGAAATGTCTTTTTCCACCACTTTACCTTAAGTTTATGTGAGTCCTTATGTGTTAGGTAAGTCTTTTGAAGGCAGCAGATGGTTGGGGGGTGAATTCTTATACTTTCTGCAGTTCTGCATCTTTTAAGTGGAGCATTTAGGCCATTTACATTCAACGTGAGTATTGAGATGTGAGTTACCATTCCATTCATTGTGCTATTTGTTGTTTGCATACCTTAATTTTTCATTTTTAAATTGTATTTTTGTTTTATATGTCCTGTGAGATTTATGCTTTAAAGAAGTTCTGTTTTGATGTATTTCCAGGGTTCATTTCAAGATTTAGAGCTCCTTTTAGTAGTTCTGGTAGTGTTGGTTTGGTAGTTGTGAATTATCTCAGCATTTGTTTATCTGAAAAAGACGGTATATTTCCTTCATATATGAAGCTTAGCTTCACTGGATACAAAATTCTTGGCTGATAATTGTTTTGTTTGAGGAGGCTGATGATAGGGCCCCAATCCCTTCTAGCTAGTAGGATTTCTGCTGAGAAATCTGCTATTAATCTGATAGGTTTTCCTTTATGGGTTACCTGGTGCTTTTGTCTCACAATTCTTAAGATTCTTTCCTTTGTCTTAACTTTAGATAACCTGAGGACTATGTGCCTAGGCAGTAATCTTTTTGTGATGAATTTCCCAGGCATTCTTTGTGCTTCTTGTATTTGGATGGCTAGGTCTCTAGCAAGGCTGGGTAAGTTTTCCTCGATTATTCCCTCAAATATGTTTTCCAAGATTTTTAGATTTCTCTTCTTTCTCAGGAATATTGATTATTCTTAGGTTCAGTTGTTTAACATAATCCCAGACTTCTTGGAGGATTTGTTCATATTTTCTTATTCTTTTTTCTTTGTCTTTGTTGGATTGAGTTAATTTGAAGACCTTGTCTTCGAGTTCTGAATTTCTTTCTACTACTTGTTTGCTTCTGTTGCTGAGACACTCAAGAGCATTTTGCATTTCTATGTGTCCAATGTTTCCTGAAGTTTTGATTGTTTTCTTTGTGCTATCTATTTCATTGAATATTTCTCCCTTCACTTCTCATATCATTTTTAAAATTTCCTTACATTGGGCTTCACCTTTGTCTGGTGACTCCCTGATTAGCTTAACAACTAACCTCCTGAATTTTTTTTTCAGGTAAATCAGGGATTTGATTTCTTCCTGGTTTGGATCCATTGCTGATGAACTAGTGTGATTTTTGGGGGTACTAAAGAATCTTGTTTTGTCATATTACCAGAGTTGGCTTTCTGGTTCCTACTCATTTGGGTAGGCTCTGTCAGAGGAAAGGTCTAGGGATGAAGGCTGTTGTTCAGATTCTTTTGCCCCACTATTCCCTTAATATAGTACTCTCCTCCTTTTCCTATGGATGTGCTTCCTGAGAGCCAAGGTGTAGTGATTTTTATCTCCCTTCTGGATCCAGCCATTCAACAAGTCCACCAGGCTCTGGGCTGGTACTGGATTGTCTGCACAGAGTCCTGCGATGTGAACCGTCAGTGGGTCTCTCAGTCGTGGATACCAGAGCAGTATTTGGGGTGTCTCCTGGGTCCTGCAGGAACAATCCACTTCCTTCAGAGGGTCTGTGGGTCCTCTTGGGTTTCCTGATTTATTCCTGTAGTCATTCTGGAGCAAAAATTCACTATGTGAATTCACTATGTGAATTTTTCAGGTCATGTGGTTCCTCCACATGTTGTTCTGTCCATCCAAGTCAAAGCTGCAATCTAGTCCTGCCACCTATCTGCCACAATCCCTAACATTGAATGGATTTTAAAATGTAGTATTTATGGCCAGGTGCGGTGGCTCCCGTGTGTAATCCCAGAACTCTGGGAGGCTGAGGTGGGTGGATCAACTGAGGTCAGGAGTTCGAGACCAGCCTGGCCAACATGGTGAAACCCTGTCTCTACTAAAAATAAAAGAATTAGCCGGGCACAGTGTCAAGCACCCGTAGTCCCAGTGACTCAGGAGGCTGAGGCAGGAGAATTGCTTGAACCCAGGAGGTGGAGGTTGCAGTGAGCCGAGATCATGCCACTGTACTACAGCCTGGGTGACAGAGTGAGACTCCATCTCAAAAAAAAAAAAAAAAAAAAGTAGTATTTATATACAGTACTGTTTGGCCTTAAAACACAAACACACACACACACACACACACACACCACACACACACACACACACACACACACACACAGGAAATTCTAGGCCAGGCAGAGTGGTTCACGCCTGTAATGCTCTGGGAGGCTGAGGTAGGAGATCTTGTGAGGCCAAGAGTTCAAGACCAGCCTTGGCAGTACAGCAAGACCTTGTCTCTACCCTCTACTGTCTTTAGACACCTAAACCACACATTTCTGCCTTATTTTAAAAACAGTTTGTTAATTGTAAAACAAGAAAAAGAGAGACTGTGAAGGATTGATATGTTATTTAATCATCAACTAAGTACAGGGAAAAGATTGAAATGTAGCTCTCATGATAGTGAAGAATCCCACCTATTCATCTACTTTTAAACCACGATAATACTCTGTTCCACTTTCTTATATCATGTATCACAGTAAAAGTTATTTATCTATACAGCTAAGTTCTTTTTCCATATTAGCTCATATTATCTTTGATTATAAGTGAGTGCCCATGTTTGCTACCTAGATCTTTTCAGCCATAAAAACATATCCTGGGGAGTCAGAGCAAGATAGCTAAACAGAAGCCATCGTCCTCCCAACAGGAACACCAAATTTAACAACTATCTACACAAAAAAGCACCTTCATAAGAACAAAAAAGCACCTTCATAAGAACCAAAAATCAGATGAATGGTCACAGTGCTGGTGCTGAAGAGGGTAGAAAAGACAGTCTTGAATCACCAACACCACCCCTCCACCATTCCCCAGCAGCAGCCATGTGGTGCAGATAATCTGTGCACTTTAGGGAGGGAGAACACAGCGATTGTGAAACTTTGCATTGAAACTCAGTGCTGTCAACATTAGGCAGAACTCAGCCAATGTCCACAGCAGGCGCATTCGGACCAGCCCTAGCTAGAGGGGAACTACCCATGCCAACAGTCAGAACGTGAGTTTCAGCAAGCCTCGCCACTGCAGGTTAAAGTGCTCTAGGGAACTACAAGCACTTTAGTCTTGAAGTGCTTGAAATCTAGGCCACAAGGATTGCAACTCCCAGGCAAGTCCGAGTGCTGTGCTAGGTGGGCTCAGAGCCAATGGACTTGGAGAGCATGTGACCTAGTAAGACACTAGCCAGGGCAGTTAAGGAAGAGCTTGCACCACCCCTCTCACAAACCCAGTCACTGTAGCTTACCCTGGTTTTTTTTTTTTTTTTTTTGAGACGGAGTCTTGCTCTGTCACCAGGGCTGGAGTGCAGTGGCCGGATCTCAGCTGACTGCAAGCTCCGACTCCCAGGTTTACGCAGTTCTCCTGCCTCAGCCTCCGGAGTAGCTGGGACTACAGGCGCCCGCCACCTCGCCCCGCTAGTTTTTTGTATTTTTAGTAGAGACGGGGTTTCACCATGTTAGCCAGGATGGTCTTGATCTCCTGACCTCGTGATCCGCTCGTCTCAGCCTCCCAAAGTGCTGGGATTACAGGCTTGAGCCACCACACCCGGCCCAGTTTACCACTCTTAAAGATGATTTTGTCTTGCAAATTGGATACCAGCTCAGCTGTATTACAAGAGGGCCCCAGGCAGAGTTGAGAGGCCCCCATTCCAGGCCTTAGCTCCCAGATGACATGTCTAGACACACCCTGGGCCAGAAAAGAAACTGCTGCCTTGAAGGAAAAAACCCAGTCCTGGCAGGATTCATGACCTGCTGATGGAAGGCTGGGCCCTGAATAATCAGCAGAGTAACCAGGTAGTACACTCCATGGGTCTTGGACGAGACTCACATGTGTTAGCGTCATGTGTGACCCATCATATTCCCAGCTGTGATGGTCACAGGGAGAAACTCCTTCTGATTAAGAAAAGGAGATGGAAAAATAAAGGGGACTTTGTCTTGCAGCTTAGGTACTAGCTTGGCCACCCTGGGGTAGAGCACCAAGCAGGCCTGTGGGCCCCTGATGCCAGGCCTTGGCTCTTGTACAGCATTTCTGGACCTACCCTGGGCCAGAGAGGAGGTCATTGCTCTGAAGGATGAGTCCCAGGCCTGGCAGCAGTCACCACAAGCTAACTGAAGAGTCCTTGGACCTTAAGTGAACATTGCTGGCACCCTGTGGATCTGTGGTGGTGGGGGCACAGGGAGAGATATCTCTGCTTATGGAAAGGGGAGGGAAGAGTGGGAAGGACTTTGTCTTGTGGTTTTGGTACCAGCTTAGCCACAGTAGAATAGAGCAGTAGGTTGAGTTCAAAGGTTTCTGACTCTAGGCCCTGGCTTTTAGACAGCATCTCTGGACCTGCTTGTGACCCAGGGGAACTAGCTGCCCTGAAGGGAAGGAAACAAGCCTGGATGGCTTCACCCCTTCTGACTGTAGAGCCCTAGGGGCTTGAGCAAACATAGGTTGTAGCCAGGTAGTAGTCACAGTGGGCCTTGTGCAAGACCTAGGACTGTGTTGCTTTCAGGTATGGCCCAGTGCAGTCCCAGTCATGGTGGCCACAGGGGTCCATGTGTCACCCCTTTCCCAGCTACAGGCAGCTCAGCACAGAAGAAGAGACTCCATTTGTTTGGGAGAAAGTAAGAGAAGAGAACAAGAGTCTCTGCTTGGTAATTCAGAAAATTCTTCCAGATCTCATCCAAGGTCACCAAGGTAGTACCTCTATGAGTCTGCAAGAACCACAGATGCAGTGGCCAAAAACTTAGATCACAACACCCAAGTCCTTTCAAATACCTGGAAAGCCTTCCCAAAAAGGATGAGTACAAACAAACCCAGTGTGTGAAGACTACAAGAAATACTGAACTCTTCAATGCTCAGACACTGACAAACATCCACAAACATCAAAACCATCCAGGAAAACATCCCCTCACCAAATAAACTGAATAATACACTGGAGACCAATCCTGGAGAGATAGAGACATGTGACCTTTAGACAGATAATTCAAAATAGCTCTTTGAGGAAACTCAAAGAAATTCAAGTTCACACAAGAGGAATTCATAATCCCATCAGATAAATCTAACAAAGAGATTGAAATCATTTAAAAGAATCAGGCAGAAATACTGGAGTTGAAAAATATAATTGACACACCGAAGAATGCATCAGTGTCTCTTAATAGCAGAACTGATCAAGCAGAAAAAAGACTTACTGACCTTGACAACAAGCTGTTTGAAAAACACATTCACAGAAGACAGAAGAAAAAAGAATAGAAATGAATAAAGCACACCTACAAGATATACACAATAGCCTCAACAGGACAAATTTAAGAGTTATTGGCCTTAAAGAGGAGGTAGAGAGAGAGAGAGGAGTAGAAAATTTAGTCAAAGGAATAATAACAGAGAACTTCCCAAACCTAGAGAAAGATATTAATATTCAAGTACAAAAATATTTAACCCAAAGAAGACTACCTCAAGGCATTTAATAATCAAATTCCCAAAGGTCAAGGATAAAGAAAAGACCCTAAAAGCAACAAAAGAAAATAAACAAATACATACCATGGAGCTCCAAAATGTCTGGTAGCAGACTCCTCAGGAGAAACCTTACAGGCCAGGAGAGAGTGGCATGACAGATTTAAAGGGCTGAAGGAAAAAAAATCTTTTATCCTAGAATAGTATATCCAGCAAAAATATCCTTCATGCATGAAGGGGATACAAAGACTTTCCTAGAAAAACAAAAGCCACACGATTTCACTAATACCAGACCTGTCCTACGATAAATGCTAAAGGAAGTTCATCAGTCTTCAAGAAAAGGATGTTAATGAGCAACAATAAGTCACCTGAAGGCACGAAACTCACTAGTAATAGTAACTACACAGAAAAACACAGAATATTATAATGCTGTAATTGTGATATGTAAAGTACTCGTATCTTAAATAGAAACATGAAAAGATGAACCAATTAAAAATTATAATTACAATAACTTTTTAAGATATACACAGTATAATAAGATATAAATGGAAACAACAAAACGTTAAAAAGTGGGGAAATGAAGTGTAGAGTTTTTATTAGTTTTCTTTTTGCTTGTTACTTTGTTTGCTTATGCAATCAGTGCTATCATTGGTTTAAAATAATGGGTTATGGCTGGGTACGGTGGCTCATGCCTGTGATCCCAGCATTTTGGGAGGCCGAGGTGGGTGGATCACCTTAGGTCAGGAGTTCGAGACCATCCTGGCCAACATGATGAAACCCCGTCTCTATTAAAAATACAAAAATTAAGGCCAGGTGAGGTGGTTCATGCCTGTAATCCCAGCACATTGGGAGGCTGAGGCAGGTGGATCATGAGGTCAGGAGTCCCAGACCGGCCTGGCCAATATGGTGAAACCCTGTCTCTACTAAAACTACAAAAATTAGCCAGATGCAGTGACAGGTGCCTATAATCCCAGCTACTCTGGAGGCTGAGGCAGGAGACTCACTTGAACCCAGGCAGCAGAGGTTGCGCTACTGCACTCCATCCTGGGCGACAGAGTGAGACTTTGTCTCAAACAAACAAACAAACAAACAAAAAAATTAGCTGCCTGTGGTGGCAGGCACCTGTAATCCCAGCTACTTGGGAGGCTGAGGCAGGAGAATCACTTGAATCCAGGAAGCAGAGGTTGCAGTGAGCCAAGATCACTCCATTGCACTCCAGCCTGTGGGAGAAGAGCAAGACTTTCTCTCAAAAAAAAAAAAGAAAAAGAAATTAAGACATACTACCACAGAAAATAACATTCACTAATAGGAAGTCAGGAAGGAAGAGAAGACTACAAAACAATTAGAAAACAAATAACAAAATGACAGAAGAAAGTCCTTACTTATCAGTAATAACATTGAATGTAAATGGAGTAAACATTCCAATTAAAAGACATAGAGTGGCTGAATAAATTAAAAAAAAAAATCCAATGATCTGTTTCCCACAGGAAATACATTTTGTCTGTAATGACACACACAGACTGAAAATAAAGTGATGAGAAAAGATAATCCATGCAAAGGGAAACCAAAAAAGGGCAGGAGTAGCTATACTTATATCAAACAAAATAGATTTCAAGACAGAATCTATAAGAAGATACAAGGAAGGTCATTATAGAATGATAAAGGGGTCAATTCATCAAAAGGATATCACAATTGTAAATATATGTGCACTCAACACTGGAGCACCCAGATGTATGAAGCAAATATTATGAGAGCTAAAGAAAGAGATAGACCCCAATACAATATTAGCTGGAGACTTCAACACCCCACTTTCAGGATTGGACAGATCTTCCAAACAAAAGATAATGAAGAAATGTTGGACTTAATCTGCCCTATAGAACAAAGGGACCTAATAGATATTTACAGAACATTTCATCCAACAGCTGCAAAATACACATTCTTTTCTTCATCACATGGATTGCGCTCAAGAATAGACCATAGTTATATTACAAAACAAATTTTAAAACATTCAGGAAAACAAATAACATCAATCATCTTCTCTGACCACGAACAACTCACCATTCACCCTGCCCCTCCCATCCCAATCAATACTTCTCCTGGTCCTGCACTCTTGAAGCCGAAACACTGGGCTCGCCTTTCACATCTTCCTCAAGCTCAGGCCAGGGTGTTTCTTTCCTTTTCTCATCTGCAATTACCTGTTGGGCACACTCTTCTCTCTCATTTTCTCTCTAGCAAACATCCCCTTATTGTTCATGAGGCAGCTGTTATTACCTCCCCTTTCAAGTTTCTGCTTCAGTCCTACCCACAGCCCAGATAGAACTATTTCTCCTTTCTGTCCCTACATTGTACAGGCTAAAAACTTCTTCCTTCTCTCTTCCCCTTCCCTTCCCCTCCCTTCCCCTCCCTTCCCCTCCCTTCCCCTCCCTCCCCTCCCTTCCCCTTCCCCTTCCCCTTCCCTTCCTCTTCCCCTTCCCCTTCCCTTCCTCCCTTCCTTCTTTTCTTCCTTTCTTTCTTCTTTCTTTCTCTTTCTGCAGAGCTAGCTGAGGCTTTATTTTGGACCCCCTCCCCTCCCCCCCCAAAAAACAATTGAATTGTTTTGTAGCTGGAGGCATGGGCAAGGGGGATCCCCAGGCAGTAAACTCCCCTGGGGGTGGGCTGAGAGCTAGGGCTGAGCCTCAGGTGGGTGGGTCTCCCATTCTCCGCGCTCCTCTACACAGCCGTCGCCCTCGCGTGCTCCAGGGCAGCCGCAGGAGGGGCAGGCTGGGAGGGGCTGCCGCCTCAGCTGTTCACTTGGGCAGGACGTGAGAGGACTCGGACACCAGCTTCCCATCGCAGGTGTCGATCTTCTTCACAATCTTGGACCTGATGGAGCTGGTGCGGCTGAAGGCGCTGGAGCCCAGGCCTTAGCTGAGGCCGGGGCTTGTGAGGCTGCCATAGGTCGAGCTCAGACCACCTGCATAGCCGCTGGTGGTCTTCGTATGGATACGCATGTTTTGAATCCCAGACGCCAGCCGGGTCTCATCGCCCTCCAGCAGCTTCCTGTAGGTGGCGATGTCGATGTCCAGGGCCAGCTTGACGTTCATCAGTTCCTGGTACTCACGCAGCTGCCGTACCATGTCCTGCTTGGTCCGCTGCAGGGCTGCCTCTAGCTCAGACAGCTTGGCGTTGGCATCTTTAAGGGCCAGCTCCCCAGGCTGCTCGGCATCTGTGATGGCAGCCTCCAGGGAAGCTCACTGGCCTTCGAGGCCCTCAGTCTCAGCCTGAAGCCAGCTTATGTTCCAGTTCATCCGGGAGATCTCAGTCTTCGTTCATTGCAGGTCATCCCCCTGCTTCCCAGCCAGCGTCTGGAGCTTCTCATACTTGATCTGGTACATGCTCTCAGCCTCAGCCCAGCTGCGGTTGCCGATCTCCTCGTACTGCGCCTTGACCTCAGCGAAGATCTCCTCTTCTTACAGCTGCCTGAGGAAGTTGATCTCCTCAGTCAGCCCTTCCAGGCGAGACTCCAGCTCTACCTTGTGCATGTAAGCTTCATCCACATCCTTCTTGATGAGGACAAATTCATTCTCCATCTCTGCATCCTTACTGATCTCATCCTCATACTTGTTCGTGAAGTCCTCCAGCAGCCCCTGCATGTTGCCAAGCTCCGCCTCCAGCTTTAGCTTCTCCTGGCCCAGCCTCCAGCTGCCACCTAAAGCTGTTGATGTAGCTCTGGAACATGTTGTCCATGTTGCTCCCAGCCTTCTTCTGCTGCCGCAGGAGGCTCCACTTGGTCTCTAGTATCTTGTTCTCTGTACCTTGTCTATGAAGGAGGCAAACTTGTTGTTGAGGGTCTTGATCTGGTCCTTCTCCTGGGTGCGGACTCCTGGATGTTGGAGTCCCTCTCCAGGTAAGGGGGCTCAGCAGGCTCTGCTTGACCATGATGGTGGTGGTGCCTTCCATGCCACTGGCCCCACTATGGCCTCTGCCCAGGCCACCCTGGAAGCTGCTGCTGCCCACTTGGGAGAAGCTCCAGGAGCTGATGCGGGCACTGGACCCACAAGGTGGACACCTTATAGGACCTCTGGGTCATCCTGATGGACATGGTGGAGGCAGGAGTGGAGGCAGGTGGGCTGAACCAGGCAGAGATTCCAGAAGGAGAGGAGAAGCTGCTTCTTGGTATTTATTTATTTATATTTTAAATTCAGGGGTACATGTGCAAGTTTGTTACATAGGTAAACTTGTGCCGTGGGGGTGTGTTGCATACATTGTTTCATCACTCAGGTATTAAGCCTAGACTCTCATTATTTTTCCTGATCCTCTCCCTCCTCCTAACCTTCACCCTCAGATCTCAGTGTCTGTTGTTCCCTCTATATGTCCATGCATTCTCATCATTTAGCTTCCACTTATAAGTGAGAACATGTGTTATTTGGTTTTCTGTTCCTGTGTTAGTTTGCTAAGGATAATAGCCTCCAGCCCCATCCAGGTTCCTGCAAAGGGCATGATCTTGTTCCTTGATATGGCTGCATGTATTCCATGGTGTATCTGTACCACATTTTCCTTATGCAGTCTACCATTGGTGGGCATTTAGGTTGATTCCATGTCTTTACTATTGTGAATAGTGCTGGAGTGAATATATATGTGCATGTGTCTTTATGATAGAATGATTTATATTTCTTTGGATATTTTATACCCTGTAATGGGATTGCTGGATCAAATGGTAGTTCTGTTTTAAGCTCTTTGAGGAATCACCACATTGCTTTCTACAGTGGTTGAACTAATTTACACTCCCACCAACAGTGTATAAGCATTATTTTTCTCTGCAACCTTGCCAGCATCTGTTTTATTTTTCGACTTTTTAGTAATAGTCATTCTGCCTGGTGTGACATGAAATCTCATTGTGATTTTGATTTGTATTTCTCTAATGATCAGTGATGCTGAGTTTTTTTTCATGTGCTTACTGGCCGCATATATGTCTTCTTCTGAAAAGTGTTCATGTCCTTTGCCCACTGTTTAATGTTTTTTCTTTTTTCTTATACATTTGTTTAAGTTCCTTATAGATGCTGGATATCAGACCTTTGTTAGATGCATAGTTTCCAAAAATTTTCTTTCATTCTATAAACTGTCTACTTATGCTCTTGATAGTTTATTTTGCTGTGCAGAAGCTCTTTAGTTTAATTATATCCCATTTGTCAATTTTTGCTTTTGTTGCAATTGCGTTTGGCATCTTTGTCATGAAATCTTTGCTTGTTCCCATGTCCAGAATGGTATTACCTAGGTTGTCCTTCAGGGTTTTTATAGTTTGGGGTTATACATTTAAGTCTTTAATCCATCGTATGTGGTGTAAGGAAGGGGTCCAGTTTTTATCGTCTCTACTAAAAATACAAAAATTAGCCAGGTGTGATGGCAGGTGTCTACAATCCCAGCTACTCAGGAGGCTAAGGCAGGAGAATTGCTTGTACTCGGAAGGCGGAGGTTGCAGTGAGCTGAGATCACGCCTCTGTACTCCATCCTGGACGACAGAGTGATACTCCATCTCAAAACAAACAAACAAACACGCAAGCAAACAAACAAAAACTACTCGTTTAACAGCAGAATATCTGACTTGACTTGTTTACATGTTTGTTGCCCTCTAGCCAAGTGAAAATCTCTGTGGGGATTGGTATTATTTGACTTGTTTTTTTATATTCTAGCACAGTGGTTGGCATATAGTAGGAGTTTAACAAATTGTTGGATGATTGCCTAAACCACTAGAGTGAGCAGAGGAAGAAAACTTATAACAATAGCACATGCTTATTCAGTGCTTCATTCATTCATTCATTCATTCATTCAACAACAGTTATTGAACTCCTGTAATATGCCAGCCATTGTTCTAGGCATTTGCAGTGAACAAAATAGACAAAATCATCTACCCTTGAAGAGATTACTTTCTCATGAGGAAGACAGTTAATAAACAATATTAACTAAATGCATTGTATAGCATATTAGAAGGTAATAAGTGCTGTGTAGAAAAAAGAAAGATCAGGGTGCAGGCTGCCGTACTGAAAAAGTGAGATTTGAACAAAGGAGGGAACTGAAGGGTTTAGCCAAGCAGTTATTTTGGAAACAGTCCCGTAGGCAGAGAAAAATAAATGAAGAACCCTAAGATGGAAATGCACTTACAATGGTCCAGTGACCAGCAAGGAGGCCAGCGTGGCTGGAGCAGAGGGAGCAAAGTGGGGGTTTGTACGCAGTGAGGACAGAGAAGCAATGACAGGGTTTTATGCTCAGTGAAACCAGAAACCATTGGAGGGTTCGGAACAAAAGAGTTACATGATCTGATTTATATTTTAAGAGATGACTTTGGCTGCTATTTGGACAAGAAGTTTTAGGGAAGTAAAGGCAGAAGCAGAGAGTCAGATAGGAAGCTATTCCAGGAATCCAAGCATGACATGATAAGGGCCCAGGGTTGGTCAGATTCTGGTTATACTTTGAGAGGAAGCCAGCAGGATTTCTTGTTGGATTTGACGTTGAGTGAGAAAGGACCTGAGGATGACTCTGAGGTTTTTAGCCTGAGTAACTGGAAGGAAAGCACTGCTCTAAAAGTTTTCCCTGTTTTAACTCATCTAATATCCCTCAATAACTGGATAAAGAAGTATTGTCTCCATTTTCAGTTGGGACACTAAGAGACAGAGAAGCTGTCCAGGTTATAGAGCTATTAAAAAACAGAGTCAGGATTTGACGAGGCAAGCTGTGCTCCCAACCAGTGTACCATGCTTCCTCACCATGACAGCATCTAGTAGGATGAAAGGCTTTTATACAGAGATAATATAATAATATTATAATCTAGGCAAATATTATTATAATATAATCTAGACCATATTATAATCTAGGATAGTATTATAATCTAGGAAAAATTATTCGGGTCTGAACAAGGAGGGTTGCCACAAGAATAAAAAGAAAGGCATAAATTCATGGGCGAGATAACCCAAAATGGGCAAAAGACACACTGACCAGAATTTGTGCAACTTTTAAGATAGAAGGTTAGGCAAGGGGGCTCTGTCCGTAATCCCAGTGCTTTGAGAAGCTGAAGTGGGAGAATCGTTTGATGCTAGGAGTTCAAGACCAGCCAGGGCTACATGACAAGACCTTGTCTCTACAAAAGATAAAAAAAATTATCCAGGCATGTTGCCACTCAGGAAGCTGAGGCAGGAAGATTGCTTGAGCCCAGTAGTGTGAGGCTACTGTGAGCTATGAAGGTGCCACTGTGCTCCAGCTGGGGCAACAGAGCAAGACCCATCTCTTAAAAAAAAAAAAGGAAAAAAAAAGAACACAGTAGCTCTGAGTTTACATCTCCACATTCAAATACTCAGATGCTTATATCATTCTTATTTAAGTTGTAAGGACTATGTACAGAGTGTCCTTTGGTGTGGCCTGGGCACTCAGAGATACTACCTCATACCAAGCTTTCTCCCTTTAGTAACCTGAGTGCTAAATCAGTGCTAAATCCCACACTAACTGAATCCTGTAGGTCCTAGAATACAAACAAGGTGCAGCAATGTTTTCATAATGCTGTAGTTTGAATATAGGCAAAAATGTTCATATTTAGATTTGAAGAGTGTTATAGTTTGTAACTTTGTTGAGTTATAGGTACATGTACAGCCTGACCTGATACCAGCTGTCAATAAAAGATATGAACATGCCCAGCCAGCACCAGGAAGAGCCCTGTGGCCCTCTCTCTGGGGCAGCCTGGTATAAAAGACATGTTGTGTGACCTGTTATATTGTGGTTGTATCTGGTAGAAACATCTAGAGGGATTTCCATCCCCACCCCCTCCCCAATCATTATGTATCTTATGCTGCCTGAAACAAAGAGAACTATAACCCTTGCTCTCATTTAATCAAGGGACCTACCTTCAACTCCACACTCAAATCTGAGTCTATTTCTCTGTGCAAGGGGCCATTTTCTTAGTGAAAACATAAAACAGCACTTACTTTCATCTACAGAACTAGTCAATACAAACCAGAACTGTGTGAATTAAAGATAGGCTTTAACTCTTCTAAAGAGAAAAACAAGGATTCCTATCCATTTTAGGTAATACTTTATGTGGCAGACTGTATTTTCCAAGTACAGTATTTCTCCCATCCTACATGTTCTTACGAGGTAGCTTTTACATTTCTCTCGTTGAGGGACATGGTCTGTGTCCTCTCCTCTTGAAAACGGGTGGGCTTTTGTACAGGGGAAGTGACATTCCCTGACTTCTATGGCTATGTTATAAAAGGCAATACTGCTTTCATTTTGCTCACTGGAATGCTTACTCCTGAAGCCTTCGGTCTGACTCCCCTGAGACTGCCATGCTGAGGAAGCTCAAACTAGCCCAAGGGGAAAGACCACACAGAGAGGACTTGAGACTACACAGAGATCTCCAGTCATCCCCCACTGCCTCAACCTCCTGGTTCCTGGTTAAGCCACAGTCTGACTGCAATTGCACCAGGGACCCCAAACAATAACCACTCAGCTTCTCAAATCATTGATCCTTCAAAGTGGTGAGAGATGTAGCTTTGATGTAGCTGTAAGTCATCACATTTAGGGGTGATTTGTTAGTCAATAATAGATAAACTGTAACAGCTTGAGAAACAACAATACTATTTATATAAAGATAACAAAGGCTATACAAATAGTATGCTAACTGATGAAAAATATATGCTAAATATACACACTGAATTATAATATATAGACTATATATATTTTAAATTATATTAGTATATCATTGTGAATGAATCTATTATATATAATACATTATGTGTAACTTATGTGTATATATATTCATCCAAAAGTAATGATTTAATCATTTGCTGATGCCAGGCACAGTGCTGGCCCTAAATAAGTGTGTTCAATCACTTTTCCATTTAGACACTTGAAAAATTATATGTACTTCTGTGCAAAATAATGGCCCATCATGGTGGTGGATTCTCAGTGGGTAAGGTTACATCAGGTGCTTACTCAAACTTCATCTCTTATCTTCTTTCTTACTAACAGAATCTAATTTTGTTGGAGAGGACAATGTAGAAAATTGTCCACATCCATCTAGAAAATTAGTTCACAGCTTCCCTTGCAGCTAGAGATGGCCATGAGGCAGTTTTGACCATTGACATGTAAGTGAAAGTTGTTGTGTAAGACTCCTGGGAAAGTCCTTTAGAAGGAAACAGACCTAGACTCTATTGTATTTGGTACCCAAGGAGGCATACAAAGACATCTTCTTCCCTGGTGGTATATGGTATATGCAGATTTTGTCTGTATCCCTGCCCCTCCCCCGACTACTTAGCTACATGGCATGATGCTTTGGAATGACAGACAATAACTACAGTCTGTTACACCCAATTGCTTCCTACAAGTGGGAAATACTGGAAAATGCTGGTGACAGGGAGCCTCGGGCTCCATGGAAGGGATTCTTTTCCAGAGGCTCTCCTAACCAGGCTGATATTGCTACTCCTCCATCAAACATCTTCAGTGGGTCCTGATGAACATTATTTTTTGTTTCATCAAAGGTAACTACTTAACATTAGGAAAATATATATTGCAAATCTGTAATACACTTTTCACTTGTCAACAGGTATGCCACCTTTGTTTTTATTAAAATTTGATATAGGCCTGTCTTTTTAAACTGTACTGTAAACATTTTAAGGGCAGGGACCACGTCTAGTACATTTTAAAGTTTCTCATGACACTTAGATGCAGTAAGCACCCTAAATACTGACTAACTACCAGTGAAAATCATGTCAATTCTGTCATTTTGGTTCCTAACTTAAATAACATCTATACAGAATATTATAATACATACATTGCTTTTTAAAAACTGGACAATTTCAAACATACACAAAAGTAGACAGAAGAGTAAAATAAACTCCTATTAAGTGAACCCATTAGCCAACTTTAACAATTATCAACACTTCCTTTCTTTTTACTAGAGTATGTTAAAGTGAAATCAGACAACCTACCATTTTACATATACATACCTCAGTGTATGTATTTCACATGTAAGGACTTTAAAAATATACATCTGCAAGACAGTAATAATATCCAATATTAATCATTTCTGTCTTTTAAAATTTAGTTCATGTTCAGTTATATCTGATTGTTATAAGAATGTCCTTTTATGATTTGGTTTGTTCAAATCAGGATTCAAATGACATTTGGTTAGTATATCTTAAGTCTTTTATCTACAAAAGTTGCCTTCTCTGCTTTTCTTTTTTTAAAAATGTTATTTATTTATTAAAGAAACCAGGTCATTTGTTCTATGGAATGTCCTACATTTTGGACTTGGCTGATTGTATCCTCTTGGTGTCTTTTAACTCTTCCTCTATTTATTGTATTTCCTGTAACTAGTAATTTATAAACAGAGGATTGATTAGATTCAAGTTCAAAAACATTTTTGCCATGAAAACCTCAGAGTATTATAGTGTATTAAGAGACAAAACATCTGGTTGTCCCATTCTGAATGACATTAAGATTGATCAATGGGTTCAGTCGTATCAGCACAAGCCATCCCCATCAACCTTTCATCTAATTGTTTTAGCAACCAGTGATCCCATTTATTAGAGCCAGCAGGATCACAAAATTATTCTTTTTTGTTAATTCTCTCCACTTAAAAAACCTTGCCTACTAACATACCACCAATTTTGAAATTCTGTAAAACTAAAACACATAACTCAAATTCAAATTCCTTCATAGAGTATTCCCTGTCAGCGAAGTGGCAGAACTGTCACTCATCTGGCACCTATCATCTACTGCCCTGTCACATAATTTCATCCACCAGTTGGTAAGCTCCAGGAGATCCCAATTATGTCCCAGGTATCTGTGTATCCCAAAGATGAACACAGCACGTGTACAAGAAATATGTAAAATAACTTTGATTGGTGAGTATTCAAATTAAAAGCCACCAACCCATGCAAACACATGCAGTTAGATTCCAAAATGAAAAATACACACAACACATATACATGCGATACCACAAATTTATTATAGTACACGGAAAAACAAACTCAAACTTTGACAACATCCACAGAATGTTCCAGTCTTTAAAAAGTTAACAGAAATAAAGGGTAATGGAGAGAATATAATCTCATAATTTTATAATTAAGGCTGTAAATGGCAAAGTCCCATAGATATTTAAAAATCTATATATGTATTTATTTATAATATAGATATAGGTCCTCAAGGATTCGTAGAGATTTATATAATCAACTAGATTTTGGAACTGTTTATTTTGTTGTTGTTGTTGCTTGTTAGGTAAGCAAACCCAGACAAGTTAAGTCCTGAAAAGTGGGATGAAATCTCAAAGGAACTCTATGTGACGACACAGAACTCTTAATAAATATGGCCCATACAAATTCTATATCCAGTGAAAATCATTTTGATCCACAATCATGTTGATGTTTCTATCTATGGAGGATACTTCTAGCAGCTGTGATTTCTTTTGTAGCATTCTGGCTCTCCACTTCTATTCATATAATTGAGTACGTGCTTTATTACATGTTAGCTCATAGGCAAGTTAAACATTTTAAAGACTAGGGGGAGGTTAGGAGAGGTTGTATGATGAAGGTCGGAAAGTATGCAAGAAATAAACTCTCCTGTTTCATCTCTTTTATTTTTGCCTCATTTTGGTCTCTATACTATTTGGGGTCTTTGGAAATGATGTGATTTATAACAGCACCTAGCATACCTTCTCATTTTAGCACAGGTTAGATATGAAAAGCCAAACCTGGAAAACAGTTAAGGAGTCCTGAGACCCTTCCAGTGGAATAAATTAGAGCAGTAGTTTCATTTAGCTGTGCTCTTTTGTCCTTTATTCTTTTTTTTCTAAAAATATAAAATTATGGCCAGGTGCAGGGGCTCACCCCTGTAATGCCAGCACTTTGGGAGTGCGAGGTGGGAGGATCACCTGAGGTCAGGAGTTCGAGACCAGCCTGGCCAACCCTGTATCTACTAAAAATACAAAATTCAGCTGGGCGTGGTGGCAGGCACCTGTAATCCCAGCTACTTGGGAGGCTGAGGCAGGAGAATCACTTGAACCAGAGAGGCGAGGTTGCAGTGAGCCGAGATCGCGCCATTGCACTCTAGCCTGGTCAACAAGAGTAAAACTCTGCTTCAGAAAAAAAAAATAATCAATGTTATATATATAATTACTCCCATTTATCAACCTTTACCTTCTCATACAGTAATCAAGTAAAATCACAAAAGATCACTTAAAGGCAAATAACCTTATGAATCTGGTAAGTGTAAACATAAAAGGCCATGGTATTGAGTAAAACTTAGGCATTGTTGTACAATAAGTATCTCTGTGTGTTCAACATTCACTGGGGCTTTAAGTACTAGTTGTTTAAAGTCCTACAAACATAAACAGTCCTTCAAAATTGACTATAAATAAAAGAAGAAAAAAATAGGGAAAAATTCACAAATGTCCAAATATTGTTATTTCTTGGACAAAACTCTACTGACTAGTAGTTTTGATTCTCTAACAGGAAAATGTAAAAATAACAGAAATTTAGAAAGTAGAAATTTTGAAGAAACAAAGCCTATGCCAAATGTATTTCAGTCTTTCATTACATGGTTTATAGGTCTGGAAACAGAAATCCAGGTTGTTAATTAATTCATAATTTCAGAAAATACTTTATTGGTCAGTGTATCTATAACATTAATTATATAATCTATAACTATTATATAGTCTGTCTGTCTCTCTCTCAAAGTAGAACAGCCCTTGCTTACATAATCAATTTTCCCCTGGATAGTCTCTGTGCCACAGTTTGCCTCTAGTTGCTTCACAGCCACTCTAAACCATATCTGGAAACTGTGTACAATGGGTAATATTATTTATAATTTAAGGGTAGTACCTGTAGTGTGCTCATGATATGAACATTTAAGTATCTAACCTATATATTTAACCAAGATAATAATTTAAACCATGACAATGTAAGACAGTGATGTGATACTATAACAGACAACAGGTTTTTCCCACTGAACCACACAGTACTTTTTTCATTGACAAATTCACTTCTTTCCAGAGATCTACAAAGTTAATTGTAAAACAGTAATAGCAAAGTGTTCATTAACCCATTAAAACAAATCACCTTGTTTTGAAAATAATCAACTGAATGAAACTTGGTGTCAAGTGCATTAGCATACTAACCCAAAGTATGGTTACTCTGAAACAGTTTGTACAACAAATGGGTTGTGAGGAAGTCTTATCAGCAAAACTGGTGATGGCTACTCAAAAGATCCATTGAAAATTACCATTAATGATTCTGAATGACAAGTTATCAAAAACTCACTCAATTTTCACCTGTGCTAGCTTGCTAAAATGGGAGTTAACTCTAGAGCAAACATAGTATCTTCTGAATACAGCCAATAAATGACAAAGCCAGGGCCTATGGTTGGTTTCCAGACTTTCCAGACCTGGCAGAAGGAATCTATTGTAACACATGGATCTCTGTCTGTGCTCAAAATATCTAATGATATTTTTCATCTTTATTAGACTTCCTTGAAGAGTACTGTATTGCTTCACATCTTTTTTTCACTGTAACAAAATGTGTTAAACAAAACCTTTGGATTAGGTTTAAAAGCAGCTAAAAAAAAAAAAAAAACAAAACAAAACAAAAAAAACTCCTGGCTGCTGTAGGCTCTAATTATCAGAAGACTGTTATCTGGAAGCTTCGGGCTCTCAAATATCAGACATCCCAATAACTGATCATAAAAATACAAGCTCTTAGTTTTGAAAAATATACAAAATGCACTGCATAGGCAAATATCTCTTGATTGTCAAGGAAGACAATGTATCAGTTTCGATCATAGACTTATGTTGGGCTTCAGTTATCTTTGTTTTTACAAGTTCCATTTTTCACAGTTTTGGGCAACCTCTGACCTTTGGTGTAAGCACAGTACCAAAAATGGAGAAAGAGCAGCAGAAACGTGCAACTGTAACTCATTATGATGCACGCAAAGACTGGAAACTGATACTTGCAATCCTCCATGAAAAAGAACTGGCTTATGTGGATGGTGATAATAACAAACTGGACCTAAGAAATGAAAACATGAAAAAAAAATTATTCAGATATCGAGAGTTACAATTCTTTACCTACCTATGTTTATGCACTCCCAAAGTGCAGGGAGTGCACTGTTGGGCAGAGAAGTCCATCTTTAAATCTAGCCTCCCTGGGAGTGATAATGGGTAGTATAATGTCAAAAGCCAGTTGGAAGTATGGATCTACTATTCAGAACCACAAAATGGTACACCCGCAGGGTCTATATTTAAATGTTCCCTGGAGCTGTGCAGTGCAGCAACTTTTTTACGACTCAAGAGAATCAACAGAGAAGGTTTTCCCTATAAGTCTCTGACTTGAGTCCTTGACTATGATGAAATGACCAGGTACTACATTGTGGCCTATTTTTTCAGGATGATTTCAATTTCAAATAATCTGTCCTGTTATTGGACCAGATATTTTAATTTTTGGAAAATAATTACATTTTACTTAGAGCCCCTTGAATTTTGTAGTAGCCAAAGCATCTCTGAGTCCTTACACCTGCCACTTGTCTTCCACGGTCATAGATAAAAATGTGTCTGGGCCAGCTGCAGTGGCTTACGCCTGTAATCCCAGCACTTTGGGAGGCTGAGGCGGGTGGATCACGAGGTCAGGAGTTGGAGACCAGCCTGGCCAAGATAGTGAAACCCCATCTCTACTAAAAATACAAAAATTAGCCAGGCGCCTGTAGTCCCAGCTACTCAGGAGGCTGAGGCAGAAGAATTGCTTGAACCTGGGAGGCAGAGGTTGCAGTGAGCCGAAACTGTGCCACTGCACTCTAGCCTGGGTGACAGAGTGAGATTCCATCTCAAAAAAAAAAAAAAAAAAGGGGTCTGAACTGCCAACTGAGGCAGAGAATCTATAAGGTGTGAGAACTGGTGGCCCTTCTAGTAGTGCTCAAGGGCTCTGTGGGGCAGAACATGTTACACAGTCCCAAGAGGGACCTTTTCTAAGCTAATATTCAGATTTTCTGGTTATCATGTTTTCCCTGATAAAAAAGCAACATGTGTTCTGCAGAAATTTTAGAAAAGTAAAACTCTATAAAGAAATAGGTAACAATTACCCACAATTGGTCTTATTAATCATGGTTAAGATTTTCATATAGTTTACTTTATTATCATTTTATCCTTATCATCATCAACTTTCCTTGCATTATCTTAATGTATATTTATGACGTTCCCATAGCATAGCCACTTATTCCTCTCATTTTGCAAAAGAGAAAAAAAACTTTAGGAAGGCTAAGCGATGTCCTCAACATTCTATGCATGTGTATGTTTGTGTGTAATTGACATCTTTGAGAATATAATAAACAAATGTTCATCCTATTTTTTCTACATCCATATTTTTCCACATTATTAAAAAGTTTGTACAACATTTAAGAGTAAGCTAAGAGAAAAAAAAGCCTAAATACAAAATACAAAATTATGTATGCAATCTATACAAATAATGTAAAAGGTGTACACATATGCCTGAGAGAAAAACTGGATGATAACAAAATAAAAATATCATCAGTGATTATCCCTGGGTGGCAGAATTACATGTATTTTTTTCTCTTCTCTTAATTAGGTGTTCTCACATATTTGCAATGAGCATATATTACTTTGAGAAAATAATATTTTTTAAAGAAGCAATGGTGAGTAATTTTCATGACTTCATAGTATCTCAAAGTATGAATTAAAATAATCTGTTTTACCATTTCCTTATGGTTGGTCATTTAGTTTGCTGCCTGTTTCAGATACAACAAATAACTCTGCAAGGAAATACTCTGATCTTGATTTAGGATCCTTACACATTAAAATGTCAGTCTCTCACCTGGGAGAATACATTATATGAATGCGCCAAATTTCATTTAGGAAGTTACAGAATTTTAATAAAGAATTAATCTTCAACATGCTATCTAAATCAAATTCATACTTTCTCATTGATGTTACTGGCAGAATATGACATCAATTTATCATAGATTGCAAATGTGGAAATACAAGGATGGTAGAATTCTCCTTTTAATGGACACCAATAAAATGTAAAGCAAATCATCATCTCAAACCCATAACGAGTCTCCAAAAAAGTTAAATACCATATATTTTAAGAATTAATGCTTAGAATGTATTATTAGGTTTAAACTGAGTGCCTCTGCTCTTTCAAACATTGTTTATGTAAGGGCAGTATTCAAATTTAGGTAATACATATATGTTGGTCTAACCTTCTACATGTTTAATTCTCTCACAATGCTTTGGTAACTGGAGGAAAGATGGACTTATAAATGTTAGGACTAGATAGGTAAGCACACAGGAAGGCTCATCGTTCCCTCAAAGTTGCATTCCCTCAAGGCCATCTAGAGGTAATGGAGTTTCTAATTTCTAATAGGTATTATGCCTATTGAGGGTCATATAACTTTGGAGTTATTTTAATCACAAATTTATTTATTCTTGTATAAATGCATAAAATCATATAAAGATGGCATAAAAATGCACACTTGCTTAATTGTCTCAGCCTTTTGGTTACCAAAGTTCATCTAACGTTATTAAGAACAATGACGGCATATCATGTAGGGGACAGACACTCTACCCCTATTGTTTTGTTAACTTTCTTTTTTATTTAACTAGTATCCTAGTTCACAGTGAAAACAAGTGACTGTAGTTGCTTCATATATGGTTTTAAAGACAATTAATTACTCACAAGCTGTAATGATGTCAAATATTTTTTCCACCACAAATACTTCTGGTAGGCTGGTCCCAGTGCAGAGAGTCCGTAGTAGGAATACATGACTACATGTACAGCTGTATTTAGAAGGGCATGGAATGTTCCCAAACCACCTGGAAAATAAAATTATTGTAACGTGGGGCCATTGTTCCTTAAAATGAACCACATTTTTGTCTGAACTGAGATTTTTGTATAATTATTTCTTGAATTTTGGAAAAAAATATATAAAATATCAATCCTGTTAAATAATTATCAACTTAGAGGGGGCTGGATAGCATATTTAGTAAAATATAAGATATGAACCTGAGAAAGTAAATTAGCATATCTTTATTTTGTTATATCTTAGCTTAAGGTGGTCTTACGATTTGAGTTTACTTACACTTAGTTGAGTTACCTTTTAAATATATGTTGCTAAATAATAGTAATAACATTCATATTTTAGTGAGGGTTAACGTATAAAAATATACAAAGTACATTAATCTTAACTTGATGATTTTTCATGTATGTATACACCCATGTCACTACCAAGATCAAGATATAGAACATTTCCAACACCACTTAAGATTCCCATGAGCTCCCAAGGTAGCTTTAACTTTTTATCACCAACTATTACTTTTGTCTGCTATTAAACTTCACATAAATGGAATTACACAGGATGTACTCTTTTGTACCTGGTACAGATATTGGTAGTTTGTCTTTTTACCACTGTGTAGTATTATACCATATAAATGCATCATTAGTTACCCATTCTCCTATCAACAGACATGTGGGTTGCTTCCAAATTGGGCTATTCTGAATAAAGCTGCTAAGAATATTTTTGTATTATGTGTGGAATCAAATTTACTTTTCCTACTCTCAATAATCTTCATTAAATAATTTTGGCAGTAAAACCACTGGCTTTCATTAGCAAACTGCTGAATTTACTTTAATGAATTATTGTTTTCCCAAAGTAAATATCTACTAACTGTTACACCATCCTTATTTACGGCTTCCAATTGATTATGCCTTCCTATCTTGGTTTTCCTCTTCTCATTTCACCACATTTCCTACCGATCCCCTTCAGTTGAGAATAGAAGCAAAGAACACATGGGAATGTAAGAAAAGATCACTTCAGTTGTCTTTAGCTGGACCAGTAATACAGCAGAAGGGGTAATGGTGTTTAGCTGAAAGTGTGGCGGAGGGAACACTCTCCCTGGGGTCCCTTGCCTAAGAGAACAATCTGGAAGAATATGTGTTCTTTATGTATAGCCTGACTCAGCTTAGTAATGTTGACCTGGAATTTACATTTTTCTCGGAAACATTCTATTTTCTTAATTCCAGCATTCTTTAATTCTGGAAATAAAATCTCATCAATTTAGATTATGGTAGAAGAACTGAATTCATAAACACTATGCATTACAGAAAGTTTAAAGGAAAATACAAATTCATCACTTCTAATATAATCTAATGAGAAATCTAATAAAACCATTACACAGTAGAAATTGCTTTTAAATAATTATTCATAATTGCAGCAATTCTAGATATTTCTAGATACTAGCAATGCTGAAGTACTCTGTTAAAATAACCTGTTTTAAATAATTACTTTTAAGTAGTTAAGTAGTCTCCCAAAGCCTCATTCTACATAACTGTTCTACATAACTGTTCTACATAAACTTTCTCCTTCTGACGAGAGAAAGCCATATTTTAGCTAATCCCTCAATTACCATAAATTTCAAGTCAGAAGGAACTGAATTAATTAAGCTTATTAACAACTTTCCAGCTTGTATTATTTACATTTGGATTGGTCTTCTTTCCCAAAGGAAATCTGAATAAACACATTATTGTGGTGTAAGAACACCTTTTCTAGGTTAATTTAAAAATAGAATAGTTGTCTACTACTGATAGTTTAGGAGTCAAGGTGCTTAAAAGGAAGATAAGCCAAATACCTCTCAAATTCATTTGTGTTTCATAATAATACGCAGGAAATCTATTTCACCTTTGATATGGAACTATGTCAGAGCTTTTCTAACTAAGACACCTCTCCTATTATTTAATAGAGGAGTGCCTATTTTCTGTTTGGATACTGTCACCATTAAATGTCCTAAAATGAGGATGTTAGACACAGGGATTTAACAAAGCACTAGCGTAGCCAAAAGTGTTTAGTAAGGTTTACTGATCAAATAAGCTATCAAATAAAAGTAACATGTTTACTTTCTCTAGTTATGATTATTTTCTGACAAGCTATTTTAATAAATTTATTTACAAAACCACCATATTTTAATTAGTAATGTTTTTTGTATATTCTTTGGAAAGCTTTCCTAACAAAATATTTTCTAAGCCTGTTTGTTTTCTGCTTTACGATAATGGGTGTGTAAACAAATATCTCAGAATGAATTATGATTAGTACCCATCACATTTTACTCCTTTGCACAAAACAAAGGAATCACTTGGGTAATTATCACAATTCTCCCTATCTCTGGAAGGGGATATATGCATAAATTAATATTATAAATCATATAATTAATATTATAATTAATATAAAAACCTACCACAGAAATATTTTCATCCTATTCAAAAGAAAAGCTGGATTGCTATTACCCTATTGAAGAGTACAACAGAAAAACAGGAAATTAAATACTAGATAGAGATCAGCTGTGCTCAAGTTTTTGCAAAGAACAGTTTAGAATGGACAGTTTCATTCTAGGCATGGACATCAGTACCAAACATTTCTGGGAACAGCTTTTGTTGCTGTGTTTGTCACTGAAACAGGTATCAGGTCTGCTAAACAAGTGTTTACTAGAATTCCACATGTAAGACTGAACAGAAGTGCCAATGCATGGAACATATGAGAGAGAAGAAAACTATCTTGTACTATTTTCGTTTTGTAAAGAAGAAGAAGGATTAAGGTGTGGACAAGAAACCTGTTATAAAGTGACTGATGTCCATAAACATAGTACCATTTAAAAACTGTGGTATGTCGCTTGAACCTGGGAAGAGGAGGTTGCAGTGATCCGAGATCACACCATTGCACTCCACTTGGGCAACAAGAGTGAAACTCTGCCTCAAAAAAAAAAAAGTTGAGGTATATCATATTTAAATTCTCATTATTGAAAGCACTGCTTGCTTTTGAAATGGAAACCACACTATCAATGAACTCAAACACAGAAGTTAGAAAAATGCTCAATTGTATTCATTAAATAAAATTTATTTCTCCCATTCTTTAACTGTCAGATATTCAGTATTTAAAAATTAGAAAATATAGAGAAAGGGAGGGAAATACAGAGGGAGAAAAAAAACACTTTTTGTTTCAATATCTCCCAATTACCTCTGTTTATATTTTGGGATATTGCCTTCCAATCTTTCTTCTACTCACATTTAGTTTTCAGTGTGTATCCTGGCCTCATGGGAGAAATCAGAATAAATAAACTATAAGGATGTGAAAGCACCTTTTGTAGCATACTTTAAAAATAGAATAAGTTCATCTACTTCTGATAATTTTGGAGTCAAGCCGCTTAACAAAGAAGATGAGCTTTGTTAAATCCTTGTGTATAGAATCCTCATTTTAGGACATTTAATACCTCTCAATATCATTTGTTTCACAGTTATATACACACAAGTAATAATAACCACTCTATTAGTGAGTGTTTAGGTATCTTCCAGTTTTTCACAAACACCAGTAAGTGTCAATGTATATCACTATAGAAAGAATGGGAAGGGGCAATATGCATATAAAAGGAAACAGAAACACAGAAAGTAAGGATAAGTAAAATAATGGAGATTAATATAGTCACTGTTGATTTGGCAAATGGACACTGCTGAGACTATCTTGTTTTAATGTAAATGAAATGTTTATACTAACAAACGTCGTAAGAAAAAGCAGCCAGTTTTGAGCAAGGAGGTACTTTACATCCTGGAAAATCCGATGCCCATAAGCCATGGTAGCGACAGCTGTTCACTCATGATTCACAGCCCCTGTGGCTCCTCTGAGTTTTGGCATCCCCTTCCTGACACGGGCTTATCCATGTCCTCTCATGCTCTGAGACATGCAGATCTTTTTCCTCCATGCTTAGAGAGTCTAGAACTCAAACAAGAGTTCCTCAATTGTGGTTCCCCCTTTCTTTTAGTCTGGCAGAGTCAGAAAGGCCAAAAGAGGCAAGCTATTCACAGAAATGTTATGAACTATGGGTCTATTTGAAGATTTTTAAAATTTAAGAAACTGGAGCAAATAAATCCCCCAACCAAATTTTCCTAAGGTAAAAATATATCCTTGGGGATATCACTTATTTAAAACTATATAATAGGATAAAATTACTTCTGGTTTCTCCAATTCTAGAAGTTCAGAAGCCTAAAACGAAAAAGAAACAACCAACCTGTTTTCCACGCTTTCAAATTAAACTATTTTGGACCTTAAAAATAGTATCAACACATTCTTTAATATGGTAGGATGCTTTAGGAACTTGCGGTAACCACAATTTGACACATCTTTAAAGAGCTGTTGGGGTTACAGTGTGTGTCAGCTATTAGAAATTTGAAGGCGAATAAGACACAGAATTTGAGATAAGCATTCTAACTTCCTGGGAACATGCAGGAAATTGTTCTCTATAATTCTATAAAGTCAAAGCTTTTGCCATTTTATTTATTTGTTTGTTTATAATATTTATTTATTTAAATGTATTTAATAAACCTCTCTGGGAAAATAATAAAATACAAACAAAATGACTAAAGAATATGTGTAGAAGGCTGTGCCGAGAAGTTATGCATATCTAAAGAGTGGAGTAAACCTAATTATTATGAGTCTTATGTTTATTTTTCAAGTAATAGTTAATGAAAGAAGTAGAAACAAAGTGACTCTTTGATTTTTTGAGTTTCTTATAAATCACATTTCAGAAAAATATTTTGTTTATAGCATATAGAAATGTTATTATTTATAACACATGATCCCAACTTCCCCTTATCTACCTGCAGCAAATTTGACTCCAAACCACCAGGTCCACGGCATGATGGTATGATGGAATACATGAAGGAAAGTCACTTGGTTATTTTTCTTGCGCAGAACAAAAAAGATCTGAAATAATTTAAAGAATATCAAGTTCATAGAAAATCATGTGATAGTGTATTGAGTATTATTAAAATATTGGCAAAGTGCAAAGTATTTCATATCATGATTTCCTCTAACAGCGTTGCCTTACAGAATGCTTACAGAAGCAGCGAATTCCCTGAAGGGCAGCTCAAAATCTCATTATTATGAAGTAACTTAGGTATGCCTACACATGGAAGAACCAACAAAAAGGTGAAAAGAAATTGTATGCAGATTTAAAAATCAGAGATATAAAGTAAGGAATATGGCCAAAAATTATTGAAAGAAACTGTATTAGTAAAAAAAAAAAAGAAAGAAAGAAATTCCAGTGGATTTTGAAGTATATGGGAAAGCAGAAGACTTAGGATTGAAATAATCTACATTGCTCTCTAATACATCTTACCGATATGGATAAGGGATTAGGCAAACGAAGAGACTTGCAACAAATCAAAAGTTAGCAAATTATTATTAAAGAAAAATGAAGGGAGAAAAAGTTGAAAAGTTAATTTGAGAAATATGAGGGAAAATAAAGCAAAACTGTATAGAAAACAATGAGAAGAGGAAGGAAGGTAACACTCAGAGTGAACATTACCCAGTGGTTTGTAAAAACCCTATAAACAAGATGGCAGAATTTGGGAGAGGGGGAAATGTTTAAAAAATATTCCAAAGTGAAATTCAGAATACAAGTGTTAAGATTTTTAAATACAAGACTAAATAGAATAGCACAAAGAAAAGTATTAAGAGGAGTATTTGAGAAATGTAGTTTAGGGAAGGACATAGAAGCAGTACAGTTTCCTTATGGAAGCTGGAACTGAGAATATGCAAAGCAACTGAGAATATGGAAAGTTTGCACATTTCCAAGTGCAAAATGCATTTGCTTATGCAGATGGAAGAAGGCTGAGTGGTGCAACAGAAAAAGCCATACACTAACAATCTAGGTCCTCGTCCCACTTAGTAGGAGCATTCCTCTGGGTAGGTCACTTAACTTCTTGGCTTCAATTTCTCAGAGTGAAGGTTCTGGACTAATGCTTCTCAACCCTGGCTGCATATTACAATATCCAAGAAGCTTTTTAAAAATAGCTATGCTTGGTCGCTGTTCCAAACCATTTGGCACCAAATCTCTGGAGGTAGGGCCTTTTTTTGTCGTCGTCGTTTTCCCTAATGCAATTAATTCTATTGCACAATGCGGGCTGAGAACCACTAGAATACAGGTTCTCAAAATGTGGTCCCTGTATTAGCATCATCTGAGAACTTGTTAGATGCAAATTTTGAGCCCCCATCCAAGGCCTAGTGAATCAGAAACTCTGGGAGTAGGGGGTTGAGGCATCTGTGTTTTAACAAGTCTTCCAGGTGACGCTAAACGCATAAAGTTCGAGAACCACTAGATTGTATGTTCCCAGAAGTCCTTTCCAATTCTAACGTTATGTGATTAGTCATTTCAAAAGGTGAAGCATATTGAGATTTCCTACAAGAAATATCATGGTATGCATTCCAAAGAAAACACACTTTTCAGTCTCAGAGCCAAAACTAGCTCCAAATAACCAAGATACACTTGCTGCAAAGATACAACAAATATTCAGCTTTCCTAAGCTTCTCTGGAAACAAAGGTTCATGGCTTTCTCCTCTAAATCACAGACCTAATTCATGACACTTGCTTCTCCCAGGACCCGTTCATACAAGTTCAGAGGTGATCCTCACTAGGATCTAAAGTAGGAAGAGATAGGGCCCAGTAAGCAAAGACTTCAGAAAAGCAGCTGAATTACTGATACCCCAGGGGTAATGCAAGATTCTCACGTAAGTTTATGAATTTTTAAGCATTTATCCTCCTAAAGGAATATAGATGACTGTGCTTTGGGATTAAAAAAAAAAAAAAAAAGGTAAGATGTTTTCTGCTTTTTACTTCCTGAACTTGATTCATAAAACAACTGTCATCCATCTATATAAAGATGCAGTTTTGTAGTATATAACACAGTTACCGTGCTTATCTTAATCAACTGATAGCTACATAAAAGAAACCTTTTAGAGTTTGCAAAATACTGAAAAAATAAGGTTATCCTATCTATTCTCTAAAGTTACTGATAATAAAAGGTAAAACAGATAACAGTAGGTCTGCCTGAAAAGGAGAAATGACCAAAGTTATCAGACAACTGAAACTACAGCAGTTTATTGGTTTCATTGAAAGATCAAACATTTAAGATCAAACATTTACCAGATGTGGTGGCCATATACTCACCGTATCTAATAGCTCAACAAATTTGGAGAAGTAATAAAGCCAGCAGGTACGTGCCATCTGCAGAAGCACAAATAAATCTAAATTTATTTTATTTTACTTTGTATATGGAAGAAAAGCTTGTATTTTTTAATTTTGGTAAAATATGCATAACATAAAATCTGTCATGTTAACCATTTTATAGTGCACAGTTAAGTGGCATTAAGTACCTTTCACATTGTTGTTCAACCATTACCACCATTCATCCATAGAATTTCTTTCATCTTGCAAAATTGAAACTACACCCACTAAACGACATCCCATTCCCCCTTTCCCCTCACCCCAGCTACAATTCTACTTTTTGTGTCTATGAATTTGACTACTCTAGGCTCCTCATATAAGCCAAATCATGCAGTATTTGTCCTTTTGTGACCTAATTATTTCACTTTGCATAGTGTTCTCAGGGTCCATCCGTGTTGCAGCATGAGTTAGAATTCCCTTCCTTTTAAAGGCCGAATCATATTCCATTCTATGCATATACCACATTTTGTTTATCCCTTTATCTTATTTTTTTTTTTTTTTTTTTTGAGACGGAGTCTCACTTTGTCGCCTAGGTTGGAGTGCAATGTTGCGATCTCGGCTCACTGCAACCTCTGCCTCCTGGGTTCAAGCGATTTTCCTGCCTCAGCCTCCCGAGTAGCTGAGACTACAGACCCATGCTGCCATGCCCAGCTAATTATTGTATTGTAGTAGAAACAGGGTTTCACCACGTTGCCCGGGCTGGTCTCAAACTTCTGAGCTCAGGCAATCCACCCGCTTCGGCCTCCCAAAGTGCTAGGATTACAGGCGTGAGCCACTGTGCCTGGCCTTGTTTATCCATTTATCTATCCATGGACTATTGAGTTGCTTCTACCTTTTGGCTATTATGAATAATACTCCTATAAACATGAGTATACAAATATTTCTTCAAGTATCTGTTTCCAGTTCTTTTAGGTATATACCCAGAAGTGGAATTGCTGGATCTTATGGTAATTCTATTTTCAATTTTTTGAGGACCCAGATGTTAATGTATTTTTAAATCCAAAAAATTCAAAAAGAAAAGCACCAATTTTCATTTTATACAAAATTATACATGTGACTTTCTTTTATTCTTGTAATTTTTCACTTTCTCCACCACAACACACACAATCTGATAACTGAGTCATTTGCTTATTCTAAGTTTACATTCAATGTTACAAACAGTTCACAAAATTTTAACATTGATTTTGAATTTCAAGTTGTTTCAAAGAGAAACTTACCCTCAAAGCTGTGGGTGACTGTGAATAGTCAACAATGTCACATCGAAATGAATAACCTATACCCCAGCCAGACATCACAAACTGCAAGAGAGCACATGCATATTAAGAAAGGAAAGCATTTTCCCAACAGCCACAACAAAGGTAGTTTTGATAGTGTCTCTTCATTACATTTTCAGCTGAGTCAGTGCAGAGGAAAAGGTAGCTGGAACAAATACAAACTATGAACATGCTTGATACCAGAGCTTGATATCAAGAATTTTCAAAACCACAAACCCATATATTATTTATATAAACTGTGTTCTGACTAAAATGCTTATCTCTTGGGATGATTATTCTAACATGTGAAGAATAAAACACTTGCAGTGTTTTGCTTAAACAGCAAATACTGGTAGGTGACTTATCTTAGGTTCATCTATATATGTGTGAGTGAATGTGTTTCTATACTCTTAAAGGGGACACTTGGATCTGAATCAGTCATTTCTAGCAATTTCCAGTCTTTCTACTTAGTCAATAACTAAACATGCAAACCAAAATGCCTCAATGTACTCCTAAGATGGCTGCGAAAACTGGGCTTTTCTCATCATTGGCTGGTGAGTGTGATGTGAGGTGGTAGTCCATGGCTCAGATATTATTAATAGTTTTACTGTGGATTCACAAGACAAGTAAAAGAAGAAAATGCTCTTGTTAACAATAAAAGTGCAATCTGGCAGGCCTTAATTTCAACACACCCACAAAGTGATCCAAGGCTGATGGTGAGAAGAAAGAGCCTATTGTTGATAAATCTGAACTGTAATTCAAAGATTATAAAGATTATACTGACATTCTTTCAGTCTGATGGTGGGAAGGTCTTCTTTTAAAACAGTATCTGAAAAGGAAAAGCCAAGGGCTCCAATTTTAACTTAACACATACATGAAATGATTGGCTTAATTTAGGGTACTGACAATACGATCAGTTCTTCTCTTTTCTGACTTCTTATTCTCATACACGCCAAATCTGCCCTGGGAGATCTTCTCTCTCAGTATAATGGTTATATCCTTTTCTGCCATTGAATCATATTTTAAATTTCTAGTTTTAATTACTATTAAAGCTAAAATTGCAACCTTACAATAAATTAAATTCTAAAAACAAAAGCTTATGAGGCATTGTCAGAATAAAATTCTGATGGTGTAAAGAAAAGAAACGAAGAACAATTATTAGACACTATGGTATTATAAAATGCATCGCTCTTTTCTGAGACTAGCCCCTAGCTTGACTTATAAGATAATTTAATCACACTGTTAACTTGGTAAGTTATAAAATCTTGAAAATTAAGACTCAGAAAAGCACAAGACATATATTTCATAAATGAGAAAAATATTTAACAAAAACAAATCAATAGATTTTGCCAAATGAAAAAGGGGACATGACATAGAAATGGCTAATTCTGTTTTGAAAATCCTACTGTGAGTGAGTGTCCTCATATTCTCTTGTGCTCCGACTCATTTTTGACTAACGTAACACTCCATGGCCAGGAGCTATTTACTGGAATTGTGATGAATAATTCTCCACCTTACCCTACCCCAAACAAGCACTGTGTTGAATGAAAGTTGTGTGACTTGGTCTTCTGTTGGGTCTTAAGTGGTCTCTGCTAGTGTCTGACTGGTGCCAAGTAACTAGCACTTTCAAACAATCACTACGCAAGAAGGCATCTGAGTTCCTTGAGTCTGATGTGCTTCCCTTTCAACTTCCTCAAATTTGGCCTAACATCACTGGTGGAGGTGTTTGCTTTGTTAACCAAATGAAATCATACTCCATACAATAAACCATGTGTTCAGATGTGCCATCAACAGATGGATGGCATGCTGTGTGGCTATTAAAAGCCTTTGTTTAAATAAAGAAGAACGTTTAAGAACATTCCAACAGCCTGTGAAACTTTTTACATATATGTCTGTATTCCAGGCTAGTAATAAGAAAAATTAGGCCAGGCCCAGTGGGTCACACCTCTAATCCCAGCACTTTGGGAGGCTCAGGCAGGTGGATCACTAGAGCCTAGGAGTTTGAGAGCAGTCTGGGCAACATGGCAAAACACCATATCTACAAAAAATACAAAAAATTAGCTAGACATGGTAGTGCATGCCTGTAGTCCCAGCCACTTGGGAGGCTGAGGTGGGAGGATCACTAGAGTCTGGGAGGTCAAGGCTGCAGTGAGCCAAGATTGTGTTACTGTACTCCAGCTTGGGCAACAGAGAGAGACCCTTTTTGGAGCGGGGGGCAGGGGGGGAAGAATTCCCTGAATTCAAAAAGTAATAATTTATATTTGGCAGGTAGTTCCTGAAACTGACACATAAGTAACTCAAGTATTAGCAGTAAATGAGAGCCAGAAACTCTCATATTCAGATATTTTAAAACCTTCTTTTACATTGTAATTCATCAAGTAGGAATTAAAGCTGACTGGTGATGACTGGATTCTTTCCAAGCCTGAGAAATATATTTGGGGACATTACAATCAATGACAAATCAGACATAGACCCTAAGAATATGAGAGCAAGGAGGGACCTGAGTGACTATTTGGTTCAATCCTGTCTTTATAAAATGACAGAACTGAGGCCCAGAGAGGTTAAATAACTTGCTAAAAATCAGGCAGCCAGTCAGTGGCAGAACCAGAACTAACTAGTCCCTAATCTCCTGGCTTCCAGGTATGTTCTTAACACCTTACTACAACATGCTGTCCCCTAAGACCATGCTGGGACCTTGTGTTTTCTTTGGTCTCACCTCTATCACTGTTTTCCTCTCAGTTGCTCATACTCCTGAAGGGACATTAATAGTGGCTTGTGAGTTAATTTTGAAAATAAAGTAGAAGAAATGGAAAGCAGCAGAGTGAGTCCAGATTATAGGGAGGACTGTGAGAAATAAAGCCAGAGTATTTTATCTATCTATCTATCTATCTATCTATCATCTATTTATTTATTTTGAGACAGGGTCTTGCTCCATCACTAGACATGATCACGGCTCATTGCAGCCTCGATCTCCCAGGCTCAAGTGATCCTCTCACCTCAGCCTCCCAAGTAGCTGGGACCACGGGCATGCACCGCCATGCTGGGCTAATCTTTTTTGTATTTTTCATAGATATGAGGTCTCCCTATGTTGTCCAGGCTGGTCTCAAACTCCTGGGCTCAAGCAATCCTCTTACTTCAGCCTACCAAAGTGCTAGGATTACAGGTGTAGGCCACCACACCTGGCCAGCCAGAGTAGATTTAAAGTGATCAATATGATGGATCTATAGCAAGAGTCAGGTCAGAAGAATGCATGTGGAGAAACTATGGTGTCAGGAGAGGTCAGTGGGGCCATATTGGGCCCTCATGAGCCCTACTTATGACTAAGCATGAGGTATGCTATAGAGGAAGTTAATAAAAAAGGATGATGAAGCCAGCCAGAGTTGGAAAAGAAGGAAGGAATCTCAGAAAAGAACATACACGGGGGTGGCTGAGGCATGTTAATAGCACAGGGGAAGAGAGAGAATTCATGAATCTGTTTTAGGGTCCTGGAAGAGCCTCATCTCTCTTACTAACAATTAAGGAACAGTAATGAATTAATGAGTTAATGGGAAAAAAAATTAACGAACAGGCTCCCTCACCTACTGCTTTATATGAGTCTATGCTCTCTGTCCCCACAAAGCCCAGTTAAACCAACCAAAACAGTCTACCATCCTATTGTTCATCAGAGTATCCAGAAACCAAAGGTTCCTACCATGATGATGACATAGTGAACTCTGATGTCAGACAGACCCGGGTTCAAATATCAGCCCTCCACTTACCAGCTATGTTACTTTAAGTTATGAGTTTCCTCAAAGCTAAAATTTATGGATTAATTCAATCATCCATTAAGGCAATTACGTACAAATCCATGGACTAGATGTTAATTTTCCTCATTATCTGTGAGATAGATTATACCGAGATCCTCAAATGAGGTTATTATGTGGTCTATACCTAACACTATTTTGGCAAATACCTGCTCTAGTGAGATCAGTTTCTTAATTCCTTAAATTGCAAAGGTTACCCTTATAACAGAAAACATAATGACACATAGACAGAAAAACTCAGGCAAAATTCTCCCATTAGGAATACTGAAGACACTTGCCTCATAACACATATATATAGACAAGAGTACTATTAAAAAATTGTACGTTGTCATCACTTTCTTGAGTTCAAAGGGCTTGCGATTTTCCATGAGCTTTGGTCCCAGAGAAGTGACAAAATAGACATAGAATCCTAGAAGGATGGTTTGCGGCAGAGGCGAGGACATGAGGAGCCAATCTTCAACTCTTGGATCTAAGAGAAAGACAATATGTGAGTACACACCTGCTTAGCCAAGGGATAACTAACAGCAACCAACATTTCTTTAATTGAGCACCCAGATCCTACTATTGACTGTGAGCTATTTGGATAATGATCACTAGTATCTGTAGAAAGGTGGAAAATAAATCAACAGGAATAAGGAAGTATCCTGGGGCTAGAAACAGTGAGGCTCTCAACAACCCCAGGCCTCAACAGGCTAGGGGAAGTAGTAGTTACCAGAACCCAAAAGGAAAGAGAAGCCCTCCTGGAGAGGAGCTGTGTTATGCTTTGATCGCCTGCATGATGGTGTCAGTGCCCTGATAAAAGGCACCCCAGGAAGCCCTCTTTCCCTATGTAAGGATACAATGAGAAGATGGCAGTCTGCAACCTGGAAGAGGGTCCTCACCAGTACCCGACAGTGCTGGCACCCTGATCTCAGACTTCTACCCTCAGAACTGTTAGAAATAAATTTCCATTGCTTATAAACTACCCAGTCTATGATAATTTCTTATAGCATCCTGAGTGTGCTAAGACAAGCTTTGACTGTCAGTTGAGGGATTCGGCCAGCCCAAGACAATTTTGTAAGTATGGAGCCAGAGAAATAGATACCCTAACTCCACCCTCCTCCCTGTCTCCACTGGGTGAACCTAACCAGAAAGCATACGGCAGGGGAGCAAACCCAAGGATACAGTCTTCATGGATCGTTCTCCAGGGCCCAGCACAGGGCGCAAAGCTATCTGGAAGAGAGAACATCCAGCAACATCCTGCCATGTGTCTATAGCCACTACTAATATCTTGGAGTTTTTCCATCCATATGTGCTTTTATATATTTAAAAAATGTTTGTGTTTGCTGCTTCTTATTTTTTTTCTTCCCTAGGAAAACTGGCACACTTCCACATAACTGCATCACAAGATCACAGAATAGAAAGGGAGCTGAACATCCTCTAAGTAGCTAATGTATGGGATCTTGGAGTCCATGTGGGCTAACCACTGTGATATTCTGAGCAAAAAAAAATGCACTGGCCTCACAATTGCAAACAGAAACTTATCTGCTTACTGCCAGCTCCAGGCCAGCAGAGATGGATGAATAAAAAATTACAACTCAGGATGAAATGTGATTAAGTCTATAATTTCTAGTAGTTCAAGTTTAATTTTACTAAATGGCCTCATGAAGCCAGAGTATTATGAAGGAAAGGAAGTATGGACAAGTTTTCAGAAGGATCTGACTCAAAATTATGCCATGACTAACCTCAGGATGCTAACTACTGTCACTTTTATCAATTGGAAAAGAAGGGCAGGGAGAATGCTGCTCTTGCTTTTTTAAGCTGCTAATGATGTGGCCAAGCACTGACAAATTCTGAATACCCCTGCAAGTGTGACTTCCCACTCAAAATTTCTTCAGTAGGACTCTACGACTGATAACTCACTTGGCCTCAATTTTAGTGCTGGAGTGCTTACATTTGACTGTCAGATGTGCATGGGTGATTATTCTGCATTCAAATAAGCCTCCCTCAAAAATACTGGCAGAAGTCTCTGTCTCAAAAAAATAAAGAAATAAATAAAGCCAAAGAGTCAAGAGTCAGCTCCAGACTAGATTCCAGGACATTTAAGAATTTAATATATGATTAAGGAAGTGCTCGCTTCGGCAGCACATATACTAAAAATAGGAAGTCCCAGAAACAAGCAGGGAAGGAAGAGATCTTTAACAAATGTTGATAGGAAAACTGACTACTTGGGAGAAAAATAAGTTTGGTTCTTATCTGATATTCTATAAGAGTATGTTCCAAACTATGCATGGAAACAAGCTATTTAAAGACTTTCCACAAAGAATTGGGGAGTACTGGAATGCTGGGTTAAACAAACAGGTTGCATTACTACAGGATTTCTTAATACTTCATGTTCATCATGAATTGCCAAGACGGGAATGGTAGTATGCCATAGTCTCCAAACTTATTTGACCACAAAACATTTATTTTTTTTAGTAGAATGTTATTTAACATCTTCTGAAACTAGTGTTCTGTGGACACAGTTTGGGAAATATAGCCATTCACTAAAATAAATTTATAAATTAAACGACTGAAGATTAGGTGGTCAGACATACAAAGAAGAGCTAGTACCAATCCTACTGAAACTATTCCAAAAAATTGAGGAAGAGAGATTCCTCCCTAACTCATTCTATGAAACCAGTATCATCCTGACACCAAAATCTGGCAAAGACACCACTATCACCACCACCACAACAACAAAGAAAACTACAGGACAATATCCCTCATGAACACAGATGCAAAAATCCTCAACAAACTAGCCAGGTGAATCCAGGAGCACATCAAAAAGTTAATTCACCACAATCAAGTGAGTTTTATTCCTGGGATGCAAAGTTGGTTCAACACAGTCAAGTCAATAAATGTGATTCACCACATATATAGAAGTTAAAACAAAGACCATATGATTATCTCAATAGATGCAGAAAAAGCTTTCAATAAAATCTAACATCTATTCATGATAAAAACCCTCAACAAACTAGGCATTAAAGGAACATACCTCAAATAATAAGGGCCATCTATGAGAAACCCACAGCCAACATCATACCTAATGGGCAAACGTTGGAAGTATTACCTTTAAGAGCTGCAACAAGACAAGGATGCCCACTCCTATTCAACATAGTACTAGAAATCCTAGCCCAGAGCAATCAGGCAAGAGAAAGAAATACAAGGCATCCAAATTTGAAAAGAGGAAGTAAAATTATCCCTGCTTGCTGATAATACGATCTTCTACCCAGAAAAACCTAAAGACTCCACCATAAAACTCTTTTGTTTTTTTTTTTTTTGAGAAGGAATCTTGCTCTTGTTGCCCAGGCTGGAGTGCAATGGCACGATCTCGGCTCACTGCAACCTCTGCCTCCTGGGTTCAAGCAAATCTCCTGCCTCAGCCTCCTGAGGAGCTGGGATTACAGGTGCCCGCCACCATGCCCAGCTAATTTTTGTATTTTTAGTAGACATGGGGTTTCGCCATGTTGGCCAGGCTAGTCTGGAACTCCTGACCTCGTGATCTGCCCACCTTGGCCTCCCAAAGTTCTGGGATTACAGGCGTGAGCCACTGCGCCTGGCCAAAACTCTTATAGTTGATAAATGAATTCAGTAAAGTTACAGGATACAAAATCAATGTGTGAAAATCAGTAGCATTTCTATGCACCAAAGTATTATCCTCAAGAGCTAGAACAGCTCTTCAACCCTCAAGCTGACAGCCAAATCAAGAGTTCAATCCTATTTACAATAACCACACGCACAAAAAATAAAACACATAGGAATACATCAAACCAAGGAGGTAAAAGATCTCTACAAGGAGCATTATAAAACACTGCTGAAAGAAATATGGAAAACACAAATGGAAGAACATTCCATGCTCGTGGATTAGAAGAATCAACATTGTTAAGATGTCCATACTGTCCAAAACAATCTAAAGATTCAATGCTATTCCTGTCAAATTACCAATGTTATTTTTTACAAAATTAGAAAAAACTATTCTCAAATTCATAGAAAACCAAAAACAAGCCCAAATAGCCAAAGCAATCCTAAGCAAAAAGAACAAAGCTGAAGGCATCACATTATCTTACTTCAAACTATACTACACAGTTACAGTAACCAAAACAGAACGGTATTGATACAAAAATAGACACATCGGCCAATGGAATGGAATAGAAAACCCAGAAATAAAGGAACATACCTAAAACCAACTGATATTCAACAAAGTCAATGAAAATAAGCAATGGGGAAAGGATTCCCTATTCAATAGATGATTCTAGGAAAACTGGCTAATCATATGCGGAAGACTGAAACTGGACCACTACCTACCACCATATACAAAAATTAACTTAAGATGGATTAAAGACTTAAATGCAAGACCTAAAACTATAAAAATCCCAGGAGAAAACCTAGGAAACACTCTTCTGGACACTGGCCTTGGCAAAGGCTTTATGACTAAGTCCTCGAAAGCAATTGCAACACAAATAAAAATCAACAATTAAGACCTAATTAAACTAAAGAGCTTTTGCACAGCAAAATAAACTAACAGAGTAAACAGACAACCTACGAACTGGGAGAAAACACTTACAAACTATGCATCCAACACAGGACTAATATCCAGAATCCACAAGAAACTTAAATTGACAAGAAAAAATAAATAACTTCATTAAAAAATGGGCAAAGAACATGAACAGACACTTCACAAAAGAAGACATACAAGCGGCCAACAAACATTAAAAAGTCAAATAATTACAGAAGTTATTGAGGCTGTGGAGAAAAGGGAATGCTTAAACACTGTTGGTGGGAATGTAAATCAGTTCAGCCACTGTGGAAAGCAGTTTGGAGATTTCTCCAAGAACTGCAAATGGAACTATTACTCAACCCAGCAATTCCACTATTGAGTATATACTGAAAGGAAAATGCCAAAAATATACATACACTTGCATGTTCACTGCAGGACGATTCTTAACAGCAAAGACATGTAATCAACCTAGGTGCCCATTAATGGTGGATTGGATAAAGAAAATGTGGTACATATACACTGTGGAGTACTATGCAGTCATTAAAAAGAACAAAATCATATCCTTTGCAGCAACATGAATGTAGCTGGAGACCATTATCCTAAGCAAATGAACACAGAAAAGCAAAACCAAACACTGCATGTTCTCACTTATAAGTGGAAGCTAAGTCTTGGGTACACGCAGGTATAGATGAGAACAACAGACTGGAGAATCCAAAATGTGGGAGGGAAGGAAGGGGACAAGGGCTGAAAAACATCCTTTTAAGTACTATGTTCACTATATTCATGATGCAATCACTAAAAGCCCAAACCTCAGCATCACGCAATATACCCTAGTAAAAAACTTGCACGTGTACCACCTGAATCTAAAATAAAAAGGAAAATTTTAAAAACAGGTAGTGATAGCAAAAGATAAATAGGAATTATTTGGATATACAGTAAGGAAGAAGAAAATATAAAAATTTATAATTGGTTAAACACAGGGAATGAAAATAGGTAAATGCTAAGAAAAATATTCAGATGTTCTCATTTATATGTGGGATGTAAGAATCAAAACAATTAAGCTCATGGAGATAGAGTAGAAGGGTGGTTGCCAGAGGCTAGGAAGGGTACTAGGCAGTTGGGGGGGAGGTGGGATAGCTAATGGGTACAAAGAAAATAGAATGAATAAGACCTAGTATTTGGTAGCACAACAGAGTGACTTATAGTCAATAATAAGATCTAGAATTAGGAGAGAGATCTGTGCCAGAGATGTAGGATTGAGGGTTGCCATCACGTAAATGATGAACAATAAAAGCAGTGAGATTGGCTTAGGCTAAGTGGGTAGAGTAAGAAGAGTAAGTGCTGAAGTCAGGATCTTGAGGACTCAACATTCACAAAAGGAATTACTGAAGGAAAAAACATAAAAACCAAAAAGGAGCAGGTTGAGAGGTAGAGTGAAAACCATAAAAGTGAGATACCCTGAAGCCAGGGAAGAGTGAATTTTCAGGAGTCAAAGCATTAAGTGTGGCAGAAAGGGGAAATAATATATGGACAGAAATGTGCCACTATATTTAACAAAAAGAAGTCACTGATGCTTTTAGCAAGAATAATTTTAACAAGGTATCATGCACAAAATGAAATTAAACAAAAGTTTGATGACAGACACTTTTCAAAACATAAAGTTCTAACAACTTTGGAAGTCTTTTCTCATATTAAGATTTGTCACAGTTCTAAATCAGGAAAAACTTCGAAATCAGCTATCCAGGTACACATCACTGAAATCTTTTATTGTTTCTATTGGTTCCCCTCCTTGCTTTTAACAATGACAACTTTTCTAGGATGTCTGATTGCTTTCTGCAATTAAAACCACCATAAGGAATGCTTGCTATGGGTCTGCATGTCACAAAGAAGTCTCCAAATATAAAAGTTGTCACAGAACCAGGGACCAAGGGAAAAAATTAGAACTGATCAAACTTTGATAGATTTCTTCTATAAGTGGGTAGTACAAACCTTAAATACATGAATATCATTGTATTAATCCATTCTTGCGCTGCTATGAAGAAATACCCAAGACTGGGTAATTTATAAAGGAAAGAAGTTTAATTGACGCACAGTTCTGCATGGCTGGGGAGATGTCAGGAAACTTACAATCACAATGGAAGGCACCTCTTCATGAAATGGCAGGAAAGAGAATGCGTGCCAGCAGGGGAAATGCCACACACTTAAAAAACCATCAGCTCTTGTGAGAAACAATCATGAGAACAGCATGGGGAAACCGTCCCCATGATTCAATTACCTCCCACCAGGCCCCTCCCATAACATGTGGGGATTATGGGAACTATAACTCAAGATGAAATTCGGGTGGGGACACAGTCAAACCATATCATTCTGCCCCTGGGCCCTCCCAAATCTCATGTCCTCGCATTTCAAAACACAATCATGCCTTCCCAACAGTCCCCCAAAGTCTTAATGCATTCCAGCATTAACTCAAAAGTCCAAATCCAAAGTCTCATCTGAGACAAGGGAAGTCCCTTCTGCCTATGAGCCTGTAAAATCAAAAGCCAAGTTAGTTATTTCCTAAATATAATGGGAATACAGGCACTGCATAAATATACCCATTCCAAATGGCAGACATTGGCCAAAACAAAGGGGCTACAGGCCATGCAAGTCCAAAATCCAATAGGGCAGCCATTAAATCTTAATGCTCCACAATGATCACCTTTGACTCCACATCTCACATCTAGGTCATACTGATGCAAGAGGTGGGCTCCCATGGCCTTAAGCAGTTCTGCCCCTGTGGCTTTGTATGGTACAGCGCCCCCTTCCTGCTGCTTTCACTGGCTGGAACTGACTGACTGTGGCTTTTCCAGGTACACAGTGCAAGCTGTCAGTGGATCTACCGTTCTGGGGTCTGGAGGATGGTGGCCCTCTTCTCACAGCTTCACTAGGCAGTGCCCCAGTGGGGACTCTGTGTTTTGGGTCTGACCCCACATTATTCTTCCACATTGCCCTAGTAGAGGCTCTCTCTGAGGGCTCCACCTCTGCAGCAAACTTTGGCTTGGACATCCAGCAGTTTCCACACATCCTCTGAAAACTAGACAGAGGTTCTTAAACCTCAATTCTTGATCTCTGTGCATCCACAGGCTCAGCACTATGTGGAAGCTGCCAAAGCTTGGGGCCTGCACTCTCTGAAGCTATGGCCTAAGCTGCACCTTGGCTCTTTTTAGCCATTCCAGGAGCAGCTGGCATGCAGGGCATCAAGTCCCTAGGCTGCACACAGCAAGGAGGCCCTGAGCCCAGCCCAAAAAACCATTTTTTCCTCCTAGGCCTCCAGGTCTGTGATGGGAGGGGCTGCTGCCAAGGTCTCTGACATACCCTGGAGTTCAGTTCCTGCTACTTATGCAAATTTCTGCAGCAGGCTTGAATTTCACCCTAGAAAATTGTATTTTCTTTTCTATTGCATCATCAGGCTGTAAATTTTCCAAACTTTTATGATCCTTCCTCTTGAACGCGTTGCTGCTTAGAAATTTCTTCTGCCAGATACCCTCAATCATCTTTCTCAAATTAAAAGTTTCACAGATCTCTAGGGCAGGGGCAAAATGCTGCCAGTCTCTTTTCTAAAGTATAGTATCATTTATTCCTGTTCCCAACAAGTTTCTCATCTCCATCTGAGACCACCTTAGCCTGACCTTCATTGTCCATATCACTATCAGCATTTTGGTGAAAGCTATTCAACAAGTCTCTAGTAAGTTCCAAACTTTCCCACATTTTTTTTTTTTTTGAGATGGAGTTTTGTTCTTGTTGCCCAGGCTGGAGTGCAATGGCGTGATCTCGGCTCACTGCAACCTCCGCCTCCCGTGTTCAAGTGATTCTCCTGCCTCAGCCTCCCCAGTAGCTGGGATTACAGGCATGTGCCACCACGCTCAGTTAATTTTGTATTTTTTGGTAGAGACGGGGTTTCTCCATGTTGGTCAGGCTGGTCCTGAACTCCCGACCTCAGGTGATTTACCTGCCTCGGCCTCCCAAAGTGCTGGGATTACAGGCGTGAGCCACCGTGCCCAGCCAAACTTTCCCACATTTTCCTGTCTTCTTCTGACCCCTCCATACAGCTCTAACCTCTGCCTTCAGCCTGTTTCAAAGTCACTTCCACATTTTCAGGTATCCTTATAGTAGTGCCCCATTCTTTGAGATACCAGTTTACTATATTAGTCCATTCTCATACAGCTCTGAAGAAATACCCAAGATTGGGTAATTTATAAAGGAAAGAGATTTAAATTTGCTGGGGAGGCCTCAGGAAACTTACAGTCATGATGGAAGGCACCTCTTCACTGGGCAGCAGGAGAGAGAATGAGTGCCAGCAAGGGAAATGAAATGCCAGATACTTAAAAAACCATCCAATCTTGTGAGAACTCACAATTATGAGAAGAGCATGGGGGAGCTGTGCCCATGATTCAATTACCTCCGACTGGGTCCCACCCAAGACACGTGGGAATTATGGGAACTACAGTCCAAGATGAGATCCATATTACTATGTCTAGTTTTCATTGCTAATGAAATTAAAAACTACTGAAAACAATACTAGTCAGGTGCCATGGCTCACACCTGTAATCCCAGCACTTTGGAGGCCAAGACAGGTGATCATTTGAGGTCAGGAGTTTGAGACCAGCCCAGACAACATGGTGAAACCCTGTCTCTACTAAAAATACAAAAATTAGCCAGGCATGGTGGCGCACGCCTGTAAATCCCAGCTACTTAGGAGACTGAGGCACGAAAATAGCCTGAACCTGGGAGGTGGAAGTTGCAGTGAACTGGAGATCATGCCATCGCACTCCAGCCTGGGCAACAGAGTAAGACCCTGTCTCAAAACAACAATAACAACAACAACAACAACAACAAACAAAAAAAAAAAAGGAAAGGAAAAAAATAATACCAAAAGAAGACCTCTGGAAAGACGTTACATCACCACCTTTGCATGGTAAGAGTTTAGTTGACTTTTGTTCTCTCTTTTGCCTTATAAACAATTTCAAATGATTCTATTATTAACAGTCATCACACATATGGTTAGAAACTAGCTTAAATGTCAGTAAAAGAATTGCTGAATTAGAGATTTATTTTATTCTTTCATTGACTCAGGAGGGGGAAAAATCAAATGACATCATTTCTCTGTTCTTCCTCTGGTAGCAGTAGAAAGAAAACAAGCCAGGAAAACCATGCTGGGCTGGCTCAGGAAGCAGAACAAAATAATTTTAATATAAATAACTTTTTCCTGTAATTTAATATTTTCAGCACACACCTTAAGTCCTGTATGTGACTTTCAAGTTCTACAGATAAAAAATAATTATGGGAAACACTGATTAATTTAATTGGATATTTTCAAAGCAAATAATAAAACAAAATACCAAGCTTTAGAAATTCTATTTCAGCAAAACTCTGGAGTCAGATAGTTTGCATTCTGATCCTGGTTCTCCCACTGGCTCACTATGTCACCTTGGGCAATTGACTCACCTTCTTTGTATTTAGTTTCCTCATCTGCAAATTTGGCATTAAAAGGCATGTATTTCATAGAGGACTGATTGAGTTATTATATGTAAAGAGCCTAAGTACTCAATATGCTTGCTACTGTTATTACAGCAGATCTCAATTCTGTTAGCACAGCCAAATTGCCTCTGCAGTATTTAAAAGTCAAATTGCAAAAAGCAATCTTGGTCCAATTGAATCAGAATCCTAGGACGTGGCTTCTATGCATCATTTTTTTAAATGGGCAAAGGACCTGAATAGACATTTCTCAAAAGATGACAAATGGCCAATGGATAGATGAAAATAATTCTCAACATCACTAATTATCAGGAAAATGCAAATTAAAAAATCAAAGAGATATAACCTTACACCTGTAAGAATGTCTGTTATCAAAAAGAAAAAAGATAACAAGTGTTGGCAAGGATGTGGAGAAAAGAGAACCCTTGTACAATGTTGGTGGGACTGTAAATTACTATACCTATAAGGAAAGCTACAGGAAGGTTCTATAAAAATCTAAAAATAGAATTACCATATGATCCTGCAATCTCACTTCCAGATATAAATCCAAAGGAAATGAAATCAGCATATTGAAGGGATATCTGCACTCTCATGTTCACTGCAGCATTATTCATAATAGCCAAGATGTGGAATCAACCTAAGTGTTCATCAGTGGGTGAATAGATAAAGAAAATGTGATATCTGTCAATCTAAAGTTATGCCTTTCTGAGTTACAGACCGTAGAAATATATAGAGAAATAACCAATGGACAATTATTCAGCCTTCAAAAAGAAAATCCTATAATTTGTGACAATGTGGATGAACTTGGAAGACATTATGCTAAGTAAGATAAACCAGGCACAGAAAGACAAGACATGTTATCACTTATAAAGAAGTCTAAAATAATCACATTTATATAAGCAGAGTAGAATGGTGGTTACCAGAAGCCAGGGGGTTGGGGGAATAGGGAGATGTTGATCAAAGGGTACAAAGTTTCAGTTCAACAGAAGAAATACCTTTTTGAGATTTATTGCACAGCATAACTAGAGCTAATAATAATGTGTATTTCAAAATTGTAAAAAGTATTTTTCAAATGTTTTCACCACAAAAAGATAAGTATTTGAAGTGATAGACATGCTATTTAGATTGATTTAATCATTTTACATTGGATACATATATCACAACATCACTTTGTACCCCATAAATATATGTGATTATAATTTGTCAGCAGTCAACAATTTGTTAATTGGTAACTGTGATGAGCTGTCATTGTTAAGAGCTAGGGGTCTGGTGTGAGACCAAGTTTCCTCACCTGTATTTAGGGCTACAGCACCCCTCACTGGGTATTCTTCAATAGTCTTTTATATGGTTTCACTGCCTCCTGATCCAACCTGCTACACTAGTCTTCCATGCAATTGTCGAATTCATTTTCTAAAAATCAAGTTGTCCTTAAATTCTTCCTTTCATTAAATTAGCTCTCCCTTACTGAGCAAATGAAATTGCTTAAATTAACTCTCCCTGACTGAGCAAATAAAATACAAAATCATTAGGATGACACCCATGACTCTGGCCATTGTTCACTTTTCTGGCCATCTCTCTTAGTAACAATTATACCTTTCTGAATAGAGTCCACTTCCGTGTAAGGTAGTGGGCATGTTATAGGGAGTATCAATGTACCTGCTGGCTAACAGTTAAAGTTAATTCTGACTCCGTCTATGATCCCATTTGGGATAGTGAATAGCAACATTTGGATAGCAGGGGATCTGTTCTTCAAAACAGCTCTATTTCAAAAAAACTGCACTCAAATCTACTTGGTTCCTAAGCTCAAATAATGAGAGTTCAGGTAGCAAGGCACACTTCTATTTGAAAAGCAATGAAAATATTAGTATTGAAGTTAAATACTGAATTTATGAGAACTACTATAAACCTTCAGAAAAGGATGACCCCCTGAAGAAACTTGAATGTTCCCTGTATCATTACAGAAGTTGAAAAAGTTAGATGTAGGCATGAGGTGCTCTGTCTTCCCGAGAAAAAAAAGGCTAATGGGGTGGGGGATGTTTCATGTACCTTCTTTTCAGCATCAGATTTGGTTTAAGTGTCATGAGTAAAGCCATGATAGAAGCAGAGGATGGGAAGGCTGCCTGACAGTCTATATCCCAATGATTACCAAAGTTCTGATTTATCACTTGCTTAATAATTATTTTCTAAGAGTGTCCCAGGGAGAGAGCATAGGGAAAGTAGAATGCCACATACATAGAATATTAATGAGCTTTTCCATCAACTGCTTCTAAGAGAGTGTTCTCTTCTTAAGTAGCATGTACTTACATCTTAAGTAGATGTACAAACAGTACATCTTTAAGATACCAAGTACCAATGAAATGAAGAAGCTGGAAGGAAAAGCAAACATGTACCTTAAGTACTTTTTGAAGTACTAAAGTTTCAGAATGGCAGCAATCTTACTCATACTCCATCTTCTTGCAAAAAAGGATCATGATTAAGTCTGAAAAGTCATCATTTCTAATCAAATACAAGGAAAGCTGTATTTTAAACATTAAAAACTTTTTCATTTCTCTATAATCCAAAATGCTACTATAGAATTATTTCAAAATCTCACATTTCACATCTAAGAATCCAAATAAATCCTCTTATAGCTAAGTATTAATTAAACCATTTTTTATTGTGTAGCTGTGGAATTTTTCCACATAAAATAACTATGCATGACCACTACTTCTCTAGCAATCAGAAAACCAATGAATATCAGTAAGTTTCCTTAGGCCACTCAGGGTTAGGGCTAAAGCCAAGAATACACTTGAAATTCTTGGCCCTTGATCTAAGTTCAGACATTTCCAGGGTAAGCAAACTAAAACTGGACTAAGATGGCCAGAAATGATTACTAATGGATCTCAGAGATCAATATTACACTAAGTACAAGGCAAAAAATTTCCTGTTACACCTAACAGGGTTTCCATAAAGCTGTATGTCTCAAAACAAAACATTTTAACCCTTTTAGACCATGCCTGGGAAAAAATAATGTAAAGAAAACAATTTTTAAGTATATGCTATATGAAGAGTATTTTCAGATGAAATCTATCATCTGTAACAACCAGCACCACTATTTATGTTGGGATACTTTCGAAATAGCAGAGCACTTTCATGTATGTTACCTGGTAGCTGGTAGATGCTATTCTCACTTACGTTTTGCTAATAAAGAAACAAAGACTCACAGCCAATAAATAACATGTTCAAGATAATCCAGCTGGGCTACAGCAGTGACAGACCTTAAATCTAGGTATTCTCACTCCACATCCCCGTACTCTCTTTCCCCTCCCAAGTCTTCAAATAAGCATAACTTCAAATACAGGTATTCCTTGCCTTCTCCCTGCCTCTCTCCCCTCATCTTCCCTGCACCGTTTGCAATGCTGTTTTCAGGCCTCCACTCCACATCTAATCTAATTTTACTCAGCAATTTCAATGTAGATATTCCTACTAAAAATTAAGGAGTTGATCCAAGGATAAAAGTGGAAGTGGAATTCTACAGAAGTTCATATTAAGGCATTTTTAACTTCTAGGACTACATAGATATTTATCATTATCCACATCTGTTGGGCTCTTAAGTTAGCATGTTGATTATTTGAGTCTTGGATTCTTGTATTTGGCATAATGACTGTCAAGAACTGGATAGCAAGAGATCTGTTCTTCCAAATAACTCTATTTCAAAAACCATACCCAAATTTACTTGGTTCCTAAGTTCAAATAGTGAGAGTTCAGGTAGCAAGGCACATCTCTCTTTGAAAAGCAATGAAAATATTAGTATTTAAATTAATACTGACTTTATGAGAACTACTGTAAACCCTCAGAGAAGGATGACTCCTAAAGAAACTTGAATGCCCTCTGTATCCTTACATATATTGGAAAACTAAGAAAAAAAAAACTAAGAAGAAAAGATTGGCACAGTCACTATGTATCCCCTACCAGAGTGAAGCTTCTCTATCTATGAGATACTTACAAAGAGCCCTGGCGTTCCTCAAAGGAAAAACTGTTAGGAACATATTTAGTGAAATAAATTTGGTTTTCAGCAGCTACTGAGAAAGCTGCAAACCATGAAACAGGGTATCTTTGCTGAAATCATTGTAAATTTGAATATAATTTCAACTGTGGTAGGTGCCAAGAGGTGGTGCATTTCCTTCCTGAATTTGGTAGACTTGCAATTTCTAGTTGATAGGTAAGAATCAACCTAAAGTAGTGATGTTGGTGAGTATGTATAGCTCAGTATCTCAAAAATAAACTCAAATGTTAAATACCATAATACTACAACTAATAATCAGAACACATAAGTTCTAGTCTTTTCTGCCATCAACTAACCATGACTTTGAGGTCACATTTCTTCAACTGTAAAATGAGGCATAATCTTCAACAATATCTAAGATCCATCTCAGCTGTAAGATGCTCTGATTCTTTCTTTTTGAAATTTTACTTTTGTTCTGCTTCTAAAACTTCAAAAAATGGTTATAAAAGCAACACAATATATTTGTTGTGATTTAAAAATATGTAGACAAATATAGATAAGGAAATAAAAAAATACCCATAATCCTACTACCCAGAGATAACTGCTAAACCCCATGAAAGAAACGCATGGGGTATTTTATAACTTGTTTCATTTAACATATTTTAGACTTCTTGCTATGGCATTAATGTTCTTCTGAAACACTGACTTGTAAAATAAATGGGCAAGGGTAAAATGCAGGCATATAAGAATCACTCAGGGGTGTCCCAGGCAGCCATTCCCTGGTTTTTCTGTTCCCTGTTCACTCTGACAGGTTCCTGGGGGCTGCAACTCTTTCATTCAAAAGAGTTGGCAGTGGCCGAGCGCCGTGGCTCACGCCTGTAATCCCAGCACTTTGGGAGGCCGACGAGGGCAGATCATGAGGTCAGGAGATCGAGATCATCCTAACACAGTGAAACCCTGTCTCTACTAAAAATACAAAAATTTAGCCAGGTGTGGTGGTGGGTGCCTGTAGTCCCAGCTACTCGGGAGGCTGAAGCAGAATGGCGTGAACCCGGGAGGAGGAGCTTGCAGTGAGCCGAGATTGTGCCACTGCACGACACAGCGACACTCTGTCTCAAAAAAAAAAAAAAGAAAAAAAAAAGAGTTGGCAGTAACTGTAATTTCCCTCAGGAGCATTAGGGAAGAATCAAGCCGAAGAGCACCATCCCTCTGAAATCACTTTTAATGGCTACTCAGTTAGAATGAGCCATCATTTATTGATCAGTTCCTTTCACTGGATATCTAGGCTATTTTCATTACTGTAAACATTGTAACGAACATCTGTGTAGCTCCATCTTTGTACATATCTGTAATGAAACCCGTGCACTTCCTCTTCGTTAACTAGTAATAAGGGACTGTTAAGTTGCAAAGTCTCTCATTTTGTTCAAATGAAATCCTATTAAATATGAGAATCTGACATAAAAAGGAAGGATGAACCTCAATTAGGAAATGTGGCTACTCACCAGCATCTTTGATCCAATTATCATAAAGATGCACAGTCCTCGATGTAAGATCACTGAAGGCCATTTTCCACTGGATTTACTGGCTCTTTTAATGGGTTCTTCAGTAAAATAAAACAGAAATGAGTTTATGATCTATAAATGCAAATGAAGTCAAGCTTATAGTAATACATTATTTAAAATGCTAAAAATTTAATATGAATAACTGGCAAGACAACAAACTCCCACTGAAGGCAAATGCATTAGTAAATTACTTTAAACCCTGATGCAGTTGCAAACATTTCAGCTTTTCTATCCTTCTAGAGACACTGCTAACTTCACTGAAAAAGACTAACGTTCTATTTACAAGACTCAGAGCAGTAAATGAGTTTAAGAACTTTCATAGGAGCAGCTCCCTTTTATGCTGACAATATAGATCAGGAACGGACTGCACTTGAAGTGGCAAAGCTAAAGCAGAAACCCAGGAGAAGAAAGTCAAGAGATACACAAACTTTCAGAGAAGATAAGCTGATTCTAGACTTAGAGCCATCCGCAGGCCTCATAAGGTCATCTACATGAAAATTTTTATAATTTAAGTAGAATTGAGACAGAAAGTGGGAAAGGAAGGTCTATAAGAGCCAAGGAAAGGCTGCTTAGGTTATCTAGACAGATACACAAGAATAACTGGAGAAAGAAATCTGAAAAAGAAGACCAGTGAGGAGAAACTAGCCTTACTATGTATTAAAAGATATTGTAGGGGGCGGAGCAAGATGGCCGAATAGGAACAGCTCCAGTCTCCAACTCCCAGCGCGAGCGACACAGAAGACCGGTGATTTCTGCATTTTCAACTGAGGTACTGGGGTCATCTCACTGGGGAGTGGCGGACAATCGGTGCTGGTCAGCTGCTGCAGCCTGACCAGTGAGAGCTGAAGCAGGGCGAGGCATTGCCTCACCTGGAAAGCGCAAGGGGGAAGGGAATCCCTTTTCCTAGCCAGGCGAACTGAGACACACAACACCTGGAAAATCGGGTAATTCCCACCCCAATACTGTGCTTTAAGCAAACGGGCACACCAGGAAATTATACCCACACCTGGCTGGGAGGGTCCCACGGCCACGGAGCCTCCCTCATTGCTAGCACAGCAGTCTGCAATCTAATCACAAAGCAGTAGCGAGACTGGGGGAGGGGCGCCCGCCATTGCTGAGGCTTAAGTAGATAAACAAAGCTGCTGGGAAGTTTGAACTGGTTGGAGCTCACAGCAGCTCAAGGAAACCCGCCTGTCCCTGTAGACTCCACCTCTGGGGACAGGGCGCAGCTAAAAAAATGACAGGGAAAGCAGCAGAGGCCTGTGCAGACCCGAATGACTCTGTCTGACAGCTTTGAAGAGAGCAGTGGATCTCCCAACACGGAGGTTGAGATCTGAGACCGGACAGACTGCCTGCTCAAGTGGGTCCCTGACCCCTGAGTAGCCTAACTGGGAGACATCCCCCACTAGGGGCAGTCTGACACCCCACACCTCACAGGGTGGAGTACACCCCTGAGAGGAAGCTCCCAAAATAAGAATCAGACAGGTACACTCGCTGTTCAGCAATATTCTATCATCTGCAACCTCTGCTGCTGATACCCAGGCAAACAGGGTCTGGAGTGGACCTCAAGCAATCTCCAACAGACCTACAGCTGAGGGTCCTGACTATTAGAAGGAAAACTATCAAACAGGAAGAACACCTATACCAAAACCTCATCAGTACGTCACCATCATCAAAGACCAGAGACAGATAAAACCACAAAGATGGGGAAGAAGCAGGGCAGAAAAGCTGGAAATTCAAAAAATGAGAGTGCATCTCCCCCTGCAAAGGAGCGCAGCTCATTGACAGCAACGGATCAAAGCTGGTCAGAGAATGACTTTGACGAGATGAGAGAAGAAGGTTTCAGTCCATCAGACTTCTCAGAGCTAAAGGAGGAATTACGTACCCAGCGCAAAGAAACTAAAAATCTTGAAAAAAGAGTGGAAGAATTGATAGCTAGACTAATTAATGCAGAGAAGGTCATAAACGAAATGACAGAGATGAAAACCATGACACGAGAAATACGTGACAAATGCACAAGCTTCAGTAACCGACTCGATCAACTGGAAGAAAGAGTATCAGCGATTGAGGATCAAATGAATGAAATGAAGTGAGAAGAGAAACCAAAAGAAGAAAAAGAAATGAACAAAGCCTGCAAGAAGTATGGGATTATGTAAAAAGACCAAATCTACGTCTGATTGGGGTGCCTGAAAGTCAGGGGGAAAATGGAACCAAGTTGGAAAACACTCTTCAGGATATCATCCAGGAGAACTTCCCCAACCTAGTAGGGCAGGCCAACATTCAAATTCAGGAAATACAGAGAACGTCACAAAGATACTCCTCCAGAAGAGCAACTCCAAGACACGTAATTGCCAGATTCACCAAAGTTGAAATGAAGGAAAAAATCTTAAGGGCAGCCAGAGAGAAAGGTCGGATTACCCACAAAGGGAAGCCCACCAGACTAACAGCAGACCTCTCAACAGAAACTCTACAAGCCAGAAGAGAGTGGGGGCCAATATTCAACATTCTTAAAGAAAAGAATTTTAAACCCAGAATTTCATATCCAGCCAAACTAAGTTTCATAAGTGAAGGAGAAATAAAATCCTTTACAGATAAGCAAATGCTTAGAGATTTTGTCACCACCAGGCCTGCCTTACAAGAGACCCTGAAGGAAGCCCTAAACATGGAAAGGAGCAACCGGTACCAGCCATTGCAAAAACATGCCAAAATGTACAGACCATCGAGGCTAGGAAGAAACTGCAACAACTAACGAGCAAAAAAACTATTTAATATCATAATGGCAGGATCAAGTTCACACATAACAATATTAACCTTAAATGTTAATGGACTAAATGCTCCAATTAAAAGACACAGACTGGCAAACTGGATAAAGAGTCAAGACTCATCAGTCTGCTGTATTCAGCAGACCCATCGCACATGCAGAGACATACATAGGCTCAAAATAAAGGGATGGAGGAAGATCTACCAAGCAAATGGAGAACAAAAAAAAGCAGGGGTTGCAATCCTAGTCTCTGATAAAATAGACTTTAAACCATCAAAGATCAAAAGAGACAAAGAAGGCCATTACATAATGGTAAAGGGATCAATTCATCAGGAAGAGCTAACTATCCTAAATATATATGCACCCAATACAGGAGCACCCAAATTCATAAAGCAAGTCCTTAGAGACTTACAAAGAGACTTAGACTCCCATACAATAATAATGGGAGACTTCAACACTCCACTGTCAACGTTAGACAGATCAACAAGACAGAAAGTTAACGAGGATATCCAGGAATTGAACTCATCTCTGCACCAAGCGGACCTAATAGACATCTATAGAACTCTCCACCCCAAATCAACAGAATATACATTCTTCTCAGCACCACATCGCACTTATTCCAAAATTGACCACATAATTGGAAGTAAAGCACACCTCAGCAAATGTAAAAGAAGAGAAATTATAACAAACCGTCTCTCAGACCACAGTGCAATCAAACTAGAACTCAGGACTAAGAAACTCAATCAAAACTGCTCAACTACATGGAAACTGAACAACCTGCTCCTGAATGACTACTGGGTACATAATGAAATGAAGGCTGAAATAAAGATGTTCTTTGAAACCAATGAGAACAAAGATACAACATACCAGAATCTCTGGGACACATTTAAAGCAGTGTGTAGAGGGAAATTTATAGCACTAAATGCCCACAAGAGAAAGCAGGAAAGATCTAAAATTGACACTCTAACATCACAATTAAAAGAAATGGAGAAGCAAGAGCAAACACATTCAAAAGCTAGCAGAAAGCAAGAAATAACTAAGATCAGAGCCGAACTGAAGGAGATAGAGTCACAAAAAACCCTCCAAAAAATCAATGAATCCAGGAGTTGGTTTTTTGAAAAAATCAACAAAATTGACAGACCGCTAGCAAGACTAATAAAAAAGAAAAGAGAGAAGAATCAAATAGACGCAATAAAAAATGATAAAGGGGATATCACCACCAACCCCACAGAAATACAAACTACCATCAGAGAATACTATAAACACCTCTACGCAAATCAACTAGAAAATCTAGAAGAAATGGATAATTTCCTGGACACTTACACTCTTCCAAGACTAAACCAGGAAGAAGTTGAATCCCTGAATAGACCAATAGCAGGAAGAAGTTGAATCCCTGAATAGACCAATAGCAGAAGTTGAATCCCTGAATAGACCAATTATTGCCTCTGAAATTGAGGCAATAATTAATAGCCTACCAACCAAAAAAAGTCCAGGACCAGATGGATTCACAGCTGAATTCTACCAGAGGTACAAAGAGGAGCTGGTACCATTCCTTCTGAAACTATTCCAATCAATAGAAAAAGAGGGAATCCTCCCTAACTCATTTTATGAGGCCACCATCATACTGATAGCAAAGCCTGGCAGAGACACAACAAGAAAAGACAGTTTTAGACCAATATCTCTGATGAACATCGATGCAAAAATCCTCAATAAAATACTGGCAAACCGGATTCAGCAGCACATCAAAAAGCTTATCCACCATGATCAAGTGGGCTTCATCCCTGGGATGCAAGGCTGGTTCAACATTTGCAAATCAATAAACGTAATTCAGCATAGAAACAGAACCAAAGACAAGAACCACATGATCATCTCAATAGATGCAGAAAAGGCTTTTGACAAAATTCAACAGCCCTTCATGCTAAAAACGCTCAATAAGTTCGGTATTGATGGAACGTACCTCAAAATAATAAGAGCTATTTATGACAAACCCACAGCCTATATCATACTGAATGGGCAAAAACTGGAAAAATTCCCTTTGAAAACTGGCACAAGACAGGGATGCCCTCTCTCACCACTCCTATTCAACATAGTGTTGGAAGTTCTGGCTAGGGAAATCAGGCAAGACAAAGAAATCAAGGGTATCCAGTTAGGAAAAGAAGAAGTCAAATTGTGCCTGTTTGCAGATGACATGATTGTATATTTAGAAAACCCCATTGTTCAGCCCAAAATCTCCTTAATCTGATAAGCAACTCCAGCAACGTCTCAGGATACAAAATTAATGTGCAAAAATCCCAAGCATTCTTATACATCAGTAGCAGACAAACAGAGAGCCAAATCATGAATGAACTTCCATTCACAATTGCTTCAAAGAGAATAAAATACCTAGGAATCCAACTTACAAGGGATGTAAAGGACTTCTTCAAGGAGAACTACAAACCACTGCTCAGTGACATAAAAGAGGACACTAACAAATGGAAGAACATACCATGCTCATGGATAGGAAGAATCAATATCGTGAAAATGGCCATATTGCCCAAGGTTATTTATAGATTCAATACCATCCCCATCAAGCTACCAATGAGTTTCTTCACAGAACTGGACAAAACGGCTTTAAAGTTCATATGGAACCAAAAGAGAGCCCGCATTGCCAAGACAATTCTAAGTCAAAAGAACAAAGCTGGAGGCATCATGCTACCTGACTTCAAACTATACTACAAGGCCACAGTAACCAAAACAGCATGGTATTGGTATCAAAACAGAGATATAGACCAATGGAACAGAACAGAGTCCTCAGAAATAATACCACACATCTACAGCCATCTGATCTTTGACAAACCTGAGAGAAACAAGAAATGGGGAAAGGACTCCCTATTTAATAAATGGTGCTGGGAAAATTGGCTAGCCATAAGTAGAAAGCTGAAACTGGATCCTTTCCTTACTCCTTATACGAAGATTAATTCAAGATGGATTAGAGACTTAAATGTTAGACCTAATACCATAAAAACCCTCGAAGAAAACCTAGGTAGTACCATTCAGGACATAGGCATGGGCAAAGACTTCATGTCTAAAACACCAAAAGCAACGGCAGCAAAAGCCAAAATTGACAAATGGGATCTGATTAAACTAAAGAGCTTCTGCACAGCAAAAGAAACTACCATCAGAGTGAACAGGCAACCTACAGAATGGGAGAAAATTTTGCAATCTACTCATCTGACAAAGGGCTAATATCCAGAATCTACAAAGAACTCAAACAAATTTACAAGAAAAAAACAAACAACCCCATCAAAAAGTGGGCAAAGGATATGAACAGACATTTCTCAAAAGAAGACATTCATACAGCCAACAGACACATGAAAAAATGCTCGTTATCACTGGCCATCAGAGAAATGCAAATCAAAACCACAATGAAATACCATCTCACTCCAGTTAGAATGGCAATCATTAAAAAGTCAGGAAACAACAGGTGTTGGAGAGGATGTGGAGAAATAGGAACACTTTTACACTGTTGGTGGGATTGTAAACTAGTTCAACCATTATGGAAAACAGTATGGCGATTCCTCAAGGATCTAGAACTAGATGTACCATAAGACCCAGCCATCCCACTACTGGGTATATACCCAAATGATTATAAATCATGCTGCTATAAAGACACATGCACACGTATGTTTATTGCGGCACTATTCACAATAGCAAAGACTTGGAATCAACCCAAATGTCCATCTGTGACAGACTGGATTAAGAAAATGTGGCACATATACACCATGGAATCCCATGCAGACATAAAAAAGGATGAGTTTGTGTCCTTTGTAGGGACATGGATGCAGCTGGAAACCATCATTCTTAGCAAACTATCACAAGAACAGAAGACCAAACACCGCATGTTCTCACTCATAGGTGGGAACTGAACAATGGGATCACTTGGACTCGGGAAGGGGAACATCACACACTGGGGTCTATCATGGGGAGGGGGGAGGGGGAAGGGATTGCATTGGGAGTTATACCTGATATAAATGATGAATTGATGGGTGCTGACGAGTTGATGGGTGCAGCACACCAACATGGCACAAGTATACATATGTAACAAACCTACACGTTATGCACATGTACCCTAGAACTTAAAGTATAATAATAATAAATAAAAAAGATATTGTAAATCTGCAATAATTAAGACAGTGTGGCACTGGCACATGGAGGGAAAAATGAATGTAATAGATTAGAATGTTCAGAAATAAACTAAATACACTTGAAAATTGAGAACTATATTTCAGTAACTAAAATATACCTAAGATATATATTTTACCATATTTTAATATCTCTAAAATCAGGACTTACCTTACAAATGAATGGTATGTCAAAAAATTACTGGTATATTTGATTCAAAGCCATGTGATGGGAACATGAAAAAGTCCTAGAGATGATGGTGGTGATGGTTGCACAACAATGTAGATGTACGTAATGCCACGGAACTTCACACTTAAAAATGGTTAAAGTAGTAACCATTTAAATTAAAATATATATAAAACGTAAAAATAATATTTTACTACGATTTAAAAAAATTGGCTGGGTGTGGTGGCTCACACCTGTAATCTCAGCACTATGGGAGACTGAGGCAGGCAGATCACCTGAGGTCAGGAGTTGGAGACCAGTCTGACCAACATGGTGAAACCCCGTCTCTACTAAAAAAACACAAAAACTAGCCAGGCATGGTGATGGGCACCTGTAATCCCAGCTACTCAGGAGGCTGAGGCAGGAGAATTGCTTGAACCCAGGAGGCAGAGGCTGTAGTAAACAGATTGTGCCACTGCACTACAGCCTGGTCCAGCCTGGGCGACAGAGTGAGACTCGGTCTTAAAAAAAAAAAAATCCTCTAGGGTTCCCACAAGAAAATTCAGACTCACCCCTAGGATTCTAAAGTAAAGCCATTTTATTTATATAAGTATAGATAAAATTATATATGGCATATGGAATATGATAAGGTGGTATCTCCAATGACTGGGGATTGAATTACCAGGCATTATTCACTATATGATGTGGTATACCTGGACAGCCATCTAAGACAAAAAAGTTCAATCCAAGTGTTATAATATAAACCAAGGCTGGGCGTGTTGGCTCAAGCCTGTAATCCCAGCACTTTGGGAAGCCGAGGTAGGCAGATCACAAGATCAGGAGATCGAGACCATCCTGGCTAACACAGTGAAACCTCGTCTCTACTAAAAATACAAAAAATTAGCCGGGCGTGGTGGCAGGCACCTGTAGTCCAAGCTACTCGGGAGGCTGAGGCAGGACAATGGCGTGAACCCAGGTGGCGGAGCTTGCAGTGAGCCCAGATTGTGCCACTACACTCCAGCCTGGGCGACAGAGTAAGACTCTGTCTCGAAATACTACTACTACTACTACTACTACTACTACTATACTACTACTACTACTACTATAAACCAAGATAAACTCCTAGTAAAGCAAATATTTAAGTAAGAAAAACAGAACTATGAAATCACTAGATGACACAGTAGACTTGTATAACCTTGTAGTGGGAAAGGCCTTACTAAGATCTAAAATTCAGAAGACATAAGAGAAGGCTAACAAGTTTAATCATAAATAAATGGCAAACAGTAAAAAATATGCTCAATTCATATCATAGACAAGGACTACTTTCCCTAATATATGATGAGTTTCTAGAAATTGATAAAAGACCTTAAGAGGAAATGGGCAAAGTTCATAGAAAAGGAAATACAAGTGGCACTTAAAAATATGAAAAGTTGCTTAATTAATCATATTTAAATAATCTGCAATATTTCTTATCTATTGAATAGGCCAAAGTCCAAACATTTTTTATCAAATGGGCCAAAACCCAAACAACCATTAGCTGTGTTGGCAGGAGTGTGGAAAATTCTCTCACTTCATGCACTACTAGTGGAAGTACAAATTAGTATAACTCTTATTGGGGATAATTTGCCATTATCAGTCAAAATTACAAATGCATACTTTTAACACAGCATTTCTACTTCTAGAAACTTATTCTGTAGAAATACATATACATATTCAGAGTGGCATATATGCAAGTTTATTCATTGCGTCAGTAAGAGCAAAAGACTAGAAACAACCCAAATATCTACTAATAGAGAGCTGGTTAATAAATGATAATAGATTTAACACCATGAAATATTATGACATTGTAAATAAGAAAGAAGAATCTCTCCAAGTGCTGATATGGAAATATTTCCAAGATAAATCACTATCTGAAAAAGCAAAGAGCTGGGCACGGTGGCTCATGTCTGTAATCCCAGCACTTTGGGAGGCTAAGGTGGGCAGATCATCTGAGGTCAGGAGTTCGAGACTAGCCTGGCCAACATGGTGAAATCCTGTCTCTATAAAAATACAGAAATAAGCCGGGCATGGTGGCAGGTGCCTGTAATTCCAGCTACTCGGAAGGCTGAGGCAGGGGAATCACTTGAACCTGGGAGGCAGAGGTTGCAGTGAGCCAAGTTTGCGCCACTGCACCCTAGCCTGGGAGACAAGAGCAAGACACTACCTCAAAAAAAAAAAAAAAGAAAAAAAAGAAAGAAAAGAAAAAAGCAAAGAAAGTACAAAATTTAAAAATGATGACCTTGTATATAAAAGGAGAAAAGGCATATGAATATAATTTTACATTTACTCAAAGTTGTATAAAAGGAATTCTTAAGAGGTAGACATGAAAAAGGGAATGGGGTATAAACTGGGCTGAAGGAATAGAAGAAAGATTTTATATTGCTGTTTTGTGGCTCATATGGATATGTTACCTATCTAAAAATAAAGAATAAAATTAGTTGTGCCTTTACTGGAACATTCTTATTTAAAAACCCATAAATAAATACACATATGCAGATACACCCAAAATAGAAATTTCCTCTGAATTCTTTAAGAGTTTATCTTCTCCAGAGGATTTCTCCAAGTCCAGGAAGTCATGTCAGCATGGCCTCTGTATTGATAAACCCAGTCATCTCAGCTGAGTTCAGGCTCAAGACTGGCTGTGGTGATGCCAGGGTCTTGCCAGAGTCAGCCTGGACTCTTAGTTTCCTAAAAAATCATCTCTCATCTGTACAGCAAAGGTGTAATGTGGGGCTGTGAGCAGGGGCTCTGGGCTCACAACGACCTTGGTTTTTCAGTCCCACTATTTAATAGCTGTGTGACTCCAGGAAAATTACAGCTCAATTTCTTTTCTTTTTTTTTTTTTCTTTTATTCCATGGTGTGTGTGTGCCAATTTTCTTTTTTGTTTGTTTTTATTATACTTTAAGTTCTAGGGTACATGTGCATAACGTGTAGGTTTGTTACATATGTATACTTGTGCCATGTTGGTGTGCTGCACCCATCAACTCGTCAGCACCCATCAATTCATCATTTATATCAGGTATAACTCCCAATGCAATCCCTTCCCCCTCCCCCCTCCCCATGATAGACCCCAGTGTGTGATGTTCCCCTTCCCGAGTCCAAGTGATCCCATTGTTCAGTTCCCACCTATGAGTGAGAACATGTGGTGTTTGGTTTTCTCTTCTTGTGATAGTTTGCTAAGAATGATGGTTTCCAGCTGCATCCATGTCCCTACAAAGGACACAAACTCATCCTTTTTTATGTCTGCATGGGATTCCATGGTGTATATGTGCCACATTTTCTTAATCCAGTCTGTCACAGATGGACATTTGGGTTGATTCCAAGTCTTTGCTATTGTGAATAGTGCCGCAATAAACATACGTGTGCATGTGTCTTTATAGCAGCATGATTTATAATCATTTGGGTATATACCCAGTAGTGGGATGGCTGGGTCTTATGGTACATCTAGTTCTAGATCCTTGAGGAATCGCCATACTGTTTTCCATAATGGTTGAACTAGTTTACAATCCCACCAACAGTGTAAAAGTGTTCCTATTTCTCCACATCCTCTCCAACACCTGTTGTTTCCTGACTTTTTAATGATTGCCATTCTAACTGGAGTGAGATGGTATTTCATTGTGGTTTTGATTTGCATTTCTCTGATGGCCAGTGATAACGAGCATTTTTTCATGTGTCTGTTGGCTGTATGAATGTCTTCTTTTGAGAAATGTCTGTTCATATCCTTTGCCCACTTTTTGATGGGGTTGTTTGTTTTTTTCTTGTAAATTTGTTTGAGTTCTTTGTAGATTCTGGATATTAGCCCTTTGTCAGATGAGTAGATTGCAAAATTTTCTCCCATTCTGTAGGTTGCCTGTTCACTCTGATGGTAGTTTCTTTTGCTGTGCAGAAGCTCTTTAGTTTAATCAGATCCCATTTGTCAATTTTGGCTTTTGCTGCCGTTGCTTTTGGTGTTTTAGACATGAAGTCCTTGCCCATGCCTATGTCCTGAATGGTACTACCTAGGTTTTCTTCGAGGGTTTTTATGGTATTAGGTCTAACATTTAAGTCTCTAATCCATCTTGAATTAATCTTCGTATAAGGAGTAAGGAAAGGATCCAGTTTCAGCTTTCTACTTATGGCTAGCCAATTTTCCCAGCACCATTTATTAAATAGGGAATCCTTTCCCCATTTCTTGTTTCTCTCAGGTTTGTCAAAGATCAGATGGCTGTAGATGTGTGGTATTATTTCTGAGGACTCTGTTCTGTTACATTGGTCTATATCTCTGTTTTGGTACCAGTACCATGCTGTTTTGGTTACTGTAGCCTTGTAGTATAGTTTGAAGTCAGGTAGTGTGACGCCTCCAGCTTTGTTCTTTTGACTTAGGATTGTCTTGGCAATGCGGGCTCTCTTTTGGTTCCATATGAACTTTAAAGCCGTTTTGTCCAGTTCTGTGAAGAAAGTCATTGGTAGCTTGATGGGGATGGCATTGAATCTATAAATAACCTAGGGCAGTATGGCCATTTTCACGATATTGATTCTTCCTATCCATGAGCATGGTATGCTCTTCCATTTGTTAGTGTCCTCTTTTATGTCACTGAGCAGTGGTTTGTAGTTCTCCTTGAAGAGGTCCTTTACATCCCTTGTAAGTTGGATTCCTAGGTATTTTATTCTCTTTGAAGCAATTGTGAATGGAAGTTCATTCATGATTTGGCTCTCTGTTTGTCTGTTACTGGTGTATAAGAATGCTTGGGATTTTTGCACATTAATTTTGTATCCTGAGACGTTGCTGAAGTTGCTTATCAACTTAAGGAGATTTTGGGCTGAGACGATGGGGTTTTCTAAATATACAATCATGTCATCTGCAAAGAGGGACAATCTGACTTCTTCTTTTCCTAACTGAATACCCTTGATTTCTTTGTCTTGCCTGATTTCCCTAGCCAGAACTTCCAACACTATGTTGAATAGGAGTGGTGAGAGAGGGCATCCCTGTCTTGTGCCAGTTGTCAAAGGGAATTTTTCCAGTTTTTGCCCATTCAGTATGATATTGGCTGTGGGTTTGTCATAAATAGCTCTTATTATTGTGAGGTACATTCCATCAATACCAAATTTATTGAGCGTTTTTAACATGAAGGGCTGTTGAATTTTGTCAAAAGCCTTTTCTGCATCTATTGAGATAATCATGTGGTTCTTGTGTTTGGTTCTGTTTCTATGCTGGATTACGTTTATTGATTTGCGAATGTTGAACCAGCCTTGCATCTCAGGGATGAAGCCCACTTGATCATGGTGGATAAGCTTTTTGATGTGCTGCTGAATCCGGTTTGCCAGTATTTTATTGAGGATTTTTGCATCGATGTTCATCAGGGATATTGGTCTACAATTCTCTTTGTTGTGTCTCTGCCAGGCTTTGGTATCAGGATGATGTTGGCCTCATAAAATGAGTTAGGGAGGATTCCCTCTTTTTCTATTGATTGGAATAGTTTCAGAAGGAATGGTACCAGCTCCTCTTTGTACCTCTGGTAGATTTCAGCTGTGAATCCATCTGGTCCTGGACTTTTTTTGGTTGGTAGGCTATTAATTATTGCCTCAATTTCAGAGCCTGCTATTGGTCTATTCAGGGATTCAACTTCTTCCTGGTTTAGTCTTGGGAGAGTGTAAGTGTCCAGGAAATTATCCATTTCTTCTAGATTTTCTAGTTGATTTGCGTAGAGGTGTTTATAGTATTCTCTGATGGTAGTTTGTATTTCTGTGGGGTCCGTGGTGATATCCCCTTTATCATTTTTTATTGCGTCTATTTGATTCTTCTCTCTTTTCTTCTTTATTAGTCTTGCTAGCGGTCTGTCAATTTTGTTGATCTTTTCAAAAAACCAACTCCTGGATTCATTGATTTTTTGGAGAGGTTTTTGTGTCTCTATCTCCTTCAGTTCTTCTCTGATCTTAGTTATTTCTTGCCTTCTGCTAGCTTTTGAATGTGTTTACAGCTCAATTTCTTAACCTGTAAAATGGGAATTCCATTCATTACCCACCAAGATAAAAGAAACTAACTCATAGAGTTGTTTTGAGGACCACATTAAATAATATATATTTGTAAAGTTTGTAAGCACAGAATCTGATTTTTAAGAATGAGCATTCAATCAAACTCATCCTTTTGTTTTAGTTTTAGCTTTTTTTTTTTTTTTGCTTTTTTCTTTTTTTTTCTGACACAGGGTCTGGCTCTGTCACCCAGGCTGGAGTGCACTTGAGAGAGCTTGGCTCACTGCAGCCTCAACCGCTCAGGCTCAAGAGATCCTCCTGTCTCAGTCTCCCAAGTAGCTGTGATTACCGAAGAGTGCTACCATACCTGGCTAATTGTTTTATTTTTGGTTAGAGATGGGTTTCACTACGTTGCTTAGGCTAGTCTCAAACTCCTTGGGCTCAAGCAGTCCATCTCCCTCAACCTCCTAAAGTGCTGGGATTACAGATGTGAGCAACCGCACCCAGCCAAAATCAGTCATTTATCATTTAGAGAGAAAAGTTGTGCCAATTTATGGGTACATACAGACATAAAGATTAGACACTGGAGACTTCAAAAAGGTGGGGGAGGAAGAGGAAAGGAGAGAGGAGGACGCAGTCAGTCTGTAAAACTTCCTATGGGTACTATGTTCACTATATGGGTGACAAGGGTAATAGAAGCCCAAATCTCAGCATCACACATTATATACCCTTGTAAGAAACCTGCACATGTACCCCCTAAATCTAAAATATATGTATTTTAAGTTGTGCCAATTCAATTGGAAAATATCTGGCCATCTCATTACCTGGTACAGTTAAATGGCAGTTTATGGAACAAATCCAGAAAAAACTCTACTACTTTTATTTTAAGAGCTAGCATATAACAGATTGCATGATTCTTCCCTTTGGGTCTTCCAGTTGTCTTAGTATGAGTGTTTTAGACCACACAAAAAGCTACATTTCCCCCTCATCTTAACCACAGATATACCAGCCCTTGACCCATTATTCTCAAAATTAAAGTACTGAAATAATGTTCATTAAGTTATTCAGAATCAGAGCGAAATATTCTAGTTTTACAAGCCATGTGGCAGTGTTACATTTTAAAGTATTATTCTGTTTCTGTGCGATTTTTTCCTCTTCTTCTTTCACTAGCTCCACATAGGCCATTTTCCCCTCCCCAGTCCTCACCAAAGCACAAAGACTCAAAGAAACTACACTCTAATGCAGGTCAGAAATATTCACAGGCAGCCAAGAAAGCTGGTTTCTCCAATCCCAAAAGCTACACAAGACTGAGATGAAGGAAGGAGGAAAGGCAGAGAGAGGAAGAACCCAAACTGGACGAGGCAGGAGTAGATGTTATCAAAGCCAGCAGGAGATGAAGGACTATAGAGGTATGAAAAAGATCCAGTAACCACAGCTTTTTGGAGTGTGGACTCCTCTGTCACTAATTTACTGCTTGTAGATAACCTGTTTTCCTGTCCATAGTCTTTAACATTTGTGGGCCCACCAGAAAAGAAGGAACATCCACAATTGCACAGGGATGGGGCATGACAGAAAAACCTGATCCCCTTACCTTGTTGGAAGTGAACACAAACTACTGAGAATTTCGTTATGAGCTGATAGTGATGGACTGGATGCCAGTGTTGCATTGTAGGGACTGACTGATCTCGAAAACTGTTAACAACTGAATTATATTGCAAGTATAGTGATATCCCTAGACTAGACCCAGACATACCTTTGCCTTCTTTTACCATGACTCATCATGGGCACTTGATAGCTAGACAATGGGCACATAAAGATAGGAGGCAAGCCTGGCATGGTGGCATGTGCCTGTAGTTCCAGCTATACGAGAGGCCGAGGTGGGAGGATTGCTTGAGCCTGGGCAACACAGCAAGACCCCATCTCTAAAAAGAAAGCAGGGGGAGCAATTTGCTCCATGTGGTATAGGTGTATAGGTGATAGAGATATCCTTTAGTTAGCAGAACTAGGACCTGAAAAGGCAATTTAGAATATTTGATGGCAAAGAAGCTCAGATCTGGCAGTGGCTTAAAAATCAAGGCTCTTGTATGAATGAAGCTCACCAGACTATTAAGCACAAGAAGGAAGATCCTAAAAATGATCTACAAACCTATCCCCTTGATGCATCCCTGTCTCATCCCAGATCTGACCATTGCTGGCCTAAGTTTAGTGGAGGTGCCCCATAGCCTAAACATGGCCCACACAAACTTTTCATGGAACAGAGAGCTCGAGCAGGGAGTTGGTTAATTGCTTGAGCTATTATGAGAAGACTGAAGAGATACTATCAAGGGTTTGAGGAGTGGGAGGCCCTTCATGATGGGTCACAGGGAGCTTTGATGTTCAGGTTGTTCTTGGACAAGCACCCACTGTACCTCTCAATGCAGTAGTTAAAGAGGTTGGTGTTATGCCACAGAGGTTCAGAAACTCATCTCATATTTGGGGGCAACATGATCATTAGATTGCAATTTCTCAAAGAAAGAGTGGTAATTCATGAATAGGATAATACTGCTACATTTTTTTTTGCTCAGACCTGGAAGCCACAGGGAGAAAAATGGACTCACGAGACTGAACTCCAGCATCTTCAAAGTGCTAGCTCAACACTGTCCTAAGCTAGCAGGCACCAAATACCAGGATGACATGTTGCTGCTTACAGTAAAATCAAGTAGAGGAAAACAAGATTTGGGTTTGGGGGTAGCATCCACAGAGCCCTGGAAACATCAAAGTTCAAGAGCTTTAATCTGACAGACTTCTGATACCCAAGAAATGAAGCAGAGACTTAAAACTCTAAACCAGGGTAATATCTTATCCTGCTGCTAAGGGGATGTGGACCTCCTACAAAGTGAGCAGCAGAGGACAGAAGCAAGAGATCCTTGTCCTTTTTCTGGGAGGACTCTTGGAGGACTTGTCTGAAATGATTTACTTGTAAGACTACAATAAAGAGGTGCTAGCTGCATACAATATCCAAGTCCTGGGGCCCACGATGGTGAAAAAGAAGGTAGACTTAAAAAAAAAGTGTTGTACCATAACACTACCTGACTATATTTTTAGCAGTTGTTAGAGATCAGAGCTCAGCAATGAAGACACTGAGAGGTTGAGAGGAAGGTAATCACAAGCAAGCAGTGGCCCAGAATTTGGGGCTATGTTAGATTATAAGGCAGTAGAAAAATCACCACCCCTCCACTAAGGGTGGAAGAAACAAGAGAGGTACTTCAGAGAAATAGCTAAGGCTCACAGACAGAGCTCAGCCTGCCTCCAAAGGCCTGAAAAATGTGTGGCAGGAGTAGAGTAAACAGGAGCTCACTCTCGAGTCCTGGTGCTGGTGTTTCATTCCCCTCGCCTGCAACTGCTCCATGAATACTGCTCCTTGATTTTGATAGTATCACATGACAACTCAGTCATTTGGTAAAGAAGTGACTTAATTTGCCTCTTTAGGCCCAAATTAAAGACGTCAGGTTCAAACGTGAGAAATGTGCCTTCTTTGTAGAGCAGAAATCCCTTCCCATAGGACAACCTACCTAGAGACTACTCAGAGCCACAAGCTGCCTACGTTAGCATGATGTAGACCTAATACCAGAACATACACAGTGTGCTTGGGCCCCTCGTCACTTTGTCCTTTTTGCTCAGGTCTATTTCAACAGTGATCAGAAGGCAGAACTCTGGGAGAGCATCTTGCTGGAATTCACTCAGATGAGGATGGGACCTCAGAGGTGCTTGCAGTGGGAAGTACCAGACAAGAGCCCAGAAATCATGGCCAACCATTTCCAGGTGAACTTTCAAATGTATAGATTTATTCTAATTCTGCAACAGACATTGGAAGACACTGTGCCTGAGGGAAAGGAGTGGTAGAACCAGCACATGATTTTCTAGGGCATGCTTTTAATCCAGGAACACAGCCATATGGTTTTCTCTTTCTCTTTTGAAGTTTGGGAGGATCTGGCCTCCCCACTGATCTCTGCTTTGGGAATCAGATATCAGGGACAAACCTGGAAGAATAAAACTGGCTAGCCACAGATGCTGCTCAAGGGACCACACTCTGAAATGAATTGCAGGAAGGTACCAACATAGGGATGGAACTCTGTGGTGGAACTACGGACTACAGGTAAAAACCAAACAGCTAACCTTCCTATGGAAAGCTATGTCTGGCCTCATATGGGGGATGGGGTATTTGAAACTTTACCCTTGCACACAGTAAGGGAGGAGAAGGGTACAGGGCAAATCAAGCTATTCCGCAGAAATAACAAACGCTTAATAAAGAACGGATCAGAACATGCCTTCAAATGCAGAAACTGTTGAGCAAGAGCAGTGTGGAGAATAAAAAGGCAAAAGCAGCTAAGTGTGACTGATTAGATAGGGACAGGGAAGTCCAGATGTGAGTCAGAATGGGGCAGTGGGATCACAGCCCACAAGGTGGTGAAAGCCTCTCCGAGAGGAAGGTATTGAGAGACAGGACTAGCTGGATTTCCTGGGCCAATTAAGAATTCCTAAGCCTAGCTGGGGAAGGTGACCACACCTACCTTTAAACATGGGGCTTATAACTCAGCTCACACCCGACCAATCAGGTAGTAAAGAGGGCTCACTAAAATACAAATTAGGCTAAAAGCAGGAGGTAAAGAAACAGTCAAATCATATATCGCCTGAGAGCACAGGAGGAGGGACAATGATCGGGATATAAACCCAGGCACTGGAGCTGGGAGCGGCAACCCCTTTGGGTCCCCTCCCATTGTATGGGAGCTCTGTTTTCACTCTATTAAATCTTGCAACTGCACTCTCTTCTGGTCTGTGTTTGTTCCAGCTTGAGCTGAGCTTTCGCTCGCCATCCACCACTGCTGAACGCTGACACTGCGGACTGGCTGCTGACTTCCACCCCTACGGATCCCGCAGGGTGTCGGCTGTGCTTCTGATCCAGTGAGACGCCCATTGCCACTCCCCATCGGGCTAAAGGCTTGCCATTGTTCCTGCACCGTTAAGTGCCCAGGTTCATCCTAACCAAGCTGAACATTAGTTGCTAGGTTCCACGGTTCTCTTCTGTGACTCATGACTTCTAAAAGAGCTATAACGCTCACCGCATGGCCCAAGGTGCCATTCCTTGGAATTCGTGAGGCCAAGAACCCCAGGTCAGAGAACAAAAGGCTTGCTGCCATCTTGGGAGCACTCGCCACTACCTTGGGAGCTCTAAGAACAAAGACCCATGTGCGGTAACAGTATCGCACAGACAGTCTCTCTCTGGGTTATGACCCTAGAAAATCAGAGGCCCCAAGTTTCTACTCCCACCATCTTAGGCAGGAAAAATCCCTGAGATAAGAAATAAACTTCTTAGTAAGCATTCAAAGGTTGCTAGGGAAACTTCCACCTAGATACTACTCTACACATTTCCTAGTATTCCCTTCCTCATCTGTTTTCTCAGTGGAACTGGTTCCCCAGTCTTGTCCCTACCCTTTATACTTTAGCAGAAACAAAATCTCAAAGAGGCCGTGAGGCTGAAGGAAAGTGACCAGAAGTTCTGAGGTATATCAAAACATGAGGGATGACTATAAAGTAATTATTTGTTTAAAGCAGGATTTCGGGCGGAGCAAGATGGCCGAATAGGAACAGCTCCAGTCTCCAACTCCCAGCGCGAGCGACACAGAAGACCGGTGATTTCTGCATTTTCAACTGAGGTACTGGGGTCATCTCTCTAGGGAGTGCCGGACAATCGGTGCTGCTCAGCTGCTGCAGCCTGACCAGCGTGAGCTGAAGCAGGGCGAGGCATCGCCTCACCTGGAAGCTCAAGGGGGAAGGAAATCCGTTTTCCTAGCCAGGGGAACTGAGACACATAACACCTGGAAAATGGGTAACTCCCACCCCAATACTGCGCTTAAAGGAAACAGGCACACCAGGAGAATATTTGCACACCTGGCCGGGAGGGTCCCACGCCCACGGAGCCTCCCTCACTGCTAACACAGCAGTCTGCGGCGATCTATCCGCAAGGTAGCAGCGAGGCTGGGGGAGGGGCGCCCGCCATTGCTGAGGCTTAAGTAGGTAAACAAAGCCGCTGGGAAGCTCGAACTGGGTGGAGCTCACAGCAGCTCAAGGAAACCTGCCTGTCTCTGTAGACTCCACCTCTGGGGACAGCCCACAGCTGAGGTCCAATAGGGAAAGCAGCGGGGGGCCGGTGCAGAGGCGAACAACTCTGTCTGACAGCTTTGGGGAGAGCCCAGACTGCCTGCTCAGGTGGGTCCCTGACCCCTGAGTAGCCTAGATGGGAGACATCCCCCACTAGGGGCAGTCTGACACCCCACACCTCACAGGGTGGAGTCACCCCTGAGAGGAAACTTCCAAAGAAAGAATCAGACAGGTACACTCGCTGTTCAGCAATATTCTATCTTCGGCAACCTCTGCTGCTGATACCCAGGCAAACAGGGTCTGGAGTGGACCTCAAGCAATCTCCAACAGACCAACAGACAGTCCTTCTGACTGTCAGACGGAAAACTATCAAACAGGAAGGACACCTACACCAAAACCCCATCAGTACGTCACCGTCATCAAAGACCAAGAGACAGATAAAACCACAAAGATGGGGAAGAAGCAGGGCAGAAAAGCTGGAAATTCAAAAAATAAGAGCGCATCTCCCCCTGCAAAGGAGCGCAGCCCATCGCCAGCAACGGATCAAAGCTGGTCAGAGAATGACTTTGACGAGATGAGAGAAGAAGGCTTCAGCCCATCAAACTTCTCAGAGCTAAAGGAGGAATTACGTACCCAGCGCAAAGAAACTAAAAATCTTGAAAAAAGAGTGGAAGAATTGACAGCTAGACTAATTAATGCAGAGAAGATCATAAACGAAATGACAGAGATGAAAACCATGACACGAGAAATACGTGACGAATGCACAAGCTTCAGTAACCGACTCGATCAACTGGAAGAAAGAGTATCAGCGATTGAGGATCAAATGAATGAAATGAAGCGAGAAGAGAAACCAAAAGAAAAAAGAAGAAAAAGAAATGAACAAAGCCTGCAAGAAGTATGGGATTATGTAAAAAGACCAAATCTACGTCTGATTGGGGTGCCTGAAAGTCAGGGGGAAAATGGAACCAAGTTGGAAAACACTCTTCAGGATATCATCCAGGAGAACTTCCCCAACCTAGTAGGGCAGGCCAACATTCAAATTCAGGAAATACAGAGAACGTCACAAAGATACTCCTCCAGAAGAGCAACTCCAAGACACATAATTGCCAGATTCACCAAAGTTGAAATGAAGGAAAAAATCTTAAGGGCAGCCAGAGAGAAAGGTCGGATTACCCACAAAGGGAAGCCCATCAGACTAACAGCAGATCTCTCGGCAGAAACTCTACAAGCCAGAAGAGAGTGGGGGCCAATATTCAACGTTCTTAAAGAAAAGAATTTTCAACCCAGAATTTCATATCCAGCCAAACTAAGTTTCATCAGTGAAGGAGAAATAAAATCCTTTACAGATAAGCAAATGCTTAGAGATTTTGTCACCACCAGGCCTGCCTTACAAGAGACCCTGAAGGAAGCCCTAAACATGGAAAGGAACAACTGGTACCAGCCATTGCAAAAACATGCCAAAATGTAAAGACCATCAAGGCTAGGAAGAAACTGCATCAACTAATGAGCAAAATAACCAGTTAATATCATAATGACAGGATCAAGTTCACACATAACAATATTAACCTTGGCCGGGCGCGGTGGCTCAAGCCTGTAATCCCAGCACTTTGGGAGGCCGAGACGGGCGGATCACGAGGTCAGGAGATCGAGACCATCCTGGCTAACACGGTGAAACCCCGTCTCTACTAAAAAATACCAAAAAACTAGCCGGGCGACATGGCGGGCGCCTGTAGTCCCAGCTACTCGGGAGGCTGAGGCAGGAGAATAGCGTGAACCCGGGAGGTGGAGCTTGCAGTGAGCTGAGATCCGGCCACTGCACTCCAGCCTGGGCGACAGAGCGAGACTCCGTCTCAAAAACAAAAACAAAACAAAAAAAAAAAACAATATTAACCTTAAATGTAAATGGACTAAATGCTCCAATTAAAAGACACAGACTGGCAAACTGGATAAAGAGTCAAGACCCATCAGTCTGCTGTATTCAGGAGACCCATCTCACATGCAGAGACATACATAGGCTCAATAAAGGGATGGAGGAAGATCTACCAAGCAAATGGAGAACAAAAAAAGCGGGGTTGCAATCCTAGTCTCTGATAAAACAGACTTTAAACCATCAAAGATCAAAAGAGACAAAGAAGGCCATTACATAATGGTAAAGGGATCAATTCATCAGGAAGAGCTAACTATCCCAAATATATATGCACCCAATACAGGAGCACCCAGATTCATAAAGCAAGTCCTTAGAGACCTACAAGAGACTTAGACTCCCATACAATAATAATGGGAGATTTCAACACTCCACTGTCAACATTAGACAGATCAACGAGACAGAAAGTTAACAAGGGTATCCAGGAATTGAACTCATCTCTGCACCAAGCGGACCTAATAGACATCTATAGAACTCTCCACCCCAAATCAACACAATATACATTCTTCTCAGCACCACATCGCACTTATTCAAAAATTGACCACATAATTGGAAGTAAAGCACTCCTCAGCAAATGTACAAGAACAGAAATTATAACAAACTGTCTCTCAGACCACAGTGCAATCAAACTAGACTCAGGACTAAGAAACTCAATCAAAACTGCTCAACTACATGGAAACTGAACAACCTGCTCCTGCATGACTACTGGATACATAACGAAATGAAAGCAGAATAAAGATGTTCTTTGAAACCAATGAGAACAAAGATACAACATACCAGAATCTCTGGGACACATTTAAAGCAGTGTGTAGAGGGAAATTTATAGCACTAAATGCCCACAAGAGAAAGCAGGAAGATCTAAAATTGACACTCTAACATCACAATGAAAAGAACTAGAGAGGCAAGAGCAAACACATTCAAAAGCTAGCAGAAGGCAAGAAATAACTAAGATCAGAGCAGAACTGAAGGAGATAGAGTCACAAAAAACCCTCCAAAAAATCAATGAATCCAGGAGTTGGTTTTTTGAAAAAATCAACAAAATGACAGACCGCTAGCAAGACTAATAAAGAAGAAAAGAGAGAGGAATCAAATAGACGCAATAAAAAATGATAAAGGGGATATCACCACCGACCCCACAGAAATACAAACAACCATCAGAGAATACTATAAATGCCTCTATGCAAATCAACTAGAAAATCTAGAAGAAATGGATAATTTCCTGGACACTTACACTCTCCCAAGACTGAACCAGAAGAAGTGAATCCCTGAATAGACCAATAACAGGCTCTGAAATTGAGGCAACAATTATAGCCTACCCACGAAAAAAAGTCCAGGACCAGATGGATTCACAGCTGAATTCTACCAGAGGTACAAGGAGGAGATGGTACCATTCCTTCTGAAACTATTCCAATCAATAGAAAAAGAGGGAATCCTCCCTAACTCATTTTATGAGGCCAACATCATCCTGATACCAAAGCCTGGCAGAGACCAACAAAAAAAGAGAATTTTAGACCAATATCCCTGATGAACATCGATGCAAAAATTCTCAATAAAATACTGGCAAACCGGATTAAGCAACACATCAAAAAGCTTATCCACCATGATCAAGTGGGCTTCATCCCTGGGATGCAAGGCTGGTTCAACATTCGCAAATCAATAAACGTAATCCAGCATAGAAACAGAACCAAAGACAAGAACCACATGATTATCTCAATAGATGCAAAAAGGCTTTTGACAAAATTCAACAGCCCTTTATGCTAAAAACGCTCAATAAATTCGGTATTGATGGAACGTACCTCAAAATAATAAGAGCTATTTACGACAAACCCACAGCTAATATCATACTGAATGGGCAAAAACTGGAAAAATTCCCTTTGACAACTGGCACAAGACAGGGATGCCCTCTCTCACCACTCCTATTCAACATAGTGTTGGAAGTTCTGGCTAGGGCAATCAGGCAAGAGAAAGAAATCAAGGGTATCCAGTTAGGAAAAGAAGAAGTCAAATTGTCCCTGTTTGCAGATGACATGATTGTATATTTAGAAAACCCCATTGTCTCAGCCCAAAATCTCCTTAAGCTGATAAGCAACTTCAGCAAAGTCTCAGGATACAAAATTAATGTGCAAAAATCACAAGCATTCTTATACACCAGTAACAGACAAGCAGAGAGCCAAATCAGGAATCAACTTCCATTCACAATTGCTTCAAAGAGAATAAAATACCTAGGAATCCAGCTTACAAGGGATGTAAAGGACCTCTTCAAGGAGAACTACAAACCACTGCTCAGTGAAATCAAAGAGGACACAAACAAATGGAAGAACATACCATGCTTATGGATAGGAAGAATCAATATCGTGAATACGGCCATACCACCCAAAGTAATTTATAGATTCAATGCCATCCCCATCAAGCTACCAATGACTTTCTTCACAGAATTGCAAAAAACTGCTTTAAAGTTCATATGGAACCAAAAAAGAGCCCGCATTGCCAAGACAATCTTAGGTCAAAAGGACAAAGCTGGAGGCGTCACGCTACCTGACTTCAAACTATACTACAAGGCTACAGTAACCAAAACAGCATGGTACTGGTACCACAACAGAGAAATAGACCAATGGAACAGAACAGAGTCTTCAGAAATAATACCCACATCTACAGCCATCTGATCTTTGACAAACCTGACAAACAAGAAATGGGGAAAGGATTCCCTATTTAATAAATGGTGCTGGGAAAATTGGCTAGCCATAAGTAGAAAGCTGAAACTGGATCCTTTCCTTACCCCTTATACGAAAATTAATTCAAGATGGATTAGAGACTTAAATGTTAGACCTAACACCATAAAAACCCTAGAAGAAAATCTAGGTAGTACCATTCAGGACATAGGCATGGGCAAGGACTTCATGTCTAAAACACCAAAAGCAACGGCAGCAAAAGCCAAATTGACAAATGGGATCTAATTAAACTAAAGAGCTTCTGCACAGCAAAAGAAACTACCATCAGAGTGAACAGGCAACCTACAGAATGGGAGAACATTTTTGCAACCTACTCATCTGACAAAGGGCCAATATCCAGAATCTACAAAGAACTCAAACAAATTTACAAGAAAAAACAAACAACCCCATCAAAAAGTGGGCAAAGGATATGAACAGACATTTCTCAAAAGAAGACATCCATACAGCCAACAGACACATGAAAAAATGCTTGTCATCACTCGCCATCAGAGAAATGCAAATCAAAACCACAATGAGATACCATCTCACACCAGTTAGAATGGCAATCATTAAGAAGTCAGGAAACAATAGATGTTGGAGAGGATGTAGAGAAATAGGAACACTTTTACACTCTTGGTGGGATTGTAAACTAGTTCAACCATTATGGAAAACAGTATGGCGATTCCTCAAGGATCTAGAACTAGATGTACCATATGACCCAGCCATCCCACTACTGGGTATATACCCAAAGGATTATAAATTACTCTACTACAAAGACACATGCACACGTATGTTTATTGCGGCACTATTCACAATAGCAAAGACTTGGAATCAACCCAAATGTCCATCTGTGACAGACTGGATTAAGAAAATGTGGCACATATACACCATGGAATACTATGCAGCCATCAAAAAGGATGAGTTTGCGTCCTTTGTAGGGACATGGATGCAGCTGGAAACCATCATTCTTAGCAAACTATCACAAGAAGAGAAAACCAAACACCGCATGTTCTCACTCATAGGTGGGAACTGAACAATGAGATCACTTGGACTCGGGAAGGGGAACATCACACACTGGGGCCTATCAGGGGGAGGGGGGAGGAGGGAGGGATTGCATTGGGGAGTTATACATGATATAAACGTTATGCACATGTACCCTAGAACTTAAAGTATAATAAAAAATAAATAAATAAATAAATAAAGCAGGATGTCTCAACCTCGATAGTATTGATATTTGGGGGCAGACAATTCTTAGTTGTGGGGAAGCGTCCTGATTATTGTAGTCCTGGCTTCCATCCACAAGTGCCAGGAACAAGTCCTACCCAGTTGAGACGATCAAAAACATTTCCAGACATTGACAAACGTCCCCTGTGGGGCAAAATCCTCCCAAGTTGAGAACTATTGTTCTAAAGGAAGCTACCAACATGTATTCATTCAAATAAAAGCTTGCTTCAGAGTAATCACTTTGGCAATTATACATTTGTGTCAGTGATACAGTCATTAAAACAATTTTTGAGCTTTTCTTTAAAAATCAACTTCAGAGTTTTTCGGAATTTCATTTAAATGGTTTTAAAGGAGGAAAAATTTTGGCTTACTGCTTCTATACAACAAGTTCATAACTAATCAAAAGTTAAGGTTGGTTTAGAGGCAAATGGAGCAAGTGGAGCTATATTTTTATCAATGAGGTGGGAAAGGGTGGGGAATAAAGCTGGGTTTAATGAAAAAGTAATTTACTACGGACATTTTCAGCTCATGGTTTATAAAACAAGAACAATTCCAAAAAAACTTGGGAAATGTTTGGGGCTATGGCAATATTAGTGGAAAAGATATATAGTAGGCTGAGGTGGATATTTTTGAGGAAACACTCATTAGATGTATATATTCCAGCAGAATAGTTTATATGCTGGAATTATCACTTATTATAACTCCAATTAAAAGGAAGCAAACCGGCCGGGCGCGGTGGCTCAAGCCTGTAATCCCAGCACTTTGGGAGGCCGAGACGGGCGGATCACGAGGTCAGGAGATCGAGACCATCCTGGCGAACACGGTGAAACCCCGTCTCTACTAAAAATACAAAAACTAGCCGGGCGACGTGGCGGGCGCCTGTAGTCCCAGCTACTCGGAGGCTGAGGCAGGAGAATGGCGTAAACCCGGGAGGCGGAGCTTGCAGTGAGCTGAGATCCGGCCACTGCGCTCCAGCCTGGGCGACAGAGCGAGACTCCGCCTCAAAAAAAAAAAAAAAAAAAAAAAAAAAAAAAAAAAGGAAGCAAACCTAGAATGTGGAACAGTCTCAATTTTTTCAAATGTGTTAATTGTAACATATACGCATGTGTGTATGCGACAATATATACATACTACACACACACACATTACAAAAGCAAAAATACATGTCCATTCCACCTACTACACAGGATTTTGTGTTTTGTTTTGATGGTTCATGTTTATTAACCCACATTTCTCCTTGGTATTTTATCACCCTCCATTCTCTTTTTGCCATTTCTCTCCATTGAATAGGTTGTTAACACTGCCTTGGAAATAAAAGAGAACAGCAGAAAGCAATGAAAGTTTTATCGTAGCTTTTGGGTTACAAAAGCGTAGGCACTTAGTCATACAGAACACAGGGTAGAGACAAGAGGTGCCCATGCGTCCTGGCACAGAAAAGCATTCTTCAGGCTGGAGGGAAGGAGAGTCCGAGGAAAGGAATTAGTACAGATCCCGGAGAGAAAGGTAATAAGCCCTGAGGAAGTGCCAGGTAGGAAAACGAGAGGCAAGAACAGAAGAGCTCAGGCACTATTGCCTAGGCAGAGCTGGGACAGGTGGCCAGTTGGACTTTAGGCAGCCACTGAAAGTTTCTTTTACTCCAGTCTGGTGCAAGAGCAGTATAAGGACTTCTGAGCACCCCCAATAGGCATGGAAGTGTGAAAGGAAAATATCTTGGGCCCCCATGATCACTAAAGTGAAAAAGCAGCTGTGAACTGCTTAGGGCAAACGTGCCCCCAATTCTTTTCAAAGTTATCCTCTGCTCACTGAGATAAATGCATTCCTGATTACCTCTTTTGTTAACCAGAAACGCAAAAGAATGCAAGCAATCCTTTGTCTCTCACCTATCTGTGACCTGCAAGCCCCCTCCCTGCTTCGAGTCTTCCTGCCTTTGCTTTGAGTTGTCCCGCCTTTCCACATCGAACCAATGTACTTCTTGCATACACTGATTGATGTCTCATGTCTCCCTAAAATGTATAAAACTAAGCTGTGCCAGACCACCATGGGCACATGTTGTCAGGACCTCCTGAGGCTGTGTCACAGGTATGTGTCCTCAACCTTGGCAAATAAAGTTTCTAAATTAACTGAAAAACCTTTCAGATTTTCTGGGCTTATGGAAGTATTGCATAAGAGCCATAGAAAATGAAGGAGTCATAAAAGTAGAAACAACATATATCTCTTCGGATCTGCAAGTACAAGTGGCCAAAGACCTGATGGGACCCTGAATATCTCAAAGGATGGCAATGTAGACAGAGAACATGGAGGATTAAAGGGCTCCTCCTCCCAATTACCTTGATACTACATAAGCTTTTTTAACTTGCTGAGGTCGGAGGGGAGGTGCTTAGAGATGAAAGCTGACGAAAATAGTTTTCTACCACCCCAAGGAATAAAAGTTTGAAATAAAAATAAAGCTGTAAAAAAATAATTATTTTCTTATATCAGACCAAATAGACTTTAAGTCAAAAACCGTCACAAAAGATAATTATATGGTGATAAAGGGGTCAATTCATCAAGAGAATATAACAATTATAAATATATATGTACCCAACATAGTAGCACCAAAAATAATGCAAAGATTAATAGATCTGAAAGGAGAGCGAGACTACAATACAACAATAGTAGGGGACTTTAATGTCCTACATTCAATATTGCATAAATCATGAAGACATAAAATAAATAAGGAAACACTGAACTTGAAGTACGCATTAGACTAAATGAACCTAACAGACAGGTGCTGAACATTCTATCCAACAGCAGCAAAATACACATTCTCCTTAAGTGTACACAGAACATTCTCCATGACAGATGATATACTGAGCCACAAAACAAGTGTTACCAAATTTAAGAAGACTGAAATCATATCAAACATCTTTTCTTATCACAATGGTGTGAAACTACAAATCAGTAACAGGAGGAAAAGTGGAAAATTCACAAATACATGGAAAGTAAGCAACATGCACTTGAACAACTCATGGTCAAAAAAGAAATCAAAAGGGAAATTTTAAAATATTGAGACAAATGAAAATGAAAACACAACTTACCAAAAATTATGGGATGCCACAAAAGCAGTTCTAAGAGGGAAGTTTAAATGCCTATAATAGAAAAGAAAAAAAACTTCAAATAAATAATTAACATTACATTTCAAGTAACTAGAAAAAGTCAGCAGAAGCAAGAAAATAATATAGATTAGAGTCGAACTAAATGAAATAAAGACTAGAAAAACAATAAAAAGATAACAAAACTAATAGCTGGTTATCTAAAAAGCTCAACAAAATTGACAAACCTTTAGCTGGACAAAGGAAAAAAAGAGTATTAACAAATAACATTGGAAATGAAAGACACTGCAACTGATACTACAGAAATGCAAAGGATCATAAAAACTGCTATGAAAAATGATACACCAACATATCCCAGAATAAATGGATACACTCCTAGAAACATATAACCTTCCAGGATTGAATCACGAAGCGGGAGAAAATCTAAACAGACCAATAGTGGGTAAGGAGATCAAGTCAGTAATCAAAAACCTCCCATAAAATAAAAGTCCAGGACCTGATAACTTCACTGTTAAATTCTACCAAACATTTAAAGAATAACTAATAGTGATTCTTCTCAAACTCTTCCAAAAAAAACTGAAGAGGAGGGAATACTTCAGAACTCATTTCATAAGGTCAGCATTACCCAGATACCAAAGTCAGACAAGGACACTACAAGAAAAGAAAACTTCAGGCCAATACCCTTGATGACCACACAGGCAAAAATCCTCAAGAAAATATCAGCAAATGAAATTCAATAGCACATAAAAAGATCATTCACTATGATCAAGTGGGATTTATCCCTAGGATACAAGGATGGTTCAACACATGCAGATCAATAAATGTGACACACCACATTAATAACATGGAAGACAAAGACCACATAATCATTCCAATGGATGCATAAAGAGCATTTGACAAAATTCAGCCTCCTTTTATAATAAAAACTCAATGAATTCGGTTTAGAAGAAACCTCAAAACAATAAAGGCCATATATAAAAAGCTAACATAATACTCAGCAGTAAAGAGTTGAAAGCTTTTCCTCTAAGATCAAGACAAGGATGCCCACTCTCACCACCTTTTTTGTTTTTTATTTTAAAAAATAGAAATTTATTTCTCACAGTTCCAGAAGCTGGAACTTCACCATCAAGGTGCCAGCAAGATAAGGTCTCATTCTGAGGTCTCTTCTCTTGGCTTGCGGGTGGCAACCATCTCACTGTGTGTTTGAATGACCTCTTTGTTGAGCCCTCGCTTCTATTCAACATAGTAGTCTTCCCTCCATATTCATGGGTTCTGCATCCATGGAATCAGAGGGCCAATTATACATATTTTCAATCCACTGTTGGTGGATGTGGAATCCTCAGTTATGGAAGGTCAACTGTACTATACCATTAAGCATTCTACTTTTAAAAAATGTTTTACTTATTTATTTGGAGACAGGGTCTCGTTTTGTCACCGAGGCTAGAATGCAGTGGCATGATCACAACTCACTGCAGCCTTAATCTCCTGAGCTAAGGCAATTCTCCCACTATAGCCTCCCGAGTAGCTGGGACTACAGGCATATGCCAAAATGCCTGGCTAATTTTTTATTTTTTGTAGAGATGGGTGTCTTACTGTGTTGCCTGGGCTGGTCTCAAACTCCTGGGCTCAGGTGATCCTCCCACCTTGACCTTCTGAAGTACTCAGATTATAGGCATGAGCCACTGTGCCTGGACTGGACTATAGCAATCTCAGATTTTGGTATAGGGTCCTGTAACCAATCCCCTACAGATATGAAAGGCAGACTGTATTGGAGGATCTAGCCACAGCAATTATGCAAAAAAGAAATAAAAAGGCATCCAAAATCAGAAAGGAAGAAGTTAATGTGTCTCCCTGTAGACAATAGGGTCTTACAACTAGAAAACCCTAAAGAGTACTGGGTGTGGTGGCTCACATCCGTAATCCCAGCACTTGGGAGGCCAAGGCAAGGGGATCACTTGAGCCCAGGAGTTGAAGACCAGCATGGGTAACAAAGTAAGCCCCCATCTCTACAAAAATAAAAATAAAAAAATTAGCCAGGCATGGTGGCGCACACCTGTGGTTTCAGCTACACAGGAGGCTAAGGCAGGAGGATGGCTTGAGCACGGGAGGTCAAGGCTGCAGTGGGTCATGATCGTGCCACTGCACTCTAGCCTGGGTGACAGAGCAAGATCCTGTCTCAAAAAAAAAAAAAAAAAGAAAAAAAAATGAACAAACTAGAATAAAGCAGGCAGAAGGAAGGATAAGCAGCTTGCTGAGTTTGTTCACTCTTTCTTCCCTTGCAGGACGCTTGCTCCATCTCCTCCTGCCCTTGAATGTCAGATTCCAGGCTCTCTGGCCTTTGGACTCTGGGAACTTGTACCAGTGGCCTCTCAGGGGCTCTCAGGTCTTTCACCTCAGACTGAGGGCTGCACTGTCGGCTTTCCTGGTTTTGAGGCTTTTGAACTTCAACCGAGTCACACTACTAGCTTCTCTTTCTCCAGCTTGCAGACGGCCTATTGTGAGACTTTGCCCTGTGAGCCAATTCTCCCTAATAAACTCTCTTTTATATATATACATATATGCTATTGGTTCTGTCCCTCTGGAGGACTCTAATACAGACTTGTGAGTTTGTCAAGTGAGATTTAAAACCATTTACTTTAGGTATGGGATTGGGTCAGTACAATTTTTCTTTTATATCCCTTATGTAAGTGGTTTTTAAACATGGTTGAAAACCAGAATCACCCAGAGAGAGATTTGGATTCAGTTAATGTTTGAGAAAATTCTGATGGCCCAGGTTTGAGAATCTTTTCTTAAAGCTTCATAAATCATTCTCAGACATGACAACACCCATGACAACATGAGCAACAGGCATAAAATACGTGACAAAGGATTCAGTTAAAGAAGGTCGAAGCAGTGTGAAGAAGAAGAGGCAAGAACGACCTCCGGACCAACCAAAACCTGCGCACGCTGCATCTCGCGTCCAGCACCTAAGTCCCGCCCCCGTCGCCACCACGCCCAAGAGAAAGGCTGAAGGGGATGCTAAAGGAGATAAAGCCAAGGTGAAGGACGAACCACAGAGAAGATCTGTGAGGTCGTCTGCTAAACCTGCTCCTCCAAAGCCAGAGCCCAAGCCTAAAAAGGCCCCTGCAAAGAAGGGAGAGAAGGTACCCAAAGGGAAAAAGGGAAAAGCTGATGCTGGCAAGGAGGGGAATAACCCTGCAGAAAATGGAGATGCCAAAACAGACCAGGCACAGAAAGCTGCAGGTGCTGGAGATGCCAAGTGAAGTGTGTGCATTTTTGATAATTGTGTACTTCTGGTGACTGTACAGTTTGAAATAATATTTTTTATCAGGTTTTATAAAAATGCAGAATTTTGTGGGTTTTGTTGTTGTTGTTGTTGTTGTTTTGAGACGGAGTCTCGCTCTGTCGCCCAGGCTGGAGTGCAGTGGCACGATCTCCGCTCACTGCAAGCTCCGCCTCCCGGGTTCACACCATTCTCCTGCCTCAGCCTCCTGAGTAGCTGGGACTACAGGCGCCCGCCACCTCGCCCGGCTAATTTTTTGTATTTTTAGTAGAGACGGGGTTTCACTGTGGTCTCGATCTCCTGACCTTGTGATCTGCCAGCCTCGGCCTCCCAAAGTGCTGGGATTACAGGCGTGAGCCACCATGCCCGGCCCAGAATTTTGTTTTACTTTTTTTTAAGCTATGTTGTTAGCACACAGAACACTTCATTGCTGTTTTTGGGGGAAGGGGCATATGTCACTAATATAGAATGTCTCAAAGCTGGATTGATGTGGGGAAAACACCTTTCCCTTCCAGTTTTGAGAGACTTCCTCCAAGTTCCCAGGAGGAGGGAGTCCCTGACTTTGACACACATGGCCACCTTGGCACAAAAGCCTTGTGGTATGGAAAAAGAAATTTATTTTTATGTCCTCTTCTCCCTTTCCATCTTTCAGCACAGACTTAACTCCCTTAAGCCCAGACATCTGTTGGGACCTGACCCCTAGTCATTGGTTACTAGTGTGTCAGGCAATCTGGACTTTCCAGTGATGCCACCTGTCAAAACAGCAGTGGTTTCATTTCTAGATTGTGGATCTTCAGATAAATTCTGCCATTTTCATTTCACTTCCTGAAAGTCAGGGTCGGCTTGTGAAAAGTTGTTAAACAACATGCTAAATGTGAAATGTCAACCCTCACTCTAAACTTTCCCTGTTCAGAGCATCAGATGAAGACTTCACTGGGTTTTATAGTGGCTTTCTGATTTTTGGTAGTCCATTGAAGAAGGGAGTTTGAAAGTTGTTGTATACTATTAACAATTGTCTGCCCATGTCCTGCCTGAAATACCATGATTGTTTATGGAAAGTATCTTTAATAAAGCTGGATACAGTTTGGCTTGGGGAAAAAAAAAAAAGGTCACTCAGGAATGATAAGGCTTCTGGGTCAAGAATGGCAGGAATAGGAGTTGCAATCAATGCTGGAAAAGATTAATCTGGGGTTTCAAAAGAACTCATGAGAGATGTGAAATATGGGGACAGATGTTTGAATCAGCACACATATCCAGGATGTAAACTAACATTTTATATCAGGGACCATTGCTTAAAGTTCTTAAGTATCTGTGAAAGAGAAAATCACTACCTACTGTATCTTATATCTTAGTAAATTACAGAAAATTAGACCATAAGCCTTGTAATTTAGGCAACCAAAACTGATGGAGAAACGTTAAAGATACTAGTCACCTAACTTTCTATTTTTCAAATGGCAATGTTACAGAATCAGGGAAGATGCTTTCATCTGCAAGTAACAGAAAACTCAAAATGGCTTAACCAGTAAGAGGATATGTTTTCTCATAGTATAAGAAGTCCAAAGATAGGTGAGTTCTCCTGAGTTGGCAAAATTCTCTTTTGTTGTTTTTACGGAAAAAGATAGTAGCAACCATTCCAAATAGCACATTCTCATATACCTTTATTTAGAGCAGTGAAAGAGAATTTTCTCTGTGTTTCTTTTTAGGAGCTTCAAAATCCTTCTCAATGCTCCTCCAGAGGCCCTTAAATGTTCCTTCCCAGAATTGCATCACATGCCAACATTTAAACCAAGCACTGAAAAAAAAAAAAGAAAAAAAAAAACAAAAACAAACAAACAAAAAAAAGCAAAACACTGGGACTGCAGTGATTTCTTTGTTAATCTACATTATATTTTACCGTCCCATCCAACCCCGCAAGTCACAAGTGGAAGCACATGACCTCAGGGAGGAAGGAGAATCCCAGAATAAGGAAGAAGAGTGGTTAGCTCACATGGAAGAAGGAAGGTTGAGAGACAATGCTGCCTGTAGCCGTGACACAGAGATTACCCTGCAGTGTCTTTTCAAATATAAACTGAAGCTTACAGCCTGAGCCTATCCAAGCGATCTCTACCTTTCCTCTGATAGGTGCTCAGGCTAAATTAATCTTGATTTTCGTTTAAACAAAGCATGATCAATAAGTTAATATGTTAAGTATACCTGATAAACATACTTTGCAACACCATATAAGACTTGTTAGTGAATTTTATATCTGCTATTTAGAAGTATCTTGTGCCATTGTCTCTTTGATACAGATAACACACTATAAACCTATAAACACAGAGAGCCTAGGGTTGGGCTACTACTTGTAATTGTTGTTTTATCACTTCCATGAACTCATGTTGTTCTGACAGGTATACAACATATTTAAATAAAATAGATGTTTCCCATCCCCCAATAATAGAACATATTACCACATTTTCTATATGAATTAACTCAGGCCTGTCTTTCAATCAGGTTTAAGAGTAGTCATTTCCATGTCAAACAGAACCTCAAACAAGTATTTTTACCATCCTTTCCACTCCCTACTACTCCATTATTTCATCTCAATTTTCACTTCCTCATTTTCCCTTCATAAAGGGATTTATTAAGAATTAAATGCCTCTAGAAAGGATAACATATGTGCATGACCCACCAAAGTAATTCAGATTGCATTTCTGTTTGGCACAAGCTCTTCCGTATAATCATGACTCTTGAGTTTGAGCAGAGGCAAACAAACTAGATGTTTACTCACCAACCTCAACTAGTTTACATGATAACTTGTAAGAAATGAAGGAGTCCTAGAAGCCAGTGATATAGCAACAGGAACCACTAGCAAATACAATTCATGTAAAAACCTTAGCACGAGTGCTAAACATTGTGTTACTTATTGTGCTTATTTTTACTCTTATTGATAATAAAGGGCCTCTCAATCTAAGCTGAATAATCAGTATCCTTCCTAAGTCTCTGGTCCTAACTCAGCATTCTATAATTGCAGAGACAAGGCAAACTTAGAAAAGAGTCAGAGAATCTTTAGGTGAAATAAAGGACCCACTGAAGTCACCATCAAGTATAAGCTCAGTGCTAGGCAGTGCGGAATGGGAGGATAAAGACAAGGGCCCTACTCTCAGGCAGCCTCAACATGTGCAAAGAGTCTAGACTCTGGGATGAATAAATGTGAGTAAAGAAAAGCATCCTAAAAACTGTACAGATGATAGTGACCACTGGGACCAACTGGGAAGTCTCTCTATCAGAAGAAGTGATAAGTACCCCAAAGGCAGTTTAATTCTTGTTTGTAATTTAAGCGCTAGGACTTGAATAGTCCTAGTCTTGAATAGAACAGGTGCTTAATAAATATCTGCTGAATGAATTTAAAAGTGTTGTAAACTCAGAAAAATAAGGGAAGGCAAGAGGGACAGACCAAATGCTCCATTTCTTAGGCCTTCTTCCTCACTTTTTTTGAAACAAATACAAAATACTCCTCTCATTCATTTTCTCTTCAAACATAAAGTAACTTTTGAGCATCTACTATTGTGCAAGAAGTGCTAAGCAAGACACAATATTATTTTTAAAATATGATTCCTAAATTCAAACAACTGAATCTGGCAGAGAAAAGGTACCTACTCAGATTTCTACAATGCAAAGCAGAATGCAGGGGCATGCAAACAGTTCACACTGACTGCAAAAGTCTTTAGGAATGAAGAGTCACATCTGTATCCACACGTGACCTAGAAGAAAGGCGTAATGGAGGAAAGGATATATGAGCTGAGCCTTGAGAATAAAATTTCAATAGGGCAAAAATGTGCACAGCTGAGAGAGAGGAGAGGCCTGCATTGCAAGTAGAGAAAATTCATTTGCTTATTCAACCAATATTCTGAAGTATATGTTATAGGCCAAATACTTTTTTAGGTGACAATGATACAGTAGGAAACAAAACAAAAATCCTGGCTTCATGAGATTATGAAAAGTTGCAGATGTGTTTCCAAAATGTTTGTTGCTACACTTGGCAACATACAGGGCTAACGATGGAAACAACAGGAAGATCAAGACAGGAAAGGTAGATTACAGCAGTGGCACCTGATTCTGGAGGAACCAAAGGTCAGCCAGGCTAAATAATTTCTTTAGAGTTAGTTCTGTTGACCATGAGGAGTCATTACAGGTTTCTCAACTGAGAAATGTCTTAATCAAAGTGGTGCTTTGGAAAGATTGACTGGGTGGTGGAATCCAGGGCTGGGTAACTAAGGGTGTGGTTTAAAAGCAGGGAGAGCAATTACACAGTATTGCATCCTACTGGGAAGGATCCAGCATAAGCATCACTTCCTCTGAGATGTCATTCTTGATTCAGCCAGTCAGGGCCAGGTGTGCCACTAAGATATCCTCAAAAGAATCTCTCATCTATGAGAGCATTCCTGTATACAGTATTGCAAATCTATTCTTATGTTTTCTACTCATGAAGAGGAAAGAGACTGAGCCTCATCACCTCCATGTTCCCAGGGCCTAGACCAACGCCTGGCATGTAGCAAGAAATATGTGTGGTATGAGGAAATATCCAAGTGTTACGGATTGAATTGTGTTTTACCAACATTTGCATGTTACAGTCCTAACCTCCAGTTCTTCAGGATGTGACCTTATTTGGAGAAAGAGTCTTTCCAGAAGTCATCAAATTATAATGAGGTCATTGCGTGGTCCCTAATCCACTATGACAGGAGTCTTTATAAAAAGGGGAAATTCAGACATAGACAAGCACACAGGAAGAACACCCACCTATAAGCCAAGGGGAGAGGCCTGAACAGATCCTTTCCTCATAGCCCTCAGAGAGAACCAACCCTACCAACACTTGGATTTCAGATTTCTCATCTTCAGAACTATGAGGTAATAAATATCTGTTGCTTAAACTACCTAGTTTATGTCACTTTATTACAGCAGTTGTAGCAAACTAATACACCAAAGTGAAGATGTTCACTCAACTTGAAGAAAAATCCAAAATCGGAGCCCAGGATTAAGGCCAGGGTTACCTATGAAGAGAAGCAATCATTGTCGTGGGAGCAGACTAAATCTCTGTGAGAAATAATATAGGAGGAGACATGGCAAAGGGTAGCACTTAGGAGACACTGGTGTTTAGGAATCAGGAAGAGCAGCTGAGACAAATTTAAAGCAGCAACAGCCAGAAAGGTGCAGAATGAAGCTGCCTGGTAGGAGCTTCAAGTACTGCAAAAAAAAGAAAAAGAATGATGAAAAAAAAAAGTAATAGAAATGTATTGTCTCACAGTTCTGGATGCTAGAAGTCTAAAACCAAAGTGTTGGTAGGGTCGGTCCCTTCTGAGGGCTGAAGGAACTGTTTGCAGTCTCTCTCCTTGGCTTGTGAACTGCCATCTTTATGTTCACAGGAAGACGGCCCCTTAGGGAACACCCATGTTGGGGAAATAGAAAGAGAATCCAGGGACAAACATAAAGAAGCAAGTCAGAGAGCTGCAGAAGGGAGCTTCTACTTTGGTATTGGTAGCAGCTGCAAATACAGAAAAAAGAAAAATAAATGGTCAAAAGAAAAACTGCCCACAAAATTTCAGAGAGGCAACCAAATAAGGAAGGGCTACATACAAATATTCTAAATTGCAAAACGCTGTGGCCCAGGAAAGGGTTGGGAGCACAGTGGCATCTACGATATGGCAGGGTTCCTAACCCAACATGGCCTCCTCCTCCAGCTGCACTGGGGATGCAAAAGAGCCTGAGAATCCTCACAAGCAACCCCACATTGGAGCAGAAGCAAATGGACTAACAATCCTAATTTTTTTTTTTCTCCAGGTGGTGAATGGAACAACAGGATTGATTCTGATTATGGAAACTCCATATACTAGTGAACAGATAAAAATGCCTTAAAGGGAATGGGATGCAACCTATGAGGTGGAATGAATCTTGGTATGAATATTGAAAACTACTTAAAAGTGAAAATACAACGCAGGTTCCTGAATTCTTCTTTCCTTCACTTTTCATGTCCTCAGGCTACAGGAAAGAATTACTATGAACTGAAGTTATCAGCCCTCAAACTATTGCTCAGTGAGAAAAAACAAACTGGCTCAAAAATACTGAGGGAAAGAGACAGCAAAGCACCCAAATTGTATCACAGCAAGTATGTGGTCTGACTAGAGGTGCCGTAATATTCATTTGATGAAAAAAAAATCACTGGAAAACTACAAATAAACTGTAAGGGGAAAGAAAGCAAAGCAAAAAGGACCCAGAAGACAAAAAAGAACCAAGAACAACAAAAGGTAACTAAAGGAACAAAAGGAAATTCTCCAGAAGTGTTTTGAGTTAAAAACATGTATTCATAAAATGATAAAAGAATAAAATGAAATGGGAGACTGTAGAACCAATGAAACCAATTGAGGACCGAAGCATCATTAGCACACTAAAAAATAAATCAGAAACAGCCAGAAACAGAGTATTCAGAGTCAAGCAGTGATTTCTAGGTATAGAAGAAAAACTGAAGCATTCAAATGAAAATGATAAAGGTTAAAGCAATATATATGTAAAAAAAAAAGGAGGGCAAAGATGATCAACAAGGGTAATTGGTCTTTCTAAAGTACAGGATTCAACAAAAGAAAAAGTAACATATTCAAATACACAACAAAAAATAATTTCCTACTGACTCTATAGACAGACTGAGAAAACAAAATTGTAAGAAAATCTGATGCATAACAATCAATAGCAAGACAAATCCTGATTAAATTGATGAACTCAAAGAATAAGAAAAAAATTCTTATACATCTATGCAGAAACATCAAATTAAAGAAATCAAAGAAAACCTAAATAAATGGTAAGTGATAACATGTTCATGGTTTGGAAAACTTAATATTGTTATCAATTCTCCTAAATTGATCAACACAACTCTTATTAAAATCCCATATGCTTAGCATATGACCCAGCAACTTTACCCTTAATATTAACCCAAGAGACTTATATTCATTCCAAAACTTGTACATAAATGTTTACAGTGACTTTATTCATAGTCACCCAAAATAATAAACTGAAATTTTCTTTGACTAATAAATGGATAAACAAACAGTGGTATATCCATTCAATGAATTACTACACAGCAATAAAAAGAAAAAGGCTACTGATACAACATGGATGAATCTGAACTGTATTTCTGTTAAGTGAAATACGCCAGACTCCAAAGAATACATACTATAAAATTCATTTATGAAATTCTGGAGAAAGCTAAACTATAAAGATAGAGAACGTGTCAGAGGTTGCCTGGGGTTGGAGGATGGAGGGGGGTTCATTACAAAGCACAGCACAAGAGAATTCTGGAGGGTGATGGAAATGTTATGAGAACAAAATGATTTTTTTCTTTAAAAAATAGTATTAAGAGACTGGTGAAATGTTGACAATTTTTGAGAATGACTGATGATAGTACATGGGTGTTAATCTACTTCTGTGTATGTCTGTCAACTCTATTTTAAAATGTTTAAAAACGAAAAAAAGAAAATGTTAAGGATGACAACTGGTATTGGTAGTGCCAAAGAATCTAAAGAAGAACACTAGTTCTTCAGTGTTGAGTGAATATGAAGAAAAAACCTACTGAATTATGAAACTAGCTAATAATTTATAAAATTCTACAGTATAATACACAGTTGGGTGGCAGAAATCAAACCTAGGCTCCAAGGAGTGAGGAGGCATTGAAAGTAGCTTGTCTTGATAAATATAAACTCATCCCAGAGGAAGGTTTGAACTGGAGGGACTTCTAGAATTTGTCTAGCTGTGATGACTGAAGTTCTGAAGGATTTTTCAAGAAAGAGTTGCATCCAACACTCAGCTCAACCGACTTCTGGGATCACTCCCTTTCTATGATTCAGTTACTCAAGATACTTACTTATAGGAGGAAGAAAGAAGGTAGTAGAGACAAGGACAGATTTATTTCAAGGACGAAAACATCTTGAATACATTTGTAAGGCCAAGAAAAGTTGGTGGAAGAGGAGAAGCTGAAATTGCATGAGTGTTTATGGATATGCCTAAGGCGAAAGCTTTGATTTCACAGGAAATCAGAAAAAAGTAGGAAAATAGAGAAATCATAGCCTCAAGTGAAGTTCCACTGGCCACAAATGCAAAGCAGGCACGCAAGATAAAGTCCTTATTTCAGCACCTGCACTCAACCTAAACCAGCTAGGGTTCTAAAGCATATTTGCATTTCAGTCAGCTGGAAATTCACAGTAAGTATTTCACTGAAACAAAAGCATAATAGGTAGTTTTCTAGATAAGCCACAGTCACTGACTTAGCCCACTGTGTGAGTACGTTTTAGCTGGAGTTCTGGTTTTGAGAAATGGAGAGATGATCGGCGCAACAGAAGGAAGGAGAGCACCTTTCCTGAGGCATCAAGATAACTTTATTAGGAGATAACTTTATAAGGAGACTGAAGGAGATCCCGTACACCCAGGGATCTCATTCTGTCCTAAATCCATCAAGGCCTTAAATCCACCAAAAATGTCCCAAGTACACAACTGCCTAACTATCCTCAAACAAACAAACAAAAAGTCAGTTTATTAAACTGCAACACATGTTGGCTACATAATGGAAAGAAAGTAATTTCATCATTAATTCTGAAGCTTGAATGTACATTAGGCTTTCCTGAGGTACTTGGTGAAAGATATTTCCAGGGTCTCCCCCACAGGCAATCTCATTTAGGTGGTCCTTCAACCACACTTAGGGAAACACAGCATTATGATTTTCTGGTTTTGTTTTTTAAGACAATGCTTGTTAACACAAATGAATCTTTGAATGTTTTAGGTACTTAAGAAAATGGAGCATTTCTTATAGCATGAAGGAAAACATTTGTGGGCAGAAGAACAAAAGAAGCAGTTTGGCCCAGTTTAAGGCAGTACCCTAGGATCTTCCTCCTGTTATATTTTAATACTTAACACACACCTTCATTTCCCATTCATGGGTGTGGACATGGACACTGGAATCTCATACTGAAGGGAAAGGGAGATGGTGAATTCATTCATTTATTAAAGGCTTTTCATGTGGATTTTTCTTTTTTTTTTTGAGACGGAGTCTCGCTCTGTCACCCGGGCTGGAGTGCAGTGGCCGGATCTCAGCTCACTGCAAACTCCGCCTCCGGGGTTTACGCCATTCTCCTGCCTCAGCCTCCCGAATAGCTGGGACTACAGGCGCCCGCTACCTCGCCCGGTAGTTTTTTGTATTTTTTAGTAGAGACGGGGTTTCACCGTGTTAGCCAGGATGGTCTCGATCTCCTGACCTCATGATCCGCCCGTCTCGGCCTCCCAAAGTGCTGGGATTACAGGCTTGAGCCACCGCGCCCGGCCTCATGTGGATTTTTCTAAGCCCACTGCTTATCTAAACTTCTGTTTAAAAAGCGTCTACAAAGGCCGGGCGCGGTGGCTCAGCCTGTAATCCCAGCACTTTAAGAAGCCAAGGCGGGCGGATCACGAGGTCAGGAGATCGAGACCATTCTGGCTAACACGGTGAAACCCCGTCTCTACTAAAAAATACAAGAAAAACTGGCCGGGTGTGGTGGCAGATGCCTGTAGTCCCAGCTACTCGGGAGGCTGAGGCAGGAGAATGGCTTGAACCTGGGAGGCAGAGCTTGCAGTAAGCCGAGATCGTGCCACTGCACTCCAGCCTGGATGACAGAGAGAGACTTCATCTCAAAAGAAAAAAAAAAAAGCTTCTACAGAGAATTCATGTTAGAAACATTATTTTATTCAAAACTGAAGATAGATTAGCCCATTACCTATACATGATTATTCAGTGGAATCAATAATTACTAAAATATACAAATATGCAATCCTGCAGCACATTATATGTAACCAGTACTGATACTCCACTCTTGTGCTTTAGGACAGGCGGGACAGTTTTTCAGGGCTGGCATCTGATCTGATTCATTGGACATCCATACCACACTAGTTTATTAATATTTTGGTTCTAACTCCTGCACATACCTCTATATTTGGGAGTCATTATACTGCATTTCATTTGCAGATATGTTTCACCTCACCTAGAATTTTGTAAGTTCTTGTAGGATAGGGTGGAAGGGTTTCTTAAGCAAATTTGTATTGTGTACAGTACTGACCCAGGAGAGGTGAGTCAAGGACTAAATATCCACGGTATTCATCAATCAGTAAAGAAATTCTCATAGCTCTACTGGGCAGTAAGAAGGCCCAATTTTGTCAGTTTCAATTTTAACTTAGAAGAATAAGTAAATAAGGTATATTTATCTGTAAATAACTCACATGACAAGGTCAACCTCTCAGCTTTCTGTTATCTAACTGTATTCTATTTGTGCTTCTGCCCTTTACTGAGAGGCTGTATTTGATATTCTCAAAAGATTTTCTTCACTGAGATTGGTTCTCAAAAACTTGAGGAATGCGTTTTCATTAAGGTCAGTTGTACTTTTTTATTTAAAAAAACTTTGTGAATTAGCTGCATTTTATTCATTTGAACTATGATCATTCATACCTAGAAGGAAAAAATAGTATATCGTATGTGTGTGTATATGCACATACTATATATATATATATAGTACTATATATAGTATAGAAGACAGTATAGTCATTAGCATACTGGGCATTCTAAGTGTTTCTCTTTATTGGCCTCAGTGTCTTTCTCAAGTAGTCCATCTGACTTATTTTCTGATAAGTAGCAGGCGCCTTCCTCTTTCCCACTACGTTTTGTTAGACTAATAAATAATGACATATTCCTGAAAGGGGAAATGGAAAAAGTAAAAATAAAAATAAATAAATAATGACATACCAAGAATAAAAGATTAGAAACTGAAAAACTGGGGCCCGTATAACTCACACAAAGGCCATCAACCTTTGTCTTCATGGATGTATGTTTTTTTTTTTTTTCATTTATATCAAGTGGCTGGTTTATATTTAGATTATCTCAAGAGGAGGGGAAATAACCATGTATAGGGATTCATAGAAAAATAAACAATCAGCTGAAAAGGTCTAAGAAAATGTTGACTTTGAAAATTTCACTTATTTTCCTTGAAGTTTTCTACCCTTTCCATCGATGATAACCCAAGATCATATAAGGGAAAATTTCAAACCAGGGTTAAAGTCTAAAGTAAAGCTTCAATTCAAGCCCTTCCCCCACGAGAATTAATTTTCCTGATTTCTCCTTCTCTCACATCTAAGGAGAACATTTTAGGTGATTAAATTTCAGAACTTCAAGGTTCCGTCTGGGTTACCTTTATGTCCTTTTCTTTAGGGAACAACAATTCTACCTATTCTACATTTCCTAGTGGAAGTACTTATCACCAGAGGGCTAGGCAAAGCCACATGTCCCTTAATTAGGAGTACAGAGCTAAAAATCTGGTGTCTGATTATTAAACGTGCACAATATTTGGGTGTAATCGGCATTTTAAAAATTCAGTAATGTCCATTATAAATAACTTATCTGGACAGACTCAATAATAAAAATAACTGGTTAAAATAAAAAGAACCACCTGTTTAATACATAAATATCTTGATAAGAATGAATCATTGTGACCTGGAAGAGTCTTTTCTTCATACCCCTGCACTTCATACCCCTGCACTTCATACCCCTGCACTGGAGGATTTCTCCCCTCAATCTTTGGTGCTCTCTTTTCTTTCTATTGAGTTAGTTACAATAACATGGTGATAGGTTTTTCAAGGTACTTTCTAAACTCAGCAAGCCAACTGCTCCATCCACCACCCGGTGATCACAACTGAGTGTAACAGACATCATGCTAGCCACATCAAACCCTTTTTCATTATCTGCGGGAACCAGTTTATCCTCTGAAGCACCAATTGCCAAAATACATGCTTGAGGTGGGTTAATAATAGCAGAGAAATTCTTAATTCCAAACATTCCTCAATTGGAGATCGTAAAAGTGCCACCTTGGAATTCGTGTGGCTGTAGTTTTACCCTCTCTTGCTTTGGTTGCTAAAGAAACAACATCATTAGTAATGGTTTCCAGTCCTTTTATATGTGCATTAAACACAATAGGTGTGATGAGTCCTGTAGGAGTATTGACTGCAACACTGACATCAACAACGTGATTTTGTCTCATAACTGTGTCCATCCAAGAGGAATTTGCTTCGGGAACTTTTAGACATGCCATAGCTGAAGCTTTTATGATGAAGTCATTGACGGAAATTTTGCTTCTCCCTTCTAAAATCTTATTAAGTTCTTTCTGTACCAACAAAACTTCTCCCATATTTACATCTATAGAAAGGTAATAATAAGGTATGGTTTGCTTTGATTGCATTAATCGTTGTGCAATAACCTGACGAATGTTGCTAATTGGGATATCTGTGAAGACACCTGTAGGAACTGGTGCCATTCCAGGACCTGTGGGAGGCACAACAGCTGCTGGAGCAGGAGCAGCTTTACTAGGCACAAAAGAGTCAATATCCTTCTTGGTGATTCTACCATCTGGTCCTGTACCTTTTACTTGTGTAAGATCAATCCCTTTCTCTACTGCCAACTTCTTTGCAAGAGGGCTAACAAACACCCTTCCCTTTGGTCCAGCAGGAGTAGCTGGGCAGGGTGCTGAAGCTATAGGAGCTAAAGGCTAGGGAGTTGGAGGAACAGTGGCCACCGGGGGTGGGGTAGGTGGTGGTGCTTGTGGTTTTAAATCTGTTACTTCAGTTGGCCTATAGTCAGCAAATGCTGATATATCTGCCTCTTTTTCTACAATGGTACAGAGTGGGGTTCCTAGAGGGACATCTCTTGTGCCTTCAGGGACCAGGATTTTTGCCAGATAACCTTCTTCCTGTACTTCAAAACCTACAGTGGCTTTGTCAGTCTCTATCTCCGCCAATAAGTCTCCTTCACTTAGCTTCTCACCCACTTTTTTTTCCCATCTCTGAACTGTGCCCATGGTCATGGTGGGAGAGAGGGCAGGAAGAAGTACCTGCATGTGAGGGGGATATGAGCTACCAGGAACCTGAGCAGAAGGTGTAGGTGGCGAAGCAGTGGCAGCAGGGGTTGGTGCTGGGGCCGCCTGTGAGGTAGGTGCTCCCGAGGAATCCAATGTATAATTTTTAAAAGCCTTAATATCCTCAGGCTTGCCAACTGTGATACAGATGATCGCTCCAATGGGAACATCCCTGGTACCTTCAGCAACAAGTATCTTTGCCATATAACACTCCTCCAGGCTCTCAAATCTAACAGTGGCTTTATCAGTTTCAACTTCTGCAATTAGGTCACCTTCGTTGATTTTGTCCCCCTCTTTTTTTTTCCCAATGGGCTATGGTGCCTGCCTGCATTGTGGGGGAAAGAGAAGGCAATGGAACCTTCTGATGCGGGGGAAGACTGTAACAGCGGCGGCCGGGTGACCCCAAAAGCTGCAGCAGTAAGTGGTTCCATGGCGTGGCCCCAGAGCTGGGGGTCCAGCTGCACGGTGCCCGGACCCCGCCATACCCTGTAGTCGGATATATGTTTTTTAAAACATCCATGTTGTATCAATAGCCTTTTTCTTTTTATTGCTGAGTAGTAATTAATGGGTTATGGAGGGAGTGAGTTACTTACCAGGAGAGTGAGTCTGTTATAAAAGCCAGTCTAGGCAACTCTCATGAGCCCCTCACCATGTGATGCCCTGCACCACCTCAGGACTTTGTAGAGAGTCCCACCAGCAAGAAGGCCCTCACCAGATGTGGCCCCTTGGCCTTGGACTTCAGCCTCCAGAACTGTAAGAAATAAATTTTTTCTTATAAATGACCCATTCTTTAGTATCCTCTTATAGCAACATAAAGGGTAAGACACCTTATCTCAATCTTAATCTAAATTTTAGAAAAAAAAAAACATAAAAGAGAAATATAATTCTAGGTACAGTGGCTCAGACCTTTAATCCTAGCAATTTTGGAGGCCAAGGCAGGAGGATTTCTTGAGACCAGGAGTTTGAAACCAGCCTGGACAACACAGAGAGACCTCATCTCTACAAAATTGTTTTTAAAAAATTAACTGGGCATGATGGCACACACCTGTTGTCCCAGTTACTCAGGAGACCGAGGCAAGAGGATCACTGAAGCCCAGTAGTTGGAGGTTACAGTAAGCAATGACTGTGCCACTGCACTGCAGCCTAGGCAACATAACAAGATCCTATCTCTCAAAATAAATAAAGAAAGAAAGAAAAGAAAAGAAAAAGAAATATAAAGAATAAAATGCTATCTTGAGAGGAAATGAAACAGTACAATGTTTAACAAAGAGTTTCTTGCTGTTAAGTTTGACAATAGAGAACCAAATTTATTGCTTGGTATATATTTAATTTTCATCAGAATATGTGTTAGAATAGAAAAAAGTTTTACTGGTTGTGACCTATGTTGTTCAATAACAATAGTGACAAGCCCTCTCTAGGCTGGACAGGACAAGCTGCAAAATTTAATTGGGGAAAAAAAAAAAGAATAGGCATATGATAATGAAATAAAGGAAAGGGATTGTTCTTCAGTAGATCTGACAGATTGTGATTCAGCATGGCAGGGATTCTGGATCACAGCACCTCTAAAGGGATGCTTGATGGAACGTGTGACTCTTCTCAGATAACCATCTTGGTTGGTTAAAGGTTTCCTCTCTCACTGGAATTATACACAAAGGTTAGCAACCTCCCTCTTGCTAAACCCGAAGGCTTCTCCTAAGTTTTTGTCTACTCTGATCTGCCTGCAGTCCCTCATTGTTGACCTCTCCTTCCTTCTCACAGCCCTGACCTTGGCTTCCACAGTATAGCATTCATCGCACTGGCCTCAAGCCTTTCCATCATTCAGCTCTTGCTTCTTTTGTTTAGTTGGTTCTTTTCTTCATACCCCTGCACTGGAGGATTGCTCCCCTTAATCTTTGGTGCTCTTTTCTTTCTATCTACTTGCTCCTAAAAAAAATGGCAATGAGTCCTAAGTCTACACTCTGAACCCCAACCTTTCATCCATGCCAGAGTCTATTTTTTCCAACTGCCGATAAACATTATAATTTGGATATTCCACCATCACAGGAAGCCTAACTAATCCCAAAAGGAACTCATCTTGCCCAGTTTCTGTCTTCAACCAACAGGTTTCTTTATCCATCCCCTTCACAGGTGTTAATGGCTTGACTTTTCTTTTACCCCAAACCATCGGAATCATCTTTGACTGTGCTCTTTCACCTCCAACCTATGAGCTGTTACAACTTGACTTTTCTCAAGTGAAAATGTTCCCCACAATTCTTACTGCTAACAACCAGAACTTCAGTTGACACGTGTATTACTATAACTGGGCCTGGATAACTCTTGCCTCTACTTATATATCCCTTAAATCTATGCTTAGGGTTAATCTTATTAAGAGAAAAAAAAAATAGTCCTGAAATACCATTTTCATCACCTTTTCCCATTTCCCTATTCTAAATTACATCAAGTCCCAAATTCTCAGCTCCACTGTCTGACTCCACTCTTCTCATGCAACACTCCCTACTGCCCTCCGATATAAAAATCTCTATTTCCCTTCAGTAAGTTATTTCTTACCTGCCCCCATTCCTCCCTCCCAATCTCAGGAGTCATCAACTCTTTGTTTTTGTTTCTATCATATTTTTTTTCTGTTAACAGAAACAGGGGTTGTTACTTCAGAGAACACTTGTTAAAAGACTACTAGCCTGATTGTAGTACAAAAAGGATTTGCAAAGAGGAGAAGCAAGAGCTAAAACTGGACAGGTAGATTGGGGCTGACTAAGAAGGTCCCTAAGGGCAAGTGCATCACAGTCTTTTCTCTTAGACAGTTAGTTCTCAGGCAAAAACACTGAAACAATCATCAAATTATGGTAAAGCCCAGACAAGCAAAACAAAATACGAAGGTCTCCCTTGTGACCACCATGTATGAGATTTGTAAGAACAAACATTTCCTGCCATGGGAACTTTGCCACTGTCTGCCTCAGATGAAAGCAGTTCCTCTGCTTTCATACATTAACCAAGAGGCTCAAAAGCAAGGTGGCAACAAGAACGAACTCAGCTAAGTTACTTCTCTGACAAAGGTCGTAAAGACTTTTCTCAGTTGCCCAAATCAGCCTGTGCCAACCTGGAATCCTCATTATCAAAATCTTTTGCAATAAGAAAGCTGTCTTGATTAAAGTTTTAAAAATTGGTGGTTCTGAAAAGAATAAAATTTGCATAATGAGTTATTATGAAATCTGTGAAATGGGTCAAAAATGCATAAGGAAGAAGCAGAACCACAGGTGACAATCAGCCTTCTCATCCAGCCTCAGTAGTCATCCTGGAGTATTGCTCAAAAGTCAAAGAGGTGTCAACAGATTCTGTGAGAAGATTGCAGAGTTTTCTTGAAACAAAGGGAGCTCACCCAGCATACCACATGCAGCTATTGTCTCTATTTCTTGAGGCAAAGGAGTACAGTGAGTTGCTACCCAAGTTACCCAAGAGAATAACAACAACGCCCACTAACTGAAGGCTCTGGGTCATTCTCAGAGCCTGTGCTAGGTATTCCACTGACATTATCACATTCAATCTTCCTAGCAGCTCTATCAGAGAAATGCCATTATCTTTATTTTACAGATAAGGAAACTGAAGCTCAGAGAAGTTAAGGAACTTGCTCCAGATCACATAGTTATTAAGCTGTAGAGGAAGTGTTCAAAGTTCAGGGTTTCATTCTATGCTTGTCATGATAGCACACAGCTTCCCAGTGTGAAGGGCAGTAAGAACAAGATGTTGAAATGAATTTCGTCAATCAACCAACATTTATTAACAGCACACTAAGCACTATGCTGGGCTTAATTGTGAATGGTAAGCAGAAAATACAGGGCTGAAGACTCACCTCCACCCCATCCCCATTTACTGCTCCTAAAATTCCTATCCCATGAAAAACATCACATGAACTACATTGCAACTAATTGCCAGGAAACTATAAGAGGACCTAACAAAGCATATGAGCTGATAGTCTTAAATTCTAAGCATATACAGAATTTTAAGTGGTGGCCTTTAAACATATGCTACCAAGCTGATATATAATGAACTGAAATCAAAACTACTATTATACAATAATCGGCCCACATGGCTTTTCATAACAAGTGTGATTTTAATTGGATTAAGGAATTTGTAGCATGTTTTCCCTCTAAATAACCCACATGAAAATACTTATCATTCTTTAAATGTTTTTGTTCACTTCCTCCTATATGGGAACGTAAAACTATGGAAAATACTAGCAAGAATCATATAGCTGGGAAAGAATTTTAGAATTACCTAAATCTAAATAATCTAAATATACACTAAATCTACTACTTACATTCAGGTAATGAAATAAGCAGATGGGTATTTCATTTTCCTTTAGCATCACTCAGAGTGAAATCACAAAAACCTTGCAGACGTTATCTACCTTTGCTTAACCCTTTCATTAAAAAGTAGGAACTAAAAATGAACATCACATTGGAATGTGATGTTCACATTAAATTACGCAAATATACACAATAAAATTTATTTATTTTTTTCGAGACAGAGTCTCGTTCTGTTATCCAGGCTGGAATGCAATGGCACCATCTCAGCTCACTGCAACCTCTGCCTCCTGGGCTCAAGCAATTCTCCTGCCTCAGCTTCCCAAATAGCTGGGATTACAGGTGTGCACCACCATGCCTGGCTAATTTTTGTATTTCTTTTTAGTAGAGACGGGGTTTCACCATGTTGTTTAACATTTATTTTAAAAATAAAATAAAAATGGTGAAAGTCTTTAGGTTTGCTAAAGCAAAGATGGAATAGTAGTTATGTGTAGCTCACAAGTTATGGTAGTTTTTATCTGAGATCAATGGAGTGAAAAGACATCTCGGGCAGATCTGAGGCATGTCCTGGAATGGTATGGAATAACACTAGTAATCAAAAGACCCGAACCTGGGTTTGAGCTCTGCCAACTTGCTCTGTGACTAGATATCAGAGCAACTTTAATCTTTGCATCTCTATTATCTACAAAATGGAGATAATACATGTCATTTAGAAGAGTTTTGGGAAGGGCCGGGCGTGGTGGCTCACCTCTGTAATCCCACACTTTGGGAAGCCAAGGCAGGTGGATCACTTGAGGTCAAGAGTTCGAGACCAACCTGGTCAACATGATGAATCCCCATCTCTACTAAAAATACAAAAATTAGCCGGGCATGGTGGAGGGCCCCTGTAGTCCTGGCTACTCAGGAGGTTGAGGTAGGAGAATTGCTACCAGGATTTGGAGGAGACGGCGGCTGCAGTGAGCCAAGATCACGTCACTGCACTCCAGCCTGAGCAACAGAGCAAGATTCCATCTCAAAAAAAAAAAAAAAAAGAGTATAGGGAGGATTAATTGGTTAACTTTAAGCACTACATAGTCTAAAGACTTCACCTAAATAGATTGGGATCAATAAGACAAGGTGAACTCCTGGAGGGCAAAGAATAAATGTTATTTACCTATACCCCACCACAACCCACAAGACCACACAGTTCTAGCCAAATAGGCCAAATTACACTATAAACGGATTTTTGAAACAAAGTCAGCACTGGTTATTTCAACATGTGGCCCTTGAAAAAATGTACAATGATAATGCCATGGCAACTTCTCTTCCAGTTGATATTTTAAATATTTAAGAAATTAACCAGTAGACGCAGGAATTAGTTGACGATAGATACACATGCATTTTAAATTATTGGGGAAAATATAGATGATTCAACAAATTATGTGAGGATCAATGGGTAGCCAATTGGAAAAGAATAAATTGAAATCCATATCTCATATTAAAACAAATTTCAGATAAATAAAACATTCAAATGTAAAAATGAAATTATAAAAATACCTGGTGTTTGGGGGAAACTGAATGAAAAGTACACAGATCTCTCTGTAGTAATGTTGCAACTTTTTGTGAATCTATAATTATTTCAAAATTAAAAATTAAACAATTGGTAAACCTGAGATAATTATTTTATAATACTGGAATGAGGCAGGCTTTTCCAACAATGACACAAAACATAGAAGTCACAGATGTAAAGATTAAATATGATCACTCTAAATATTTATACAGTGAAAAGCATAAGTACACAAAATCAAAAGAGAAATCAAACTGAAAGAAAAATGTATCTCATGTTCCAAAACATTACTTTCTCTGATATATAAAGGCTTTCAACAAATTAAAAAAAAAAAAAACTCAAGATGTCTCAGGAGAGAAATGAAAAAAAAGACACAAAAAACAGACAGCTCACAGAAAAGGAAATACAAATAGCTCTAAAATGTATTCAAAAAGATGCCCAATATTACTCAACAATGTGACAAGTACAAATTTAAATTAGAGTCAAATATCATTTTTACTTATCAGACTGGCCAAGACCATAAAGTCTGATAATACACTTTGTTAGTCAAGGTGTGGAGAAACAGGCACTCTTATACATTGCTGATGGGAATGTGAACTGGTACAACCTCTATGGGAGTGATTTGGCAATATCAACTATAAAACAAATGGTATATGTGTGTGTATATATGTATATGTATATATATGGTGTGTGCATATATATGGTGTGTGTATACATATGGTATGTGTATATATACATATACATACCATATATGCACACCGTATGTATATGCCATATATACACACACAACATATATATACACACCATATATATACACACATATATACACTTATACTTGCATGAAAGATAAACACGGGAGATTTTTTATTGTAGCAATCTTTTAATAGCAAAAGAAGTGGAAACAATCCAAATGTCCACCAATATGAGACTTGTTTAAAAAAACTGGTATATTTGAACAATGGAATACTATGCCATAAAAAAAGAATAAAGTTATAAAAAGGGCCAGGTGTGATGGCTCACATCTGGAATCCCAGCACCTTCGGAGGCTGAGGCAGGTGGATCACTTGAGGTCAGGAGGTCGAGAACAGCCTGGCCAACATGATGAAACCGCGTCTGTACTAAAAATACAAAAATGGCCGGGCGCGGTGGCTCAAGCCTGTAATCCCAGCACTTTGGGAGGCCGAGACGGGCGGATCACGAGGTCAGGAGATCGATACCATCCTGGCTAATACGGTGAAACCCCGTCTCTACTTAAAAATACAAAAAACTAGCCGGGCGACGAGGCGGGCGCCTGTAGTCCCAGCTACTCGGGAGGCTGAGGCAGGAGAATGGCGTAAACCCGGGAGGCGGAGCTTGCAGTGAGCTGAGATCCGCCACTGCACTCCAGCCTGGGTGGCAGAGCAAGACTCCGTCTCAAAAAAAAAAAAAAAAAAAAAAATACAAAAATTAGCTGGGCGTGGTGGTGGGCACCTGTAATCCCAGCTACTCTGGAGGCTGAGGCAGTAGAATTGCTTGAACCTAGGAGGCGGGGTCGAAGTGAGCCAAGATCGCACTACTGAGCTCCAGACTGGGCAATAGAGTGAGGCTCTATCTCAAAAAAAAAGGTTATTAAAAGAATAAAGGAATGAAATAGCTTTACCTATGCTGCTATGGAATAATCATTAAAATATATAATTAATGCCAGACACAAGACAAATACTTCCTTGTATGTGCACAGATCTCTGGAAAGAGTAATAAGCAACTATAACACTGGTTACTTGAATAAAGTTAAAAATGAAAACAACAATAAGATACATGTAGTAATGGTTCCTAAATTTTATGGCCATACATAGAAGGAAGTAAACTAAACAGTAATTATAATAATTACTCACATTTACTGAGAACTTGGTACAGGGCTTGAAGCTATAGCATACTAAAAACAGATAATTCACTACACAAAGACGAAAACATCAACATAAGACAAACTTATCAGTAGACGGCATAGATTTAAGAAAATTTGAGGCTAGGCATGGTGGCTCATGCCTGTAAACCCAGCACTTCGGGAGGCTGAGGCGGGTGTATCACGGGGTCAGGAGTCCGAGACCAGCCTGGTCAACATGGTGAAACTCCGTCTCTACTAAAAATTAAAAAAAATTAGCTAGGCATGGTGGTGGGCACATGTAATCCCAGCTACTAGGGAGGCTGAGACAGAAGAATTGTTTGAACCTGGGAGGCGGAGGTTACAGTGGGCTGAGATACTGTGCCACCACACTTCGGCCTGGGCAACAGGGCGAGACTCCATCTCAAAATTTAAAAAATAAAGAAAGGGTGGGGGGCAGAGACAGAAAGAGAGACAGAGGGAGGGAGGGAGGGGGGGAGAGAGACAGAGAGAGAGAGAGACAGAGAGAGAGAAAGAAAGAAAGAAAGAAAGAAAGAAAGAAGGAAAGAGAAAGAAAGAAAAGAAAAGAAAAGAAAAGAAAACTTGATATAGACCTCAATATACTAAAAACGAACTGACAGAAATCAGGTGTTATCTTTGTATCTCACTTTCTTCCTCATTTCTCAGCCTAGCATAGACTCTTTTAAAAAAGCAGCTACTCAAATGTTTATGAATTAATGAATGAATGACTACTAGTTGAATAGATGGGATAGATGGATAGACAGATGGATGAGATGGACAACGTACTGATAGAAGAAAGAGTGGAAGCTGAAGGGTCATGATCTATCTCTGTTCCCATTCCCTTCTGACACTGAATAAATTCAGTCTCCTTTTGCTTCCCTGTACAAATGAGAGGTCCTAGAATGCATAAGTGTTTAAGAACCATGATCATAGGCTGGGAACGGTGGCTCATGCCTGTAATCCCAGCACTTTGGGAGGCCGAGGAGGGTGGATCAACTGAGGTCAGGAGTTTGAGACCAGCCTGACCAACATGGTGAAACTCCCTCTCTACTAAAAATACAAAAATTAGCTGGGTGTGGTGGCTGGCGGGCACCTATAATCCCAGCTACTCAGAAGGCTGAGGCACAACAATCACTTGAACCTAGGAGGTGGAGGTTGCAGTGAGCCGAGATCGAGCCACTGCACTCCAGCTAGGGTGACAGAGTGAGACTCTGTCTCGAAAAAAAAAAAAAAAGAAAAAACCACAATCACAATGCCTACATGACTTGGTGGATAATTACCATTGTAGTAGACAAAATTATGCTCACCCCTCCCCACCAATATGTTCAAAAGGGTTTCTACAGATGTATTTGAATTTATAGACCTTAAAATAGAGAGTTACCCTGGATTATCATGGTGGGCCCGATGTAATCAAATGCATCCTTTAAAGTAGAGAACTGTCTCTGGCTGGAAGAAGGATTTGAAGCATCAATATTCAATGCAACTTTGCTGGCTCTGGGATGGACTGGCCAACATTCAAAGACTGGGGAGAAGTTCCTAGGAGATAAGGGTGGCCTCTGACAGACAGCCTGGAAACAGGAACCTCTGTCCTACAGCCACAAAAATAAAGTAAATCCTGCCAACAACCTGAATGAGCTTAGAAATTGATTCCAAGCTCCCACTGGAGCTCCAAAAGGAGCCTCCTAATAAGAGCCCAATTGACCAACACCTTAATTGGGCTGTGAAACACAGAGCAGAAAAACCAGCTGTGCCAACCTGGAATTCTGACCTATAGAACTGTGAGATAATACATTCGTGTTATTTCAGTGAACTTAAAAAGTTTGTGGTGGTTTGTTATGGCAGCAATAGAAAACCAATACACTATCTTTCAGTTTAGTTTAAGAACCATTTGTTAAGCCTGTTCCACATGTCAGGCCCTGTGCCCCATGTCTGGGATAGAAAAAATGGGTACACATTCTCAAGGAGCTCACAAGTACTTCAGCCCAATGGACAATTCTATGCAAGAAGTTAGCACAAAGCATTACAGGAGCACAAAGAGGCACCTAACTGGTATGACATCTTTAGATTCATGACTTCTCACTTCTCCAACACCCTCCCCTTCTATTATGCATTCTCTCAATGAGTTGGACCATGAACCTTATCACAAATCAGAAACTGTGAGCCATCCTTAAACTTCACTGATCCCTTAAGACCTGTGGTGTATACCACCTTATGATATTTCTCCTAAAAGTCCCTTTCCCTTTTCTTCAACCCCACTTCCTCCCCTCAACCCCTGACTGCTACTTCCTGAGCTTTATCATCTCTTGGCCACACACAGAAGGAAGTGAACTAATAAGTTTGTCTACTGATAAGTCTGTCTTGTGCTGATGTTTCCTTCTCTGCTTAGTGAATTATCTGTTTTTAGTATGCTGTAGCTTTAAGCTCTATACCAACTTCTTAGTAAATTTGAGTAATAATTTTAATTACTGCCTAGTTCACTTCATTCTTTGTGTGGCCAAGATTACTGAAATCACCTTTCAACTAACTTTCCTAAATGAACAGCCATCCATTGTACACAAGGCCACCAGAGTCATCTTCCCAAGGATTAAAGCAATCACACCATGCTCTACTTCAAAATCCTTCAAAGACTGCCTAAAGTTACTAAAAAGTCTAACTCTTTGGTGACACTTAGCACCCTTCTAATCTCTAGTAGAGAAAAACTGTCCCTGCTGGACTTATAACCCCAGTGCCTAGGCAGGGTCTGGCACATGGTTGATTCCCAAAAAGTATTCGCTGAATGAATGATCTCAACCCCACGTGACTCTCTAGCCTCATCTCTTGCCTTACAGCAACCTTTTCTACTATGTCCCCTCTATTCTCCAACTCAGCAGGCCTAAGTGCTCCTCCTTCCCCCTCTATGCTCCAGTTTCTGTTCATGACTGAAAAGCCTTGTTCGGCTGGCTGGGAAGCCTAGCTCACTTTTTACAATTCTGCCTTCCTCTAACATGCTTTCTGTTCTCCTTACAGCTAAACCACCCAGGCAAACTGTCCAGTCTCTTCTGAGCCCGTGACATAAGCTGTCCCCTCTTCTACCATGGCACCTATAGCAAATACTCTAAGGCAGTGGCCTGTGACCAGTACTGATGTACAAATTGTTTGTTACTAGACTGGTACCAGCTAAGTCCAGAAATGTAGTGTAAGCATTTAGAAATGTTTATAGCAATTTGACATTGCTGTGACATCCAAGGATGTGATGCCTGTTGAACAAGATATAGACCAGTTCAAGTGTTGCTGAATTTGTGAGGTGAGTCACATGTGGTGCAACCTGCATATTCATTATGTGCAATAGGACCATTGACTGATCCACGACAGGGAAAAAAAGAAGAAAAAACAAATTAAAAACCCAGTTGGTCTATCACCACAGATAGTTTGAGAAGCACTTCTCTAATGCCTTCAAAGTGTGTTTGTACCTTCCTCCTTTGGGGAATGTTGTTTGCTGCCTGGGACAATGCAAGTGTCTAATAAATATCAGTGAATAAATAAATGAAGATGTGAATGATAAGAAGGATTTGTGAAAGATGTGAGACTGAGCTATTTCTTGGTGAAGAGTAGGAATTGGGTACTTTGGGGTGGTAGGATGGGCAAATGCACTGAGAAAGGAGTGCAAATGAGGAAGAGTGTGAAAGACATTGCATAGGCAATAGGAAGTGCTGAAAAGGTGAAATATTATTCAGAAGCTCAATATGTAAAAGAGCTCAACCACACAGGTCACCAGAGTGCTACCCACTGACAACCCCAAGCCTGTGCCAGAAGAATCCCCTGAGTGCAAGCTTTAGCCATAGGCAAATCAGCTATGCAAAGGATGAATGTGAGGGGTGAGCCTAAGAGCAAGGAGACCGAGTGGGGTTTCATTCCAATCATCCCAGTGACAAATCCTTACAGGCCTGAACAAGGGCAGAGATAGTTTGGTGAAGTAAATCCCAATGTGACAAGCCCAGGGGACATTCAGGTGGAGATATTTAGCAGACACTTGGGAGGAAGGTCAAGGCTAAGGATACAGCTTTTGGAACTTCACATCTAGATGGTGATTAAAACCACAGTAATAGACGCATGAGAACAATAGTGGAGTAAAGAAAAATGCCTGGAGAATACCATCATTTAAAGGGTGGGCCAGAAGATGGAATCTCACAAAGAAGACAAAAAAGAAATAGTCAAAAAGACATGAGGAGAACTCAGTACATGCAGAATCACGAAAACAAAAGTGGGAAAAATTCTGAAGAGGGAGGCAGGGATGAACAGGGTCAAATGCACCAGAAAGGTTCAGTGCATAGAGTTGAATGGTCTTCAGCAAATTCGCCAATATTCTAAATTTACTTATTTATAGTCTGGCCCTCTCTGCCCCCAAAAATGCGCTATAATATAAGCTACTTGGGGGCAGGGATCTTCTGTTTTGTGCACTGCTGCCTCTCTGGCACCTGAAACAGTGCTTGACATGAAACAGACACTGAAATATTTGTTGAATGAATGGATGGATGAACCTTCTCATAAGCAGTATATGGGCCTGAGGTTGAGGGAAAGAGCTGTGATTCAGTTATATATTCTGTGACGGGAAGGAAGGGGAAATTAAGCAATGATAAGGCTGAAGCTAAAATGCAAAGGCAGGTGATTAATAGAAGGCATTGAACAGATCTTGTTCAAGAAGGCTAGAAGAGAAGGAGAAGGCAAAATCAAGTTTTATTAGTCTTAAGGTGATAACAGCTTGAGTATTTTTGCAGTCGGGGGATGAAAGAATACAGAGAAATAAGAAGGAACAACCAATGAAAGTCTAGAGGAGAAAATGAGAGGGGATGGACAGAAGCCCTGCAAGGCAGCATTCTCCCTCCACTGGAGCAAGGGTGATACTCCTCCAAGAAGGAAAACAGCAAAGAAGGACGTGAAATAGATGAGTGAGTAAAGGGGAGGAAGCCTTCTCCAGGGCCTAAGTCTGGATTAGGGCTCTTCCTACATGTTCCCGTAGCACTTACCATGTCCAATAATTGCCTAATTAACCTGCCTGGATGCAAGGCTAGACCATAAGCACCAGGAAGGCATGGACTATACCTGTCCCATTTACCACTCTATGCCCAATGCCTACCACAGTGCCTGGCTTATCTAGGCCCTAATTAAATGTATAGTTGACTAAATGGAGACTAAAAATTAAAGAGAATTCACCAATAGATGCTTCAATTTTTCTAGCAAGTAGAAGGAGGGATCAATTGCCAACGGTTTACAAAACGGAGTTAGGTAGAGGGTTTTTTAGAGATTAGTGAAAGAATAGAATAGCTTTTCAGGGAAATGGAAACTGAAAATCCTTCTAGAACAAGTTTAAACTAGTGGTTCTCAATCTTAGTTGCACATTAGAATCACCTAAAGAATATGAAGAACTACTGATGCTTGGGTCCTGCCTCCAAATTTCAGATTTAACTGGCCTCTGTAGCCTGGGCCCCAGGATTTTTTAAGCTCCCAGATAACTCTAGTATGCAGCCAAGATTGAGAGTCACTGAGTGAAATACTTAAGTAATGCTGGTCAGGATTGAGACAAGACTGGAAACCAAAAACTGATCCATTTACCATTTTACCCAGTTTTCCACCATACTGTTCAGCTGCCTGGGTATCCATGCAGAGGATGACTGTAGGATTAATTTGGAATTAGATAAATATGGAGGTAGGATAAATAAAAAATTAAGAGACCAAGGGAAAATTATAGTCTCTGTAAGAGTGAAGAGAGGAAGGTATAAGAGAGTTGAGCAGCCAGAGACTGTGGCTTGAAAATGAGATAGTGGAGTTAATTATATCTTCTTGGCATATTTCTAGGTGATAAGGCTCAGAGATTGGTCATGAAGGCAGGTGGTTACAGTGCTGTAAAGGTTATCACAGTTGAGTCAGACAAGGAACTTTAAGGCCGCTCACAAGTTGGCATTTGAAGGGACTTGGAAGTCTCCCAGAGCAACAGCAGGAGTGAGGATGGAGAAACGTCAAAGTCCCTAAGGCATGTGGGATTGAAGTGAAGAACAACAGACAAAGAGGACTAAGAAAGGCAGAGGCAACAAAGCCCACGAGTGAGATGTTCAAAAAAGGAGAGTTTTGCTTCATTTTCCTATGGAAGTGAAAAAGTAACAGATTCAAATGTGGCAATGGATAGATAGGGGAATCCTGGCCAGTCCACCCAGACCTTTAAATATGGAAGAAAGCCTCCATTTCTCTCTACATAAAATTCATGAACAAATCCTGACTACCCATTTTCTAAATATATTCTAGAATCCAACTACTTTACTTTAACAGTGGCCCAAGCCACTGTTCTGTCTTATCTGGATTGCTGCAGTAGCCTCTTAGCTGGTCTCCCTGACTTCATCTTTGTCCCTCTTTAATGTCTTCCTCACATTAGAAACAACAAAACAAAAACCCAAGTCATGTCCCTTCTCTGTTTAAAATGCACCAATATTTTCCCACCTCACTCACAGTAAAAGTCAAAGTTCTTATAATGAGCTCTACGGCCTTACATGATCTGGGCCCTGACTACCTCTCTGATCTCTGACCTTTCCTTCTTCTCACTTCTTTTTTTTCTTTTTTTTTTTTGAGACCGAGTCTCTCTCTGTCGCCCAGGCTGGAGTGCAGTGGTGCAATCTCGGCTCACTGCAACCTCTGCATCCTGGGTTCAAGTGATTCTCCTGCCTCAGCTTCCCAAGTAGCTGGGACTACAGGCACACACCCAGGCTGGGCTCAACCTCCTGACCTCAGGTGGATCCACCTGCCTCAGCTTCCCAAAGTGCTGGGATTACAGGCGTGCGCCACCATGCCCGGCCTCACTTCTCATACTTAGCTTCAGCCGCGTTGATCCCCTTGTCCTTCCTTGAACACACCAAGAATGCCCTGCCTCAAGGTATTGGAAACCACTGTCCCCACAACCTGTAGTTCTTTTCCTCCAGATATCTGCCACGGTTCATTCCTTCACTTTCCTCAGATCCTTGCTAAAATGTCACCACCCCATGAACACGCACTTCCCTTACCTTGCTTCACTTTTCTCCATCGTACTTTTCAGTGTTATATATACTTATATGTATTTCACCAATTTTCTAAATTAACTTGTTTACGGTCTGGCCCTCTGTGACCCCAAGAATGCGCTATAATATAAGCTAGTTAGGGGCAGGGATCTTCTTCTGTTTTGTGCACTGCTGTCTCTCTGGTACCGGAAACAGTGCTTGACATGTAACAGACACCGAAATACTTGTTGAATGAATGGATGGATGAACCTTCTCATAAGCAGTGTATGGGCCTGAGGTTAAGGGAAAGAGCTGTGATTCAGTTATATTTGGAAAATGAGGATACAAGAGAGCTGGAACGCAATGGAACACCAGTCTCAGAGAATAAAGGACAGAGCTGAAAGTATGGTTAATAGTAACAGGAGCCAATAGAATATATAGCCAATGGAAAGGCTCTAATACCCACTAAAGGGTTTCTCTTTTAGTCAGTAACCAAAAATTACAAGAATGAGAGGAAGGGTGGGAATCAACAGCCTTAAATACCTTGCCTTGAGACAATCAAGAATTGGCAGTCATAGGTTCAGTCCAAGTAGGGACAGGAATAGGGCATGGAGCCCCATCAGGGCAAGGAATGCCCAGCAGTGGACAGGCAGGGCATGTGGACTGATGAATCCTATAGAGAGCAAAAAGCATGATGGTCTTTCCTATTACAAATCTGAACATAAGGGAGGTATTACGTACATATACACCAAATAGTATGCATCTATATAATGTACAGGCAAGCCAGAAAGGGAGGAAAAATAAATAGTACTCAAGGAGAGGGGTGATTAAGAAAAGTAACCAACAGTAAGATCAAATTAATTCAACCTGTTTTGTATTTACGAGTACAGCTCATTTATCCAGTCTCGTCTTGTAATGCAGTGTTTCATAAAAGTATTTTAGATAACTGAAATGCTTATCTCTAGGTGTAATCAAAGATACAACTGCCCAGATACACCTGTATCTGTGATTCTCATTTTTTTACTGTAAAACATTTTTTTAAAGATTTCAATCATCTTATAACTGAACTTTTCTGGATGATTCAGGGATACTATTAAGAACAACAGTATCATAGCAGTGTCCTCTGGGACTACCCCTGTTTATGGCTATGGATCTTTGCCCTGCACTAAAAGTTCCAAATTGCAAGGCATTTCTAATGCCCGTGTCTGTTTTTTAACAAATTTCCTGTCCCCTCCCTATCAGTTTGTTAGCCACTGCCCTTCTTACTGTTTGTTACTAGAATTTCTGTGTCTACAAAATCTCACTCATTCTAATTTGTTTTCCCTAATATGCTATGGGATGGGAAATGAGAAAAACAACGATGTTGGAATGTTTAAAATAGTGCTAAATGGGTGGAGATTAAAAACTAGGGGGTTTCCCTCTGAATGGAGCACAGATGTACTCAAAAGACTTTGGGACATTGTTTTCTCTGCTTGGGGATAATTTCTCTCCTTACTAATTTCCAGAAACATTTTAGGGACTGAAACTTCATGATAAATGGCCTCTGGGTTAGCAGACTGTATCTGTATCCACACTACTTTCTTCAGTACAGTTACACTGAAACAATTGTTATTAAGATGTCTCACTTTCTTTAACAAATTAAACATGAACACAGATTTAGGACAACAGAGGATCTTCATTTATTCCATGTCTGCAAAAAACATCTCTAATTGAGAACGAAATTTATAATTTAGTTATTTTAGCTGAAGAAAACATTTTCCCAGGGAAAGTGTAGTTACACACCTAAGCTAGTAGACAAATTGATTTAATGCATAATATGTGTACACATTTGCAATACAATATTGCTAAAAATATCATTACTTGATTTTTAGGTTACATAATTTCGATATTAAGGAAAAGATGCCAGAAACAACTTAGACTAGTAATTCCTTCCACAATCTATCTGGATAATATATATATAGTTTAATTCAATATTACCTCAATGTAGGTTCCTCCAACTATGGCCCTTTCAAACAGCAACTGAACATCAACAAACAGAAACGGTAGACAATGCGAAATTAAAACAATGACTACCCTATAAAAAGCTGTCATGTCAAATATTTACAAATATCTTTCTAGGTAACACAGAAAAACATTTTCTTTCTAGACAATTTTATACAAGGTACTCAAATACCATGGGTTTTCTTCCTAGTTAGTTGGGAGTAGGAGAGAAATCCTGGTTATTCTGGCTGGTTTTATCTACTATAATGAGATTTCATACACTTGATGTTTGAAATAGCCCAATAATTTCTAAACCTTTAAATGCCCCATCATGAAAGAATTGCCCAGAAGAGTGAAAAGTCACAAATTCTACAAATGAGCATGTAATTTATTAACTTAACCTGCAACGATTAATAGGGAATAGAAATAAAGGAATTTTCGTGATCACAACCAACACACGCCCTTGACCTAGTTTCCCTAGGTGACCAGTTTTGGCACCACAACCCACCTGCGTTACAGACCCAGCCTTGGCCTCCTATCCTTCCTGCACAGCCACACTCTCCCCTTCTTCACCTTTCTTTCATTCTTTCTGCCCTTCTCACTCCTTTCCATCCACAGAGGCACAACCCCATCTAGGCTTTGTGCTGGACCAAGTCCTCAATTTCCTCCATTTTACACCCCTAGATCCCTCTCCCCTAACAGTGTGTCAAGGCAGCAATCTGAATCCCCAGCTCAAAGCACCTCTCACCAGGTCCTTTGTCTTTTCAGAACCCTCTAGCAATTTGTTAGTGAAGTCTGGAACCAAGCTGGAATTCCTGCTCATGGGCTTCATCAACTGGACCCCTTTTACCCCTCACCTTCACCTTGCACTCTGATTCCTGATAAACTAATCTTTCAGCCAAGTAAACTTTTTTGCTGTTCCCTGCATTCTCTCTGTTACACCCTCATATGGTAAAAATTATAACAGGAATAAATTATGCAGAGACTTGGAGGATTGAGCACTTTTCATTAAAAATTAACATATATCGGCCAGGCGCAGTGGCTCAAGCCTGTAATCTCAGCACTTCGGGAGGCCGAGGCGGGTGGATCACGAGGTCAGGAGATTGAGACCATCCTGGCTAACAGGGTGAAACCCCGTCTCTACTAAAAAATACAAAAAACTAGTGGGGCGAGGTGGCGGGCGCCTGTAGTCCCAGCTACTCGGGAGGCTGAGGCAGGAGAATGGCGTGAACCTGGGAGGCAGAGCTTGCAGTGAGCTGAGATCGCACCACTGCACTCCAGCCTGGGCCACAGAGCGAGAATCTATCTCAAAAAAAAAAAAAAAATTAACATATATCTTTAAGAGCACAAAAATTATTTCTACTGAAATTCTAAGAATCGGTTTGTTCTGCTTTATTAATTTAACAAAGCATATGCCTAATATCTGATTTTTACTTTACTTCAGGTATTTATAGCTTTAGAAAAATATATTAACTGTATCATAGTATGGAAACCTATGGAAACATGTCAAAATGCTGACTTTTATGCATCCAGTTCATACTATTTCCCTGTGCTAAGCCCAAAAATGTATAAGAGATTTTTAAAAAAATCATTAGGCATAGGTGAACATTGCATTTTGAATTTAAATCATGACAATAAAGAAATAGCAAAGTTATTAAAATATAAAATGACACATTGTTTACTAATGTATTAATAGTTATTTATATGCAGTAAGCACAGCTAAATAAATTACTCCTATTGTTTTAAAACTTTTCTTGTGATTATTTATACAATTTGCTCCTCAGACTGCATACCATCCTATTACCCAAGAATCTCTCACTACTTTAGCCATAACCAAGTGGTGGTTTTTAAAAACTTTCAGGTTGATTGACTATATGATGACAGTAAGGAATTATTTTTAACTTCTTAGACATGATAATGGTATGGTTGTAATTTTTTAAAGTCCTTATTTTTAGAGGTATACTGAAATATTTACAGAGGAAATAAGATTAGCCATGATTCTAAGTGATGAGTATATCAGTTCATTACATCATTCTACTTTTATAAATGTTTAGAAATTTCTATAAGAGTTTTTTAAGAAAGAAATAAAATGTTCATGCTGGAAAGGTTTATATTTTATGTATAGAGCTTACCAAAAAAGCATACTAGAAGATGGTTCTTGTTCCTCATCTAAATATTTCCCAGTTCTTTTCCTTGAGAAAAACTTCAACAGCCTTTTTAAAAAGGCTGCAAGAAGCTGTAAACCAGTTTATCAAAATGTTAGCAATTGTTATTTCTGGTTGGTAAGATTATAAGGGATATCTGTTTTCTCTGTTGTTTAAGTTTTTTTATTTGTTATTTTCTGTTATAAGTTTTCTATATTTCTAAAGTCAGCATATATTAATACAGTCAGAAAACGATCTGATTTTTCTGATTACAGGGAAGATTTTTGCATGTCAAGTACAAAAAAATCTGTCTATATAAGTCCCTCTTTTATATTTACCATGAAAAATATTAATGAACACATGAACACAAAAGCCCAGTTGTCTATAAATCTAACTGTCTGTGACAGCAGGATGGAAAGAGTGAGTTTTGATTGTCATAGGAGAAAGGCATACTAGAGAAGATAATTCTGGAATGACGGAAAGGCTGGCAAGATTTTGGTCTCATTCTGGCAAGGCAGACATATTGACTCATACAATTGAGTGCTCATAATGGGCTCTCTAAGGGCAGATGATGCACAGGAGTCAGGCATTTCTGGGAACGTGACATACAATATCTTATACCACTTTCATTTTACATTTGGCTTAGGCAAGGTTCATGAGTGGCTACTGATATATAGTTTTATTTTTGTTTTCTCTTGTTTTTATTTTAGATGGGCAGGGAGATAGAAGAGAGAAAAAGTTTATTCTACCCTTGAATAGAGGAAATATTTACTGTAATTTTGGCTCTTTGCCTCCTACATCATCTGCTCCTCTTTCTCCTCTCCCGATCATTTCATTTTGAGAAATCATTGTCTATTCTCTACATGAGGCCTGGCTGACAGGTTCTTAAAGTCCTTGCTCACAGTCACAGCTCAGGGCTCCTGAGATTTAGACAGTATCAGAAACTGTCAGGTCCTTGAGGTACGGGACCATGTCTCTATTCATTTATTCAACAAATATTTGGCACCTGCTATGTGCCAAGCAGCCTTCTTGACACTAGGGATACAGTGAGATCCCGGCTCTCATGAAGTTTACAATCTTGTGGGAAGACATACAAGTAAACAAAGATACAAACATAAAAATAAGACAAATAATGGCAAAAGTGATGATGAAAATAAAGTGCAACAGAGTGAAGTGATAGTAACCGGGGCAGAGGGCTGTAATAGTAGAAGGGTAGTGAGAAAGAGCTAGAATACTGGGGAGGATGTGGCAGCTGAGTGGTCCTGAAGGACAACAGCAGAGGAACAGAAAGCAGAGCACAAGGACAGTGATGCTGGATGGCACAGACAGATGGGCACTGATGGTCTTCCAACCTCAGGTAAGGTACCTGGGTTTTATTCTGGGTACAAGAGGAAACCATCAGAGGCTTTTTTTTTTTCTTTCTTTCTTTTTTTTTTTTTTGGTAGTATGACTATTCATTTTCCAATTTAAAAATTTATAGTAAAATACAAATAACTTAAAATTTACCATCTTAACCATTTTTTAAAGTATATTTCAGTATTAAATGAAATACATTCAGACTGTTGTGCAACCATCATTACCATGCATCTCTAGAACTCTTCATCTTGTGAAACTGGAACTTTCATCAGAGGCTTTTAAGCAAAGCAGTGACATGATCTGTCTTACATTTTAAAAAATAATGTTTGCTTAGTAGAGAATTGATTGTGGTAATGCAGCAGGAGTAGGAGGTTCCTGAAGTAGATGGTTCAGGATGTAATTTGTTGACACGGCTGACATGAGTGCTGCTAATTTATATACGGGCATGAGAAAGAGAAAAAATGAGGAGAGATGACTTCTAGATTTCATATGTTCAGTGTCTAACACATTGCAAATAGCTAATGTTTATTACATAAATGAATGAATACTGATTTAACATGTAAAAAGTAAAAACCTTTCTTCCTAGACAAGTAGGACAACAGAAAGGAAACTACTATGGACACAGGAGATTACCTTTATTCTACTGTCTGACTATAATAATCATGTCCTTATAACATGGATAAAGTCTGTACAGTTGGTTCATGTCAACATAATTTGCCTAATTTCAATATTATCATTAAAGGTCAATCCTTTATAATGCATACAGTAAGTTAAATTTTACTAAGCATTTTACATATATTATTTCATCCCTTTCTAAATAATAGCTTTTAAAATTTGAGACTATGGTGCTATGGGTCACCTCCCCAGAGATTACATGAATACACAAATGGGATGTTTTGGGAGTTTATGGACCTTCTGAAGTCCATCCATAGAGCAGCCTGAAGTTTTAAAAGGCTCTGCTCCATCTAGCGCTAGTTTTTATTGTATACATCATCAGGATAATCTTATTAGCCTAGCCCTGGAGTTTTTAGAGAAATGCTTTCAAAGAGTTTACCTTCATTAACATTCACAATTAGTGAGTTATCAAGAATCAATATTAATTTTTAAAATGTCTTTGCATCTTCAGCAAAACTGTTAAAGTATTATCCATAAAGCGATTCAAGACCCTCTTTATTAGAGCCAACTTGATAATTCCTTTTGCACTTTACTTCTAGGACAAAAAGTACCTTATATATTTATGCTTTTTTTTTTTTTTTTTTTTTGAGTCAGAATCTCACTCTGTTGCCCAGGCTGGAGTGCAGTGGTAAGATTATGATTCACTGCAACCTCCGCCTCCCGGGTTCAAGCGATTCTCCTGCCTCAGCCTCCTGAGTAGCTGGGATTACACGTGCCTACCATCACGCCCGGCTAATTTTTGTAATTTTAGTAGAGACAGGGTTTTCCCATGTTGGCCAGCATGGTCTTGAACTCCTGACCTCAGGTGATCCACCTGCCTCAGCCTCCCAAAGTGCTAGGATTACAGGCGTGAGCCACCATGCCTGGCCATCATATTTATGCTTTTTAAAAAGCAAAAAACAAACCATTAGAGTTGTGGTTACTCTTTCAATATAAGCTCTTGGCTAACCATTAAAATCTAGTGTTCCATTTATCACAACTGCATTACCTAGATTTTCCCCTTCAATGCTCAGATCTTAATATATTTATTGCAAGCATTTCAAGTCTTTCTGGGAAAAAAGTAGAATGTGAATTACATATGATCATATTTAAAATCTGCAATATTCCTATTTCATAAGCATATTGGCTGCCTCTCCCAAACCAGCACTTTTTTTCTGAAGATAAGAAAATAAACTCTAAGGCAACATGTAGTAAGCAGCAAGATGTATAGTCAGAATCTTTATATTCTAGGAATCCAGGTCTGCCAGCCACCACTCAGGTGTCCTTGGGGAAATTCACTTAAATTTCTTGGAGCCTCAGAATTTTTGGTCTCTAAAAGTGAGTTTAGAGCACACACCACATGCAGTGTTACAATTAGAATTGAGCAGCAACACATATTTGCCTATTAATAAGGAGATGGCAACTCATACTTGCTCTGTGCTCTGTCTACTGATGAAATAGTAAAACCAAAGGACTGGGGATTGATAGATTTTTTTTTTTTTTTTTTTTTTTTTTTTTAGACAGAGTCTTGTTCTGTTGCCCAGGCTGGAGTGCCGTGGTGCTATCTTGTCTCACTGCAACCTCCGCCTCCTGGGTTCAAGCAATTCTCTTGCATTAGCCTCCCAAGTTACTGGGATTACAGGTGCCCACCACCACACATAGCTAATTTTTGTATTTTTGGTAGAGATGGAGTTTCACCATGTTGGCTAGGATGGTCTCGATCTCTTGACCTGTGATCTGCCTGCCTCGGGCTCCCAAAGTGCTGGGATTACAGGCATGAGCCACCATGCCCGGCCAGATTTTTTTTTTTTTTTAAGAGTGCACACCAAAGCAATGTACACTAACTCTCCATTAACCTTTCCCCTTCCCAACTCCAAAAATGCCACTTCCATGAGTGAGATACTCAGGCAGTCACCTAATGGGGATAAACTCAAGTGCTAAGGGCAGAGAATGAGAAAAGGAAGAGGGCTGTTACATAAAGTCCAGGGCTTGGGCTAGGTAATTTAGTCACATCTGCTAAAATAATACTGCTTCTTCTTTCACACCTTTACTCATGGTTCAGGTTTAGGTTTTACAATACATGGGCCTCAGGACTAGGCACAGCATTGCATTGACTCGAGCTTCAGTTTCTGTACTTGTAATACGGAGGAAGCATAATCCTCGCCCTGCCATATTCTACAGTAAGTCTATAGTAACATATTCTACAGTAACATCTGCAGGAGTAATTAATGTTGTTACTTGTAGACAAAGATGGAGGTGGTCAATCCAAGAGCTTCAAAAATTTAGTGTCAAGTCATATTCAGAATTAAGGCTAATGATGAAAATATGATTATCAGTTAGCACCTGGGCTCTAGTTGGGAGAACTTGTTTCTGGTCCCAACATACTAAATAGGCTTGTGGTCTTGGCTAAATGAAATGGCATCATGTACTCAACAGCATAAAAGGTCAGCCTGAATGACTCCTCAGGTCCTTTGCAGCTCAAAACACTAATGTTTCTCTGAAAAATGACCAACATGCTCATGTCCCAGCAAAAGCTTCACTTCTCAGCTCCTTGGGTGGGACAACGCTGAGAGATGTCCCTTGGGACTGAGTGCCAGGTGTCCACAGAGATAGCAGACTCTTCATTAACACTCGCTGTGTTGGCTGCCTCCTTTTCCTGTCTCACTTCCCCACTCCCCAACTTGTGGTACTGTCTAGGATTACCTCTCAAATAAGTTGTTTACACTAAAAAAAGAAAAAAAAATTAAATCTACATCAGAAATTAAATTCAGTTTTAAAGTACTAAGTTATAAAGTAGTAAGCGCATGAGCACTGGAGTTCAGACTAAACTAGGTCTGATCCCCAGTGCTATCACTAATCATGTGATCTTGGGCAAGGTTCTTCACCTCCATTTGTATCAGTTTCCTTGCTTATAACATGGGAACAATACCACCTTCTAGGGCTTCTGTGAGGATTAAATGAGACAAGGCATAACTAGACTTTAGCACAGTGGCTGGAATATAGCCAGTGCTTAATTGCTATTGTAATAAAATATAAAATGATATTTTACAATAATAAAATATAAAATGATATTTTATAATTATAAAGTAAAAATAAAAATATTTTATTTTTATAATTTTTTAAGTTTGGCCTTTTTTCATCAACCTACTCATACGTCAGAAAAGCATAACTATACTTTTATAACTACTATTTGAATCTAAAATAAGTTACACCTTGACCAATTCAACTTGTCAGCTTAATAACACTAATAAATTTTTCAAGTTTAATAAACTCTAGCTAATGTTATAGTATGTATTTTTGCTTTCAGTTTTTATGTAAGCCATTTAATGCAGGTAGGAATCAGCTCTAAGTTCTACATATTGGTTCACATTATTAAAATAAACTTAAATGTTATATAGATGTTACTAATGAAAGCCCAATTTAAAATAAGAAGCATGAGCCAGGCAGAGTAGCTTAAACCTGTAATCCCAGCTACTTGGGAGGCTGAGATGGGAGGAATGTTTGATGCCAGTAGTTTGAGATCAGTTTGGGCAACATGGTAAGACCCTGTCTCTCAAAAAATCATATAAAATAAGAAGTATGAGTTGATTATATATCATTAGTACGGTATGCTAAGCGAAGGTTCTGACTACGTACTACACTATAGCGTAAACTATTACAGTCAGACTAACAGGAGCAGGAATTCTGACTAGTTTTGATTAGCTGATTGTTAAAAATTTATTTATAGCAAAGAATCAAAAATTTATTTAGATACCATAAACATTTACTTTTTCTTAAAAAATATAAATAGGTATTAATTCTCCAATTTTCCAAAGTAGTCCCAAGGGCTGGGCACAGTGGTTCACACCTGTAATTCCAGCACTTTGGGAAGCCAAGGCGGGTAGATCACTTGAGCTCTGGAGTTCAAGACGAGCCTGGGCAACATAGCAAAACCCTGTCTCTACCAAAACACAAAAATTAGCCGGGCGTGGTAGTACACACCTGTAGTCCCAGTTACGTGGGAGACTGAGATGGGAGGATCAATTGAGCCTGGGAGGATCAACTGAGCCTGGGAGGCAGAGGTTGCAGCAGCTGAGACCATGCCACTGCATTCCAGCCTGGGTGACACAGTGAGATCCCATTTCGGGGAAAAAAAAAAGACAAAGTAGTCCCAAGACTATCCTTGAGGAAGAGTTCCTCGCTAATATTTTTCTGATATAAACCATACCTAGAACTTATCTTCTACAGTTTCCAATTTTAACTTTCTAAGTGAATTGAAAACAAAACAAAACAAAATAAAACAACTACACACACTTTTAAGGCAAGCTCAGGATATTTTTCAAATTTTTACAATTTCTGTTTTTTTATTAAAAAAATTTTTTTTTAGACAGGGTCTCACTCTGTCATTGAGGCTGAAGTATAGTGGTGCAATCATAGCTCACTGCAGCCTCGACCTCCTGGACTTAAGGGATTCGCCCACTTCAGCCTCTGGAGTAGCTAGGACTACAGACGCATGCCACCACACCCCGTTATTTTTTAAATTTTTTGTAGAGATGGATGTCTCACTATGTTGCCCAGGCTCGTCTTGAACTCTTGTCCTCAAGTGATCCTCCCACCTAGGCTTCCCAAACTGGTGGAATTACAGGCATGAGCTGCTGCACCCAGCCATCTTTCTGATTTTTTTAGTTTTCCTGACCCCTTAGTGACTCACTTTTATGGAACCTTTCCAAAGAATTCAACATTCCTTTCATAATAACAATATTCTTTTTTTGCATTTACATTTCATAATTTTATGCACATCTAAATTATCTATCACAATAACAAGTATAACTGGCACTAACATGTTTTCAATAAATACAATAAATTGTTGTTAAGCCAATAACCCAGCAGTTGGAGAAGGAAGGAGACTACTAGAAGCCAGTGTTCACCATGTCTGGGCACCACCCCATGTGCTTATAGGGAAATGAAGAGTATAGGCTCATTAGTCAACTGTTAGATGTCAACGGGATTGTATTCGAATCAGGATGAACCATATGCAAACTGCCAACATGCAACTGTTTATTTACCTATAGAAAGGGCAACTGCGTATGTTCAACCATATATATACACACACACACACACACATACACACACACACTTTATTTAAAACACTGACTATATTTTATGTTAAATATCACATCCACTACCATTTTTTTCCTTTTGAACAATGAATAGTGTTTCTCACAGCTTGATTTAAAAAATTCCATTCCACATTTGCTCAGGAACTCACCCTAAGCTACTGAATAATCAGTCATTGGACTCTGGATTCCTAGGAATGCCATTTCTATCTTCTTTCTTTCTGCAAGTTAAAGTCACACCTGTTAGAATTACAAAGAAGAGGATGAAGGATGAAGCTATCAGCTGTGCTTTCTAGCTAACTGAATGATAAGCGGCAGAGCGATTAAAATGTGGGTCAACATTGTTCAATGGCTGGTTTATTTCTGAGACATAAATCTTTCTGTCCTGCAGGATGCAACACAGCACTGTCTGCCTGAAGAAGGCACAAAAAGACAGGTAAGATAAGGGACAGAGAAGTCCCTGAACAGACTTAAAATAAGTCACCCTTAAGTAATAAGTGCCCTTTACTTTTGTTCTGCCCTTGTTAGAGCATTTAATTAAAATAAACACACAAACAAATCACAAATGTGCTATTAGGACAAAACCCAAAAATTTGGGACAGAAAGAAGGAGAAGAGTTGGGGGATGGGACTGCATTTAGATTAAGGGCCACTAATGAAACTCTCTTTGTCTAGATCTCACATTTCTACCATTGACCCTAAAAAGTCTGTATTTATTTTTATGGTTGCCCTTATGCCCTCACAAAACTATTGTAAGGTATCAGAGTCCTAGGGCCTCCTATATTCTCAAATATATCAATCCACAGAGTAAGTATTCAGAGTGGGAAGAGCCTAAACCTTGTAATTACACCTCAGTTGAAACCCTGGCTGCATCTTCTTTTTTTTTTTTTTTTTTTTGAGGCGGAGTCTCGCTCTGTCGCCGGACTGGAGTGCAGTGGCCAGATCTCAGCTCACTGCAAGCTCCGCCTCCCGGGTTCACGCCATTCTCCTGCCTCAGCCTCCAGAGTAGCTGGGACTACAGGCGCCCGCCACTTTGCCCGGCTAGTTTTTGTATTTTTAGTAGAGATGGGGTTTCACCGTGTTAGCCAGGATGGTCTCGATCTCCTGACCTCGTGATCCGCCCGTCTCGGCCTCCCAAAGTGCTGGGATTACAGGCTTGAGCCACCGCGCCCGGCCCTGCATCCTTCTAACAGTGTAGCCTGAGCACCCTTTCTGTTTTTTTCACCTTTCTATACCTGTGCATATGATAAGTCAGACTTTGCTGGCTTCAAAAGATTCATTAGAAAATACATGTAAAGAGACTCACTGCAGGACGGGCGCGGTGGCTCATGCCTGTAATCCCAGCACTTTGGGAGGTCGAGGCGGGCAGATCGCCTGAGAACGGGAGTTGACACCAGCCTGGTTAACATGGTGAAATCCCGTCTCTACTAAAAATACAAAAATTAGTCGGGCGTGGTGGGGAGGCGTGGGAGGGGGACATCCTAGCTTGTCAGGAGGCTGAACCAGAAGAATTGCTTGAACCTGGGAGGCAGAGGTTGCAGTGAGCTGAGATCGCAACATTGCCCTTCAGACTGGGTGACACGGTGAGACTCCGTCTCAAAAAACACAAAAAACAAAAAAGAAACTCATTGCAACTATTACTTATGCCTAAAAGATGACAAACCTTTCACCCCATAATTTTCAGTAAGATGTTTTAAATGTAAATGCAGCCTTGAGTATCCTGTAAGGACAGAGGTACAGACGATGCCCATGAAGTTGATTTTCTGTTTCAAAATTCACATGCAAGCTAAGCATAATCAAGATATCTAACGTAGGCTGGGCACAGTGGCTCACACCTGTAATCCCAGCACTTTAGGAGGCCAAGGCAGGTGCATTGCCTGAGGGCAGGAGTTTGAGATCAGCCTGACCCAACATGGAGAAACCCCATCTCTACTAAAAATACAAAATTAGCCAGGCATGATGGTGCATGCCTGTAATCCCAGCTACTTGGGAGGCTGAGGCAGGAGAATTACTTGAACACGGGAGGCGGAGGTTGCAGTGAGCTGAAATCACGTCATTGCACTCCAGCCTGGGCAACAAGAGTGAATGAAACTCTGCCTCAAAAAAAAAAAAAAAAAAAAAAAAAGATATCTAATGTAAACAAGGAAGGTAGCTGTCCTTTCCAAATCAGATAGGGAAAGGAAGGAGATAAAGGCTTGATGGGAGGAGGAGAGGTTTCATAAAGGTGAAATGACAAGCACCAGAGAGATACAAAACTTAAGAGGTCCTTTTCCTTCTTATAGGCTTCCCAGGATTCCCCACTGACGTTATGATAAATCCAAAACCTTTTTGGGGTCAAACAACACTCTCAGTAAGCCTGGCCTCTACATGCCTAGTCAGCTTCAACTTACACCCTCTTCTTGGTTACTTTAAAGTATCTGCATTTGCCTGATCGCACCTGCACTCTCTCTCCCTAGATTCTATTTCCCACTCCTCATCCCATTTCTCAGCTGCTCTAACTCACACTCTTCCTTCTCTCCTCTCAGAAGGACTTCCTGTCTGCCCACCTCTGCCTTGCTTCCCCAGGACCTGGTCTGTGTATATTACAGCACAGTTTATCATACTGAACTGTAATTTTGTAACTTACGTTTATTTATCTATATATGGACCTGGACTGGCTTTAGCATCCTGCCAGCCACTTTGCCTGACACAAAGCTAACACTCAAATGTTTGTTGAGTATGCAGCTTCTGAAACTCCCCAGTTTTATCTAGGTTTGGCTCTATTACCCTATATTAGAAAGTCCAGGAAGCAGGGCTGCTGGTGTTCATGGCTTAAGTAGCTGCTTACCCAGATTGATTAACATTTGTCTTTAACATGGGGAACTTGTAAGCTATGTGGAAACTTACTTCATTTGAATAACAGTCTGTATAAAAATATTTATGGGTCGGGCGTGGTGGCTCATGCTTGTAATCCCAGCACGTTGGGAAGCTGAGGAGGGCAGATCACCTGAGGTCAAGAGTTCAAGAGCAGCCCGGCCAACACAGTGAAACTCTGTCTCTACTAAAAACATAAAAATTGGTCGTGCATGGTGGTGAGTGCCTGTAATCCCAGCTACTCAGGAGGCTGAGGCTGGAGAATCACTTGAACGCAGGAGGCAGAGGTTGCAGTGGGCAGAGATGGTGCCATTGCACTCCAGCCTGGGCGACAAGAGTAAAACACTGTCAAAAAAAAAAAAAAAAAAATATATATATATACACACACACACACACACACACATACATACATATACATATATTTATGATGGGCCAGGCATGATGGCTCATGCCTGTAATCCCAGCACTTTGGGAGGCCGAGGTGAGCGGATCATCACCTGAGTTCAGGAGTTCGAGAATAGACTGGGCAACATGGTGAAACCCCATCTCTACCAAAAATAGATAAATAAAAAATTAGCTGGCCATGGTGGTGTGAGCCTGTAGTCCCAGCTACTCAGGAAGCTAGCAGGAGAATCGCTGAACCCGGGACACAGAAGTTGCAGTGAGCCAGGATTGCACTTTACTGGTCGACAGAGCAAGATTCCGTCTCAAAAAAGAAGAAAGGAAATTACGATGGTATGCCAACTTCTATCATTTACAAAAACAGTGATTTCACTTGCCAGTGTAATAACATATGCTTTTAGAAACCAATTAGAAATAATGGAAATTTCAAATTTTTTAGAAGACCAATGTTATAAAATGCCCAACTGGTATTAGTTTTCAACTTTTTGTAACTGCCTGGTCAAAACTGGATGAGTCACTGAAATACATGTAAGACATATTTCTAAAACTGTGTTTATGGCATGCTTCTTTCCATGCTATATGATGTATCTTATTGAAATTCTGGCTATTGTCAGTTTAACATGCTAACATTTATCATGGCTCCAGAATTATGTGTTTGGTAAATAGCATCCTACCAGGCCATGTACAATGGCTTACATCTGTAATCCTAGCACTTTGGGAGGCTGAGACAGGAGAATCACTTCAGCCCAGGAGTTCAAGACCAATTTGGGCAACATAGTGAGGCTCTGTCTCTATAAAAGATACAAAAAATTAGCCGGGCATGGTGACATGTGTCTGTAGTCCCAGCTACTGGGGAGGCTAAAGTGGGCGGATTGCTTGAGTCTGGGGATTGAGACTGCAGAAAGCCATGATTGTGCCACTGCACTCCCGCCTGGGTGACAGAGAGAGACCCTATCTTGGGGGAAAAAAAAACATCCTTCCGTATCTTAAAACTGATAAGCACAAGTGGCACATCATGGAGAATAAACAAATCTCAAAAATTAGAAACAATCCTACTTTCTCAATTTGTCTAGAAATTATTTGCAGATAGAGGCTTTCTTTTATGCATATTTGAAGACCCTATGGCTGGCTGAATTGTGTGCCCCAAAGAGGATATGCTGAAATCCTAACCCCCAATACCTCACAGTGTCCTATTATTTGGAAATTGAATTTTTACAGATGTTAAAATGAGGTCATACTGGAGTGGGGTGGGCCCTAAATCCAATATGACTGGTGTATTTCTAAGATGGTTATGTGAAGACACAGACACAAAGGGAGAATGCATATGAAGACAGAGGCAGAGATTAGAGTGATGCTGGCACAAGGAATGCCAGAGATTGCTGCTGTCACCAGAACCTAGGAGAAGTGTGGAACAAATTCTCCCTCAGAGCTTTCAGAAAGATTCAACACTGCTGACACCCAAATTTTAGACTTGTAGCCTCCAGAACTGAGACAATAAACTGCTGTTTTTTCAAGCTACCTAGTTTGTGGTACTTTGTTATGGCAGCCTGAGGAAACTGATACAACATTTAATAATACTGTTCATGTTTAACTGAACTGCTGTTACTTCATAGAGAGAAAAGTTAGGCAAAATGCATTGATCCTCTTTTTAAAATGGCTTTTAGGAATCTGACAATGTGTACTGAGAACCATAAAAATGACCATATTTGCTGACAAAGTAATTCTACTTCTGGAACAGTATCATTAGGAAACGAGTCCCAATCTGTAAAATGATACAGTTGCAAAGATAAGTATTACTATAATTTAGGTTGTTTATAATTTGCTGCTAATATACTTGTCCAACAATAGAGTTTTAGTTAAGTAAATCACATTATAATTACTAGAATACAAACAATATGAGTTCTGAAAATTACATAAGATGAAAAATGCTTACTGGGTATTATATGGAAAACACAGAATACTAAAAAAAAAATCCTTTCTTTTTTTGTTTTTTTTAGACAGTCTCCTTTGTTGCCCAGACTGGAGTGCAGTGGCATGATCTCAGCTCACTGTGACCTCCATTCAAGCAATTTTCCTGCCTCAGTCTCCCAAGGAGCTGGGATTACAGGCATGTGCCACCACACCCAGCTAACTTTTGTATTTTTAGTAGAGATGGGGTTTCACCATTTTGGCCAGGCTGGTCTCAAACTCCTGACCTCAGGTGATCCACCTGGCACATCCTTCCAAAGTGCTAGGATTACGGTGTGAACCACCGTGCCCAGCCGGAGAATACTAAAATTCTATATGGAGTATGATGTAGGAAAATATGTATAGAAAAAAAGAGAGAGACAAAAGCAACCTGGTTAAATATTCATTGTGGTAGAACTATGCTCAGTGGGTCAGAACTCTCTTCTTGGCTCCCTGATTTTACCCTTTTGGTACCAATTCCCAGTCTTATTTTCTCCTCTCCTCAAGCCTCTCCATGCACAGCCAATTCTTTCTTGGCAATGCCTCTTGGGAGCAGTCCACAACAGGTTTTGTGAAAAGATTCCTATTTGGCCTGACTGTAGCCTATCTATGGCCAGAATAACACAGTCATTCTACTGCTGAATACATCTACTGTGTTAATCTGTCCATTTATGTTTTATGCACTTTTATGTATGTGCTGTTTTTCAATAAAAAGGGTTTCTTTTTTTAACTTTCTGCGTTTTCATATTTTGTTTTGTCAAGATAAGGATAAATGGTTCTCCGCTGATCTGCCCTGCTTCATTATACCTCTAAATGTAATGTTTCATCAGAACAGCAGGGTACCTGTTTGTGACAACGGAGTGAACACAGGCCTTTCTCTCCTTCATCTACAATGTCTACCAGCTTCTCCACATTTTCCAATGCAAACTCCTTAACATCCTGTAAAACCTGGCTTAAAAATTTCCACCATCATCAAATCTGCCTGATCCGTGCTACCAAAATTTACACTGTATCATATTCTATATTTATCAACTACTACTGTAAGGCCTGAAGGTTTAATGTCCTAAGTTGTTTGCAATCTTTTTGTGGAAAGCAAACATAAAAGATGATAACAAGTAGTAGAAAAGGGCATATGATGTGTTCAAAGTGGGGAAGAGAGAGAGTGGTGAAGAGAGGATGAGATGGGTGAGACTGATAAAGGCTAGAAGAGACCACGTAAAAATTGGATAGAAGATATTTAACGAGTGGGAGAGGAATGGCATGAGACACCGTGGAGACCAGGATAATGGCAGGACCCTTAATGCAAATGAGCATCTAGAGGTGTTTTGGGGAAAAGCCAGTCAAGTCCAAGTAGAATATTATAATATGCACTGAGAGATGTTACACTAAAACTGAAGAAGACATGGAAAGCACAGACTCTTAAGCCAGATAAATACAGGTGATAGATTAAGCAAAAAGTCCCAGAAATCTATTTTTCTTAAAAAAAAAAAAAAAAAAAAAAGCTGGGGGGAGCGTGTGGGGATCCTAAACTAGTATAAAGACACATAAGAAGGAAAGGAGGGACCTGAGATTGACAGCCTGGTCAGCGATGCCTGAAACAGCACGGGACTTCAGAAAATAAGGACGAGCAAAGGAACTCTAGGTGAGGCAGTGTAGGACAGTGGTTAACAGCTCCAGTGCTGGAGACAGAACTCCAGAGTTGGAATCTCCTACTGCTGAGATGGGTGTGGCCTTGGGTAAGTTACTTAACCTCTCCGTGCCTCAGTTACCTCATCATTAAAATGAGAATAATATTAATATCTACTTCCCAGGATCGTTGTGAAGATTAAAAGCTTTAATACAAGAACTGACATCAGTGCCTGGTACCTAAACACTGATAAATGTCTGCCACGGGGTGAGGGGTGGATTTTATTTGGTTCTCGGTGACCTTGGGGAGACCAATTTCTGATCAGTAGTACGAAGGGAAACTACAAAGAAAGGGAATTGAATAAGCTGGTGCGCGGTAAGAACGCAGACGCAGCCACCAGGTATTGATGACCCTTTGGGAGCACGTAAGCAATAAAAGCGAGGAGTGAAATAAAGGGTAATCCGAGAGCACAGGGTTAAAGTGAATATGCTTTCCAAGGGGAGATCGTAGCAAGAGGGAAAAGACCACTGGCGAGGAACTCGGGTCGCTAAAACTGTTCTTCAGTCGGCGCGGGACTAACTACACAGGGAGTAGGACAGGTGTAAAGACCCGCTCCTTCCCATCCCGAGTTCCCCAGGGAGCTCCAAGGAGCGCTCTGTCCGCACCGGGTGAAGTTTGAAACACGCTGACTTGAAGGGGGAAAGCCCATTTCCCAACGAACCAACGATACCTGGGACGACAAAACAACAGGCTTTCCTGTTTCCATCTCCGGCACGACCTGTTCCACGGCTCTGTACTCATCAGCCTCCTCCCGGCCAGCAGCAGCCACCGGGACAGGATGCGGCTCGGGGAGCCGAAGGGACAGCGCCCCAAGTTCATCCGGCCGCGGGAGCAAAAAAAGCGCCCAAAGGGGAAGGAAGGAAACAGAAAGAAAGGGGCTCCGGAATTTGGAGGACTGGCTAGCGAGACCAGACCCCGGAGCTGGGACAATGACCTCCGCGTCCAAGGTCGAGCAAGTCCTTCTCCCTCCCAGTCCCGCCGGCGAGCACCTCTGCCCCTCCCGCTCCGCAGAGCCGGCGCCGCGCGGGACCCCAGTCGAGGCTCCGCTCCGCAGCGCGCCCACCGGGCCCGACCTTCCCTTCGGGATGCTGCCGGGAGTGGGCGCCCGGAGAAGGCGCAGGTGAGCGCCCCGGCCCCGCGCTCTGGCGGAAAAGGGCCTCGGCCCTCCCCACGCGCAGGCGGCTGGGACAGAACTTCCCAAGCGCCTCCCGAGCCCAGGGAGGGCCTGGCCTGGCTCCCGGGGCCCCCGCACCCGGGTCCCACTTCTCGCGCGCCGCGCCCAGGTTCCTCCATCCGGCTGCTCCCGACGCCGTTTCCCTCGGCTCTGGCTCCCTCCCCCGTCTCTTCTCCTCCGCGCCCCGGGAAAGTTTGGCCCCTACCCGCCGGCCTGGAGCCCCGCACTCACCGCACAGGGAGCGGAGCCGAAGCGCCCAGCGCGCGCGGGAGAGAGGGCGGCGGCTGGCAGTGCGAGCGCGGAGCTCCTCACAGCGGCCCCTGCTGTCCCGGCCGCCGACAGGGCTGGAAAGGGGAGGAGGCCGCCGGGTGTCACCTGCCCGCTATCCCACCCAGACGCGTGACGCGCGCAGCGCCGCCCCCTGCCCGCAGCCGCCAGGTGCCCGCCGAGGGCGGGAGGGAGGAGCCGGCGCGGCGCGAGGGGGAGCGGCCGGGAGGGGCGGGGGCCGCCCTGGCCTCGCCTCGGCTGCGCGCCGATTCTGTACTGGGGCTCACCGGCTCCTCTGGGCTAGCGGGGCTGGTCGTGGCACCGATGACCTTTCTTTCCGAGAGCAGATGCCATCACTTGGGGGACATCTCCAGGCTGACATAGCAGAGTGGAAATTGTCGTCACGCGTGACTCTTTGGGAATGAGTTGTAGAAAAATCCGAAATGAGGAAAACCAAGCTGAGGCTGAGGCTGGAGGCGGAGAAAAAGGGGACTCCCTGTTCCTGAAAGGGTAATGGGAGGGTTAATTCGCATCTAAAATGGAGGCCAGACCAAGAGGAGAAGGCCCTGGGAGGGGAAAGCCGACTTGGGTCAGCTCCATCCCCTGCTTATAACGGATAAGAAACTAGAGAATTGCGGCAGCCTGGGGGCCATGGGGAGAGGACTTTTAGAGCAATGTAGAGTAGATTGTATATAATCTAACTTTGTTTCTGGTAACAACAAGTGCTGCAGGAACAAGTCTAGCAAATTCATTTCTTGTTATCTACTGTGGGATTGGAAAGTGGGATTGGGGATGAGCGTTCGGCGTGTGCACCTGCGCTTGGTTTATTTATTTTTTAAACGTACCTGGCCTTGTGTCTGGTGATGATCCTCCTAATCGCTGTTATGATTTGGAGTCGTGGCATCAATAGCTGGAAGGCAAAATAGGGGCCTAGAGAAGTTCCCTGCTTCTGAGGCAAAACCAAAGGCTGATACTGAGCGGTCCAGAAACCTAAAAAAAAATAACCATTTTTAGTTGCAGTCCTGACCCAAGCACCTCACAAATGTGTGCTTTGAGTTTGTGTTGTGCGTTCTCAGCATGGAATCAAGAAACACAAAAAGGGGAGGGGAGCGTCAGGACAACCAAAGAGGATGGGCAGGGAGAAAAAAAATTGGGGGATCAGAAACATATTTTCCTCACGTATAGGGATTGCCTTCGGCAGTTTAATCCCACAACATTGAACAAGAAGTTTTAATGTTTTATGTAAAACTTAAGTGTCCATTGAAAGGAAAGAAAAAAAAATCTTAAATTGCAAAGAATCTCGAAGTCCAAGAAACTGAAGATTTCTCCTTCCTTTTAGATAACTTTGCTTTCATATTAAAAAGAGATCATTTAGTAGACTTAGAAAGTTTTGGGAATAGGAGACAATTGCCTAATGATACTTGCCTTTGAGTCTATCACTACTTACCATTTATATATACTTACGAAATTTCAAATATGCAGAAGCTCAAATGGATTCATTTATTTAACAAATACTGGAGTACTGCTATGTTCCAGGCCCTGAAGTTTCAATAGATAACAAATTTCCCATTCTTAGGGACTAGACATTCATTCTAGTTGGAGATGACAGATAATAAATGAATAAAGAAGGTCAAAATGTAGTGTTCGGCCAGGCGCGGTGACTCAGGCTTGTAATCCCAGCACTTTGGGAGGCCGAGGCGGGTGGATCATGAGGTCAGGAGTTCGAGACCAGACTGTTCAATACAGTGAAACGCCGTCTCTACTAAAAATACAAAAATTAGCTGAGTGTGGTGGTGCGTGCCTGTAGTCCCAACTACTTGGGAGGCTGAGGCAGGAGAGTCGCTTGAACCTGGGAGGTGGAGGTTGCAGTGAGCAGAGATCAAACCACTGCACTCCTCCAGCCTGGGCGACACAGCTAGACTCTGTCTCAAAAAAAACAAAAAAAAGAAAAAAAATGAAAAAAATGTAGTGTTCCAGGTTTGATAAGTGCTATGAAGGAAAGTAAAGAAGGGGCCGGATGCGGTGGCTCACGCCTGTAACCTCAGAACTTTAGGAGGCCGAGGCGGGTGGATCACAAGGTCAGGAGATCGAGACCATCCTGGCTAACACGGTGAAATCCCGTCTCTACTAAAAAAAAAAGTTAGCCAGGCATGGTGGCGGAGGCTGAGGCAGGAGAATGGCGTGAACCCGGGAGACGGAGCTTGCAGTGAGCCGGATCGCGCCACTGCTCTCCAGACTGGGCGACAGAGCGAGACTCCGTCTCAAAAAACAAGCAACAGCAACAACAAAACAAACAAAGAAAAGAAAAATAAAGAAGGGAAGGGGATAGAGACTTTTGGAGGTGGGGAGTTGTGTTAAATCTTAAAGTGGTTAGGAAAGGCCCCAGTGGAAGCAAGCATTTCAGCCAAGATTTTGAACAGGTAAGGTGACACACCTGTATGACTATCCAGTAACAATTCACTTAATGGAAATGGCAAGGCTAAAAGCCCTGGGGGCATAGCGTGGGATATTCCATTCATAGACCAGCAAAGGAGAGAGGTCAGATGAATTTCAGTGAGTGAGGACATAAGGACAGTGAGAAATGAGGTCAAAGAGTTAAGGAAGCAGTTTGAGTAGAGAAGTGACATACTTTGACATTTTCAAGAGTATTTTGGCAACTTTTTTGAGAATAGGGCATGGGGTATGGAGCTGGAGAGGAAGGACAGAAGTAAGATGATGATCAGGAAGCTCTTGGGAAATCCAGATGAGAGATAAAGGTGGCTTTGGTCAAGTTGGTAGTAGTGAAAGATAAGATTTTAAAAAATACATTCCTAAGGTAATATCAACAGGATTTCCTGAGAATTTGATATGGGCTATGAGAGAGAGAAAAAAGAAGTCAAGGATGACTCCAGGGTGTTTGCCTTGGGTAGCTGGAAGAAAAAAAACTGCCATTTACTGAAAGAAAAAAAAAAAAAAGACTGTGAAAAAAAAAAGTAGGGAGAAGGGCAGGTCAGGAGTTGTTTGGCATTGCTTTAATTTGAGATGCCTGTTACTTATATAAATGGGAATGAATGTCAAGTAGGTAGTTGATTACACTAGTCTGGAGGTCAAGAAAGAGAGGTCTGGGCTAGCAATATAAATCTGGGTGCAGTCCGTTTCCAGATGACACTGAAAGGCATGAGAATGACTAAGAGTACCAAGAGTGAGAATAGAGAAGAGATTAACCCTTCCTCCCCCATTTGCTAGAATCCCACACACATGGGGTTCTGTGTTTAGGCTCTAGATTCCGTTCCACTATGTGTCCTGCCTTATATTTTCTTTTTCTTTTACTATTTTATGTAAATGTGAAAAGAAGCTTTCTTTCTTGTTTTCAATGAAAAGCTATGGCAGGATTTTTATTTTAATTGTCTGAAAGTTATTTAGGGTTAACTTGTCATCTTTATGATATTGAGGTGACCCTTCCATGAACATATATCTCCATTTCTGTAAATCTTCTTTTTTAATGAAGCTTTCATTTTATCTCCATTGGTCTTTCACATATTTTATTATGCTTATTCTTAGGAACCTTATAATTATTGCCACTACTATCAATTTTTTTTTTTTTTAGACAGGGTCTCACTCTGTTGCCCCAGGCTACAGTGCAGTGACACAATTATAGCTCACTGGAGCCTTGAACTTCTGGGCTCAAGCGATCTTCCAGCCTCGGCATCAGAGTAGCTAGAACTACAGGCATGCACCACCATGGGGGGCTAATTTTTAAATTTTTTGTACAGACAGGATCTTGCTATGTTGCCCAGACTGATCTCAAACTCCTGGTCTCAAGAGAACCTCCTTCTTCAGCCTCCCAAAGTGCTGGGATTACAGGTATGAGCCACTGTGCCTGGCCTGGTATATGTATTTTTAAATTACATTTTCTAAATGTAAATATAAGAATTTTAATTTTTGTTTAATGGTTGTAAATCCTTTGTCTTTACTAAACTATTAGTAATTTGTAGAGTGCCTTTGGTATTCTCTTGAGGCAATGAAAACCCTTATGAATAATTACAATTTTATTTTTGTCACTATATTTTATTCTTTAAGAGAAAATTGAACCCTGTCAACTTCTTACTCTATGTATCATATGGATTTAACTTTTACCAGTGATTCTCAAACTTTGCTGAGAGTCACAATCCTTGGGATGTTATATGCAAGTTCCTGAAAATTATTTTGACATGCTGATTTAATACGTCTGGAGAGTGGGCCAAGGAATGTGCATTTTAACACACACTCTAAATGATTCTGTTAGAGTTGCTGAGACACCTTACGTGTGACCTATCTTTTCTGATATTTATCATTGCCTCCCCAGCAGCAGTATAAACCCTAAAGGGAAGATATTTTATCTACTCTCTCTTTATATCTGTGGTGCCTAGGATATTAGCCTACAAACGGTGGGTGCTAAATAAATATGTAGATGGCAAAAAGAAATTTAGAAAAGTTGTGGAATGTACTTTTGTGAGTTTCATATTTAAATGCTTTACAATATTTTCCTATGTTTATTTTATATAGATTTCATAATGATAACTCTGATATCATCAGAGGAAGAACATAATTGCAATATGATAGGTTCATTGAGTAAGTGACTATCAACCATTCCCACATCTTGTTTCTTTACCACAAGGTATCTGTAGCCTGCCAGACTTAAAGGCTTCATCCTTTTAATTTTTTTTTGGCATTGAAATGCAAACTATGAGTTCCAGAAAAATCATTTTCTTTCTGGTAATCCTGCTCACATATCTAAGATATATATAAAATTAATATATCCAAGGCAATGTGAGATACAGAATGAGAACATCCCTTAAGTTATTATAACAATCAACATAATTATTTTCCTGTAAACCCCAGTCATTTGAAAATACTCATGATTTTTGACTGTGAAGAATTGCCGCTTATTATGATCATGAAATTAACTTTGATCTGACTTCGAATATCAGAAAAATGCTTTCTGTGCCAACTATATTATCTGAATGTTTATGCAATCAGTTTATCTTGATATCACAGTTTTGTGAAGGCCAAATTTAACATAGTATCTAGTTAAAATTCTCATTTCCTACATTTCATAACAATAAACTGCTCTTTAAATAAATAAGACTACTATCATAATTTATATTTTATTTCATGGGTAAATAAAATACCATCAGGAAAAACTATATTTTAGTGATTTAATGGAAACAATAAACAAGAAAACATAAAAAATATTTACACTTTAAAACTCCATTTAACTCTCATGAGTTTTGGGACTTTGTACTAGACACTATATGTTATTGGCACTGCATATTACTCATAATTTTTTGTGCTATGTGTTACTCTAAGTTTTATGTAATAACAGTTAACTGATGTCTAATGTACCTTATAGGTTTACATAACAGTTCATCAAATGGAGGCTCTGTCTTCCTGGAGGAGTATCGTTTATGCTAGGTTGGTGTTTCCCAAATTAGCCTGATTTTAATAATCACTGAGGATAAATGCTAAAAAACACAAATTTTGAGGCCCCTCCAATAGAAGACCAGCCATACTTTGGATGGCAATGAAATAACCAATGAAAAGAATTTTAATGAGTTTTATCTATGTCTTTTCACGTTGTACATTTTATTTTTATTCCCTAGATATACCTGCTTTTGGAGAGATAACCTATATATTTTATTATCAATCCTGGATGATTACTTTCTTGGATAATCATTACATTTTTAGTGTAGTGATTGAAAGGCTTATCAATTTGGGGTAAGAAAAAAGAATACTTTTATTAAGAGGCTATCACATTTTATAAGATTTTATAAAAACATTAGGATTTATATATTAGATTTTACATATTGTATGATACTCTGTTAAAAAATTTCTTTTTAGAGATGGAGCCTCACTATGTTGCCCAGGCTAGAGTGTAGCAGCTATTCACAGATGCAATCATAGTGCACCACAACCTCAAATTCCTGGGCTCAAGCAATCCTCCTGCCTCAGCCTCCTGAGTATCTGGGACTAGAGGCATGTGCCATCATGCCCATCTCTTAAATTTTTTATAGGTTTTGAATATTTCCAAAAGACTTCTTGTCTTAGTCTGATCAAGTTGTTACCACACTGAGTAGCTTGTAAAGAGCAGAAATGTATTTCTCACAGTTCTGGAGGCTAGGAAGACCAAGATCAAGCAGCTAGCACATTCAGTGTTTGGTGCAGTCTTTCTTGATTTATCAATGGCTCTTTCTTTCTATTCTTTTTCTCCCTCCCTCCCTTCCTTCCTTCTTCTCTCCCCTCCTCCCTTTCTTCTTTCTTGTCAGGGTCTCACTCTGTCACCCAGGCTGGAGTACAGTGGCACAATCACAGCTCACTGCAGCTTCAACTTCCTGGGCTTAAGCAATCCTCCCACCTGAGCTTCCCAAGTAGCTGGGACCACAGGCATGCACCACCGCACCCAGCTAATTTTTGTATTTTTTTTTAGAGATGGGGTTTTGCCATTTTGCCCAGGCTGGCCTCGAACTCCTGATCTCAAACCATCCTCCCACCCTAGATTCCCAAAGTGCTGGGATTATAGGAATGAGCCACTGAACCCAGCCTTGATGTCTCTTTCTACGAAAGGGGCAATCTGGGGCCTCTTTTATAAAGGCACTAATACCATGTGTGAGGGTTCCTATCCTCATGATCTAATCATCTCCGAAAGGCCCTCTCTCCTAATATCATCACATTGGTGATTAGGTTTGAACATACGAATTTAGAAGGACAAACATTCAGACCATAGCAATGCTACCCTAATAAAATTGTGGTAAGCAAAATGAGGCACTGGGGATTTTATATATATATATATATATATATATATATATATATATATATTATAGGTATCATATAGAGTTTTTATATATATATACTCATATAGAGTTTTTATATATATAATATATATAAGTACACACACACACACACACATATATATATATATTTTAAAGATGGAGTCTTGCTCTGTCACTCAGGCTATAGTGGAGTGGTGCAATCTTAGCTCACTGCAACCTCCCATCTCCCAGGTTCAAGCAATTATCCCACCTCAGCCTCCGAGTAGCTGGGATTACAGGTGCCCACCTAATTTTTGTATTTTTAGTAGAGACGGGTTTCGCCATGTTGGCCATGCTGGTCTTGAACTCCTGACCTCAGATGATCCATCTACTTTGGCCTCCCAAAGTGCTGGGATTACAGGCATGAGCCACCAAGTCTGACCTAGGGGATTATATTTATTAGACAATATGTGTGAACCTTGGTTGCATACAAGAATATCAAATTAGTCAAATTATTTTTACTTGTCCAAGGAACATAGTCTTTGATTGAAATGTACATTTTAAACTGTTATTAGAATGTTTTTATTTTACAGTTTAAGATATATTTTCAAAATGATTTATCATATGGTATAATCTGTAGTCAGTTAATCAGTGTTTACTGTAGACAGTTAATCAGTGTTTACAGATCTTTTGGCATAAATGACAGTGGAGGCCAGCTTTAAAAATCAGACTGAGTAGAGATGAGCATATATGTGTTAGTGACTGATTTCCTTTTTTTATTTTGAGATGGAGTTTCGCTCTTGTTGCCCAGGCTGGAGTGCAATGGCACGGTCTCAGCTCACTGCAACCTCCACCTCCCGAGTACAAGCGATTCACCTGCGTCAGGCTCCTGAGTAGCTGTGATTACAGGTGTGCACCACCATGCCCGGCTAATTTTTCTGTATTTTTAGTAGAGACAAGGTTTTACCATGTTGGTTAGGCTGGTCTCAAACTCCTGACCCTATGATCCGCCTGCCTTGGCCTCCCAAAATGCTGGGATTACAGGCATGAGCCACTGGGCCTGGCCATGACTGACTTCCTAAGTGAAGAAAAGAAATTGTAAATTGCTTTATATTACTCATGTTTCTTTTTCTTTGGCATAGATCATCAAGAGCTGACCCTGCAAATTGATGTGATTTAAAAAATGGTACCTTTTATCTCTGTTGTTCTTGGTTTTATATATCCATTTAATGCATTTAAAATGAGTTCCCTATCTATTTTTAAGCAATTCTGCAGATAAAGCATTCTAGGAAATGAGGATGAAGGAGCTGTGACATACCCCCAAAGCAAAGTTTGTGAGTCATTTAGTTACAGCTCATTTGTTTCAGCTGTTTTTTCTAGATTAGGATGAGGAAAAATTAGACTTGTTCAGAACGCTTAAGAAAAGAGTTATTGTAAGGGAAAACAGTGATGGGCAAAGAAATGGTAAGATTTTATTTTATTTTATTTTATTTTTAAGAGACAGGGTCTCGCTCTGTCACCCAGTCTAGAGGGCAGTAGAGTAGTCATAGCTCACTGCAACTTCAAACTCCTGGGCTCAGGTGATCCTTAGGCGACTAGCTGAGACTACAGGGATGAGCCACCACAACAACTTTTCATTGTTGTTGTTGTTTTAGATAGGGTCTTGCTCTGACACCCAGGCTGGAGTGCAGTGGTATGATCTTAGCTCATTGCAACCTCTGCCTGCTGAGTAGAAATGAAAAGCATGCCCACTCACAGTCATAGTAGATAATGGCTAGCTGTATTCACTAGATCTGTTTCCTCGTTCTCCTGGGCATGCAGCTGAATTATATCTCCCAGTCTTCCTTACAGTTTAGCAGTGGCCACGAAAGTGAATTCTGGCCAATGGAATTTGAGCAAAGTGTTGCTTGTCCCTTCTAGGACTCGCTCATTCACACTTACCAAGTAAAATACTGTGTGCTCTTTCTCCTGCATCACCCTGAATGATTCTGCATTCTCAAATTACCCTGTGGAGGGGAAGGATCTTCTAGGAATTATAAACAAATTTATGTTGCATTAAGCCTCTGAAACTTTGTAGTTAATCTGTTACAACAGTTAGCCTACCTCAGGTGATAAAATGCTCTGAGAAGATAGTACCCAGAGAAGGATTTACAGTCTCACCCTGCAGAAAGCAGGAAATGATTAGCTCTTCCTTTGGCCTCTCCTTGATATTTTGCTAGGTCAGGGTGGACCACCTCTTGGTGTTCTTCCTTAATGGACTAGTTTTCCTAACTTTACCTTATTACAATAGCCTCTTAACTAGCTCCCTGCTTCTGTTGTTGCCCTTTGCTCTTAAGAGTTTATTATCAAAACAATGACCAGACTGACCTCAGGACATTCTGCTAAATCCTCCAAGCTTTCCATTTGTTTGAAAGAATAAGCCAAAGTCTTTTCAATGACCTACAAGAGCCTTTGTGATCTGCCACCTCTCCCTATTACCTTTTATCCTTATCTCCTATACTCTCTCTTTCTGCTTAGTCTGATACACCTACACAGATTTCCTTGCTATCTCTTGGACCTGGCAGGCATGCTTTAGCCTCAGGGCTTCTGTGCTTGTTCCCTCTGCCTAGAATGCTTTTCTCCCAGATACCCACATGGCTTGCTCTCTTAAATCCTCCCAGTGTTTGCTCAGAGAGGCATTTTCTGAGCATGCTATTTAAAACTAAAACTCACGTTCCCTATGCCTTTCTTCTACATTATTTTTCTACATAGCACTTATCACCTAACATACTATACACATTTCCTCTGAAATATTGTTTATTTTCTGCCCCTCTCCACACTCCAATTAAAATGAAAGCTTCATGAGAATTTTTGACCTTTTTTTTTTAATTGCCCATCTAGAGTAGTCCTTGGCAAACAATAATACATGTTTTAAAAATAATTAAGTGCTATTATATAGATAAGCAAAGTATGCCAAAGGAACACTAAAGAGAAATTCCTAATTCAAACTGGTTCTGGCAGGGGAAAACTTTCTGGAGAAATTTGCTCCTCTTCCAGGACTAAGGGGTGATGTAGTTGTTGCGAGCCTGAGCCAGTGGTCACTTCTTAGTCCTCATCTTAGCTGACTTATCATCATTTGACACAGTTGATTACAGTTTTCTTGAAATGCTGCCTTCACTTGACATCAGGGATACCACACTTGCCTGGCTTTTCTCCTTTTTCTGGAAATTCTTTTTTAGGCTCTTCACCCATTTTTCCCTCATCTTCCACCTCTAAATTTTGCAGTGCTCCAAGGTTCAGTTCTTAGCTGTCTTCTCTTATCTAGCTGCACTCATACTTCAGGTGATCTGAGTAAGAAAGGCTTAAATGCCATCTCTATGGTCATGATTCCCAAATGTGTTTTCCAGCTGTGTCTTTTTCTTGAAATCCAGATTTGTATATCTGAGTGCCCACTGGGCCTCACCATTTGATTAATAATTTGTATCTCAAACTAAATGTCCAAAACAGAGCCACTGGTATTTCCCCTTCTTGTAGTCTTCTCTACCTCATTCAGTGGCAACTCTATTCTTTTGGTTGCTCAGGCCAAAATCCTTGGAGTCATCTTTGACTCTTCTCTTCCTCTGTGCCAACTCGTCAAAATATATCTAGAACCACTTCACACCGCTTCCACTGCGATCATGTTAGTACTGCCATCATCATCTCTTGCTTGGAATATTTCAATAGCCTCTTAACTGATTTCTTGGATTTTGCTTATTGTTCCCTTAGTCTCTTTGGGCTGCTATAACAACATACACTAAATTGGGCGACTTCTAAACAACAGAAATTGATTTCTTACAGTTCTGGAGGCTGAGATGTCCAAGATCAAGACACTAGCAGATTTGGTGCCTGGTCAGGACTAGTTAGCTGTTTGGTTCATGGTGGTTCCTTGTTGCTGTGTCTTCACATGGTGGAAGGGGAAAAGGCAGCGCTCTGTTCTCATGACCTAATCGCCTCTTAAAGTCCCTACCTCCTAATACATTGGAGATTAGGTTTCAACATATGGATTTAGGGGAGACACAAACAATCAGACCATAGCACTTTCCTTCAGCCAATCCCCACTCTGACACCAGAAGTTAACACCAAAGTTAACACCAAAGTCAGATTATGTCTCTCCTTTGCTCAAAACCTTTCAGTGGCTTCCTGTCAGCCCTATAGGTACCTACAAGGCCCTTCTTGACCTGAGGTAATCTGTTACCACTATCCCCCTAATTATCCTTCTCCATTCAGCTTTCTTGCTGATCCTCACATGCCATTGTGCTCTTATCTCAGGGCCTTTATACTTGATACTCCCTTTGTCTGGAATGTTCTTTCCTCAGATATCTGTATGGGTAGGTACCTCACTTCCTTGAGGTCATTACTCAAAATTCACCTTTCTCAATGAAGATTTTCCTGGATACCACATCTAAAATTTTAATGCTGTTCCCTCCTCCCACTTCCCATTCCTTTTCTCTGCTTCTTTTCCCTCCTTTGTAGTTTAATAATATACCTTATTTTACACATTTACATTGTCTTTTTCCTCCACTTCAGTATAATAAGGTCATATATGCTCAGTTTTTCAAGTCTGCATCTTTCTTACACTATGCCCATTTCTGCAGTCACAACTTTAAATTCATGCTAATAAACATCCACCCTTGAGGGGAATGTTCGAGCATAGGTAAGGATTTGGTCTGTTTTATTCATTGTCACTTAGTTGGAGCTCAACTCGTGAATGAATGATTCAATAGATGAATTTGAGCTGGTAAAACTGTTTCCTTAGTGAATAAGGGTCTTTCCAACCCTAGGATTTATTGGATTTGTGAGTTGTTTAGGCTATGAAAATTTTTTTTTTATTTTTTATTTTTTTATTTTTTTATTTTTTTATTATTTTTTTTTTTTTTGAGGCGGAGTCTCGCTCTGTCGCCCGGACTGGAGTGCAGTGGCCAGATCTCAGCTCACTGCAAGCTCCGCCTCCCGGGTTTACGCCATTCTCCTGCCTCAGCCTCCCCAGTAGCTGGGACTACAGGCGCCCGCCACCTCGCCCGGCTAGTTTTTGTATTTTTAGTAGAGACGGGGTTTCACTGTGTTAGCCAGGATGGTCTCGATCTCCTGACCACGTGATCCGCCCGTCTCGGCCTCCCAAAGTGCTGGGATTACAGGCTTGAGCCACCGCGCCCGGCCGAAAATTTTTTGAATTGTTTGTCAACATCGGAAAATTTCATAGTTTCATATAAAAATATGAATTTTTCATTTCTCTTTGGATAATGAGCATTTCTAGCCACAACAGGCCCACATTCCCACATGGTGTAAGTTAGCTGGAGTTGAGTAGTCAAATACCATAGACTGTTGATTACTCCCAGTCTCTGTTTTCTTTTTTGGGAACAGTAATGGAACTCCCATTTTTTGACTGAGGACATGGCCACCTGGAATAAAGATAGTTTCCTTTTCAGTTAGGTGTGACCAGGAGTTCTGGCCAATAGTATGTCAGTGAAAAATGGTGTGTGAAACCTCTGGGAAGTGTTCCCAAAGGGAGGGAGTGTGCCTTTTTCCTTCCTGTCTTTCTTGTTGGGTTAGAATGTGGATATCATGATTAGAGCAATTACCTTGTACCACAAGGAGGAAGCTGTTGAGAGAGGGTGCAAGACTCATCTGATAGAAAGAGCCTAGGTTCCTGATGATCTTGGAACCAGCATACCAACTGAGGACTACTTTCCTGCATTTTATCAAAAGAAACTTAATCTATATTCTATTGTAGGTATGTTATTTTGGGTTTTCAGATAAACATACTTCTAATTCATGAAAGTCATTGCCATTGGGCAAGTGTTCTTAAGTTTGTCTTAATTCCTACCACTACCTAATGTCTCCTTAACATTGATGCGGAGCTGCCATTTATCATCACATCACAATACTGTTTTTCTCTTTATTATAAATGGGACAGTGAAAAACTGCACAGCCATGTGTTTCAAAAGAAGAGCATATATCCTTGTGGAAGTAGAGATTGTTCCTACATGACTAATACTGCACACCAACTATTAATGCACTAATTGTACATGATTTAGGAAGCTATTTTGAAACAAAATACAGTAAGAAATAACGACCAGAATAGTAAAGACATGTAATGAGAAACTTAATTTAATGAAAAACTCAATGAACTGAAAGCAGGGACTAGAATTATAGCAGACTTTTTTCATAAAAATACAGTAAGTGGTAATGGTGCAAAATACATTTAATGAAAAAATTTTCTTGGCATGAAAACCTTGTGCCAATGATGAGTTTATGAAAAGATTGATTGCAGCAAAAATTGTGTCCTGAACAGAAACTAATATTTGCAAATAGAAGTTTAACCAGGTATAATATTTCTTAGTATGGTGAAGCTGGGGTGAAGGGACTTATACAGTTTCATGAAAAGGTTAAATTATTTGTAGCTTTTTTTAAGCTATTAAGAGTAGAGATATAAAATATATAAATACCATCCAGTTAGCTATAGTCATTTGTGGTATCAGAAAGGTTTTAAGTGTTTGAATAACTTTTTTTTTTGAGATGGAGTTTCGCTCCTCGCCCAGGATGGAATGCAATGGCATGATCTCGGCTCATTGCAACCTCTGCCTCCCAGGTTCAAGTCCTTTTGAGTAGCTGGGACTACAGGTGCACACCACCATGCCCGGCTAATTTTTGTATTTTTAGTAGAGATGAAGTTTCACCATGTTGGTCAGGCTGGTCTCAAACTCCTGACTTCAGGTGATCCACCTGCCTCAGCCCGCCAAAGTGCTGGGATAACAGGCGTGAGCCACCGCGCGCGGCCTGAATAACTTTAAAAATTTTTTTTTTTTCTGGGACGGAGTCGCACTCTGTCACCCAGGCTGGAGTGCAGTGGCGCGATCTCCGCTCACTGCAAGCTCCACCTCCCAGGTTCACGCCATTCTCCTGCCTCAGCCTCCCGAGTAGCTGGGACCTCAGGCGCCTGCCACCACGCCCAGCTAATTTTTTTGTGTTTTTAGTAGAGACGGGGTTTCACCATGTTAGCCAGGATGGTCTTGATCTCCTGACCTCGTGATCTGCCCACCTCAGCCTCCCAAAGTACTGGGATTACAGGCCTGAGCCACCGCACCCAGCCTAAAAACTTTTTTTTTTTTTTTTTTGAGACGGAGTCTTGCTCCGCCACCCAGGCTGGAGTGCAGTGGCCGGATCTCAGCTCACTGCAAGCTCCGCCTCCCGGGTTTACGCCATTCTCCTGCCTCAGCCTCCCGAGTAGCTGGGACTACAGGCGCCCGCCTCGTCGCCCGGCTAGTTTTTTGTATTTTTAAGTAGAGACAGGGTTTCACCGTATTAGCCAGGATGGTCTCGATCTCCTGACCTCATGATCCGCCCGTCTCGGCCTCCCAAAGTGCTGGGATTACAGGCTTGAGCCACCGCGCCCGGCCCTAAAAACTTTTTTAAAGACAGGATCTTGCTGTGTTGGCCAGGCTGGTCTCAAATTCTTGGCCTCAAGCAATCCTCCCACCTTGGCCTCTCAGTGTTGGGATTACAGGTGTGAGCCACTGTGACTGGCCTTGAATAACTTGAACATTGTGACAACAGTGGGTACATCAGGAAATAATTTTTTTGTGTTGAGTGAAGTGCTTATAAACAGGACTGCAGGAGGTACTCCAGCAAATCAATGTTAACACTGAACTTAGTTTAGAAAATGTAAGCCCACAGAGGCAATTTGCACAAGTCATATGATGTTTGTTTCATAATTCAATAGGAGTAATGTTTAACTGAAAAAGAAAACATGTTATGAATGTAGTAGTTCATCCTATGAAATGGATGTGCTACCATGGTTTGAACCACAGGAGGCATATCCATGCTTTACTTGATAAATTGTGCAAAATAGAAGAGGTACGAAACTGGAGATCTTTTCTTGGATGGTTGTGAGAAATTGGTTTGTGTTGTCTAAAGCAAGTGTTAGTTAAAGATTTAGTCAAAGATTGTGCCTTTGGTTGAGATTATATACACTCTATTTCTCTGCAAGTATGTTTATAACCAGTTACACAAATGAGCGTATGTTCATAACCAGCTACATACACTCTATTTTTCTGCAACTATGTTCATAACCATTTTATTGATCTAATTTCTTGCCAAACTATCTTTGGGAAATTCAGCCAGGAAAAATCTGGCCTTTCACATGCAGAAGTTATTTTCCAGAAATTTAAGTGATGTTTACCCCTTGAGGGGCTAAGAATTGAATTCCAAAATAGTTGAGTTTAAAATTTATAAAAATGAAGGAACTTGGATCAGTTTGCCTTTTTTCTTTTTCTTTTCTTTTTGAGACAGAGTGGGCTCTGTTGCCCTGGCTGTAGTCAGTGGCACAATCTCAGCTCATTGCAACCTCTGCATCCCAGGTTCAAGGATTCTCCTGCCTCAGCTTCCAAGTAGCTGGGACTACAGGTACGTGCCACCATGCCCGGCTAATTTTTTTTGTATTTTTAGTAGAGATGGGGTTTCACCGTGTTAGCCAGGATGGTTTTGATCTCCTGACCTCGTGATCTGCCTGCTTCAGCCTCCCAAAGTGCTGGGATTATAGGCGCGAGCCAACGTGCCCGGCAGCTTTTTAAAAATTAATAATGGTAAGGCTGGGCGTGGTGGCTCACTCCTGTAATCCCAGCACTTTGAGAGGCGGAGGTGGGCAGATCACCTGATGGCAGGAGTTTAAGACCAGCCTGGCCAACATGGTGAAACCCTGTCTCTACTGAAAATACAAAAATTAGTCAGACATGGTGGCATGCACCTATAATCCCAGCTACTCGGGAGGCTGAGGCAGGAGAATCGCTTGAATCTGGGAGGCGGAGTTTGTAGTGAGCTGAGATCACGCCATTGCACTCCAGCCTGGGCGACAGGGCAAGACTCCATCTCAAAAAAAAAAGAAAAAAAAAATTGATAAGGGCTCAAAAATTGAAGTTACCACAGTATACTGTAGTTTTGAAAACTAACCTTGAACTAAATTATATAAATAACTCATGTTGATATTTATTATTATTTTTTGAGACAGAGTCTCACTCTGTTATCCAGGCTGGAGTACAATGGCACAATCTCAGCTCACTGCAACCTCTGCCTCCCGGGTTCAAATGATTCTCCCTCCTCAGCTTCCCAAGTAGCTGGGATTATGGGCATGCGCCACCACGCCTCGCTAATTTTTGTATTTTTGTAGAGACGGGGTTTCACCATGTTGGCCAGACTGCTCTCGAACTCCTGACCTCAGGTGATCTGCCTGCCTCAGCCTCCCAAAGTGCTGGGATTATAGGCATGAGCCACCGTGTCTGGCCCAGGTAGCTATTTTAATTGTATGAAAAAAAAAAAAAACAAACCCACAAAAAACAAAACTGAGCAAGGAAGTCTATTTTAGAAAAACCATATCTGTGAAAAACTTTTTTATTTATTGGACTAAAATATTGACCCCAAATAGGGCAGGAGAAACTGTCACATTTCTCTGGTTCCAGGCAAAAATATTTATTTATTTATTTATTTATGAGACGGAGTCTCGCTCTGTCACCCAGGTTGGCGGGCAGTGGCGCGATCTCGGCTCACTGCAAGCTCCACCTCCCAGGTTCACGCCATTCTCCTGCCTCAACCTCCCAAGTAGCTGGGACTACAGGTGCCTGCCACCACGCCTGGCTGATTTTTTGTATTTTTAGTAGAGATGGGGTTTCACTGTGTTAGCCAAGATGGTCTCGATCTCCTGACCTCGTGATCTGCCCACCTCGGCCTCCCAAAGTGCTGGGATTACAGGCGTGAGCCACCGTGGCCAGCAGGCAAAAATATTTATAGAAGAAAAATATAATCAAAATACCTATTTTTAATTGGATATTTGAATTTTACATCAGAAAATTTAATCTCTAATATAGTTATGTTACATTCTTATACCACAGTACAATACAAAAAATACAATTCTTACATTTGATTCTTGCTACCCCAACTCTTTCATTAATTTACCATGTCTTCCTGCCCTTTGTGAGGATTTGAGATTTCCTGCATTTTTTTCTGGGTACAAAGCAGTGACCTGAAGCATACAGACTTTTCAGAACAATTTGTCATTTTTCCATAATGGAGGAAAACAAGAGCAGAAAGTCCAGAACTTTAGAGTCAAGGGCAATAGAGAAATTCAGTCCAACCATAATATTACCAAATGGGAACAGACTAGAAGTGAAGATCTTATTAAAAAAATCTGAACTCAAGATTTCCTAAAGTTCTCTTACTTTTGTTTGCTGTTGAGTCACAAGGCAAGTCTCAAAATAACCTGCCTATGGGAGAAAATTACTAAGCCCCAAGAGCCCACTAGAAAGATGCAGGGAGGATCTATGTTGGGTGTACAGGCCAATAGCAACTTAGAGAATGGGACCCTCTGCCATACTGTGAGAAGAAAAACTACAAGATAAATGTGATACCCAGCTTATCAACTAGTATTTAATAACACCTTAAAAAATTCATACATCATAAATTACAGAAATAATAACCAATTAAGAACTTAATCATTTGTGAAGTAGAGCTATTGGTTCGTAGTTAAGTGCTTGGTAATTGTGTTGTTCGCTAATTAATTTTAAAAAATATGTATTTTTTGGCATCAACTATCTGCCAAGCAGTGTTCCAGGTGCTGGAGAGCAGTAAGAACAAAAATCTCTGCCCTTATGGAGTATATATTTTAGAAGGGAAAGACTAAATAAGCAGATCATGTCCTGGAGAAGGTGAAATTTGAGTGAATTTTGACAAGAGCTCAGAGCCCAATAATCCTGAGGTTTTTAAATAAAAAGAGTTCTATTGGCCAGGTGCGGTGGCTCATGCCTGTAATGCCAGCACTTTGGGAGGCAGAGTCAGGCGGATCATTAGGTCACGAGATCGAGACCATCCTGGCTAACATGTTGAAACCCCATCTCTACTAAAAATGCAAAAAATTAGCCAGGCATGGTGGTAGGCACCTGTAGTCCCAGCTACTCGGGAGGCTGAGGCAGGCGGATGGCGTGAACCCGGGAGGCTGAGCTTGCAGTGAGCCGAGATTGCCCACTGCATTCCAGCCTGGGCGACAGAGTGAGACTCCATCTCAAAAAAAAAAAAAAAAAAGAGTTCTATTGGCTGAGTGATTCTTATAATTCAGAACTTTATTTCATTTATTCTTACAACTTTCTAAAGGGTATTTTATTCCCTTTCTACAAATGAAGAAACTTTCAAAATCAAATAGCTAATCAATGATGGCTTCATAATAATTCACATGGAAACTTTACTTTAAAAGTGTAATTCAGGCAAAATTCATTCCATTAGAATTTGAGTGTTCATTCAGTATTAAGACAATTCATGAAACTTTTATAATGACACTCTACCTCTGCCTTCAATGAACTTTAATTAGTTTTGAACATAAACCTCTAATTATTTATGCATACCATTTTTAAATGCTTTCTAAATATGATGACATGTGATTTCAGAGCGGGAATAAACCTTAATAATTTTCTATTCCAGTTTTCTGTCCCCTTCCTTTTTTTTTTTTTTTTGAGATGGAATCTCGCTCTGTTGCCCAGGCTGGAGTGCAGTGGTGTGATCTCACACGCCTCTGGGGTTCACGCCATTTCCTGCCTCAGCCTCCGGAGTGGCTGGGACTACCGGTGCCTGCCTAATTTTTTTTTTTGTATTTTTAGTAAAGATGGAGTTTCACTGTGTTAGCCAGGATGGTCTCCATCTCTTGACCTCATGATGCGCCCGCCTCAGCCTCCCAAAGTGCTGGGATTACAGGCGTGAGCCACCACGCCCGATGCTTCCTTCACTTTTAACCAATGAAAAAAAGAAGGTAAAAAATATCCAAATATATGTATTTCCTTGTTAGTTACCTAAGACGGACTCAGGCCTTTTGATTTCCAGTCCACTGTTATTTATTTATTTCTCTTTCTTTTCATTTTTTTTGAGACAGAGTCTGGCTCTGTCACCCACAGTGGAGTGCAGTGGGGCGATCTCAGCTCACTGCAACCTCTGCCTTTAGGGTTCAAGCGATTCTCCTGCCTCTGACGCCCATAGTGCTGGGATTACAGGTGTGAGCCACTGCTCCCAGCCTTATTTTTTTTATAAAACTATTATGATTTAAAAAATAATCTTACCATTCTTTAATGTCCATAGTGATCATCAGTGATTTATTCTAATAACTTTTTCCATAGTACTCTGCATTTTGCATATATAATATATACAAGAAACCATTACAATAGTACAATAAAAAGTTAATAACTCAGTTCTCAAAGACTTATTAGGAATGTTCTTTGTTTCAGCATAACTTTGAACAGTGTATTTATTTAGAAAATATACAGATTTACACAACAGTGGATGATACCATCATGCAGGGTGTAGAGAAGATGGAATTAAGTGTCTGAGCCACATGGGAGAAGCAGCTCTCCGGCTCCTGCTGGTGTTTTTACAGAAGGTGTTGACAAGCTCTCATTTAGTACTGTCGCTGATCCTTGCCACAAAGGATGAAATGAACAAAAGAGAAGTGGCTTGTGCCAGTCACCTGAGCCAATAAATTGTTGCCTTAAAGAGCTGACTACAGGCCGGCCACGGTGGGCTCATGCCTGTAATCCCAGCACTTTGGGAGGCCAAAGTGGGCAGATCACCTGAGGTCAGGAGTTCGAGATCAGCCTGACCAACATGGAGAAACCCTGTCTCTACTAAAAATACAAAAGAAGCCGGGCATGGTGGCGCATGCCTGTAATCCCAGCTTGGTATGATCTCAACAGCACAGTAACAAAAGCGCAAGTACAGAAATGAAATTACATGAAACTAAAAAGCTTCTGCACAGCAAAGGAAACAACAGGGTGAAGAGACAACCTACAGAATGGAGAAAAAATATTTATAAACTATAGATCTGATAAGGAGTTAATATCCAAAATACATAAGGAACTCAACTCAATAGCTGGAAAACGACCCATTTAAAAATGGGCAAAGAACCTGAAAAGACAGTTCTCAAAAGAAGACATGCAAATAGCCAGCAGATATGTGAAAAAAAATCAACATCAGCAGTCACCAGGGAAATGCAAATTAAAACAACAATGAGATATCACCTAACACCTGTTAGAACGGCTATTATCAATAAGACAAAAGATAACAAGTTTTGGCAAGGATGTGGAGAAAAAGGAATTCTTGCATATTCTTGGTAGGAATGTCAATTAGTACAGCCATTATGGAAGACAGTATGGAGGTTCTGCAAAAAGTTAAAAATAGAACTACATATGATCCAGCAATCCTACTACTGGGCTTATATCCAAAGGATATGAAATCAGTACGTCAAAGAGATATCTGCACTACCAGGTTCATTGCAGCATTATTCACAATAGCCAGGATATAGCATCAACCTAAGCATCTATCAATGGTTGAATGGATAAAGAAAATGTGGTACATTTACACAAACAGCTGATCTCATAGAAGTAGAGAGTAGAATGGTGGTTACCAGGAGCTAGGGTGGTTGGAGAGACATTGGTCAAAGGATACAAAATTTCAGTTAAATAGGGGAAATTAGTGCAAGAGACCTATTGCACAACATAGTAACTATAGTTACAAGATTACAATTAATTTTGAAAAATGATAAGAGAATGGATGTAAAGTGTTCTTACCACAGAAATGGTCACTATGTGAGGTAATGCATATGTCAGTTAGCTAGATTTAGTCATTCTATGATGTATACATGCTTCAACACAGTATGTTGTACATGGTAAATACATACAATTTTATCTGTCAGTTGAAAAAAAAATCAATTGTAAAAGCAGGTGCTTGGAAAACATTTAGCTGGAAAGGTCTGATATGAGGTCTAACCCTTATACACTTAAAAACTCAACAACTGGCTGGGTGAAGTGGCTCACGCCTGTAATCCCAGCACTTGGAGAGGCCGAGGCGGGTGGATCATTTGAGGTCAGTAGTTCGCGACCAGCCTGGCCAACACGGTGAAACACCATCTCTACTAAAGATACAAAAAATTAGCCAGGCGCCGTGGCGGGAGCCTGTAATCCCATCTACTTGGGAGGCTGAGGCAGAAGAATTGCTTGAACCTGGGAGGTGAAGGTTGCAGTGAGCCGAGATGACAACACTGCACTCCAGCCTGGGTGACAGAGTGAAACTCCATCTCAGAAAACAAAACAAAACAAAACAAAACAAAACACAAAAAAACCCTCAACAACTGTATACTTTTGGTATTCAAGCTCATAAAAGCCTCATTTACTAGTCTACTGCTGGTAAGGATCAGGAAGGGAATATTAAGATTACCTTCATGATAATCACTCGTGGGTTGACACAGGAGACAGTAACATAGAAATTTTGTTACAACATTTCATATTTAAGCCAGATTCCCTGCCAGGATATTTTCTGCTTGAATTAATGAGGCAGGATTTGGTCATATCTTAATGAGTTTCATAAAGAAAAGAGTTCAAGCATTAGTGCAAACTGCCTTCTGACATTAAAATAAAACAAAGCAAACATGGGATTTTCACAAAGTTAAAAGCCTCCTGTGATGCACATTTTGGATTGTAGGAGACATTGATCCCAAAAATGTTTAACATAAAGCATGGTTAATTAAATGAAACGATTGAAAACTGTGAATACATGAAGAAGAAAGAATAAAATAATTTTGATGTTACCATTTCAACTACTATTTTTGATATAATTATTCTTGGCAAAATCATTCTTGAAAGTGGAAATGAGCGGGCCGACAGTATAGCAAGTAAGAGAAAGTCAATACTGGTGGCCTCCACTTGCTGATCCTCTGAGACTGCATCTTATAGTTCATAAAATCTGCTGAAGGTCACAATTGAGGTACAATGACTTGTGTCATTGTAGCAATGAGGGCTTCCCCAGGCCACAGCATCTGGGATCAAGGAACACATTTTGACTAAATAAACTATACAGAAGCCTGTTTTAGAATTTTATGCAAATATTAACCTCATTTTAAAACATGAGGAAAAAAATTACCCACATTTAGGGCTAATTTAGCTGTCAGGAATAGACCGTACAGTTGAAAAAAACATACGGTCTCATTTAAAAAGTTTCAGCAGAGACACAAAGGTACTAAAGGTGATATTCATCCTTCTTCATCACTGCTGCTCCAGGCATCTTCAAAGGCCGGATTTAATTGTGATTTTGTTGTAGTCTAAAAAAAAAAAAAAGAAAAAGAAAAAGGAAGATTCTGTTTTTTCTACTTCATAATTTTAGGCTCATAATAAAGTTACAAAATATATAGCAATTACATTATTTTGGAAGAAAATGTAAAACTGTTAATTTCAGAACAAAAATAATATAAGAAACAACCCATATACAATATAAGATAATGTAACTTCATTTTAAACAGACAATACCAGACTTTACCCAAACACCGTTTCCTTTAATCACCTCACAAATACATACAAACATACATACATACATACATACATACATATATTATGATGCTGCTATTTCTCAAGGTATTTCTCAACAACTCTTTGGAATTACCTGGAGAAAGTGGCACTCTGATATCCATGAGCTAAGACTGGACTCCAGGTGTACAGTCTGACCTGACAGCCCAAAATATCAATGTTGGCAACTCTTTAATTGTTTAGATGAAAATAACTTTTACAAATAAACAAATACCCAAATATGGAAAATAAGGTATTCAAGCTGAACAATACCATTTTTAGTCCAAAAATAATGTGGGTTATTAAGTAGTGATATTTATGTACTTATTTGTTATATTTGCTTATTTTATAGGTTGGTAGGGCAGTTCAGTAAAACATGCAAAACAGGTCAGAAATGGTAAGCTGTTTACTTTTTAATTTTTTATTTTTGAGACGGAGTCTTGCTCTGTCGCCCAGGCTGGGGTGCAATGGCCGGATCTCAGCTCACTGCAAGCTCCGCCTCCCGGGTTCACGCCATTCTCCTGCCTCAGCCTCCCAAGTAGCTGGGACTACAGGCGTCCGCCACCTCACCCGGCTAGTTTTTTGTATTTTTTAGTAGAGACGGGGTTTCACCGTGTGAGCCAGGATGGTCTCGATCTCCTGACCTCGTGATTCGCCCGTCTCGGCCTCCCAAAGTGCTGGGATTACAGGCTTGAGCCACCGCGCCCGGCCGGTAACATGTTTATAATCAGCACATAGGTTTCCCTCAGGGATTTGTCTGAAGGATAACATCTATCTAGATGATATTTAAAACAACAAAAAGGTGATTAGCAACTAGAGAAATTTTAATCATCTGTGGTATTTCAAATCAGTTCATTTTGGGGAAAACCGAATAGCTACTTCTGATTCTCTTGCAAATAACTAAAAGGGCTTATTTGGTCTCATTTTTAAAGTAACTGGGTATTATGAGCCAGGTTTGCTTCTTTTTGTGTAACTTTTACAACTGCTACAATTTTATTCAGATTTCAATTCCAATGCTGTATTAGCATCGAGACTACTGTTAAGTTATTTTAGATGTACTGCCTTTTATAACTTATATAAATTTTTTTTTTTCTTTTTTTTTTTGAGACGGAGTCTCTGTCGCCAGGGCTGGAGTGCAGTGGCCGGATCTCAGCTCACTGCAAGCTCCGCCTCCCAGGTTCACGCCATTCTCCTGCCTCCGCCTCCCAAGTAGCTGGGACTACAGGCGCCCGCGTCGCCCAGCCAGTTTTTTGTATTCTTTAGTAGAGACGGGGTTTCACCGTATTAGCCAGGATGGTCTCGATCTCCTGACCTTGTGATCCGCCCGTCTCGGCTTCCCAAAGTGCTGGGATTACAGGCTTGAGCCACCGCGCCCGGCCAGAAATTTTTTTAAGGGTAACCCCTACTGCATGTCTGAGAATGTTTATTTTCCTTTTGATGAATATAACTGTGAATCTTACAATTCGAACAATGAAAACAGTAGAAAAAGTTAAGTGTTCCCAGTAAATTTCCCAAGTATCAGCTAGAATAGTTGGAAAACAATATACTAATTTAGGCATTCTTTATTGTTAAACAGATTACATTATTAAACCTAATGTCGGCTATACTCCAAATGTCCAGATACAAAATTATTATTATTATTATTTGAGATGGAGTCATGGCATGATCTCGGCTCACTGCAACCTCTCCCTCCCAGGTTCAAGCGAGTCTTCTGCCTCAGTCTCCTGAGTAGCTGGGACTACAGGTGCGTGCCACCACACCCAGTGAATTTTTGTATTTTTAGTAGAGATGGGGTTTCACCATATTGGCCAGTCTGGTCTCGAACTCCAGACCTCGTGATCCACCAGCCTTGGCCTCCCAAAGTGTTGGGATTACAGGCGTGAGCCACGGCTCCCGGCCATGAAACTATTATTAAACCTCAGCTAACTACTCACCGATTTCTAGCCACAGTCCACTTATTTGCAACAGTTGTATACTGAAGTCTGTTTATTTATTCTTTCATCCAAACATTTACTGAATTTTCTGTCTTTTTGGGTTTTCAGTTTAACTTAAATTATGTTATTTAGTGAGAGTTTATTGAAAGACATCTTGTCATTAGGGGTTAGCTGACTACTCTTCCCTACTCTGTCTCTAGAAGCCTTTAACTTTGCCTTTGATAGCTACCAAAAATAGCCCTGGGAAAACACACACACACACACACACACACACACACACGTCCCTAGGTGGATAAGCCACACAAGGGCCATGCTTCCTAATCCTACTGTGGAAACCTAGTGTGTAACCTATTAAAAATTTTAATTTCAGTTGAAAATTCAACAGAAAAGCAAAATTACACTTCATTATATGTTATTTTTGTATGGTAAGCAAAGAAACAAATGAAAATCATAATCAGTTGCATATAAATTATTTCACTTTTCAGTGAAACAATGATATATGAATGCATTACAGTATTTTAGAAATATATTTTATTGCCAAAACAATCACATATAAAATATTATACTGGTAGTATGATAAAGCTGCAGTAAAAATGTGGTAGATGGATATGGTACACATTACCATTTGAGACCCACTGATCAAGTGTCACTGCTATTATTTCAGTTTTCTCTACATCTCCTCCTAGTGGACATCCAGTCTGTGCTTGAACATATTCATCTCTATCTCACCAGGTTGTCAGTTCTACTGATAGATAGTGTCAATGTTATAGAAATAATGAAGCATGAGTTTAGGGGGGACCTAGTTATGAGTTTAGAGAAGAAATAGAACCAAACTTAACATCTACAAGGATATTTCTTGATAACTTTCAAATTTCTGACTGGTAATTAGTGGCAAGCCTCAGGGTTGTTTGTTAGCAAGTACATCGACACAACTGGTATGTAAAACAGTTATACATTGTGTGAATGTCAAAACAAAGTAAGATTCTTAGAGAGAGGTCACGTGTAAACTGAATAAACCCACCCTATAGATCTCAGGCAGGAAAAGGTAATTAGGAGTTATAGATAGGCTTGTCTTGACCAGACCAGCTTTTAGAAAGTAGGGTCAAAAGGAAGCCAGATTCCTCAAAATATAATAAAAGAGTCTGCCAATTAAATAAACAGATTTATAGTTAAATACCACAAATCCTGTCCCTATCATCCAGTGTTCTTCCTTTCTTTAGACAGAATTAAATTCATCTTCTGCTTTGGATATCAGGAGAAACACCCCTAAGGGATTATATCTTGGTTGATGGGGAGGTAACTCTCATCTGAAGAATGCATTTGAAAGGAAACCTAAGAATAAGTTTGATTAGACAATTCTGATGTTTGGAAATATCATGAGCTTGTCCCAGATCATAAGTATAATAAATGGCAGAACTGGGATTCAAACCCAGTTTCCTGAAGCTAAAGACTAAGTATGTGTATGTATACGTGTGTGTGTTTTTTTTGTTTTGTAGTGTGGTACACTGCCTCCTTGGGAAATAAATATCAAATAAATATACTTATTTTATAGTTGGGATAAAAGCACTTTTAAACATGGCTTAAATTATAAACATACATGTAAGGAATAGGGTCTTCTGGACAGACTGTTCTACTGGGATCTGCATTATGATCACATTCATATATTCACAGGAATATATATTTACAGGAATGTTTCAAGCTAAAATTTTACGGGAATAACCTTAGCATATACCATTTTATATTAGTATGAGAATGACTGCTATCTTTAAATATATGAACATGACATTTTAAAAGGTAAGGTTTTATAGCACTAAAACAAATACAAAGGTCAATTTGATTTTTCTATATCTCTATGTGATTTTCTAACTTGTTTTGCTTAATTTCTCATATATACAAGTTTGTTTACACAAAGAGTTCAAACTATCACTATAATGACATAACAAGGAAATAAACCATCAGTCACATATTATCTTTTTTTTCTTTGAGTCAAGGTCTCACTCTGTCACCCAGGCTTTGAGTATAGTGGTGCAGTTGTGGCTCACTGCAGCCTTGAACTCTTGGGCTCAAGTGATCCTCCGACCTCACCCTCGTAAGTAGCTGGAACTAGAGGTGAAAGCCACCAAACCTGGCTAATTTTGTTTATTTTTTGTAGAGATGGGGTCTTTCTATGTTGCCCAGGCTGGTCTTGAACTCCTGGACTCAAGTGATTCTCCCACCTCAGCCTCTCAAAGTGCTGAGATTACAGATGTGAGCCACCACACCTGGCCATATATTATCTTTATGAATTAAACAATTTAGTATTCTTCTAACATCCTTTTCTATACATAAGTCACTATAGATTTATTTTTCATTCATTTTTAATGTTTTCATTTGGTAAATAAAATGTTAACTTCCTAACATGGCTTACAGTGTTATAACTTGGTTTTAATGTATACAGCAATTCCCAAAGAGCAGGACACAATCATTACATAATGAAATGTAAAATAAATGGCTAAATCTAATTATTTGACCATACTAAGCTTTATACAGAAGAATATTCTGACATCAAAAGCAGCTGTATGCTAAAGTTAATCAAGCCACAATAAACCAAATTAGACATGTGATAAAATCTGGAAGTATGCATATGGCATTGGCTGGCTACTTAAAGATTTATCAAAGTGTATTTTTTTCTCTTTCTTTGGATTAAGGACAAAAGAAAATAATTCACAGGTTTGCACTGCAGTAAACCTTAGCAGTTGAAAATTTAGGTATGAAATACATATTGTCAATAGCTCTGAGATGCTATCAACTACCTCTATACAAATTATATTTTCATGTGGTTTTTGACATAGTCCTAGTTTTATGAAGGAACTAAACACAGTATATGAAAATGTTTTCTGAATGTCAAAAGTGATTTACCAGTAAGTTTTCCTTCACCTCCATTTAAGATGCTTTTACTATGACTTGGTTAAGATTACCTTAAGGTATTTCTAACTACATTATCTATATTTCCAAATTAAAGAAATACACACACACACACACACACAGACACACACACACATATATATATATATATAAACATTGTTTTTAGACATTGCTTTTGGATTTTTTATATTGTAGAAATTAAGATAAATGAGGATGATTAAGAGTGCTTAGGAGAATAAACCTTGGTGGGACAGAAACCACCTTTAAATAGCCTGTATCTTCCAACTGCTTGGTGCAAAAGCTAAAAAAAAATACAGAGGCTATTACTTTAGATCAGGGACAATGGTCTTGTTCATCTTTGTTTACCTACTGCGTTTTTAAGGTCTTTATTTACACTGTCATGTTTATACTGATTTATTTTCTATGAAAGGCACTGTCAGACTGCTGGTAGGGGTGTAAACTGGTAAAATTTGACATGAGAATAAAGTCTTAAAAATGTCCGCTGGGAGTGGTGGCTCATGCCTGTAATCCCAGCACTTTGGGAGGCCAAGGCAGGTGGAACACTTGAGGCCAGGAGTTGAAGACCAGCCTGACCAACATGGTGAAACCCCGTCTCTACTAAAAATACAAAAATTAGCCAGGTACAGTGGTGGGCACCTGTAATCCCAGCTAGTTGGGAAGCTGAGGCAGGAGAATTGCTTGAACCCAGGAGGCCGAAGTTGCAGTGAGCTGAGATTGCACCATTGCACTCCAGCCTGGGTGACAGAGTGAGACTCCATCTCAAAAAAAAAAAAAAAAAAGAAAAGAAAAAAGTCATATATAATAATTAAGAGATAATTACACTTCTAGGAATCTATCTAAAGACATAGTCAGAAATATTAAGAATTTTTTAACAGATATTTACCTTGATATTTATAATAATCAACAGAAATGCCTCCAATGAGGTAAATATTTAAATTGTGTTTTATCAATGACAGAATATCATTAGAAATGTTTATACATAGTTATTAATGACATGAAAAAAGGTTTATTGTACAATATTTATTAAAAAAGTAAGATACCAAGTTGAATGTCCAACCATGATATGAACTATGTTAAAAAACATACGCATAGGAAAAAACAGTTATGAAACAAATCAAAATGTTAATATTGATTGATTTGAGGAATTTTATGTTCTTTTTATATTTCTCTGAATTTTCAAAATGTATTAAAACAGTCAAATTATTTTTACAGAAAATGCCAAGAAATGCTTTTTTGTTGTTGTTGTTTTGAGATGGGGTCTCACTACATTGTCCAGACTGGTCTTGATTTCCAGGCTCAAGTGATCATCTTGGCTCAGTCTCCCAAGTACCTGAGATAGGTGCATGCCACTGGCAAGAAATGCTTTCAAGTCTCTCTCATATAAAGGATCAAAACATTATTTCTTATGATTTAGAAGTCACTATACAATTTGTGAAAATAATGTTTACCTCATCATCATCAGGAACTGGTTCGTATAAGGATGGAACCCAAGCCAGAATGTTGCAGTCTCTGCTACCACTGTAAAGTTCCTACAACACAGAAGGCAAAGATGATATTGTGGATCAAGAGCTGATACCAAACTGAAATGAATTATACCATTTTTGAAATAATTAGGTCACAGTAATTAGTTTAATGCTATTTCTACTCCCTAAAGAAACTAGGTTGATGCTCTTTTTCCTTTGTTTGTTAGTCAAGCTTTGTTTTGTATTTAAAAATAGTATTAGCATTTGTCAAGCTTACTAATGGTGTGAAAATTTTACAAATACATCCCAAATCCTAGCAGTTTTATCAATTATAGTATCCATATATTTTTAATGTCAGAGAAAGAAAGAGTTTGTCTTTCTGTGTCCAAATAACTGAGCTTCAATAAAGACTTCAGTGAAGAAACCATATGAGCTTCTAAAACAGGCCAAGTTCTCAAAAAGTTTTATTTAACTTACAGCTGCCTAACTGGCTGCAATTCAACAGAAGAGCTTGAAGATGTATATTCCATGCCTGTTGATAAGTTTACTTCATAAGGGGAAGCTTGGGGTGATGCACAGCCTATGTCAATGTCTACGGATATGCTGTTTGCTTATGGCTGAACAATGCTCACGCCCCTTCCTCCCAAAAATCAAAGAAATATGTTATATTGGCTTTTTTCCTCTGCTGTTTTATACAATTTGTTTTTATTATTGTACATCTCAAAAACAATATGAGGCATGGTATAACTGTGTTTTTTATTTAAGGGTGTGGGAAAAGGGAAAATAAGATTATATATTTATAGAAAATGTAGATTTAAAAAATTGTTAGATATACATTATCAAATTTCCTAAATAAAACAACATTTTGTTGACTGTATTACAAAATCTATACTATATGGCTACACAAACTAGCTGATGCAAAAATATATATGTTCAGTGCCCTTGAGTAATTTTATTTCCCTGAGAAGGCCAGGTAATGCCCAAGATAACTTGGTCAGATAAGCTTATAGGGCAATTCACAATAAGTATTAACACACCCAGTGAAGACATAAAGGATATTCTGTAGATATTCAAGAAAGAGATATTGAAAGCAGCAACATTTAAATTAGAATGACTAATAAAGAACACTGAGATAGAAGGATTTACATTAAGCCTTGAAGTGTCTGTGATAGATGGAGGAGTTCGTTTGGGCAGTAAGATTTTCTTAAAAAATAAGCGCAAAATATAAGTTACAACTGCAGTCCAAAAGACTTTTTTTCCCCCTGAGTCATATGAGAGTAAGTTGCCAACATTAGGCCTTATTACTCTTGAATAATTCAGTGTATTTTTCCTGTGAACAAGGGTACTTTCCTTTGTAGTTACAAAGTAACCAACAAAATCAGAAAATTCATATTACTACCACCATCTAAAGACCCTATTCATGTTTCATCATTTGTTCCAATACTGTCCTTTATAGCAAAAGGGGCCAGTTAAAAATCACATCCTGCACTTAGTCGTCAAGTCTCTTCAGTTTTCAAGCTGGAACAGTTCTTCAGTCTCTGGCTTTTCTGACCTTGACAATTTTGAAGATATATACCAGTTACTTTGTAGAATGCCCTTCACATTTGGATTGTCTTATGTTTCCTCATGATTAAATCTGAGTGATCCAATTTGGCCAGGAATATCACAGAAGTGATGTCCCATAACTGGGATGCTAACTTAGATTATTTGATGAAGGTGATGTGTACCAGGCTTCTTCAGGTTAAAATTAATCTTTTTAGTTTTGTACTTCATATTTTGTAGGGTGAGACATTGAGATTATGTAAATATCTCATCCTCATCAAATTTTCAATTTATGAATTTACTTACTTATCCCAGCCTAGATTCATGAATTTCTATTCTCTTGCCCATGTTGGAGTGCAGTGCTGTGAACACAGCTCACTCAATCTCCTGGGCTCAAGCGATCCTCTTGCTTCAGCCTCCTGCACAGCTGGGACTACAGGCATACACCATCACACCTGGCTGATTTTTTTATTTTCTGTAAATACAGGGCCTCATTCTGTTACTTAGGCTGGCCTGGAACTCCTGGGCTCAAGTGATCCTTTCAACCTCCCAAGTGCTGGGATTACAGGTGTGAGCCACTGTGCCCAACCATTGGCACGATTTTAATCCATTCTAGGCACACGTATTAGATAAGCTCCAATTTGGTGGAAAGAAATAATTTGTGGTCAGAGTACCTGGGATGAAATTTCAGCTGTGTCTCTAAGTAACCTTAGACAAGAAAAGAGGGACAATATTTTAATAATTTCTTTGAATACAAATACATGTGTTATCAATAACTACTTGCAGGTTAGGGGCAAGTCATGTCACCTCTCTGGTGCTTTAGTTTTCTTCTCTCAGAACACTAAAAATGTTTAACAACTAGTATACACCTTCTTATTGACTAGTAAGAGATAATGGCCATAGGGTTGGAGTAGGGTCTTATAGGTCCTCTTTTAGTTGCTGGGTTAAGGTGAGGTCTAAGAGGTCCCAGGGAAGGGGCTGAGGCTGACGGTCACTTGGGGGGCTTGGTGCAGCAGCTGTTTACCAGCCAGTAGGATACATCAATATTTAAATATTTTAATAATGAATACTGCCATAATGGTATATACTGGCTAAAAAATCAGGTCTATATATCTTACAGCACAGTGTCAGGCACAAATTAGGCAATCAGTATTAAAGAATGAATGAATAGGAGATTCACAAAGTGATAGTCTCCTGGAGCTCTAATAATCCATAATTTTCATTCTATCAGTATTTAACTTACATGAGTTTCATTTTCCTTACCTACAAAACAGGGAAAATACCAACTATCTTGCAATGTTAGACTCATTTAAAGGAGTACATGAGGTAATTTGTGCAAATGTTCTCTGAAAAAATGAAAAATGATCTGCTCCATTGGTGAGGTGAAAAGGTCTGGATGTAAAACAAACAAAAGTCAGCGTATTTAAGAAATTATATAGGTTGTATTAACTTCAAAACCTCCCTTTATTAGCCATTGATAGAAAATAAGAATAGATCATTCACACATACATAAACCAACATATACAAATTATATTTCATAATTAAATGCCTGTATTTCATTTCTTACCCAAAAGATTGTTTGCAAGAAATTATTTTAATTCACCACAGGTTTTCAATTGTTAAATCAATGAAGGTCATATGCAAAAGAAAGTGAATTCATACCAATCAAGTTGCACAGTATTATATTGATTCATTCATATATTGTATGCCATCTAAAAATCTAGACTATGCTAGTCTCTATTAAATAAATCCTACTACAAATGTGGATTAAAAGTATAACTCCTCAGAATGAAATCATAATTTATTCTTTTACATATAACTGGTATGGCAAGCTAGCTAGCTGAACCTTTTAAATTCCTGTATCATTCTTACCTGGAAATTTGACTGAAATACACAGCAGTCAACAGTTTTATAATGTCCCTTAAGCATAGTTATCTGTTCTCCCGAGTAAACTGTATAAACAGCAATGGTGCTACCATATGGTACAAAAACAAATTCTGAACTGCAGCCACAGGAGACAGTGAATTTCAATCCTTTTTTACTGTTATTACAAACTTTTCCATAGTTCACCTGTAGGATTAAAATCATAAAGTTACTCATCTCTTAAATCTGAATTTAAAAGACAACAAAGACTAGGAGAAATACTTAAAATATTATGCTATAAAAAGGGCTCTTTTAAATTTAAGGAAAACGTTCAATGTTGACAGAACAAGGACCAATGACATGAATGTACATTTAACAAAAGAGGAAATGCAAATAGTAAAAAACCACAAGGGTAAATGTTTACTTTTCAATCTTAATAGAAGTAAAATACAGACTTCAACCTTGAAGAATCATTTTAGAGCATTTACCAAAAAATTTAAAAAATGTTAAGACATTAAATACTGGTACAAGCGAGGTAAACATGTTGGTGGCAGTGTAATTTGGTTATTCTTTCTAAAAGGGCAAATGGTTTATTAATGCTCTTTCTTTTCAAAAGAATAATACTGCTTCAAAAGAATATCCCCCAAGAATATTTTTTGGGGGTAATACCCCCCAAAACCATTCTTTTCAAAAGAATGGTATTTTTTTGGGGGGGAGGGGGTTATATTCTTTTCTTTTTTCCTGCTGATACTTCTTTTATTTCTGTTATAAAACAAACAGAGTAGGGGTTAAATAAAGGGTATTGAGTTTGTCAGCTCCAGTCTCTTGGGGCTCTTTTTCCTGGAGAGAGTGCAGAGAACAGTGGGAAGAAAGAAACATAGTTGTGGAAGGGTTCTTTTAATGCGCAGATGCTTCAAGGAGAACCAAACTATTTCATTGGTAATCCCCCGTCCCATTGGAACTGGTGCTTGGATCGGAAGGGAAGTGAGATCAGACAGTTAGTCATCAACACCACCATCAACATTGCCAGAGAGGTTGACAGCAGACATCATGGAATCAAGACAGCTCCCTGGCGATTTTATCTGCACATTTCTGCGTATTCTTCTTATTCTTTAGGGAGGATGCCAGAGCCTGGCCCTGTTTTAGGGAGTCCATCTCCATGATCCTCTGCAATACTGGGCAGCAGTCCACTGGGCACACATCCACTTCACTGTTGTTTTTAGGGTGGTCATCCACATTGAGTTTAGCCCCACCCCTTCTGATGACGATTCGGATTGGTGCAACACCCAGTGAGATCTCCGATCTTATACTTGGTGGCTTTATTTTCAATGGCATCTGCTATTTTCATCATTGGATAATGGAGCAACTTGATCTCCACTTTGAGTGGGTCCATGTCACCCAACACCTCATCAGATTCTCCAGTGGCCAAGCATTCCATGGTGTCTTCATTGACCTGCTCAGTATTCTTGATGTGAAAGACCTTGGTCATTTCCTTAATGATCTCAGCGCTGAGACAGGCAGGCAGAGTGTGAGTGGGTGGTGGTGGTTATAGAAGCTGATCTTCCCGCTCATCCAGTCAGCTAGGACAGCTTTGGCGGCCTGCTCCTGACTGCCTAAGTCTCTCTTCTCCCCCACATGGTGCGCCACTGCCATCAGAAAGTGCTCAGTGGTCTGGTACCCAGAGAGGAGGTAATAGTTGGAAATCTCCAGGTTGCAGCTCTGCAAGATGGTCTCCACTGGGGTTACCGGGTCTGCCAGCCTCTGCACGTGGATGCAACTATGCAGAATGGTGCCCACCTCGGAGCTGGGCCCTGGGACAATGGCTAGAGCATCCAGCAGCCAGATGAACTTGCCTAGGTAGACCTCCTGCATCAATTTCGTGACCCCAGGAACGGCTCCCACACAGTATGCATGGCTGTGCTTCAGGCTATTAATCAGGCTGCTCTTCCCAACATTGGGAAGGCCCACAACACCCATACTGATGTGGGTGCGCACTTCACCAAGGTGGCAATAGTTCCCCAGAACCCTCATGAGGTTTTCAGCTCCAAAGCTGACCTGATGCTGGGTCCTGGCCTTGAAAGCCACAGTTGGCAACTCTTTCTGAAGGTAATCCAGCCACTTCACAACCTCCTTGGGGTCCAGGTCAATCTTGTTCAAGACCATGACCAGCTTCTTGTTGCCTTCTGCCCATAGGACAGCCTCCTCCATTTGGAAGCAGCAGCAGCCTAATGGGTCTCTGGCATCCAAGACTTCCAGAATCACATCAGAGTATTCTACCACCTTACGGAACTCCTTGTAATAAGCCTTCCTCGTGGCCTCGTCATCCAGCTGAGGAAACATATTTAATTCCTGCAAAACTTCCTCCTTACACTCAAACTCCTCCTGGCGTGTTAGGATATCCTCACAGTAGCTCTTGATAGACCTGCGTTTTTGTCTTTCTTCTTCCTGGGCAGTTTGCTTCTCCCTCATCTCCTCAACTCTCTTCTTCTTTAATTCAGCCTCTTGATTGGCATGATCATTGGAATGAACAAACTGAGGAGCAGAGGGCACTTTGGAGGTTGCTTTCTTCCCATTTCGTTTTGCAGGCTTCTTACAGCCCTTGGAACTTTTACCTGGCTTTTCATTTTTTGTTTCTAAGTTTCATCACGATCACCAGCTTGAAAGCAGATAGGCTCAAATCTGCTTGCTCTCTTCCTACACTTCCGACGGGGATCTGAGAAGACAGGGTAACAGATGTTCTTGCACTGCTAGGGTCCAGACTTTGGACTTCCAGATGCCAGCCTGGCGGTGTCCGACTCTGCTGGTGTCTCCCTTATCTTTAGAGTTAAAAAGTTTTTCATACACACAACATAAAATTTACCATCATAACCATTTTTAATGGTACTCAATGGCGTTAAGTACATTCATGTGCAACTCTCATCGCTATCCATCTCTAGAACTCTTTTCATCTTGCAAAACTTTACCCATTAAACAGCAAAGATATTCTTACCCCCTGACCTGGTAATTGCTCCTGTGAATTTATCTTTTGTTATTGTTGTTGTTGAGACGAAGTCTCGCTCTGTCGCCCAGGCTAGAGTGTAGTGGTGCGATCTGGGCTCACTGCAAGCTCTGCTTCCCAGGTTCACGCCATTCTCCTGCCTCAGCCTCCCGAGTAGCTGGGACTACAGGCGCCCACCACCATGCCCGGCTAAGTTTTTGTATTTTTAGTAGAGATGGGGTTTCACTGTGTTAGCCAGGATGGTCTCGATCTCCTGACCTGGTGATCTGCCTGCCTCAGCCTCCCAAAGTGCTGGGATTACAGGCCTGAGCCACCGCACGCGGCCGGGAATTTATCTTAAGGAAATAATTAAATAGCAAAAGTTATATGCCCAGAGGAATTCTATCCAGCATTATTTAGAATGGGGAAATAACTGAGAATAGGTGTATATTCCTAATGTCATATTAATTTTATGATTTATATAAATCATAATTATGAAACTTATGCAGAAAACAGGGATAAAGGCTAAGTGTAAAAAAGCACAGACCATAAATAGTTTGCACACTGTAGTTTTACCTTTAAATAAATAATTATGTATTTGGGACAAAAATTAAAATTCTACACTTGTACTCCAAAGGTGTAGTGTGCAGGCTCAGTAGTGTGAGCATCACCTGAAACAGTCAGACATGCAGACTTCCAGGCCCCACCCCAATCCTACTGAAAATCATCTTCATTTTAACAATATCCCTAGGTAATCTGTATGCTCATGCAAGTTTGAGAAGCTTTGGGCTAAATAAGTTGATGGGTTTACTTCCTGATAATAATTTTGATAAAAAGCTTGGGATGAGTGTAAAACCAGTAACTAATCATTTGGGAATCATGATCATGCATATCAACAAAATCCATTTGTCGTCACGACTAATACTGAAGTTTAAATAGTGATTTGTCGGCCGGGTGTGGTGGCTTACGCCTGTAATCCCAGCACTTTGGGAGGCCAAAGCAGGCTAATCACAAGGTCAGGAGTTCAAGACGAGCCTGGCCAAGATGGTGAAACCCTATCTCTGATAAAAATACAAAATAATTAGCCAGGCATGGTGGCAGGTGCCTGTAATCCCAGCTACTCAGGAGGCTGAGATAGAGAATTGCTTGAACCCGGGAGGCAGAGGTTACAGTGAGCCTAAATGGCACCACTGCACTCCAGGCTAGGTGACAAAGTGAGGCTTTGTCTCAAAAAAAAAAAAAAAAAATAATAATTTCTTTTCCCCCAAAGGTTAGATGGGAGTGTGTGTGTGTGTGTATGTGTATATATGTATGTGTATATATACATATGTGTATATATGCATTACATTTATGTGTATATGTATATACATATATGTGTGTGTATATGTATATATGTATGTGTATATATATACATATATATCCCTTCTCTTTATAGTTAAACATTTTTTCATACACATAACGTGTGTTCCAGAATCACATGAGAGTATTCTACCAACTTACGGGACTCCTTGTAATAAGCCCTCCTCATGGCCTTGTCATGCAGCACACATATATATGTGTATGTATACACATACACATACACACAAATAAAAGCCCTGAGGTCAAAATGGATATATGCTAATAATCTATGGATACTATACTTGGCTTACTTTCCCTTTAGACTAACTTGGGCCAGAAATGGGTACATGCATTTAGCTACCTCATGGCAACAGCAGTATAGCGGGTTAAATATTAAACTTATATTCGGCAGATTTGGGTTTTAAACACTCATCTTTCTTTTGTCCCTTATGAATAATGATTTAACCACTTCATTTCATTCTTCTTATCTGTTAAACAGAGTTAACATCATTTACTTAGAGTTTTTTTATTGTGAAAAAGCAAATGAAATAATCCATATGAGAGCACCTGGAACAAAGATATTCAGTAAGTTCCTAGATTAATTCCTATACATGTTTAAAAGTATAACATTCCCTCATCTGTGTTTTCTGATGCTACATGTGCAACAATTTGCACAATGATATGGGGGTGGGGTGATGAAGAAAAAATACAAAACAGTTTTCAACTAGTATTTCACTGGTCCCCCTGGAAAAATTATAAACTGCTAGACTGTGATGGGCTTATTCACATTTGTTTTATCAGGACACCTAGCTACAACACCTATATTCTTCCCAGTATACCACATTCCTTTCCAAATATGAACTGGGAAGTGTTGAATGAGGTATGAATATTGAACCAGTGCATTAACTTTTGTCTTGTCCTTAGGGTTTCTTCCTCCAATCCATTCAACTTAATGTCATATTAATATTTCCTTTTTTTTGAGATGGAGTTTTCACTCTTCTTGCCCAGGCTGCAGTGCAATGGCATGATCTTGGCTCACTGCAACCTCTGCTTCCCAGGTTCAAGCAATTCTCCTGCCTCAGCCTCCGAAGTAGCTGGAATTACAGGCATGCGCCACCATGCCTGGCTAATTTTGTACCTTTTAGTAGAGACAGGGTTTCTCAATGTTGGTCAGGCTGGTCTTGAACTCATATTAATCTTTTTTGTTTGAGATGGAGTTTCAGTCTTGTTGCCCAGGCTGAAGTGCAATGGCATGATCTTGGCTCACAGCAAACTCCACCTCCCAGGTTCAAGTGATTCTCCTGCCTCAGCCTCCCGAATACCTGGGATTACAGGCATGTGCCACCACGCCCAACTAATTTTGTATTTTTAGTAGAGACAGGGTTTCTCCATGTTGGTCAGGCTGGTCTTGAACTCCCGACCTCAGGTGATCTACCCGCCTTGGCCTCCCAAAGTGCTGGGATTACAGGTATCAGCCACCACCTGGCCTTCATATTATATTTCTAAAGCAACATCGTGATCAAATCATTTGTGGGTTCAAAAACTGTCAAAATCTTTCCAATGCCTATGGAATGAAGTTCAAATAACAGATTAAGGAAGGGAGGGATTTACCATTTATTAAGTGCTTACTATGTCACACACTGTGCTAGGTAATTATCTAAGAACCCTATTTTATGAACATAAATGCTTATCATAAAGAGTGGTATGTTAAACATTATTATGAAAGTCTTGAGGCACAGGCTACTTTAAGATACGATGTCTTAAAAGTGGCATTTAAGGCAGGCTTTGAAAAGATTTTGATAGGGGAAGAGAATTTTGTGGACTTGGGATAGGATGATGGCAAATCCAGTTCCCTTATATTAATATGTGTTCCTTTTGTTGCCCCAGGAAAGATACATATCTAGTCACTAAGTGAATACCTATGTTGATGCAGAGACTACATCATAAGGCAGCTCATTTTACTGTCAAACAAGTACCAGCATAATAATTAACAATACTGACATACAGCATTTACTGAATGTCAACATTTGCTGTACCAGATAATGTGCTAAGTGTTATACAAATGTTATTGCATATCCTCAGCACAATAGGAATATGATGAGATAGGCATTACTACACAAAAACAAAACACTTAGAAAAGCTAAATAATTTGATTAAGGTCTCTTGGCTAGTGAATAACTGAACCTAGACTACATCAATTAGAAATCACTGTGCCGTATTGTTGTAAATGATTTTTCTTTCATTCCGTGAAGTGATCATCACAGTACCTTACAATACAAGTGAGCACAGGATATTCTGGGAGCATCTAAGCTAGACTGGAGGAATTAAAAATAGAAGAGTCTTGAAAGCTAAGAAGCCGCTAGGACAGGAAGAAGAAGAGGGGTATGCTAAAGCAAACGTAACAGTCTATGCAGCAGAATGAAAGGATGAGGGAACATGGTATATTTAAAGACTGCTAAGTAGTCCAAAGTCAGGGGAAAAAATGGTAAAGTTGTAAGACATAAAGCTGGTAATCTAGAAGGCACTGCTTAGTAAAGTCTTACACTCAAAAGACAAAGGCATTCAGTTTTAATAACCTGAAAATACTGGGGAACTACTGAGAATTTTCCCCTGGGATTTGAGTCTGGGAAAAATTAAAAGGATGTTAGAGTAATGAAATAAAGAGATAACCCCAACAGTGAGGCTGGAAGGGATGACAGATAAAAAAAAAATTGAGAAGGAAGAATTAATAGTTGGGATGAGGGACAGGAAAGAATAAAGAATAGACTCATAGGGTGACTGATAAAACCAGTAACTAAAATAGTAAACATCAGAATACCTACTTTTTAAATTTTAGGCTTTTTTCCTCTAATCCATCCTGCAAGTTAATATCATATTAATCTTTCTAAAGCAATGCTGTTATCAAATCACTTGTGGGCTCAAAAATTGAAGATGTTTTTTCTTTTCTTGTGCCAAAACCTGTTACTTTGTGAAGTTTCCTGGTAGACACTTGTTCTGTACTCTATGGCAATGGTCTCCAGAGGGTGGTTCACATACCTCAGGGAGTTTACAAGGTATGAGGGGAAAAAATGTGATTTTTATCCAAAAATTAAGAGATTTTACTTTATTAAACATATTGACTCACAACAGAATTTCCACATAATTTAGAAATAACTATACATATATCAAAAGTGTATACATATACTTAAAAAAGGTTATAGTAAAGATACTATTACTAAAGCAACAATATATAATAAAAACAGTTACCATTTATGGTACACCTATTATTTAGCAGGTACAATACTACTCTTTATTTACCTGTGTTTTACCCTTACAACTGAATTTTAGGTAGACAATATTCCCAATTTACAGGGTGAGAACACTGAAACCCTGACAGGTCTTTCATGATATCAGCTTAAATAACTGCCTAATGCTCTCAATTACTACATGGAAGGAGAAAGAAGCAAGAGGGTGCAAAAGGACTCTCCAGTGATTGTCCCCCTGCAGAAACATCAATTTGAACTATCCACGTAAAAGCTTCACAAGAGCTAATGAAACCAGATGAGACATCATAGTACCTGACTATAGCTTACCCGCATTACCCCTTCCACAACTCCAGGCAGCACAGCATGGAGAGTGATACTATCTGCTTGCGGGAAACAGGGGTAAGTAAGCATAGGACTTTGTCTTAGACCCCAATACCATGCCTACCACAATAAAACCCAGCAATAGACAGATCCCCACAGCCTCTGACTCTAGGCCAGAATGCATGGACTAAGTCTTAGACCCATCCTGGTGCGGCATGGGAACCAGTATTCCCTGTGAAATGGACTCAAGTTGTGGACTGCATCATCAAAGGCCAACTACACTGGGCTTGGCCTCCAAATAACCCACGTTAACAGGCAGGTCTCACCAACTGCCAGCTTCAAGGACACTTCAGTGATGGGCAAGCCTCAGTGGCCATGGGTTTCAGGTGTGCCTCAGCACTGTGCCAAGTCATGGTAGTCCTGGGCATAGGGCACCCTATAGTGCTACCATTGTCAAGGGCTTAGGGATGACACCAGATGAACAGCCCAGAATCTCTGGACAGGCTTATTGTTGAAGGATATTCCCAGACAAAGCCAGACTGGAAAGAATAAAATAAGTATCTACTTCTTTAATGTTCAGGCATTGATGAATGACCACAAGGATGAAGAGCAATCTGGGAAACATGATGTCACCAAAAAGACAAAATAAGATGCCAGTGACTGGCCCTAAAGAAATGAAGATATAGGAAAGGTCTGATAAAGTATTCAAAAATAGCTGTTTTAAGGAAGCCTATGAAACTTCAAAACAAAACAAACCAAAAAACAGAGAAACCATTCAATGAAATTAAGAAAACAGTAAGTGACTGGAATGAGAAATTTAACAGAGATTAAAATAATTAATTGTAAAAAAATCAAAGAGAGATCTTGGACTGATACATGCAATAAACAAAATAAGAAATGCAATACAGAGCATCAATAGCAGAACTGATGAAACAGAAGAAAGAGTCTGTGTGCTTGAAGACAGGTAAAAAAGAAAAAATAATGATGAAAACTTACAGGACTTAAGGGATGGCATCAAAAGAGCAAACATATGTGTTATTGGGAGTAAAGTAGAGGATGATAAAGGGGATAGAAAGATTATCTAAAGAAATAATAGCAGAAAACTTTCCAAACTGGGAGAAAGATACAAATATTCAAGTACAAGAAGGTCAAAGGTATCTTTTCACATTCAATGCAAATAAAGATTAAAGACAAAGAGAGAATCCTGAAAGTAGCAAAAAAAGCAAATAACATATAATGGAGTTCTAATACGCTTAGCTGCAGACTTCTCAGCAGAAACCTTAAAGGCCAGGAGATAATGGGATGATATATTTAAATTGTTGCAAGAAAAAAAAAATTGCCAACCAAGAATCCTGTACCAAGAAAAGTTGTTCTTCAGAAATGAAGGAGAGATAAGACTTCCAGACAAACAACATCTGAGGGAGCTCATCACCACCAGACCTGTCTTACAAGAAATGCTAAGGAAGTTTAAGCTGAAAGAAAAGGATCCTTATGTATAACACAAAAACATCTGAAAGTATTACATTTACTAGTAAAACTACACAGTTATATTCAGAATAATCTAATACTGTAATGGTGGTGTGTAAATCTCATATCTTTAGCATAAAGGTTAAAAGACAAAACTATTAAAAATAATAATCACTACAATAATTTTTTGTAAGATATGCAATATTAAAAGACGTAAACTGCCACACCAAAATTGAAAATATGAGGTGGGGAAAGTAGAGTTTAAGTGCAGAGTTTGTGTGTGTGCGTGTGTGTGTCTGTGTGTGTGAGATCAGAGTAAAGTTGTTATCAGCTTAAAATAGCCTGTTATAAGAAGTTTTTTATAAACCTTGTTGTAAATACAAAGCAAAAACCTATAATAGATTCACTAAAAACAAAAAACAAGGAATGAAAACACTATTAGAGAAAATCACTTAAACACAAAGGAAGACATTAAGAGAGGAAGAAAGAATCTACGAAACAACTACAAAACAATGAAGAAAATGGTACCAGTAACTCCTTGCCTATCAATAATTAACTTAAATATAAATAGATTAAATTCTTCAATCACAAGACATAGAATGATTAATGGATAAGAAAACAAGACCAATGTATATGCTGCCTACAAGAGACTCACTTTACCTTTAAGGGTACATACAGACTGAAAGTAAAGGTAGGAAAAAAAAATTCCACGCTAATGGAAACCAAGAGAGCAGGATAAGCTATACTTAAATACATAAAATAGACTTTAAGTCAAAATGGTAAAAAGAGACACTGAAGGTCTTTACATAATGATACAAAGATCAACTCGGCAAGAAGATATAACAATTGTAAATACATATGCTTTCAATATTGGATCACTTAAATATATAAAACAAATATTAATAGATCTGAAGGGAGAGATAGACTGTAATGAAATAACAGGAGACTTCAACACCCTACTTTTGGCAATGGATAGATCACTCTGACATATAAAATCAACAAAGACACATAAGATTTAATATAAAATCAACAAAGACACGTAAGATTTAAACTCTACTCCAGACCAAATGAACCGAACAGACACATACAGAACATTCCATCCAACAGCTGAAGATACGCATTCTTCTTAATTGACTATAAAACATTCTCTAGGATAGATCCTATGTTAAGCCATAAAACACAGCATAACAAATTTAAAAAGATGGAAATAATAACAAGTATTGTCTCAAACCACAATGATATAAAACCAGAAATCAACAACAGGAAGACCTCTGAAAAATTCACAAGTACACGAAAATTAAACAACATGCTCTTGAAGAAGCAATGGGTCAACGAAGAAATTAAAAGAGAAATTTAAAAATTTCTTGAGAAAAATAAAAACAGAAACACAGCTACCAAAACCTATGAGATACAGCAAAAGCAGTTCTAAGAAGGAAGTTTATAGCAATAGATGTCTATATGAAAAAAAGGCCTCAAATACAACCTAATGTTGTTATCTCAGGGAACTACAAAAGCAAGAGCAAAGTAAACCCAAAATTAGTCCAAGAAAGGAAATAACAAATATCATAACAGAAATCAATAAAATACAGACTAGACAAATAATATAAAAGATGAAGGAGATTTGTGAGAGAGGTGGCACCAAGATGGCCGAATAGTAACAGCTCCAACCTCCAGCTCCCAACATGAGCGACACAGAAGGTGGGTGATTTCTGCATTTCCAACTGAGGTACTGGGTTCATCTCACCGGGGCGTGTCAGACAGTAGGTGCAGGACAGTGGGTGCAGCCTAAGGAGTGAGAGCCGAAGCAGGGCAAGGCATTGCCTCACCTGGGAAGCACAAGGGGGAAGGGAATTCCCTTTCCTAGCCAAGGGAAACTGTGACACACAACAACTGGAAAATCAGGTCACTCCCACTCTAATACTGCACTTTACCAAGGGTCTTAGCAAACAGCACATCAGGAGATTATATCCCACACCTGGCTCAGAGGGTCCAACGCCCATGGAGCCTCCCTCATTGCTTGCACAGCAGTCTGAGATCTAACTGCAAGGCGGCAGCGAGGCTGGGGGAAGGGCGCCCACCATTGCTGAGGTAAACAAAGCAGCCAGGAAGCTCGAACTGGGTGGAGCCCGCCACAGCTCAAGGAGGCCTGCCTGCCTCTGTAGACTCCACTTCTGGGGACAGGGCATAGCCAAACAAAAGGCAGCAGAAACCTCTGCAGATGTTAATGTCCCTGTCTGACAGCTTTGAAGAGAGTAGTGGTTCTCCCAGCATGGAGTTTGAGATCTGAGAACGGACAGACTGCCTGCTCAAGTGGGTCCCTGACCCCCGAGTAGCCTAATTGGGAGACATCACTCACTAGGGGCAGACTGATACCTCACACTTCACACAGCCGGGTACACCTCTGAGACGAAGCTTCCAGAGGAATGATCAGACAGCAACATTTGCTGTTCAGCAATATTCACTCTTCTGCAGCCTCTGCTGCTGATATCCAGGCAAACAGGGTCTGGAGTGGACCTCTAGCAAACTCCAACAGACCTGTAACTGAGGGTCCTGACTGTTAGAAGGAAAACTAACAAAAAGAAAGGATATCCACACCAAAAACCCATCTGTACGTCACTATCATCAAAGACCAAATGCAGATAAAACCACAAAGATGGGGAAAAAGCAGTGCAGAAAAGCTGAACATTCTAAAATCAGAACGCCTCTCCCCCTCCAAAGGAACACAGTTCCTCGCCAGCAATAGAACAAAGCTGGTTGGCGAATGACTTTGACGAGTTCAGAGAAGAAGGCTACAGATGATCAAACTTCTCCGAGCTAAAGGAAGAAGGACGAACCCAGCGCAAAGAAACTAAAAACCTTGAAAAAAGATTTGATGAATGGCTAACTAGAATAACCAATGTAGAGAAGTCCTTAAACAACTTGATAGAGATGAAAACCATGACACGAGAACTACACGATAAACACATACGCTTCAGTAACCGACTCAATCAACTGGAAGAAAGGGTATCAGTGATTGAAGATCAAATGAATGAAATGAAGAAAAGAAGTTTAGAGAAAAAAGAGTAAAAAGAAATGAACAAAGCCTCCAAGAAATATGGGACTACGTGAAAAGACAAAATCTGTATCTGATTGGTGTACCTGAAAGTGATGGGGAGAATGGAATCAAGTTGGAAAACACTCTGCAGGATATTATCCAGGAGAACTTCCTCAACCTAGCAAGGCAGGCCAACATTCTAATTCAGGAAATAAAGAGAACGCAACAAATATACTCCTCGAGAAGAGCAACTCCAAGACACATAATTGTCAGATTCACCAAAGTTGAAATGAAGGAAAAACTGTTAAGGGCAGCCAGAGAGAAAGGTCGGGTTACCACAAAGGGAAGCCCATCAGACTAACAGCGGATCTCTCAGCAGAAACTCTAGAAGCCAGAAGAGAGTGCGGGCCGATATTCAACATTCTTTTTTTTTTTTTTTTTTGAGGCGGAGTCTCGCTCTGTCGCCGGGACTGGAGTGCAGTGGCCAGATCTCAGCTCACTGCAAGCTCCGCCTCCCGGGTTTACGCCATTCTCCTGCCTCAGCCTCCCGAGTAGCTGGGACTACAGGCGCCCGCCATCTCGCCCGGCTAGTTTTTGTATTTTTAGTAGAGACGGGGTTTCACCGTGTTAGCCAGGATGATCTCGATCTCCTGACCTCGTGATCCGCCCGTCTCGGCCTCCCAAAGTGCTGGGATTACAGGCTTGAGCCACCGCGCCCGGCCTCAACATTCTTAAAGAAAACAATTTTCAACCCAGAATTTCATATCCAGCCAAACTAAGTTTCATAAGTGAAGGAGGAATAAAATCCTTTACAGACAAGCAAATGCTAAGCGATTTTCTCACCACCAGGCCTGCCCTACAAGAACTCCCGAAGGAAGAACTAAAATGGAGAGGAACAACCGGTACCAGCCACTGCAAAAAACATGCCAAAATGTAAAGACCATCGATGCTAGGAAGAAATGGCATCAACTAATGAGCAAAATAACCAGCTAACATCATAATGACAATATCAAGTTCACACATAATAATATCAACCTTAAATGTAAACGGGCTAAATGGTCCAATTAAAAGACACAGACTGGCAAACTGGATAAAGAGTCAAGACCCTTCAGTTTGCTGTATTCAGGAGACCCATCACACATGCAGAGACATACATAGGCTCAAAATAAAGGGATGGAGGAAGATCTACCAAACAATTGGAAAACAAAAAAAGATAGGGGTTGCAATCCTAGTCTCTGATAAAACAGACTTTAAACCAACAAAAATCAAAAGAGACAAAGAAGGCCATTACATAATGGTAAAGTGATCAATTCAACAAGAAGACCTAACTTCTAAATAGATATGCACCCAGTACAGGAGCACCCAGATCCATAAAGCAAGTCCTTAGAAACATACAAAGAGACTTAGATTCCCACAAAAAAAATTTTTTTTTTTTGAGATGGAGTCTCACTCTGTCGCCCAGGCTGGAGTGCAGTGGCCAGATCTTGGCCACCCCATCAAAAACTAGGCAAAGGATATGAACAAACACTTCTCAAAAGAAGACATTTATGCAGCCAACAGACATATGAAAAAATGCTTGTCTTCACTCACCATCAGAGAAATGCAAATCAAAACCACAATGAGATACCATCTCACACCAGTTAGAATGGCAATCATTAAAAAGTCAGGAAACAACAGGTGCTGGAGAGGATGTGGAGAAATAGGAACACTTTCACACTGTTGGTGGGACTGTAAACTAGTTCAACCATTGTGGAAGACAGTGTGGTGATTCCTCAAGGATCTAGAACTAGAAATACCATTTGACCCAGCCATCCCATTACTGGGCATATACCCAAAGGATTATAAATCATGCTGCTTTAAAGACACATGCACACGTATGTTTACTGCGGCACTATTCACAATAGCAAAGACTTGGAACCAACCCAAATGTCCATCTGTGACAGACTGGATTAAGAAAATATGGTACATATACACCACGGAATACTATGCAGCCATAAAAAAGGATGAGTTCATGTCCTTTGTTGGGACATGGATATAGATGGAAACCATCACTCTCAGCAAACTACTGCAAGAACAGAAAACCAAACACTGCATGTTCTCACTCACAGGTGGGAATTGAACAATGAGAACACTTGGACACAGGGTGGGGAACATCACACACTGGGGCCTGTTATGGGGTGGGGGAAGTGGGGAAGGATAGTATTAGGAGATATGCCTAATGTAAATGTTGAGTTAATGGGTGCAGCACACCAATACGACACATGTATACATAAGTAACAAACCTGAACGTTGTGCACATGTACCCTAGAACATAAAGTATAATAAAAAAAAAAAGTTGAAGGAAATGAAGAGTTTTTTTTTGAAAAGAGAAATAAAATTGACAAACCTTTAGTGAGACTAACTAAAAAGAAAAAAGAGAGTAGATAAAATCACAGATAAAAAAGGAGACATTACAACTGATACCAGATACACTTCAGAAATACAAGGGACCATAAGAGACTATTAGGAACAATATCATACCAACAAATTGGATAGCCTAGAAGAAATAAACTGAATTATGAAGAAACAACAAATCTGAGCAGGCTAATAAGTAAGAATATTAAATCACTAATAAACTGATTTTTGACAACAATGCCAAGAACACACATAGAGAAAGGATAATCTCTTCAATAAATGGTATTGGGAAAACTGGATCTACAAATGCAGAAACATGAAAGTAAATCCTCTCTCTCACCATATACAAAAGAAATCAACTCAAAATGGATTAAAGATTAAATATAACACCTGAAACTAAAAATCTAGTAGAAAATGACAAGACAGAAGCCCCATGACATTGGTCTGGGCAATGGCTTTTTGGATATGACCTCAAAAGCATAGGCATCAAAAGCAAACATAGATTAATGGGATTACATTAATCTCAAAAGCTTCTGCACAGTAAAGGACATAAGCCTCAGAGTAAAGAGGCAACCTGCAGAATAGGGGAAAATATTTGCAAACCATATATATTTGATTAATATCCAAAACATATAAGCAACTCAACTCAAGAGCAGGATAATATATAGCCCTATTAAAAAATGGGCAAAATACCTGAAAAGACATTTCTCAAAATAAGAATTACAAATGGGCAAGAGAGGTACACAAAAAAATGCTCAGTATCAATAATCATCAAGGAAATAGAAATCAAAACCACAGTGAGACACACCTGTTATAATGGCTTTTATCAATATGACAAAAGATAATAAATGTGGCAAGGATGTTGGTGGGAATGTAAATTAGAACAGCCATTATGAAAAACAGTATAGAGGTTCCTCAAAAAATTAAAAATAGAACTACCACATGATCCAGCAATCCTACTACTGGGTTTATAACAAAAGGATATGAAATCAGTGTGTCAAAGAGATACTTGCACCCCCATGTTCACTGCAACGTTATTCAAAAGATATGGAATCAATCTAAGTGTGCATCAATGGATGAATGGATATGGAATCAAGATATGAGATCAATCGAAGTGTGCATCAATGGATGAATGGATAAAGAAAATGTAGTGTACATATACAATGGAATACTATTCAGCTATAAAAAGAAGAAAATGCTGTAATTTGTGACAATAGGGATGAACCTGGAGGACATGATGTTAAGTGAAATCAGCTAGGCACAGAAAGATGGATACTCCATGATTTCGCTCATATGTGGAATCTGAAAAAGTTGATCTCTTAGAAGTAGAGTAGATGGTGGTTACCAGAGGCTGGGGTGGTTAGAAGACAGGGGGTTTTGGGGAGATGTTGGTCAAAGGATATATAATTACAGTTAGACAGGAGGAGTAAGTTTAAGAGATCTATCAGCATGGTGACTACAGTTGATTATGATATACTGTGCTATTGAAAAATGCAAAGACAGTGGATGTTAAGTATTCTTATTGCAAAAATAACCATGAGATAATACATTTGTTAATTAGCTAGATTTAACCATTCTATAATGTATATATTCTATTTACTTCAAAACATCATGCTGTACATACATATGTACCATTTCATCTGTCAACTTTATTTTATTTTATTTATTTATTTGTTTTTTTTGAGATGGAGTCTTGCACTGTTGCCCAGGCTGGAGTGCAGTGGCGTGATCTCAGCTCACTGCAAGCTCTGTCTCCTGGGTTAACACCATTCTCCTGCCTCAGCCTCCCGAGTAGCTGGGACTACAGGCGCCCACCACCACGCCCAGCTAATTTTTTGTATTTTTAGTAGAGATGGGGTTTCACCGTGTTAGCCAGGATGGTCTCGATCTCCTGAGCTCGTGATCCACCCGCCTCAGCCTCCCAAAGTGTTGGGATTACAAGCGTGAGCTACCATGCCTGGCCTGTCAACTTTAAAATGAAAAAAAAAGAAGTTACTAAATGGAAGGACTGGTTCTCTCTGATAGCTCTTTAAAAATATGAAGACAGTGTGTTTTCCCTTAAAGTAATCTTTTCTGGTATCAACTGTAAGTATTCTATGTAGGTCAGTTTCTGGGATACCCTAGTCATCTATGCATGAATTACTTTTACTTTGATCAAGTCCACTCTAAAATGTATTATCAATTTTCAACACACTATTTTAGATATGGACTTATCTAAATATTTCTAGATATGGACTAGAAAAAATCCAAAGGGCATGAGACTCACCTTTAAGAAGGAAAGAAAAATGGAATAGAACCACATGAACAATTTATATATACATTCAGTACCATTTATATTTATCACATTAAACTTTGACACACATGCCCAGTTACTCTTCCAGAGTGATCCTGTCACTTCTCCACTCATAAGCCTTCAGTGGCTTTCCATCTCATCCAGAGAAAAGCCTGAGCCCTTACAAAGGCCGGCAGGGCCTGTATGCTCTGGCACCCTAGTTCCTTCTGTTCCTCATCTGTTATTCCCTTCATATTCCAAGGCAAGAACCTCTTAGCTCTTCCTTGTGTATCCCAAGCAAGTTCTCGCCTCAGGGTCTTTGTACCTATTTTCTTTCTCTGACTAGAATGATATCCCTCAGCAAACAACTGATGAGCCACTTCCCCATTTCCTTCAGGCCAAATGTCACCTTAGTGAAGCCTACCCTGACTGCCCTATGTGAAACTGCAACTCCAACTTCCCAATATTTCCTGTGCTCCTTTCTTTGCTTTGCTTTTCTTCATAGTCTTTACTCAATCTAATATATAATTTATCCATCTGTCCATCTATTAATTGATCGATGCCTTTCATCCTCTTGCTGAAATGTAAGCTCCATGAGGATAGGACTTTTCCATGTTTGCCCACTGCTGTCTAATACTGCCTGGCAAATTAAATGCTAATTATTATTAGCACAGTATCTGACATATAAGCTCTCAATAAATATTAGCTATTATTATTATCACCAAATTATAAGCTTTTAGCAGTTTATTCTGAAAATTACTAAACCATAGGCATACCTGGTAAGACTACAACATACATAAAAACAAGTACCAGAAATTAATAGCCACATAAGAATACAGCATCTTCAAAATATATTTATTCCAGTAGTATTAATAGTCACATAAGAATATAGCACCTTCAAAATAGATTTATTCCAGTAGTATTAAATAAAGTACTACATATTCTAGCACCATAAAATTCATTGTGAATTTTGCTTACAAGTCATATATAGTACAGGTTAAGTATCCTCATCCAAAATGATTAGGACTAGAAGTATTTTGGATTTTAGAATATTTGCATTACTGCCTGAACATCCCTAATCTGAATATGCAAAATCTGAAATGTTCCAATGAGCACTTCCTTTGTGTGTCATGCTAGCACTCAAAAAGTTTCAGATTTTGGAACATTTCAGATTTCAGATTTTCAGATTAGGGATACACAACCTATATAAAATTTGATTACTTAGCTTAATATCTTTAATTTATATCAGTAGTCCTCAGTCTTTTTTTCTGTACTACACTTTGCAGTCCCATTGAGAACAGTTCTCTCTACTACACTTTGCACTCCCATTAAGAACAGTGGCTCAGTAGAACAGTGATTCTCTGCTAAGTAGGGGCAATGTGGTAGGTAGTGGGTAAGGGTGGGTTGTCTTGAGTTGAGAATTACTAGTCCACGTAATGGAAACACATTTTTAAAAAGAGCTGTCATTCAAAGGGAATAAATGAGTTACGTATATACAAAAAAAAATCAAGTGTATGTCACATATCCATTTCTTAATTTATACCCAAATATATACTTAAAAATCTCTTACAAGTGTGTTTTCTCCATTGGAACTATTCCAGAGCCTCATTCGATTATCTGTACCAACAGTGAGGAGGTGAAGCCCATCACTTGTAAAACATAAGCCATTAACTTTTCCATTATGAGCAGTGTTCGCTGCAATGAAAAATATAGTTCAGTTTATCTGTTCTTGTATTCAGGACATATTTAATGTTTGATGATATAATTATTTAAACATATTAAAGGACAACTACTTGAGTTACTTAAAAAATGTAAGTAGATTATACTTAAAATTAACCAACCCTTTAGATTATTTGAATAGGATAAACTATATAAATCAGAACCATAAAAATAGAGGAAAACAAGAAAAAAGGGAAAAAATTTCTGCCAAACATACTTTTTTTTTCCAGCAAGGAAGCTGTGCCATGAAATTCAATTAAGTGTGTAGCTTAACACTAAAATTTAAAATTAAATGCCTTTCATCTCTCTTATATAATATTTTTTATTGCTAACCTAAAAATAATTCCATGGACTATTAAAATCAATCATTCTAGTGTTTTCCATTAAAAAAAAAAAAAAACCTTAACGGGAAGGATGACTGTTGTAGTCTCAAAATTTATATCACTTTCAAAACTAACAAGTTTGAGAAAGCATAATTCTAAAACAGCCTAATTAATTTAAAAACATATAGAACATTTTATATAGTTTACATGTTCATAAGGTTTTTTAAAAAAACCATATAAATTCTAACATATGAAATATATTAGGATGAACTATATAAAACCTATGATTGTTTTATATAGTTTTTTAGTTTAAAAATACATAGTTTTTTAGTTTAAAAACTATATAAAACAATCATAGGTTTTATATAGTCCATTCTAATATATTTCTGGTCCAGAATTAATTCTATACCAAAATTTCTACATAGGAATTAAATTCTACTGTAAAAATGCAGTTTAGGTACTTTGTCACATGGATTGCAGCTGACTCACATTTAACACAATTTTATATTGATACAATGGCCACAAAATGTTACTATTTCTGTAATTTATTGTGACTTTTTAAATGGCATTGAATTTGTATAGTTGGTCTCAATGGAACAAAAACAAAATAAGTAAAGCAAGTTAATTCAGAAAAATTTCTACTTTTGAAAATTTGGGGGCAAATGAAACTGCCATTTTTATTTGTACCTTAAAGAAAGAGAATCATAAGTTTTTTTTACATAAATTAAGAAAATGATATATGATGAATGCCTTTTTAAAAAATGATAAAGTTCGCAGTTTGTCAATATGCATTTATTATTTGGCTTCAATTAAAAATGTTCAATGTGAAAAAATACTATCACTGTCGTATTTCTTCATTAACGTGTTCTTCCTTACCTGATTCAACAGCTTGTGACTTTTTCCCATTATGTTGATCAAGAGTAATCAAACATCCTGATGCTCTTCTCACATCCCATAATTTTACTCTACTATCAGCACTGAGAATAAATAAGTGTTTAATTGACATATGTAGCTAGGACAATGACTGTACCCCTCACCCACCTTTCTAGTTTTACGGCACACAGAGGTCCCATTATATAGGTACATATGTATTCATACATTAGGGTTGTTGAATTTTCGCCTTTTCAGCAAATATTCAATAGTCACAATAGCTCAAATTAGTGAGTAAATAGCAAAAAAAAAAAAAAAAAAAAAAAAAGTCACCTTTCTTTTCCAGATAACAAGAACAAAATTTTGCTGCTTTTTTGTACCATTTTAAATTACATGAGCGTCTTTTCTCCCAAGGACCAGAAAGGCTTGTAGCTTGTTCCTAGTAAGTTCCTTACCATACCTTCTCTACTGCTTGTTATCCAAATGCTGTCAAGACTAGCAGTTAACTAATTTCACTTTGCTCAAGAATCTATTTGCTATGATTTGGTGTTTTTGTCCTTTTTATATAAAAAACGGTAAGAGTAAGGTGAATAATGAGGACAATGCATTTCCATTTGGTTTCCTATACTCAAATCAATCTTTGCCATATATGTGAAAACTATATTTAATGTTGCCTAGAAATTAAACACTTACTTCCATTTTCTTTCAAGTAAGCGAAAAGAAGAAAAGTAAATCTATGATCAGACATCTACTTCAGCTTCTAGATTATTTCTAAAGAAAAATGCCCGGCAATCCGATGTGCTCCTAATCAGTTCAACTGATGCTATCATGTGCTCACAAGGACCTCAACAATATTGTAACTCAGGGGGCTTATCAATGTCATTTTAATGAGAGAGCACTACATTACATTTTTATAAGCCTATTTTTTTATTTATAAGTTTAAAAAAATATACACACAGGGTGTACTGGTTTCTATAATCTCGATTCTTTTCACAGATGACCATCAAACCTAGCCAACTGGAATAGTCAGCAAAAAGCTAGCATTTCCCATTCTTAAGTTGGTTTTCTTTCTTTCCAGGTGAGAGAAATGAAATCAGTATGAGGATTTACGTTTCTTCTGAAACAGATTAGATTTGAACATATCCAACTTTTAACACTGATTACTAGGTCCATTCTGGTACTGATTCAAATTCCTGTAGTATTCTTATAACTGAAAGCTTCTTAGCTCTCCTCTTATCTGATGAAAACCAAGTTAAGCACGAAAATGTAAAATCCACCCAAGCATAACCAGCACCTAGTTCCTAACCTTCATACCTAACCAGCACCTAGTTCCTAACCTTCATACCTCTTTAGCTAGTCTTCTTATGGCTACATTATAGACCTTGCTGCACGTTAGAAATGGTAAATTTCAACATCACATTCTGCCAATTATTAACAGAAGCTTTTTTGGGGCCTAAACTGTGGCAGGGAGCGAGGGCTGGCAACTTAAAAAAAAATCCAGACACAGATCTTTATAAAATTAATATGAATAGCTTTTGTAATAATTCTTCTTCTACTTAAAGCTTTATGAAAATATATCAAAATATTTGATTACTACTTCCTATCCCTTCAGTTTTTAAGTTTTCTTAGTCTAACTCTCCTACTTCATTAGATCCTTGATCCTTCCTACAAGCCTTTTTGTGATTTTATTTTTTTCCTTTTACTCACTAAATTTACTCAATTCTACATTTTCAGGCACTGAGGTACTTTACTGTAGACACTGAAAATTGTTAAGCCTCTTTCATTTAATGTTTTAATTTCTGAGGCTTATTACAGCTGTGCTCTACATCTTCAACTGAGAACTGCCCAGTAATCCTATGTGCCCTTAATCAGCTCCCTCACTCTTTCAATCTATTATTCCAGATCCATACTATCTTTCCTCAAAATTGCATCCTCATTCCTATATTTTCAAGAGGTGACATCAAGTTCTACTCCACTAAAAACCAAGAGAAGCCATTAAGTCTGAATTTCTTGAGCTTCTCTGCCAAAGCTACAAACTTAACTGTATCCACGTTCACCTCTTCCTTTTTCCATTTAGTCTCACAGTGCTCTTCATGTGCCAAACTAGGTGTCCCCTCCACCCTCATCTGGACCCTTGATACTAATCTCTTCTGTGTATTCGAGGACCTAATGCACCAACTATTCCCTCCATTTCTTATCTTCACCTGTTTCTCTCTACTGGTACTCTTTCCCCAGCATATAAATGTGCAATACTCTTTTTCTCCAGCAAACAAATAAACCTCCCCACATCTTTTGATCCTCTCAGAGTTAAGTGATCCTGCTTTCTTTTCCTATATTACTCCTTCCAGAGATGTACCTCTATTAAAACATTTTTCAGGATGCCCTGTAATCACTGATTTTTGACTATATGCCTCATTAGATCATTAGATTGTTGGCTTTTCGAAGCCTTAGTTACCTGTGTCCCTAGCACAACGCTTGGCATGTGGGAGGAAGTCATTAAACATCAGAAAATTGAATCAATTAATGTGTGGATATATCACATTCAAAAGAATTCCAGGTTAAAGATAATGCATAAAAATGCTCTATTTAAAAATTTGCACAGTGTTATACTTTTGTGTGTTAAGAATGACACAACACAGTTCCTCTGTGTTCTAAGGTGAGACACCTTGAAGGTGGATAGGATTAGATTTAGAATACAAAGGAAGACTTCTTTTGGTGACATGAATTAAAATTTCTAACTCAATACTTCATTTTAAAGGAGTGAATTCATAATTAAATATGCTAAAATACATACATTACATAAATGTAGACTTTTCAAAATGCTTATTCTTAATTACTAACTTCAAAAGCAAATAATTTTACCTTGCTGTTGCCAAGATATAGTCATAACGTGGCGACCAGGAAACTGCTAATATTTCTTGTCTGTGACCTGCAAATACAACTATATGAAAAGTCTTGCAAGATATCCGAAAAATCAGAAGATAAAGTGCCAATAATTTTGACTGATTCTGAAGAAAGTGAGGCTAAACACTCAATGTGAATAGATATGGTCATTTCTCAGATTTATAATAATCTACATTTCAATGCTAATGTGAAGTTTACAGGAGTATTTCTAACACATGGTATTTTATTGTAAAAGAACTAGTTTTGCTTTGGAAAAAACAGAGTTAAGTAAGTCTTTCTTTTTAAATACAGTAGTTAGCCTATGGCAGTAAATCCTATAACTCAAGCTCAGTTACTATAATAAAATACACAAGATAAACATTTTAAAGGATAAAAATGTTTCCCAATTTCTCATAAAGTTATAAGAGAAAATTACTTTAATTCATGATTGTAGAAAAGCATTTATATAAAATGGTTTTTTCCAGAAAGCACAGGTGATAAGTTCAAAGGGTAAGTGATTTCAATATTTTAATTCACTTTTACCTAACTGAACTATTCACATAAGATATTTCCATCTGCTCAGCTTATATTAATAAAAATTCATAATAATGTCAAAAATGCTACCCATCTCACCAACTTTTCTTAATATATGTTATATGTTTCTTTGAGATGACTAAAAATATATAAATTATATTCTATCTTTTCATTGTTTAGAATTAGACAATCTAATACTGATAAAAGTAGCAAGAATAATTTAAATACACCTTTTTTTTTTTTTTTTTTTTTTTTTTTTTTTGAGACGGAGTCTTGCTCTGCCACCCAGGCTGGAGTGCAGTGGCCGGATCTCAGCTCACTGCAAGCTCCGCCTCCCGGGTTTACGCCATTCTCCTGCCTCAGCCTCCCGAGTCGCTGGGACTACAGGCGCCCGCCTCGTCGCCCGGCTAGTTTTTTGTATTTTTAAGTAGAGACAGGGTTTCACCGTATTAGCCAGGATGGTTTCGATCTCCTGACCTCGTGATCCGCCCGTCTCGGCCTCCCAAAGTGCTGGGATTACAGGCTTGAGCCACCGCGCCCGGCCCTAAATACACCTTTACCAAAGAATTACTTCAATACATTTTTCTAAAATGTTTTTACTGAGAAAAAATGTACCTAAATATTAAGAACAATATTTACTCATTAGCCAGAATATTAAATAATACATGAGACAAATACACTGATGTGTGTTGCGTTAGTTTTTTTAAATGTAGAAATAACACAAGATTTTGAGTTAGAACTATTTTTCTTATCGTTTGAGCTTCCCCAATGACCACTGTTCACATAAATGTCTTTTCAGTGGTTCAGTTTTATAAGAATAATGCACGGAAGGATCTTTATTTCCCTGCTGACTTTTAACAACTAGCACAAAGTACATCAGTCATGTCACTTACAAAGAATACATTGTTAGTAACGTTTCTTTTTATTGAATTGTTTACTCAAAGTAGTTGCTGTTTGAAATAAAATAAAAATACCCTGTAGAATGTGAGAACAGGATCCAGACTTCAAGTCACATAGTTGTACTTTGGGACCCCTAGTACCAACTGTAAAAACAGAACCGGTTTAATTTTATCATAAGTCATCATCAAAAGGAAACAACACATTATCATTAGTAATCATGACATTTTCACTGTATCCATGCAGAAATATAAAGATATATGCCAAAAATACACTGTCATTTTTAATGTTAAATTTAGAAAAGTTATTTTAACTACAGTTACATTTTAGTAGTAAGAAACCTCTATTATTCCATTTATTTTTTATTCTGAAATAATTATAGATTTGCAAGCAACAGCAAAGCTAGTATAAAGAGAACTGTGTACCCTTCACTAGGTTTCCCCAACGATTATGTGTGAGTTTACTAAAACACAGTATCAAACCCAGGAAATTTATATTGGTAAATGTGTATGTATGTATGTACAGGTCTCCATTTTATCACATCAAATCATTGTATTTTAATAGCTTAGTTTTTCCAAGTTAATGATATACTTCCAATCACTAGTAACAGATTCACGGAAACTCTGGACACAGACTGAAAGGACCTCAAAGACAACTTAGTTCCTAGCTCTTCTTTACAGATAAAAGAGCTGACTGATATCCAGAGGTAGAGACTCACGTGGTGCCACAAAAATAATGAATCACAGGGCCCAGATACCTAATACCAGAAAATCATTTTTTCTCCCTTATAATATGAAGATGTTTGTTGCAGGTGCTTTTATATAAATTGATGCTTAATTTGAATCACAATCTTAGAGAAAGAAATAATTTCCTTGTTTTATTGTGTCAAATTGGGAAAGTTGCCAAATTTTATTCATGCAAAATCTCTGAAACTTCGGTGGTTTAAAAGGAACTCTTTAGAGGACAGAAATATGCTCTTATTCTCTGAATCCTGGCTACTAGCATAGTGCTTGCCTTGCACAATATCTGTTGAACTGAATATAAATAGTACATATATATATATAAAGAATTGTGATATTCCTGTGGGTTAAAATGTCTACATCAAAACTAACTAGAAATAAAAAGGGAGAAAGATTTCAATATTTCAAAAGACAAAAGAATACACTTACAAACCTGCTACCAAACAGTGCTTGGTGGAGACTGGAGACATATGATGACTATAAACTGTTTCCTCAAAATTAAATACATCTGCAGTCTGGTAATCAAAAGACATTAAAAAAGTATCAGGTTTAAGTAAAAAAGCAGTAAGATTTCTATTTACTTTTCCCTAAATTTGTAGCTATTTTTAAATTGACTGTTAGCAATTCAACTTAAACATAGGAATGTAATACCCCAAAAAACCTTGATAATTTGAAATTCTGTCATTTACAGAATGTCATTCTTTTCCCTTCTATGAGAAAAAAATATGTTTTCCCAATAAATCCCACAAATTAAGAAAATACAAGTATGTGGCTTACCATATTCCTTTCCACCCAACCTGATGGGGAGAGAGCTCAGCATCTACATGGATGATGTAGTCAACACTACATGGATGATGTATCTCAGTTCCATACAACCTGAGCTACCACACCCAGGACACTGTCACTATCTAGAATTGCCCCTTCTTTGAAATCATACATTTCAGTTATCTATGACCACAATCTTCTATAATTTTCAGCTTTTCCCCACCAAATACTCTCAAGAAATCCGAATAAACTCTGGAACCCCTATCAGTTCCTTTCATCTACTTCTCTTCCTCTCCAGCTTGGATTTCAAAGTCCAATACCAATACCAAAGTCAACTGCCAATATCTGCAATTCCTTTGCTAATATCCTTCCATTTGTCAAGACTTCAACCCTGGGTGATTCCAAATGTCTGCCTTCTCTGTAGTTACATCCAAATTGATCTACCTTAGGGGTTGGTAAACTTTCTGTTAAAGTCAGATGGTAAATATTTTAGGCTTTCAGGACCAACTACTCATCTCTGTCACTGCAGTGTTAAAGCAGTCATAGACAATAAATGAACATACTATAACTGCTTACCAGGTTCTTTCTGCCTGCTGCACAAACAAAACCAATTCATGAAGACCATGGCATTGCAGTAAAGAGTTTAACTGATGCAAGGCTGGCCGTGCCAAGTGGGACATGGGATTTACTAACATTAATCAATCTCCTTGAAGTCTTGTAGGTTAGGGGTTTTTCAAAGGTAGTTTGAGGGAAGGGGTGGGAGTGGTTAGGCAATGAATGGGTGCTTGCTGTTGACTGGTTGCGGGTGCAACCATAAGGTGTGGTGAATGGTCCTCTTGTGCACTGAGCCACTTTTGGGTGGGGCCACAGGGGCAGTTGGCAGGTCCAGGTGGTGCCACAGGTGTCAGACATGAAAAAATCCTGAAAAGATATCTCAAAAGGCCAATCTCAGGTTCTGCAGTTGTGATGTTATCTACAGGAGTAATTGGGGAAGTTATATATCTTGTGACCTCTGGAATAATGGCTGGCAATCATTTATGTCTCTTTATTTATTTATTTATCTATTTTTGAGACCAGGTTATGAGACTAGCTAATTTTTGTATTTTTGGTAGAGATGGGGTTTTGCCATGTTGCCCAGGCTGGTCTCGAACTCCTGGGCTCAAGCAATCCACCCTTCTTGGCCTCCCAAAGTGTTGGGATTACAGGTGTGAGCCACTGCTGACCCTATATCTTAGCAGAATTCAGGCTCCTCTCCTCCTCCTAGTCTGGTGGTCTCTCAGCTTTACAAAGGTGGCTGAGTTTTGGAGAAGGGCTATTATCATTTAAACTATAAAATGGCTGGGGGCAGTGGCTCACCCCTGTAATCCCAGTACTTTGGGAGGCCAAGGTAGGTGGATCACTTGAGGTCAGGAGTATGAGACAAGCCTGGCCAACATGGTGAAACTCTACTTAAAATACAAAAATTAGCTGGTCGTGGTGGCGGGCGCCTGTAATGCCAGCTATATGAGAGGCTGAGGCAGGAGAATCGCTTGAACCCAGGAGGCAGAGGTTGCAGTGAGCTAAGATCACGCCATTACACTCCAGCCTGGGCAACAGAGTGAAACTCTGTCTCAAAAATAAATAAATAAGTAAATAAAATTAAAAAACAGAGTATTAACTAAATGTCTTCCAAAGTTAGCTTGGCCAAAGTCCAGGAATAATTAAGGCAGCTTGAAGGCTAAAGGCAAGAGGAGGTGTTGGCTAGATCAGATCTCCCCTACTGTCACAATTTTCTCACTGATATAATTTTTGCAAAGGCAGCTTCAATATTTGTGTCCAAAACCTACTTTATTTACAAAAAAAGGCCATGAGCCAGACTTGCCCATGAGCCCAGACTTGGTCAGTCCCTTGCTCTACCCAGGTAAAAAATCTTATAATTAGGGCAGTGTGACATTACTATAAAAGACTATTCATTTCCTCTAGATTTCAGTAATAACTACCAGTCCCACTATATTTCACTAGTATTCTTCTCTGCAGTATTCCTCAGCTATTTCAAATCTTCTCCACAAATATACCCACTCAGTCACAACAGCTAATCTGATCTTTTATTTCAAGGAGAAAATAGGAGTCACTCAGTCAGAATTTCCTTAATGTCTTACCAACAAACCTACAAACACATTTACTTCTGATCTTTTATTTCAAGGAGAAAATAGGAGTCACTCAATCAGAATTTCCTTAATGTCTTACCAACAAACCTACAAACACATTTACTTCCACTTATCCTTTTTCCTTCTTCACTCCTGTTATCATAGAAACATGATTCCTCCCCCCCACCTTTTTTTTTTGTTTTTTTGAGACAGAGTCTGGCTCTGTTGCCCAGGCTGGAGTGCAGTGGCACAATCTCAGCTCACTGCAACCTCTGCTTCCCGGGTTCAAGCGATTCTCCTACCTCAGCCTCCCGAGCAGCTGGGATTACAAGTGCCCACCACGATGCCCAGCTAATTTTTGTATTTTTAGTAGAGATGGAGTTTCACCATATTGACCAGGCTGGTCTTGAGATTCCTCCCCATTTTTAACGTTAATCCCCCTACTTGTGTTCAGATTCCCTTCAGCACTGTCAGAAATCTCACCCTATAGATTATCTTCTGGGTATTTATAACCTCTGTCCCCACCGGCTCATTCCCAACAGCACTAAAAGTTCAAGTCTTTTTCATCTTAACACTCCTTCCCTAAGACAAAAACAAAGAGCCTTTTCACCCTACATTCTCCCTAATCTTTCCTCCTCTTCAAATCCAAACTTTGGCTATCTCTAATTCCTTATCTCCCATGTGTTTCTCAACTAAATTGCAATCTTATTTTTATTGCACTACTCTAAATCATACTACTCTTCCAATATTACCAATAACCTCCTCATCTGATTTAATCTGTTTGTAGCATTCAACACAGCTGATTACTCCCATCTTCTTTAAAGCAATCTTTTACTGGCTTCCATTGTATCATATATTCCTGATTTTCCTCTTTCTCTCCTTGGCTACATCTTTTCATCACCTTTAGCAGACTGTGGTTTCCTTTTTCTGTCCTATTTATCTTTGTCTTCAAGGTTTTGTTCTATGCACCCCTTTCAATTGCCACTTGTATGTTATGGATTAAGTATCTCTTATCCAAAGTAACTGGGACCAGAAATGTTTCAGATTTCAGATTTTTTTTGGTTTTGGAATGTTTGCATTATACTTACTGGTTGAGCATTCCAAATCTAGAACTCAAAAAAACTTCAAATTTTGAACTTCTGGATTAGGGACACTCAATATGTAGTGAGGCACAAATCTGTATACTCAGTGTAGACCTCACTCCTGAATTCTGGGTATGTATAGATCGATTCCTGGATTATCTTCATTTGGATTTCCCGTAAATCCCTCAAACTCAACAAATCAAAAATTGAACTCATCACTCCAACCCTTCCCTATCTTAGTAAATAACAATATAATCCACCCAATTGCCAAGCTAGAGAACCTGGGGTCATTCCTATATATATATATATATGCTTTATATATATATATATATATATGCTTATATATATATGCTTATATATATATATATGCTTATATATATATGCTTATATATATATATAAAAATAATGGCTTTGTCAAGATAAAATTCACATATCATACACCTTGGAACCCATACAAAGTATCACTAGTGATGCTGCAAGTGGTCCCAAGAAGCAGAGAAAAGTCATGACATTACAAGAACAGGCTGAATTGCTTGACATGTACCATAGATCGAGGTGTACAGCTGTGGTTACCCACCATTTCAAGATAAATGAGTCCAGCATAAGAACCATTGTAAAAAAAGAAAATTTGTGATGATGTCACTGCAGCTATGCCAGCAGGTGTGAAAACCTTGTATGTTTTGTGAAATACCTTTGCCCTTTTATTGAAAATCCAGCTTTTATGGGGGGGCAGGATTGTTAAAAGAAAGGCATATTGATACATAGACTCTAATATGACTTTTAAAAAGCAAGTCAATATAGTCATTATATGACAATGTGAAGCCAAAGGAAGGTGAAGGATCTAAAGCTGGAGAATTTAATGCCAGAAGAAGATGGTTTGATAATTTTGGAAAGAGGTTTGGCTTTAAAAAAGTCAAGATAATAGGATAAGAAGCTTCTGCCCACCAAAAGGCAACAGGTGAGTTTCCAGATATCATTAAGAAAATCATCGAGGACAAAGGATATCTGCCTGAACAGGTTTTAAATGTAGACAAAAATGCCCTATTCTGGGGAAAAAAAAAAAAAAGCCACAAAGGACTCTTACGATATGGACCCTTTGATGATATGGGCTCTGAAACTAAAGGAAATAGTAGAAGAAGGATCAGTACCGTAACAGAAACATTTTTAGAGAAATAAAGCAGAACACACAGAAATTACGACGTATTTCCATAGTTATACCAAGTGTGCCTGCCTCTCTTCCCAAATCTTCTTACACCTTTTGCTACCCTACAGACAGCAAGGTCAACCCCTCCTCTTCCTGCTGCTTCTCCTCAGTCTACTCAATGTGAAGATGATGAGGATAAAGACCTTTATGATGATCCACTTCCACTGACTTAGTAAATATATTTTTCTTCCTCATGATTTTCTTAATAACATTTTCTTTTCTCTAGCTTACTTTATTGTAACAATACAGTATACAGGCTGGGCATGGTGGCTCACGCCTGTAATCCCAGCACTTTGAGAGGTTGAGGTGGGTGGATCAACTGAGGTCAGGAGTTCAAGACCAGCCTGGCAAACATGGTGAAACCCTGTCTCTACTAAAAATACAAAAATTAGCCAGGCATGGTGGCACGCGCCTGTTGTCCCAGCTACTTGGGAGGCTGAGGCAGGAGAATCACTTGAATCCAGGAGGCGGAGGTTGCAGTGAGCTGAGATCACGTCACTGCACTCCAGCATGGGTGACACAGAGAGACTCTGTCTCGAAAAAAAAAAAATAATAATAATAAAATGCAGTATATATTACATATAATATATAAAGTATGCGTTAATTGACTGTTTATGTAATCTGGAAGGCTACCAATTAACACTAGGCTATTAGTAGTTACCCTTTTGGGGGAATCAAAAATTATATATAGATTTTCAACTGTGATGGGGATCAGCTTCCCTAATCTCCACAGTATTCAAGGGTTACCTGTATTATCATAAATCAAATTATTGTCATGAACGGGTACATTTCTTGATTCTCCTGTTTCACTGTGTGGTGTGTGTTTTTCTTTTTCATTTTCACCAATATCACATTGCCTTAACTAGTATAACTTTACAGCAAGTCTTGATAGCTGATAGTGAAGTCTTCCAACTTCACTCTTTTTCAAGAGTGCCCTGCCCTTTTGCATTTCCATGTGAACATTAGAATTAGCTAGTCAATTTTAAAAAAGAAATCTTGTAAGAGTCTAATAGAAAATGCACTGATTCTATAGATCCGTTTGGGTAGAACTGATATTTTTACCACACTGAACCTTTTAATTCTTGAACATGGAATATCCCACATTTATTTAGGTCTTAATTTCTCTCAATAATGTTCTAAAGTTCTCTGTGTATTCCAAATAGTCTTGCATATTGTTCATTAAATATATTACTAGGTACATGATGATTTTTGATGCTATGGTAAACAATACTGGTTTTGAAATTTCATGGAATTCAGAAATATAATTTACCTTGTATCCAGAAAATTTACTAAATTTACTTATATTAATTCTAATAATTTGGCTATAGATTCTTTTGAATTTTCTACATTCATAATCATGTCTTCTGTGAATGATAGTTTAAATGCTTCCTGTCCAGTTTCTATCCCTTTTATTTCCTTTGTTTGCTTTATTGCACTGACGAGGACATTCAGTACAATGTTGAACAGAGGAAATAATGGGGATAATGCAAAGGGAAAGCTTTCAACATTTTACCACCAAATTTAATGGTTGCTTTAGATTTTTGTTAAAAATAGATACTTTTTATCAAATTAAGGAATTTCTCTTCCATTCCTAGTATGCAGAGAATTTTATTTTTATGTCTTTTTAAAAATTATACTTTCACGTTCTAAGGTACATGTGCACAATGTGCAGGTTTGTTACATAGGCATACATGTGCTATGTTTGCTTGCTGCATCCATTAACTTATTTCTCCTAATGCTATCCCTCCCCGTCCCCCGCCCCACGACAGGCCCCAGTGTGTGATGTTCCCCTCCCTGTGTCCCAGTGTTCTCATTGTTCAATTCTCACCTATGAGTGAGAACATGCGGTGTTTGGTTTTCTGTCCTTGCGACAGTTGACTGAGAATGATGGTTTCCAGCTTCATCCATGTTCTGGCAAAGGACATGAACTTATCTTTTTTTATGGCTGCATAGTATTCCATGGTGTATATGTGCCACATTTTCTTAATCCAGTCTATCATCGATGGACATCTGGGTTGGATCCAAGTTTTTGCTATTGTGAATAGTGCCACAATAAACATATGTGTGCATGTGTCTCTACAGTAGAATGATTTATAATCCTTTGGGTATATATCCAGTAATGGGATGGCTGGGTCAAATGGTATTTCTAGTTCTAGATCCTTGAGGAATTGCCACACTGTCTTCCACAATGGTTGAACTAGTTTACACTCCCACCAACAGTGCAAAAGTGTTCCTATTTCTCCACATCCTCTCCAACATCTGTTTGTCTGGACTTTTTAATAAGGCCTTCTAACTGGTGTGAGATGGTATCTCATTGTGGTTTTGATTTGCATTTCTCTGATGGCTAGTGATGATGAGATTTTTTCATGTGTCTGTTGGCTGCATAAATGTCTTCTTTGAGAAGTGTTTGTTCATATACTTTGCCCACTTTTTGATGGGGTTGTTGTTTTTTTTTCTTGTAAATTTGTTTAAGTTCTTTGTAGATTCTGGATATTAGCCCTTTGTCAGATGGGTAGATTGCAAAAATCTTCTCCCATTCTGTAGGTTGCCTGTTCACTCTGATGGTAGTTTCTTTTGATGTGCAGAAGCTCTTTATTTTAATTAGATCCCACTTGTCAATTTTGACTTTTGTTGCCATTGCTCTTGGTGTTTTAGACATGAAGTCCTTGCCCATGTGTATGTCCTGAATGGTATTGCCTAGGTTTTCTTCTAGGTTTTTTATGGTTTTAAGTCTAACATTTATGTCTTTAATCCATCTTGAATTAATTTTTGTATAAGGTGTAAGGAAGGGATCCAGTTTCAGTTTCAGCTTTCTTTTTTTTTTTTTTTTTTTGAGGCGGAGTCTCGCTCTGTCGCCCAGACTGGAGTGCAGTGGCGCAATCTCGGCTCACTGCAAGCTCCGCCTCCCGGGTTCACGCCATTCTCCTGCCTCAGCCTCCCGAGTAGCTGGGACTACAGGTGCCCGCCACCTCGCCCGGCTAGTTTTTTTTTTGTATTTTTTTTAGTAGAGACGGGGTTTCACCATGCTAGCCAGGATGGTCTCGATCTCCTGACCTCGTGATCCGCCCGTCTCGGCCTCCCAAAGTGCTGGGATTACAAGCTTGAGCCACCGCGCCCGGCCCAGTTTCAGCTTTCTACCTATAGCTAGCCAGTTTCCCCAGCACCATTTATTAAATAGGGAATCCTTTCCCCATTTCTTGTTTTTGTCTGGTTTCTCAAAGATCAGATGGTTGTAGATGTGTGGTGTTACTTCTGAGGCCTCTGTTCTGCTCCATTGGTCTATATCTCTGTTTTGGTACCAGTACTATACAAAACAGTAACCAAAACAGGTTACTGTAGCCTTGTAGTATAGTTTGAAGTCAGGTAGCGTGATACCTCCAGCTTTGTTCTTTTGGCTTAGGATTGTCTTGGCAATGCAGGTTCTTTTTTGGTTCCATATGAAATTTAAAGTAGTTTTTTCCAATTCTGTGAAGAAACTCATTGGTAGCTTAACGGGGATGGCACTGAATCTATAAATTACCTCGGGCAGTATGGCCATTTTCACGATATTGATTCTTCCTGTCCATAAGCATGGAATGTTCTTCCATTTGTTTGTGTCCTCTTTTATTTCGTTGAGCAGTGGTTTGTAGTTCCCCTTGAAGAGGTCCTTCACATCCTTTGTAAGTTGGATTCCTAGGTATTTCATTCTCTTTGTAGGAATTGTGAATGGAGTTTACTCATGATTTGGCTCTCTGTCTGTCTATTATTGGTATATAGGAATGCTTGTGAATTTTGCATATTGATTTTGTATCCTGAGACTTTGATGAAGTTGCTTATCAGCTTAAGGAGATTTTGGGCTCAGATGATGGGGTTTTGTAAATATACAATCATGTCATCTGCAAACAGGGACAACTTGACTTCTTGTTTTCCTAGTTGAATACGCTTTATCTCTTTCTCTTGCCTGATTGCCCTGGCCAGAACTTCCAACACTATGTTAAACAGGAGTGGTGAAAGAGGGCATCCCTGTCTTGTGCCAGTTTTCAAAGGAAATGCTTCCACTTTTTTCCCATTCAGTATGATATTGGCTGTGGATTTGTCATAAATAGCTCTTATTATTTTGAGATACATCCCATCAATACCGAAGTTATTGAGAGTTTTTAGCATGAAGGGCTGTTGAATTTTGTTGAAGGCCTTTTTGGCATCTATTGAGATAATCATGTGGTTTTTGTCATTGGTTCTGTTTATGTGATGGATTATGTTTATTGATTTGTGTATGTTGAACCAGCCTTGCATCCCAGGGATGAAACCAACTTGATCATGGTGGCTAAACTTTTGATGTGCTGCTGGATTTGGTTTGCCAATATTTTATTGAGAATTTTCGGATCGATGTTCATCAGGGATAATGGTCTAAAATTCTTTTTCTGTTATGTCTCTGCCAGGCTTTGGTATCAGGATGATGCTGGCCTCATAAAATGAGTTAGGGAGGATTCCCTCTTTTTCTATTGATTGGAATAGTTTCAGAAAGAATGGTACCAGCTCCTCTTTGTACGTCTGGTAGAATTCGACTATGAATCTGTCTGGTCCTGGACTTTTTTTCGTTGGTAGGGTATTAATTATTGCCTCAATTTCAGAACCTGTTATTGGTCTATTCAGAGATTCACCTTCTTTCTGGTTTAGTCTTGGAAGGGTGTATGTGTCCAGGAATTTATCCATTTCTTCTAGGTTTTCTAGTTTATTTGCGTAGAGGTGTTTATAGTATTCTCTGATGGTAGTTTGTATTTCTGTGGGATTGGTGGTGATATTCCCTTTATCATTTTTTATTGGGTCTATTTGATTCTCCTCCCTTTTCTTCTTTATTTGTCTTGCTAGCAGTCTATTAATTTTGTTGATCTTTTCAAAAAATCAGCTCCTGGATTCATTGACTTTTTGAAGAGTTTTTGTGTCTCTATCTCCTTCGGTTCTGCTCTGATCTTAGTTATTTCTTGCCTTTGGCTAACTTTTGAATTTGTTTGCTCTTGCTTCTCTAGTTCTTTTAATTGGGATGTTAGGGTGTCGATTTTAGATCTTTCCTGCTTTCTCTTGTGGGCATTTAGTGCTATAAATTTCCCTCAACACACTCCTTTAAATGTGTCCCAGAGATTCTGGTACATTGTGTCCTTGTTCTCATTGGTTTCAAAGAACATCTTTATTTCTGCCTTCATTTCGTTATGTACCCAATAGTCATTAAGGAGTAGGTTGTTCAGTTCCCATGTTGTTGAGCAGTTTTGATTGAGTTTCTTAATCCTGAGTTCTAATTTGATTGCACGGTGGTGTGAGAGACAGTTTGTTGTGATTTCTGTTCTTTTACATCTGCTGAGGAGTGCTTTACTTCCAACTGTGTGGTCAATTTTGGAATAAGTGCGATGTGGTGCTGAGAAGAATGTAGTATATTCTGTTGATTTGGGGTGGAGAGTTCTGTAGATGTCTATTAGGTCTGCTTGGTGCAGAGCTGAGTTCAAGTTCTCAATATCCTTGTTGACCTTCTGTCTCGTTGATCTGTCTAATATTGACAGTGGGGTGTTATAGTCTCCCATTATTATTGTGTGGAAGCTAAGTCTATTTGTAAGTCTCTAAGGACTTGCTTTATGAATCTGGGTGCTCCTGTATTGGGTGCATATATATTTAGGATAGTTAGCACTTCTTATTGAATGGATCCTTTTACCATTATGTAATGGCCTTCTTTGTCTCTTTTGATCTTTGTTGGTTTGAAGTCTGTTTTATCAGAGACCAGGACTGAAACCCCTGCATTTTTTTCCTTTCCATTTGCTTGGTAGATCTTCCTCCATTCCTTTATTTTGAGCCTATGTGTGTCAGTATGCAGAGAATTTTAAAAAATGAGGATGGGCACAGTGGCTCATGCTTGTAATCCCAACACTTTTAGAGGCCAAGGTGGGAGGACCATTTGAGGCCAGATTTTCACACCAGCCTGGGCAAGACAGAGAGACACTGTCTCTACAAAAGTTAAAAAATTAGCCGGAGATGGTGGTGCACACCTGTAGCCTTCACTACTTGGGAGCCTGAGCTGGGAGGATCTCTTGAGTCCAGGAGTTTGAGGTTATAGTGAGCTATAATTGTGCCACTGCACTCTAGTTGGGGCAACAGAGCAAGACTCTTGTCTCTTAAAAAAAAAAAAAAAGGATATTGACTTTTATTTCAAAATTTTCATATCTATTGAGATGACTAACATGTAGTTTTTCCCCTTCATTCTATTAACAGGATGAATTACATTAGTTGATTTATAGATGCTAAAACAACCTTGTTTCTGTTCACTCATGATATATTATTCTTTTTGTATGTTGCTAGATTCTACATATTAATAGTTGATTTAGGATTTTTGTATTTACATTTGTAAGAGACACTGGCCTGTAATTTTCCAAATAATGTCCTTGTAAATTTTGAAATCATGGATATGCTGGCCCCATAAAAAAAGTTTACAAATGTTTCTTTTTTTCCTCTTGAAGCATCTGTATAAGATTGGTATTATCTCTTTTTTAAGTGTTTAGAATAATTTACTGGTAAAGGCATCTAGGCCTGGAGATGTCAGTCTTCTTCTACTGCCTGTTTTTCCTCCTAAGCTCATTTGTTAATAAGCTTGGAAGTTTCTGATAGAGTGCTAGAAATTACATAGAAAAAATTGGGAGAGGTTCTGTATTATGTTATCCTCCTTCAGAGAAGATCCAGTCTCTCTTTGGCAGGTAGGAGAGGGAAGATCATATCAATTCAAACATAAAGCTTGTCTGCTATTGTACAGTTCTGTAATAATTTTCTATCAATGCAGTAAGGAATTACCACATACTTAGTAATTTGTAAGACAGATTTATTATCTGTAATAAATCTGTTCTACAGGTTAACATTCTCACATAGGTCTCAATGGACTATAATCAAGGTGTTGACAGGGCTTCATTCCTTTTTGGAGGCTCTAGGAGAGAATACTTTCTCCATCTTCTACAGATCACACACATTTCTTGGCTTGTGATCCCCTTTATCCATCTTCAAAGCCAGCAATTTTACATTTTTCTGGCCATTCTCCTAGTCACATTTACCCCGTTTCCTTCTACCTCCCTTTTCCATTTTTTAAGACTCTCATAATTATGTTGGGCCCACCAGGATAATTCAGTATTATCTTCCAGTCTTGAGGTCAGGTGATTGGTAACCTTTAATTCCCCTTTGCATGTTCTAGAGATTAGCACATAGACATCTGGGAGCGGGACATGATGCTGCTTACCACAGGCTCCATCTACCTCCTATTTGTACCCATTATTAGAGTATACCCCTCTAGGTGCCCTAAGAGCCTGGGTGTTTTCCTAGGCCCTGTTCTACTTAGGAAGTACTGCACTGCAATTCTTCTCTCCAGTACCATGTGACTGGGGAAAATTGCTGTTTTTCAAATGTCTTCTGCTCCATTTCTTAGTCTATGGTCTTGCATAGCTTGGTTAGCGAATACCTCAATGACAAAACCAGTGCAAGATGTTAGGCTGATTTCTCTGCATCTCTCTTCTTTCTGTGATCTTGATCCTTTAATTTCTGGCTGTCTTGGCAGCCCACATTCCAATTTCTGTCTCTCTAGCTGTATGAAATGGACTAAAGTCCCACTCATTTATCCCTGCCTCTTAGAAGCTATCCAATGTTTGTCTTCTCAGTCTCTTGCCCTACATTAATGACAAATGTCCAAAGAGAAAAACAGTGTGTGGAAAGTTGAATGCATTTCTGTAAGTGTTCTCTCTAGAATCTAATTCTCAAGTCCTAGATTTCTTGGCAGCTTTCTAAAATCCTCAACTAGATGTTTGTTTATGCTTTATCTAGCTTTTCTCAATGGAGGTGTTGGTTTGGCTACAAGATACTCCATTATAGTCAGAAGTGAAAGCTGATGACATTCATTTAATTGTTAAAATACATTCTCATTTTCAATGACATGTATTTTAATAAATATACTTTGCTATGAAAATAAATCTGAAATAATAGGATTATTCTAATGTAGTAAGGTCCAAAAAACACATCTATTTAGTTTGAATTACTAGAATTGTATTAAATTGGAATTTATATACACAACACTGTTTTGTTTTGCTGACTAGAATCACAATACATTTCATGATTTTATTACTTATTAATATGTGGCCAGTTACATACATTGTTAGTCATCCTTAAAGCATTTACTCAGCAGTTATTGTACATAGCACTGAATTTAGTAATGTATAAGACATAGTACTTTCTTTGGGGAAGTAACAATCTAGAACAACAAATAAGACAAGTATGAAAATGATATTATAAAGTAGTATGAGAATGTGTTGAAATAAGATACAGAAAATAGTGCTATAAAGTAAAATAATGGTTAATATGTACTCTGGAAGCTGAAATCACTAAACTGCATGATAGCACTAAAAGGGAACTTAGACACCATCTAGTCTGACACTTTAATTTTATAGCTGAAGAGACATTTGCTAACAAATTAAATGACTTATCTAAAGCAACAAATCTCGTAAGTGGCAGAATGGAACTAGAACTCTGGCATCCGCAGCCTTGGCTCAATGTAATTGTAAAAAAAAAGATGTGACCTTAAGAGAAGGGAAAAGTTGCAAGGGAAAGGGATGTGAGGTAGGGAATACAACAGATTCAAAATATGATCAATTCAGTTGCAGCAAAGCATTTGTGTTGAAAACTGGTAGAATGTAGGATTGAAGGAAAAAGGGCTGATGTCATGGAGAAATTAGAATGCCAGGCTGAGTTCAGACAATGGGAATCCCTAGAGGGTTTGGACAGTGACATGATAAAACTGCTTTATAATAAGATTAACTCTGGGGTAGAACTTAGTGTAGAAAATGTAGAAGGAAGGTAAGGCAGTGATTTTAGTAGTCTGGATGTGCAGTAAAGTCAAGGGAAATAGAAAAGAGAGATATGAGAGAGTTCGGAGAAAGGATTGCTAAGATTTTATGACTAAATTTAATGAGATGTGATCATGTTCAGTTTGGAACATGTTAAGTTTGAAGGGGTGACACTACATTTAAGTATAGAGGTACTGTAAAAAAGTAGAGAAATATCAGAGTAGAGCTCAGAGAAAAGATTTACACTCAGAATGTAAATCTGACCGAATATCAGACAAACTATTATCCACTGCCTGCCTTTACTAAGCAACAGTATTAACAGCTTTTTCCTTCAAGTTTTTAGATCAATCAAAGATAAATCCAATTTTCTACTTTAGATTACTAGATCATTCTAGTTTTCACAAAGGGATAATAATATTAGCTAATAGTTTTTGAGCATTTACTATATGGTATGCACTGTACTAGGTACTTTACATATATTGGCTCATTTAATCCTCACAACCATACATAATCATTATTCCCATTTACAGATGAGAAAGACACACAGAGGTTTGGACATCTGCACAATGTCATACAGCTGGTCAGCAGCACAGCCAGGATATGAACTCAAGCAGTCTAGCTCTTCTTAACCACTGTACTGCTTTCACATTTAACATATATCACATCTCAGCAAATAATCATACTAAAATGGTTTAGGATTAAATTCTCCTTCATCCTACAAAGCAATCTGCAAATGTTTTAATGTACTTACTTGTAATGTATTTGTATCCCATACTTTCAGAGTTTTATCAAATGAGCTTGATGTGAACATGCCAGTGTCATGAGGATACCACTGTACCGTCTCCACACTGTATCTGTGAACATCAGGATGATCTCTACAAAACAGCAATCAAAATTTACAGATACCTGACTTATGTGAGTTTCAAAACTGGTACTATATTAAGAACAAGCAGTAGTCTCAGGTAGGATGACAGGAATGGTCAAACTGAGATCACATGCCTGTGTCCTGGCTGTGTAGAAGGCTAGAATGAATGTCCAGGCATCTCTAGTTTCAGGCTCCCATAGTGTGACGTAGAGGCATGCCTTCTACTAAAGGTCATAATGTGAGAGATTCTCTGTTTCTGTACTATATATAGCCTGAAGGGATCAGCCAACTACACTGGACTTCTTTCATCTTGGAAGAGTGATTTGGTCTTACTGGAAGAGACAGCTGTTTGGTTTTGGATTTGCTTTTCCAAAGTCTCTTTTCCAAAGCACTACTATTCTTAGAATTACTGAATGCCTCATACACCTCCATGATATTCCATACAATATTGCTTCTTATCAAGGAATTTACTCTATGACAAAAGAATGCAACTGGTGAAGGCCCATGAGATTCACATCTTATGTAACCCACCATCCATAATAACATAACATGTTAAAGATTCAGTTATGACGTCAGCTACAATATACCACCTTGTGAGGGTGGTATGCTGCCCTGAAGGATGTAGTATATGCTCCGAACCAGTGACCAACATAGTGTGTTACCTAACTGAATCCTGATTCAAACAAACTGGCTGTTAAGAGAGATTTATGAGACAAAGAGGGAAATTTGAACACAGACTGGATATTTAATATAGATAATTTTTGTGTACTTAAGATAATGGTACTGTAGTTATGCTCATAAAGTCTTTTTGAGATATAAATAATTAAGAATGAAATGATACATTGTTCAAGATTTGCTTCAACATAGTTATGAGGGTGTATGGGTGGGAGGTAGAGACAAAACAAGATTGGTTATGATGGTTGGTGAAGCTGGGTGATTGATATACAGGTCATTATACAACTCTCCAATCTTGTGTATGTTTGAAATTTCCCATAGAGCACAAAAGTTAAAAGACGACTTCTGTAACCCTATGCAGATATAATCATGATGCTTTTGGATTCCTTAAGATGAAAGTTTGGGACCTTAAACAGTTGTGGTGCTATCTGAAGGAATAAGAACATGAAGAAGGAAAGTCTTAAGTACCAGCTCTGGCATTAAAACAGCTGCAAAAATACAAGAACTATAGTGCCTATTCATATTTCCTTTTTTTCTCTGTAAATATTTATATATTTTAACTAATTTTCCCTTTCTTTCCTCTCTTAATTATTTTTATAGGTTAACTATATAATTGAGTCCACAAATTGTATAATACTGATATAGAATAAATTAAACTCGTGGAAAAATGAACATGACCCTGAAATGGAGCCAGGTGTGGTAACTAAAACAAGTTAGGATCATCACCCTTTGGGGAAGAGGATGATCACCTTTTTGGCTGTATAGTGAAGACTTGCATTAGGTTAGGCTGGAACATTCTTTTGAAAAATGGTAAGTATGGGAAGAAAGGTGTATATGCATGTTGGACAGCCAAATGGGTGGATTATAGGGGACATGTGCCTTTTTTTCTTGACGGATGGGCATTCAAACTCCTATTTGGGGGGAATCCCCTTTGTTTTACTGAAAATCAGAGCTCTATCTCTTGTTACAGAAAGCAAGCGACTCTAGACATTCTCTTTTCCCGGGAGAGTTAGCCATTATTCAAAGCTGAGGAGTTGAGAGTATATGTTGGTGACATATAGCAAAACCCAAACTAATGTTCCCGTGGTGTGACCCTGACTGTGTTCTCTATCCTGACTTCTCTTGTTTTCTGCTCATTTTCTAAATCTGATTCTCCCATCTTCCTGATAGTTATGTGAGATAATAAATATTCTTCCAATAAATTTCTGCTTAAGATAAGCAGACTGACTTCCTTTTGCTCCTAAGAATATTGACTTCTACAGAGATTTTTCCAGTGACACTACTTTTAAATAAAACAAATTTTTACTGTAGTGATAACAAATAAAAGCTCACTTATATTTTAAGTTTAAATTTTAAAATAGGATAAAATATTTTATTATGTTACTATATATGTTCTGTTATTCTCATTTATATTTAATAAGAATTTTGGTAGAGGAAAGGAATCTTTTTAGTGCTCAAGGACAAACACTTTAAGTATACTAACAGTAAGTATCAGAAAATAGTCTAAGTCACATTAACTTAATAATAGTCTTTATTGAAATTATTTTTAAATTAGATTGTGAACTCTTCAGATGTACAAAATGCTGTTATAACTCATTTTGTAAAGATGCATACTATATATCCATTTTCAAATTCAAAGTCACACTTTTAAATATAGAGTCTGAGTCCAAGAATTAAATCATTGTAAAACAAGATTGACAAATAAGGCATTTACTTATGTCACATACCAAAAAAAAAAGCAAATCACAGTCCCTTATGGAATATTATATAGCACATGGAATAGATGAAAATACTATTTTGCTATGTAACGAAATAAATTCAATGTTAAAATGTTAGCTAGGATAAAATAAGATAAAAATGAATTTAATTAATTAACATGACTTTTTTTGTTATTGAGGGTGGGAAGAGAGTATAAATGGCCTAAGTCTCTAAGTTCTAGAGTATTTGAGGCAATATCTTGTTTTGTACTAAGTTTTCCTGTAAGTACATTGCTTTTCACTTACACAGTGGTTTTAGTTTTCAACATGCTTTTAAAAAGATAACATTTCATTTAATTCTCATGGAAACGTGTAAGAACCACAGGGCATGTATACTGATTTCTAAAACAAAATAATCTGAAGCTGAGATTAACTGATTTTCCCAAATTTGTATTTCTAATGTGAAGCACCAGAGCCAACAAACAATAGCAAATCTCCTCATAAATATTCCATAGCATATATTCTAATGCATTGGGAAGAGCTGTAACAGATTGTTGATGTTAATGTTTACAAAGTTTGCCCTCTTGAAAGCATTTTCTCAGCGCCCATTCTCCCTGTTAATTCAAAGGTCTGCTCATTATCAGATTGGATATAAATGACAAGAAAGGATTAAATGACCACAATGGAAAAATTACAATGCCATAAAACATTTTATTAGAGACTTAAAAAGAATTACCACAAGATTGGTAAGCCAGTAGAGAACAGTCAGAGAAGATAAGTATCATAGATGTATGTTTTTAAGTTAGGCATCTTTGAGTAAGTAGAGAGACAAGAGAGGGGTGAGTGGGTATATGTGTATATGTATTTGGTGAGGGAGTATCAATATATTTAGTATATCTAAACTTTTTTCTTCCATTAATATCAGTTGAAAATCTACTTTGTGTTTATAATTAGCTGAAGGACTATAAATGAATCTTACACTAAGTGGTACTAAAAACTCTAATTAGTTACTGAGATGTAAATTGATACCAAAATTGCTTTGGGGAAGACACTTGTTAAAAAACTATACCTCAATGTCAGTTACTATTTTCAACAAAGTCTCAAGGAACAGCCATGCAAATGGGTCATCTGAACCATTCACTTGACCCATTCACTTGACTGCAATTTTCATGTTTTGCATTTGATGTAAAAAATACTCAACTATTTACAAATTCATAAATTTTTTCATTTTTAATACATACCTGCCAATGGAACACACTGCTTTACATGTATAATAAGACTGTCTGCTGGAGTTCTCAAGGTCATAAAGTACAATCACACCATCTGAACCACCTGATAACATGCTGATAATAAAAAAGTTCACATTAGTTTATCATTTTATGTAGTCCATTTATTTATCACTGCAAATTTCCAAAACCTGATTTGCAAACACCCAAATGTATTAAAGATACATTAATTTGTAATAAGTTAATCCTCAATAACACAGACTTAATAAACTATAATTTCTTAATATTTAATAGAAGAATGAATATAAAAAAATTCATTCTGTGATCATTTCAAGTTTACTTCCGTAATTTCAAAAAGAAAAGGTGACAGAAACAAGATGGCAAAAGAGATTTCTTAAGAAAGTAAAATATTACAAAGTTATTTTAAATGTCCTAATTATGGCTATGCTAAATGAAAAAGGAAGTAGGCAAACCAACTATTACTGACACTTGCTATTTGGCCCTGGGCAAGTTATACCACCCGTCCAAGACTCAACATTTGTAAAGGAGGGGGACATTTTTATCTGAATCACAATGTCGATAATAAAAGTTAAGTGCAAATTTCTTTTTACAATATCTGGCAAAAAATAGGGGCTCAATAAATGTTAGATTCCTTCCTTCTCTTATGAATGCATTCACTCAATTCATTCAACTTTAAGTTCCTACAATGTTAGACGCTCTGCTAAAACAACTGTGAACAGGCACGCATGGTTCCTGTCTTTGCAGAGTTTACAATCCAATAGGGAAAACGGGTAGTAGGCATAATCACACAAATGATTAGTTACGATTGGGATCACTGTGACAATAACTTATCTTTATTCTAGTTTGGAAATTCAGGAATAGTTTCCCTGATTGTAATATTTAAGCTGGTACGTGAAGGAGGATTCAAAGTTAGCCAGACAAATGTGAAAGTAACAATCCAAGCCCATTCTAGGAACCAAAAGAAGGGATGTGTTGCTGGAGCAGTGTGGAAGGGAAAGAGTGGTGAGAGATGAGGAGGAGGAGCCAAACCACTGGAAGCCTTACTTTTGAGAGTAAAAGAGGGTGCTAAAAAATCAGCAGTCTCTTTTTTTGGAAACAATTATTGACTGACTCTCAAGCTGGTCTATTATATTGGTAGAATATACAAAATTATTCTATTCAAAAACTTTGCAAAAATATTTCTAAAAAATAAAAGTAGCAAGCATATATATCAAAGCTATATACACTGATTGAACTTAATAATTTGTAAACATCATTCTTGGTACTTCATATACCATACCTATGGTTTCTTAACCATATTTGTCTCTAAGACTGTTACTGTGTATTTTTAAATGTGATTTTTCAATATGATCTTTTTAGTTTTTTTTTTTTGCATAAAATTGTCTAAAATCATTTTTAAATCTGGAGTTGTTTTTACCTTTAACTGACTTCCCTAAAAGCTATAATATGTTTAATTTAGGAAATAAAAACAGATGATGAGGTATATGGTAAGTTCAGAGAAAATTCTACAAAATGGAAAATATTCTTGAAATGTGTAAATATTTCAGATTCTTTTCACTGTTTCCTTTTACCTTAATTCAAAGTACCTTTCTTTAGTACTTCTTTTTTTACAAGATAAAATTCTCCTTGAACAAATTCTCTATTTTATGTCTTTTTTGGATGTTACACCAAATTTAAATATTATAAAATCTTAGACATTGTGAATGTTATTCACTTACAAAATGTACATTTATCCCAATTACAAATATACATTTATCCCAATTAAAAATAGGGGCACCATCAAAAATTCTTCACAGAGGTCCAAACAATGCAATCTCTCTAGATCATCACTCCTTACTTTTCACCTCAAAGTAACTCATTATCATGATTTTTATCGTAATCACTGTCTTTCTCTTCTGTACAGTTCATAGTTCATCACCTTAGAGTGTACACATGAATATTAGCTTGCTTTAAAAAAAAAATTTAATGTCTTTTAACTTTAAGCTATAGGTCTCCTCTACCTTTCTTTCTCCCTCCCTCCTGTACTTTTTCCCTCTCTTGTAATTTATTTGTTGCAAAAACTAGATCACATGTCCTGCAATTTCCAGCCTGGACTTTGGTGACTGCATTCATGTGCTATAATTTAAAATAATTTCTATATGTCATTGCTCTTGTGATGTGATATTAGCAGACAAACCAATATCTAGATCCATCAATTTATACATCTATATAAAGTGTTGCTATCTGCTAATATTATTGCTCACCATCAATCCTTATGTTGCTGTCTCTCTCGTCATTCTAGCTGAATGATTTCATTCTCTGGTTGATTCCTAAGGAATGGCTAATGAGAACAACAGTCTCTGAATTATTGTGTTTTTGACAATTTATCTGTCCTTTTTGTACTTGAAATCAGTTTGGCTAGATATAAAATCCTTGACTCACATTTTATTTCCTTGAGCATCTTGGGTAAGAAGCTTCATTTCTTTGGCCAGAAAGCCCAAAGTCAAAGTCTAGTGACAATATAAATTTTCCCCCCTTATATAAAGCTCCAGATCTTATTTATCCTAGAAAAACTTTCTTGAATTATTGTTTTAATATTTATTCTGTTCTTTTGCCTTGGTTTTCTTCTTTGGGAACTTCTATTATGTTATGCTGGATCTTCTTTGCCTATATTCTGTATATACACCTTTTGAATTATTTTCCTCTCTTCATTTCTTTTTAGTTTTCAAAATTTTCCTCCTTTCTAGTTTCTATTTCTAAGGCATTACCTCTTCCATTTATTTGTGTTCCTTATGCTTTTAGTCAGTCTTCATTTCTCAAATATTTTTATTTCTTATTTTTGAGTTTGAGCATCTCATTTCTGAGGTTTTCTAACTCCAATTTAACATTATTCTCTCATTTATTATACGTTTATAAAACAACTTTTACCTAGTTTTGAAGTATTAGGCTAGAGTTCTCATCTGGTTTATAGACACTTCTTTCTGGTGTGACTTCACTCTCCGTAACAGCATTAGTCCACTTCTTATCCTCTTTGTTTTTATAATAATTTTGCAGGAACTTTGACCTTAATCCTATTCTTTTGCTCATTTTTATGTAAAATTAATTTTCTTAACCTTTTAGAATGGAGGCTTGACTTAGAGTAATGTTTAAATTTTATATATTAAAACATCCTCTTCCCTTAAAAATTTTTTGATGGGTAAGATTTCAAAATATGGTAGCTTGCTTTCAGAGATTTCCTGGTTCTGTTCACTTCCCCAATTTTATTGGGGACATCTTTTTCCTTTGTTTCTATTGTCTCTGTACTGCTCAATTTGGATTTTATTTCCAGCAGTTTTTCTTCAGTATATAGTTCTGTACTGGAGGGGCACTTTGACTGGTTAGCTCTTTGGAGAGATATTAAGAGCCCAGACTGCTACAGCTCCTTCTGGTCTTACCATGGACCATTAAAACATACCTATAGAGTATGCCATCCTCTCCCAGTTTGAGCTGCTGTAGTCAAATTTGCTTGCTAAGCTTGTGGTTATTTTGGACTTATCCAGGTATATCAGATGCCTTATTGCTTTTTACTGCCTCCTCTGGCAAAAACGCTGGTAGTGCACAGATCTCGTAGCTGTCAGTGGTTTGTTCCCACTTATTCAGTTTGGGGTTTGTGGGGTCACTTCATGACCTAGTTTGGTTGTAAGTGTTAATCTGTTTTTTTCTACTTATCATTTTTAGTCTCTGTATGTGTTTCAATGGAGAACTAGAGGAACATTAAAAACTGCATTGACATTGTCATCTTTCTTTTTTTTTTTTTTTTTTTGAGAAGAAGTCTCGCTCTGTAGCCCAGACTGGAATACAGTGGCATGATCTTGGCTCACTGTAACCTCTGTCTCCTGGGTTCAAGTGATTCTCCTGCCTCAGCCTCCAGAGTAGCTGGGATTACAGGTGTGCGCCCGCCACTGCACCTGGCTAATTTTTTGTATTTTTAGTAGAGATGCGGTTTCACCATGTTGGCCAGACTGGTCTTGAACTCCTGACCTCAGGTAATCCACCTGTCTCAGCCTCCCAAACTGCTAGGATTACAGGTGTGAGCCACTGTGCCCGGCCTGTCATCTTTCAAGAATAGCACCCAAACTACAGTTTTTGGCACTACATTCACTGAATATTTTGATTGAAAGATTTTCACCTAATTTTAAACACAATATAATTAGAAGTAGAGCAGTGCTATTTAACTCTCCAAGATAAGGAGCTTGTGCCAGAAACAAACACGTCTTTCTTCATTGAGAAAGTCTTGTTACAAACATATCTTAACTTCTTTAAATGGTGTGTGTAATGATGTAGTAGATTTATGTTTTAGCCCAAGATCCTTATCTTGTGACCCAGTCACAAATAGTTCATGAACTAGTAGCATGTACTGATTTATAGACTTGTTTTTAAGATAAATTCAATACCAATTTATAAAACAATAAGGTTAATTTAAAAGTAGCTATTTGAAGGCTCAAAAATCCAATTGATGGGCAGTAAAGAAAGACTGCTAATAATGCCCTACTTAGTTATTTTTTAAAATATTCCACATTAGCTTTATTACAAAAATTTTGTAGTTCAGTTACTCTAATTGTGTACATAGAGAAATATTTGTAAATTTTGACAACTACAACTTTTATTTAGATTGAGAAAGTGTTTGGACACAGTTGTGAGTTACATGTATACCTCAACCAATTCCCAAAACACTTCCGCTTCACACTTAATCTTCACAAAACATTGCTTTTCTTGCCATACAGATGTATTATCAATATAAAACAAAATTATGTTAAAAGTTGAACTTTTAATCTTAACTGACATGGTATTTACAATAATGTCAGATGTTTTGACTTTGTTAAAATGACTTCCAAAAGCTTTTCTCTGATTCCATTAACTTTCTATTTGAAGTATCTGATGGCATTATTTAACTATGAAGTATCTGACATTATTTAACTATGAGATACTTTTTGCTGACAGAGTATGAAGAGATATGGTTTCACGTTTTTATATGGACAAGAAAACTTAGTATTAAAGATGAATGAAATTAACTTAGAAGAATTTAAAAGTATAGAAGAAAATTCAAGCTTCACAGAGTGATACGCAAATGCGCCCTCTGCAGTTGCACCTGTTAAACTGTAATTTTCAGATAGTTTTTGTAAAATAACACCTAACTTTGAAATAAATGCTTCTCTACCAGATTTGTGTATTCTCTCTGGTTTCCATTCTGATTTTCAGTGACATCTTTACAGCTCTCATGGTGGATGGTAAATATTAACAGGTATTTTGAACAAGTTATATACACATCTTTTTTTAGTTTTCCACAGAATGTACACCTTCCTTTTTATATCTCTTGTCGCTATCAAAAGGGGTTAATGCAAAATATAAGTATCAGCAAACAATGAAATAGTTGTAGACTTCTCCCATGCAATAAAGGGGAAAACCACTGTAGCAAGAGTCTTCAGACTTTTCTCTATGTGCTGTACTAAAAGATGCCTCATCTGCATTTCTCAAATATATTTCATGCACATATAATCTATAACTTCCCACATTTCTCACCAACTCTGCCAACTGGTAGTCCACTGGCTTCTCATACTTCACAGGCCACACAACTAATTACTACACCAAGTGGCTGGCTGGAGTAACAGTATTGAATACTTTCCTGACCAGCACCCAAACCCAAAAGTCAGCTATCAATTGCTGCTCATGTCTGTATGTTTCATAAGTGAGTGCCCCCCAGCTGTCCTTGAATAGAAGGTATTATACTGAGCCTGGAAAAGGTCAGGAAAAAGAAAAGAATGATTACTCATCATCTTTTAGATTTAACCACAGGCTAAAGTAAGATGTTTCTCAAATACTACTGGATGAGACCATGGTGGAAGCTGGAATTAAAAAGTGGAAGTTTATCAAATCTGTTCTGACTTGACTTAATGTAAATAATAACATTTCGGTATAAAATAAAAATTCTGGGGCAAATGCTAAATCTATCATAACACGACAAACTGTTTCCTTTAGTTAATGCTATATGTGGCCTAATTATAGGCACATGAAATACACCATAACACAAACTGTTTCCTTTAGTTAATGCTCTATGTGGCCTAATTATAGGCCACATGGAAGGTTTTGTACTGTCTTATAAGAGTAATGTGGTGTTATGATGAATTGTAAGTAGGAGAATATGTTCAGAATTGCATTCTTCAAAGCATTTTGGCTGCTGTGTAGAGACTGGGCTGAAAGCAGTAAAAGTATATGTAATACTGATTTTGATTAATAGTGGCAGCAGTGGCGTCAACCATTTATGATGTGCCAGGTCTTATGCTAATCATGTTGTGCATATTATCTCAATTAATCCACAAAACAAACTTGTTAGGTAGGTACTATTGTTCCTATTGCATAGCTAAGGCAACTGAGAATTAGAAAGGTTAGGTAAATTGTTCAAGGTCACAAAGATGGTAAGTGGTAAAGCCAGGAAGAACTCAAATATAGTTCTTATTTGTTTCTAACCTAATTCTTCAAAATAGTCTTCCACTTTTTATATTTATTTTCCCATTGGACTATTTTGAGAGTAGCAACTATGTTTTAAAATAACACCTAAAGACACACTCTAGCACTTAAAAGCCTTCTGCATCCAAAAGAAGTTCAATGTTTGTTAATTTAACAATAAGTACATATTTATATTAAAGTAGCTTGGAAATGTTTATTTGACAACATTTGGTAGGTTTGATGTTTTGTATTTATTTGAAAATAATAATGCCAGATTAAAAAAATGCTACAATTTGGGATTTTCATTAATTTTAATGAAACTTCTACATCATTAATCTGAAAAAGCAGGTTTTAACTGCATTTCACTTAGAAAGAAAAATGATTATACAAGTATAATAAACTTACTATCTCCCTTCAACAGGTTCAATGTCAAGGGTGTTAATTCCACCGCCGTGGATTCTTTCAACATCTCTGTCTTTATTTAATTCCAGTCCCAAAACTCTTTAAATTAAAAGGGGGAGAAAGAAATTAACAAGTAATTTAACATTTAAAAATTTCTTATTTAACTAAGATTACTTATAGTACAAAAATAACAAGAAATGTCTAAATCTTCTACCATACATCCTAATGTATTTATAGATTTTTAGAGACCTTGTATAAATGTTTAAAATATCAACAGTAGTAACAATTACTGCAAACTTTTAAAGGTATTTAGAGACTGAAATTTGTATTAAAAAACTTAAATTCTGATAAATGTAGCTGAGGACATCTAATGGACAAAAGCATAAATTACAGGATTTAAAAAAAATTCCTTGAAGTGTTTCTTTCTTTTTTTTTTTTTGAGACGGAGTCTTGCTCTGTCGCCCAGGCTGGAGTGCAGTGGCCGGATCTCAGCTCACTGGAAGCTCCGCCTCCCGGGTTCACGCCATTCTCCTGCCTCAGCCTCCTGAGTAGCTGGGACTACAGGCGCCCGCCACCGTGCCCGGCTAGTTTTTTGTATTTTTTAGTAGAGATGGGGTTTCACCATGTTAGCCAGGATGGTCTCGATCTCCCAACCTCATGATCCGTCCGTCTCGCGCTCCCAAAGTGCCAGGATTACAGGCTTGAGCCACCGCACCTGGCCGAAGTGTTTCTTAAAGATGGACAGAAATAAAAAATGAGTATGGGCTGGGTGCAGTGGCTCATGCCTGCAATCCTAGCGCTTTGTGAGGCTGAGGTGAGAAGACTGCCTGAGACCAGGAGTTGGAAAGCATCCCCAGCAACATAGCGAGACCCCATCTCTACAAAAAAATAAAATACAAATAAGCTGGGCATGGTGGTGGGCTCCTACACAGGACACTGAGGCAGCAGGATTGCTTGAGCCCAGGCGTTCAAGGATGCAGTGAGCATGATCAATTCATTGCACTCCAGCCTGGATGACAGAGTGAGATCCTGTCTTAAAAGAAAAGAGACTATGTTCAACTTAACACTTACATGTATTTAAATAAAGCCAATTAAATATCAATACAAATAATTAACAAGCACTCTCACAAACTAAGACAAATGACATTTCTGATATTTTATAACTGTAAACCATCATTATCCTGGTGAGCATATTATTAAGATTAAACGAGTCTGTATATAAAAAGTGCTAATTACAACACCTAGTACATTGTAAGTCTAGTGAATATTAACTATTTGAATCTGTCTTAATCTGTTGGATGTTATTAGCATCTACATTAATTTAACCAGAATGATTTCTAAATTCATTAATTAAAATAATGCTAGTTTAAATATCAAATTATAAATTTTTGGCCTATAAAATTGTCAGTTTTTTTAAAAGATAACAATGCACAATGCTGGAAAGGCATAAACTGATACTTTCATTCATTGACAGTAGTACAAGTAATTATAAGCATTTTGGAAATCATTTTAGCAGTATAAAGTATCTGATTTGAAGATATACATGGCCCTTTGTCTTCTAGACATTACATATAGTACAACAGTGACAAGCAGGCCAGGTGCAGCGGCTCACGCCTGTAATCCTAGCACTTTGGGAGGCCGAGGTGGGTGGATCACCTGAGGTCAGGAGTTCGAGACCAGCCTGGCCAACATGGCGAAACCCTATCTCTACCAAAAATATAAAAATTAGGCTGGGCGCAGTGGCTCACGCCTGTTATCCCAGCACTTTGGGAGGCCGAGGATCACGAGGTTACGAGACTGAGACCATCCTGGCCAACATGGTGAAACCCCATCTCTACTAAAAGTACAAAAATTAGCTGGGCGTGGTGGCACATGCCTGTAATCCCAGCTACTCGGGAGACTGAGGTAGGAGAATCACTTCAACCTGGGAGGCAGAGGTTGCAGTTAGCCGAGATCAAACCATTGCACTCCAGCCTGGGCGACAAGAGCAAGACTCCATCTCAAAACAAAAACAGAAACAAAAAAACTCAAAAATTAGCCAGGCCTAGTGGTGCATGCCTGTAATCCCAGAGGCTGAGGCAGGAGAATTGCTTGAATCCGGAAGGCAGAGGTTGCAGTAAGCCGAGATCGCACCCCTGCACTCCAGCCTGTTAAACCATTCCTGTATCCCTGGTACGAACCCCACTTGATCACGGTGGATATTTTTTATATGCTGTTGGATTTGGTTAGCAAGTATTTTGTTGAGAGTTTTTGCATCTATGTTTATCAGGGATGTTCGTCTGCAGCTGTCTTTGTTATGTTCTTTCCTGGTTTTGGTATTAGCATGATATTGGCTTCACAAGATGATTTAGGGAGGAATCCCTCTTTCCTATCTTTTGGAACAGTGTCAATAGGATTGATACCAATTCTTCTTTGAATGTCTGATAGAATTCAGCTGTGAGTCTGTACCTAAACTTTTTTGGGTAGCTTTTAAATTACCATTTTAATCTCGTTGCTTGTCGCTGGTCTGTCCAGGGTTTCTATTTTTTCCTGGTTTAATCTAGGAGGATTACATATTTCCAGGAATTTATTCATCTCCTCTAAGTTTTCTAGTTTATGTGCATAAAGATGTTGATAGTAGCCTTGAATGATGTTTTGTATTTCTGTAGTAATGGTTGTAATGTCTCCCATTTTGTTTCAAATCGACCTTACTGGATTTTCTCTCTTCTTTCGTTGGTTAATCTTGCTAATGGTTATCAATTTTATTTATCTTTTGAAAGAACTGGCTTTTTGTTGCATTTATCTTTTTATTTTGTTCTTGCTGTTTCATTGTCATTTATTTCTGCTCTGATCTTGGTTGTTTCCTTTCTTCTGTTGGGTTTGGGTTTGGTTTGCTGTTTCTCTAGTTCCTTGAGATATGCCCTCAGATTGTCTATTCGTGCTCTTTCAGACTTCTTGAGGTATGCATTTAATGATATGAACTTTCATCTTAGCACTACTTTTCCTGTATCCTAGAGGTTTTGATAGGTTGTGTCACTATTATCATTCAGTTCAAGGAATTTTTAAATTTCCATCTTGATTTCATTGTTGACCCAATGATCATTCAGGAGCAGGTTATTTAATTTCCATGTATTGCATGGTTTTGAGGGTTCCTTTTGGAGTTGATTTCCAATTTTATTCCACTGTGGTCTGAGGGAATGCTATAATTTTGATTTTCTTAAATTTGTTGAGACTTGTTTTGTGGCCTATCATATGGTCCATCTCGGAGGATGTTCCAAGTGCTGATGAATAAATGTATACTCTGCAGTTGTTGGGTAGAATGTTCTGTAAATATCTGTTAAATCCATTTGTTCTAGGGTATAGTTTAAGTCCATTGTTTCTTTATTGACTTCCTGAATCTTGACGACCTGTCTAGTGCTGTCTAGTGCTGTCAGCAGACTACTGAAGTCCCCACTATTACTGTGTTGCTGTCTATCTCATTTCTTAGGTCTAGTAGTAATTGTTTTATAAATTTGAAAGCTCCAGTGTTAAGCTGCACATATATTTAGGATTGTGATATTTTCCTCTTGGGCTAGTCCTTTTATCACTATATGATGTCCCTCTTTGTCTTTTTTAACTGTTGATGATTTAAAGTCTGTTTTGTCTGATATAAGGATAGCTACTCCTGCTCACTTTTGGTGTCCATTTGCATGAAATATCTTTTTCCACCCTTTAAGTTTATGTGAGTCTTTATTTATTAGGTGAGTCTCTTGAAGACAGCAGACACTTGGTTGGTGAATTCTTATCCATTCTGCCATTCTGTATCTTTTTTTTTTAGACTAATGATTACCATTGACTGTATTCCTAATGTTTCCCTATATGTGACATATATTGCCTTTATTTTTATTTTTATTTCTATTATACTTCTAAGTTCTGGGATACATGTGCAGAATTTGTTACATAGGTATACATATGCCATGGTGGTTTGCTGCACCCATCAACCCATCATCTAGATTGTAAGCCCTTCATGCATTAGGTATTTGTCATAATGCTCTCCCTCCCCTTGCCCTCCAGCCCCTGACAGGCCCCAGTGTGTGATGTTCCCCTCCCTGTGTCCATGTGTTCTCATTGTTCAACTCCCACTTGTAAGTGAGAACATGTGGTGTTTGGTTTTCTGTTCCTGTGTTAGTTTGCTGAGAATGATGGTTTCTGTATTTTTTAAGTGGAGAATTTAGGCCATTTACATTCAACATTAGTACTGAGAAGTGAGGTATTATTTTATTCATTGTGCTAGTTGTTGCCTGAATACTTTTTTTTAATTGTATGGTTTTATAGTTTGGGGAAAAGAAAGAGAGATCAGACTGTTACTGTGTCTATATAGAAAGAAGCAGACATAAGAGACTCCATTTTGTTCTGTATTTGAGATGCTATCAATCTGTAACCCTATCCCCAACCCTGTTCTTGCAAGAGACATGTGCTGTGGTGGCTCAAGGTTTAATGGATTTGGGGCTGTGCAGGGTGTGCTTTGTTAAACAAGTGCCTGAAGGCTTGTTAAAAGTCATCACCATTCTCTTAATCTCAAGTACCCAGGGACACATACACTGCAGAAGGTCGCAGGGACCTCTGCCTAGGAAAGCTAGGTATTGTCCAAGGTTTCTCCCCATGTGATAGTCTGAAATATGGCCTCTGGGGAAAGGAAAGACCTGATTGTCCCCCAGCCTGACACCCGTGAAGGGTCTGTGACTGAGGAGGATTAATATAAGAGGAAAGAAGGCCTCTTGGCAGTTGATATAGAGAAAGGCATCTGTCTCCTGCCCCTCCCTGGGCATCGGAACATCTTGGTGTAAAACCCGATTGTATGTTCTATTTACTGAGATGGGAGAAAACAGCCTTAGGGCTGAAGGTGGGACGACATGCTAGCAGCAATGCCGCTCTTTATGCACTAAAAAGGTTTATGGAGATGTTTGCATATGCATATCAAGGCACAGTACTTTTCCTTAAACTTATTCATGTCACAGAGATGTTTATTCATATGTCTTACTGCTGACCTTCTCCCTACCATGATCCTATCATCCTGCCACTTCCCTTTTTCCGAGATGGTAAAGATAATGATCAATAAATACTGAGGGAACTCAGAGACCTGTGCAGGCGCGGGTCCTCTGTATGCTAAGCGCTGGTACCCTGGGCCCACTGTTTCTTTCTCTATACTTTGTGTCTCATTTCTCTTCTCAAGTCTCTCATTCCACCTAACGAGAAACGCCCACAGGTGTGGAGGGGCAGGCCACCCCTTCATTATAGGTCCTGTGAGATTTATGCTTTAAAGAGATTCTATTTTGGTGTATTTTAAAGATTTTTTTTCAAGATTTAGAGCTCCTTTTAGCAGTTCTTGTAGTGCTGGCTTCATAGTGGCAAATTCTCAGTATTTGTTTGTCTGAAAAAGACTGTATCTTTCCTTCATTCATGAAGTTTAGTTTTGCTGAATACAAAATTCTTGCCTGATAATTGCTTTGTTTACGGAAGCTAAAGATAGGACCCCAAACCCTTCTAGACTGTAGGATTTCTACTGAGAAATCCGCTGTTAATCTGATAGGTTTTCCTTTATAGGTTATCTGCTGCTTTTGCCTCACAGCTCTTAAACATCCTTTCCTTTGTCTTAACTTTAATAGCCTGAAGACCATATGCTTAGGTGATAATTTTTTTGTGTGATGAATTTCCAAGGTGTTCTTTCAGCTTCTTGTATTTGGATGTCTAGATGTTTAGCAAGGCCAGGAATATTTTCATAGTTTATTCACTCAAACATGTTTTCCAAAGTTTTAGATTTCTCTTCTTCCTCAGATAATTGGGAACACCAATTATTTTTAGGTTTGGTTGCTTAACATAATCTCAAACTTCTTGGAGGCTTTGTTCATTAAAAAAAAATTTTTTTTCTTTGTCTTTGTCAGATTGAGTCATTTTAAAGCCTTGTCTTTGAGCCCCAAAGTTCTTTATTCTACTTGTTTGGTTCTATTGCTGAGACTTTCCAGGCATTTTGCATTTCTCTATAAGTGTGTCCTTTATTTCTAGAAGTTGTGAAAGTGTTTTATCCAAGCTATTTCACTGGAGATTTTTTCATTCATATGTTGTATCTTTTTTAAAAATTTCTTTAAGTTGGACTTAACCCTTCCCTGTTGTCTCCTTGATTAGCTTAATAATCAACCTTCTGAATTATTTTTCTGGCAATTTCGAGATTTATTCTTGGTTTGGAGCCAGTGTTGGTGGGCTTGTGTAATCTTTGGGGGATGTTAAAGAACCTTATTTTGTCATATTACCAGAATTGTTTTTCTGGTTACTTCTCATTTGGGTCGACTATGTCAGAGGGAAGATCTGGGACTCAAAGGCTGTTCTTCAGATTCTTTTGTCCTACGAGTGCTCCCTTGATTTGGTGCTCTCCTCCTTCTGCTAAGGTTGGGGCTTCCTGAGAGCCAAACTGCAATGATTCTCTTTTGGATCTAGCCAACCAGCACAGCTACCGCACTCTGGTTGGTACAGGGCAGTTCCTGCAGAGTCCTGTGATGTGATCTGTCTTCAGGTCTCTCAGCCGTGGATACCAGCATCTGCAACCGCAGAGGCAGCAGGGGAGTGAAGCGGACTCTGATGGCCCTTGGTTGTTTTTTGTTAAATGCGCTGGTTTTGTGTTGGTTGGCCTCCAGCCAGGAGGTGGCACTTTCAAGATGGCATCAACTGCAGTAGTATAGAAAGGATACGAGCTTGCCCTAGGGTCAGGTGGTGGGCGGGACCATAGAGCTCCCAGGAGAATATGTCTTTTGTCTTCAGTTATGAGGGAGGTAGAGAAAAACTAGCAGGTGGGAGCAGGGTTAGGCATGTCTGAGCTCAGATCTGCTTAGGTGGGGCTTGCTGCTGCTGCTGTGGTAGATGAGGGCATGGCTCCCAGGCTAATGGAGTTATGTTCCCAGGAGGATTATGGCTGCTTCTGCTGTGTCACACAGGTCACCAAGGAAGTTGGGTAAGGCCAGCAGCCAAAGGCCTCACCCAGCTCCCATGCAACCTGCAGCCTGAAGGGCTGGTCTTACTCCCACTGTGCCCCCACAACAGCTCTGAGTTTATTTCCAGCAGGGCTGAGAACTTGCCCCAGGCTTCAAGTCTCCCAGCTGAGAAAGACAGAGGACTCACAGTTCCTTGGCTGTCCCACAGTGCCTGCAGCGGCATTCCACCTCCTTCAAAGGGTCTGTGGATCCTCTCAGCTTTCCTGGAATGTTCCTGTGGTAGTTCTTGAAGCAAATGTTCACGATATGCATCTCCACACACTGCTCTGTCCATCCGAGTGGGAGATGCCCAGTTAGTCCTGCCTCCTATCCACCATTTCCTCTCATTCTCCTCTGTTTTAGTGTCTTAAGATGGCTACATATTCTTTTTGTTCAATGAGTTAATATGTGTGTGTGTGTATTTTTTCTTCTTCTTTTTTTTTTTAGGTTTTGAGTTTCTCTGGGTCCCCTAAGTTGTAGAAGTGGTTATTCTCCTTTTCCTTGATTTCCAATTTGTAATTTCAATTTTCATTTTATCTTTGATTCTGGAGTTTTCTGAAATGTAATTCTGAATTTCCAAAACATGAGAGGTGGTGGTGATGTTACCATTAATTGATTTATTTCCAGTTTCTATAGCTTATGATCTAAAGAAGGTGGCTTGTAAGATAGATACCTTTTTGAATTTGTTAAAGTTAAAGTTTACTTAATGGCCAAGAACAATTTTGGTAAATGTACCCCTGACTTACAAAAAGTATGTACATTCTCCATTTAAGGATGTAAAGTCATGTATCTACTAAATCTAATTTGTTGTTTATTTATTTCCTCCATATATATATATATATATATATATATGTCCTTCTTTAAATATTGTCCTTCCTTTATATAATGTCCTTCTTTAAAACGTCTGGTGCTTTTAACCTTAAATCTTACCTCATCTAGTATTTGTAGTGATGTCCACATTTTGTTTATAGTTGCCTGATCTCTCCTTATTCTTTAACTTTTTAACTATTTAAGAATTTTGTATTTTAAAATATTTTAACTTAATGTATTTATGAGAAACAGCTTTTAGCTTTACTTTGCTTTAAAAGCTAATCCGATAATATATGCTTCTTAATGGAAGAAATCAGCCTGTTCACCTTTGCTATGACATCTGATATACTTGGTATTATTCCTTCTTTATTTAATGTCATGGTTTCTTCTTTTACCTTTATTTTTGCTAGTTTAATGCAGTTGCTATTCATTTCCATTTTGTCAATTGAGAAGTATCTAAAAAAATTTAGCAACCATATTATATATTTCCAGTTTGTTTATTATTATATATTTACATTTAATCATACACATACTGCAAGGTTCATAGGCTTCCTCTCCTCTTCATCTTTTAGGTACCTTCAGATTTCATTCAAATACATTTGTTTTTTGATTAACATTCTTTCCTATTTTTTTTCCTGAAGGAAAATGGGGTAAAATATTTCTATGAATCTTAGCACAAAGATATTTCTTCTGATAGACTGGTTTGTTTGGATTCCTGGGTTGCAATACTTCTTTTTTTATTTTTAGATAATTTTTAGTTGCTTTTTGAGACAGAGTCCTGCTCTGTCACCCAGGCTGGAGTGCGGTGGCACAGTCTTGGTTCACTGCAACCTCCACCAAGTGATCCTCATGCCTCAGCCACATGAGTAGCTGGGATTACAGGTATCTGCCACTGCACCCGCCAGCACACCCAGCTAATTTTTGTATTTTTAGTATAGACAGGGTTTTACCACGTTGCCCAGGCTGGTCTCAAACTCTTGAGTTCAAGTGATCTGCCTGCCTTGCCCTCCTAAAGTGCTGGGATTACAGGCTGTGATACCTTTTTTTTTGTTAGTAGGTATCATTCCAGTGTTTTCTAGTCTCTAGAACTACCGATGAAATGTTTTACCTTTGTGAATGGTAAATTCTTTACCACTGGAAGCTTTTAATAATTTCTTCTTCATTGCTAGATAAATTATTAGGTATACATACTTTTATGTCTTTTTTATCAATCTTGTCTGGACTTCAGGGAGCCCTGTTAGTCTGTGAATCCAGATCTTTTTGCAATTATTTTTCTTAATTACTGTTTGTTTGTTTTGTTCTTCTGGAATTATTATTGATCTTTTGAATCTACTCTCCTAATCTCTTATTTTCCTTACATTACTGGACTTTTAATTCTTGTTTTATGAGTTGTGATACTGAATTTGATCATTTCATTCATTATTCAATACTTCAGTTCTGGGTCATACTACTATAAAAACCAAACAAAATGCATAGACAGCTACTTGAGGACTCTGAAAAGTAAATAGCCACAGACAATCACATGACAGAAATGGCTACTGCTAGACACAGTGGCCTGCAGAAGCCAGAACTCTGAGGCAGGGAAATTGTTTTCTCTGTTCATCACAGCCCCGATTCCAAGAGGGTAGGGGCAATCCCCATTGCTTATTGCCTCTCTCCTCACTTCTGAGCCCAGACTTGTGCTTAAACATGGAAGTGTATGGCAGAACAGGGTAAGTGGCCCCTAAAGTTCTGGCTAGATGGCCAAAACAGGGAGTCCCAGAAAATTGGGAAGTATCCAAGAGATCACAGAGAAGAAGGAGCTCAGGAAAGTGATCCCATAAAGTTGTTTATAAACTCCAGAACTCATCCCTGAGTGAGGCATGCATAGATCTAACCCTGAGTAGTATACAAAGGATTTTGAATATTGAGCTAACCACTCAGGTCACAGTCTGACCACTGAATGGCATACACCTAGGGAAGATATTAAGAGACTTTGAAAACTGAGCTAACATTAAAACTACAGTCCATATAAGTAGGTAGGTTCTTGTAGCCTGAACCTAATCTTGCTAATTAAATGTTACAACAAAAACATCAACATTCTTCATAAGATTAAAACAAGACCCAGAGTATTCAAAATGTCCAGGATGCAATCCAAAATTTCCCTGCATATAAAGAACCATGAAAATTTCAACTTGCATGGGAAAAGACAAACAAAAGAAGCCAAAGCTGAGATGACGCAGGTGTTGAGATTATCTAATAAAGACTTCAAGGCAACTATTGTAAAATGCTTGAACTTGAGCAACACTGGCATGGTGGTTCGAGTCTGTAATCCTAGCGACTCTTGTACAGTTGAGGCAGGGGGATCACTTCAGCCCAGGAGTTCAAGACCAGCCTGGGGAAAAACAGTGAGGCCCCATTTTTAAAAAGAAAAAAAAAGCTTGAGCAAGTCATTGGGCACACACTTGAAACAGATGTTAAAATAGAAAGTCTCAGCAAAGAAATAGTAGACATAAATAAAAACCAAATGGAAATTTTAATTTTCAATATAAAATTATTTTAACTTAATGTATTCACTAACAGATTGGAGATGGCAGAGGAAAGAATCTGTGAACTTGAAGACAGATCCATTAAAATTATATAATCTAACAACATAGAGGAAAAAAGATTGGAGGGAAAAAGGACAGAGCCTTCGGGACCAGAGGAACAATTATAAAATGACTAACATTTATGTCACTGGAGGTCTAAAAGGAGGAGTGTAGTGTTGAAAAAATATTGGAAAAAAATGGCTGGAAAGTTCCCAAGTTTATGGAAAGATGTAAGTCTACAAGTTCAAGACACAGAATGAACCCTAACTAGGATAAATCCAAAGAGATCTGCAACCAGACACATCATAAACTGCTGAAAACTAAAGACGAAGTCTTCAAAGCAACCAGAGAAAAGTGATAAAATACCTGTAGGAAAACAATGATTTGAATGGCTGCAGATTCCTTTTCAGAAACCATTAGACCTACTCTTTTTTTTTTTTTTTTTTCCCTCATTCAACTTAGAAGTTTATTTTGCCAAGGCTAAGGACATGCCTATGACACACAGCCTCAGGAGGTCCTGACGACATGTGTCCAAGATGGTCAGGCTACAGCTCAGTTTTATACATTTTAGGAAGACATAACACATCAATCAATACATGTAAGATGAACAATGGTTCAGTCAGGAAAGGCAGAACAACTCAAAAACTCAAAGTGGAGGCTTCCAGCTCATAGGTATGTTAGAGTAGGTAGTTAGGCAGATATGGACAGGGCACAAGAGCAACCCCTACACACACCTCCACCACTTGTTGCCCCTATGACTGTCAGGTGACCATGAGGTGATGGTCAGGTGGTTGTTAAACTGCCTCTCTAAAATGATAAGTGGTCACAGCCAGCGCCAGGAAGATAGCCTCCTAATAGATAGAAAACACTCGGAGCTGGTGTTATCCACTTCTCAGTAAGATCTCAAACAGGCCCACTCAGAGGCAAAATGGCCTCTTATACGACCTTCCACTGGGAAAGCTCGACAGGTAAGAGAAAAATTCCTCAAGTGAACACATGCACAACTTCAGCAAAAACCCCAGAACCATAACAATGTATAAAACCCCAAGTCAAGGGATGAACAGGGCACTTGGATCTTGCAAGTCACCCGCCTGGCCCTTCCAAGTGTACTGCTTCCTTTCACTCCTGCTCTAAAACTTTTTAACAAGTTCTCACTCCTGTTCTAAAACTTGCCTCAGTCTCTCCCTCTGCCTTAAACCAACTACTGCCCCTCAGCAAAATTCTTTCCTCCAAGGAGGCAAGAATCAAGTTGTTGCAGACCCATATAGATTCACCACTGCTAACAGGTGGATTCAAAGATTTTCCAATTGGCAACTTGTCAAAAGAGTTTACCTAAAGACCAGAAACCCAGTCGGGCATGGTGGCTCATGCCTGTAATCCCAGCATCTTGGGAGGCTAAGGCATGCAGATCACTTGAGACTAGGAGTTCAAGACCAGCCTGGCCAACATGGCAAAATACTGTCTCTACTGAAAACACAAAAAGCTGGAGTGAGGCCAGATCATGGTGGATCACACTTGTAATCCCAGTACTCTGGAAGGCTGAGGCAGGTGGAACACTTGAGGTCATAAGTTCAAGACCAGCCTGGCCAGCATGGTGAAATCCCATCTCTACTAAAAATACAAAAAATTAGCCAGGCATAGTGGTGCATGCCTGTAATCCCAGCTACTCAGGCGGCTAAGGTATAAGAATCGTGTGAACCCCAGAGGCAGAGGCCACAGTAAGCCGATATTGCACCACTCAATCCAGCCTGGGTGCTCAAAAAATAAAAGAAAAAAAAAAATAAATAAATAAACACCTAAAATTCCATATAAGGGAGTGTCTGGGTTAAGATAAGGAGTTGTAGAGACCATGGTTCTTATTATGCAGATGAAGCCTCCAGGTAGCAGTCTTCAGAAAGAATAGATTGTAAATGTTTGAGACTTAAAATGATGAAAGACTCAGATAATTCTCTCCAGAATCAAAGAAAAGACCTAGAAAGGGAAAGGCATTCTCTACAGAATGTAGATTCTGCCTATAAGAGACAGTTTCACAGGGCCATTTTAAAATGTGTCAAAGGAATATATTTTGGGGCAAAATACTTCAATTTCTCCTGGGGCCTGCTATCTGTCATGTGATGCTTTACTTTTAGTCAGGCTGGAATTTGGTGTCTTATTGCTACAAAAAGTCGTAAGATCTCTGTTTTAATGTTAATGCTGGTCAGTTGTGCCTGAATTCCAAAGGGAGAGTATAATGGGGAATGCCTGATCGCCCCCTCCCCATCATGTCCTGAACTGTGGAATGCTCTGGGCTGAGAGGATGGGTTCGTTCAGACAATTAAGAAGCTTGAAGTTTTATTTTTAGTTTATACTTCCGTATTTCAGCTATTGTGAATAATGCTGGTATGAACATGGGTGTACAAATTACCTCTTTAAGACCCTGTTTTCAACAATTTTGGGGATACATCCAAAAGTGGCATCACTGCATCATATGGAAATTCTATTTTCAATATTTATAAGGAGCCACCATACTGCTTCCCACTGTGACTGTACCATTCTACCTTCCCACTAACAGTGCACAAGTGTTCCAATTTTTTCCATGTCCTCACAAAAACATATTATTGTTTGATGTGATAGTAGCCATTCTAATGGGTATAAGGTGGTATTTCATTACAGTTTTGATTTGGATTTTCCTAATGATCAGTGATGCTGAGCATCTTTTGGTCTACCTGTTTCCATTTGCATATTTTCTTTGGAGAAATGTTTTTCCAAGTCACCCATTTTCAAATCAAACTGTTTGTTTTGTTGTTGAGTTGTAGGAATTCTCCATATATGCTTTATATAACCCTTTTCAGATATATAATTTGCAAATACTTTCTCCATTCTGTGGTTGTCTTTTCACTCTATTGACAGTGTCTTTTGATTAACAAAGTTTAAAAATTTTCACATAGTCCTCTATGTTGTTGTTGTTTGTGCCTTTGATGTCATACCCAATAAATAACTGCCAAATAAATCACTGTCATAAAATTTTTTCCTTATTTTATTCTAGGACTTTTATAGTTTTGGGTCTTACATTTATGTCTTTGATCCATTTTGAGTTAGTTTTTGTATATGGTGTTAGTTAAGGGTTCAACCTCATTTTTTACATGTGGATATTCCATTTTCCCAGCAGCATTTGTTGAAAAGACTATCCTTTCTCCATTGAATAGTCCTGGCACTCTTGTTAAAAATCATTTGACTGGCTGGGCACAGTAGCTCACACCTGTACTCCCAGCACTTTCGGAGGCCGAGGTGGGCAGATCACGAGGTTAAGAGATTGAGAACATCCTGGCCAACATGGTGAAATCCCGTCTTTACCACAAATACAAAAATTAGCCGGGCATGATGGTGGGCGCCTGTAATCCCAGCTACTGGGGAGGCTGAGGTAGAATAATCGCTTGAACCCGGGAGGTAGAGGCTGCAGTGAGCTGAGATCGTGCCACTGCATACCAGCCTGGCGACAGAGTGAGGCTCCATCTCAAAAAAAAAAAAAAAAAAAAAAAGAAAAGAAGAAAGGAAAAAAATCATTTGACCATATACATGAGGTTTTATTTCTGGGCTTTCTCTTCTATTTCATTGGTCTATATGTCTTCCTTATGCTAGTACAACACTGTTTTGATTACTGTAGCTTTGTAGTAAGTTTTAAAATCAGAAGAAGTGAGTCTTCAAGCTTTGTTCTTCTGTTTCAAGACTGTATGTATTGACTATTTGAGCTCCCTTCAGATTCCACATGAATTTAAGGATATGCTTTTCTATTTCTGTAATCCCAGCACGGTGGAAGGCCAAGGTGGGAGGACTGCTTGAGGCCAGGAGTTCAAGACCAGTCAGAGTAACATGGTGCGACCCTGTCTCTGTAATCCCAGCTACTTGGGAGGCCTAGGAGGGAGGATCCCTTGAGTCCTTGAGATGGAGGCTACAATGGGCTAAGATTGCGCCACTATATTCTAGCCTGGATAACAGAGTAAAACCCCATCTCTTTGGGGATAAATTTATTGGTCCAAAAATCCAGTTGACATGTGAAAATGCATGTTCCTGTTATAAATTAAAAATGACTTAGGCTCAGTACAATACAGTTCTTCAAACACAAGTCTTGGTTAAGAAACAGAAATTGAAGAGGAATCAAGAAACAGAGACAAGCCAAGTTCTCCCTCAACCGAGCTGCTGGAAAAACACCATCTCCAGATTTTCTTTCAGGCTTTGAGAATTTTTCTCCCATTCCACACTTTTATCTTGATACTGATATCACTGTGGCACAGAAGGGCTTCCCAGCTCCTCTTCCTTGAATCCTCCCCTGTCTCTCCTCCTCTTTCTCTGTCTCCCTCAGTCAGCCAGGCGCTTGCAGAAGCAGCAGGGCCTGGCCCAACCTGAAAGAGAACAGAGCTGGAGGGGGCGGTGGCGGTGACCAGCGGCCACGTGACCAGGCTCATGCTGCGGCCACCTCCTGCCGCAGACCTACTCTTAAAAAAATTGATAAACTATGCTCTTCAGAGAGAAGAAAAAGATATAAGAAGGAAATTTCAGACATCAGGAATAAAGAGACAGCAACAGAAATGATAACTATCTGGTTAAATATAATAGGCTATTCTTTTCCTTAAAATATGATTGATGGTTGAAAAAAATTATGTCTGATGGAGTATATAATGTATGTAAATATAAAATATAAGACAACAATAAATATGGTGCAGGGGAAAGGTTGATAAGGTTTCTACATGCCAAATGAAGCAGTAAAACAATGAAATGACCCAAAATAGACAATGCAAAGTATGTATTTTATAATTCCTAGAGCAACCACTAAAAAATTATACAAAAAGATACAGTTGAAATCATAGTATATAAAATAGAATACTAAATAATGTTCAAATGGTCAAATGAAAGCAGGAAAGGGGAAACATAAACATGGAGCAGCTAGCTTTCTCACCTAATAGTGGTGGGACTGGAAAATGCTTTTGGAAAACTGTGAGTTTCTTAAAATGTAAAGGATGTATCTAGTAGCTCTACTGTTAGGCATCAACTTAAGAGAAATAAAAGCATATGTTCATACAATGACTCATACGTGAATTTTCAGAGCACCTGTAAATGTATTAGTCCTGAACCGGAAACAACTCAGATGTCCATCGACAAGTGACTAGATAAACTATGGTATATCTGCACAGTGGGATACTCCACAGCAATAAAAAGGAATTGATACAAGCAATAACATGGAGAAATTTCAAAATAATGTAATTATGCTGAGTGAAAGAAGCCAGACAAAAAGGATTCCATTTATATAAAATTCTAAATATGCAAACTATAGTGACCTAAAGCAGATTAGTGGTTTCTAGAGAAGGAAGAGGGTAAAGCAGAGAAAGAAGGGAGAGAAGGATTATAAAGGACTGTGAAAAAATTTTTAGGGTTATGGATGTTCTCTTGATTATGGTAATGGTTTCAAGAGTAAATATATGTCAAAATTCATCAAATTGTATATTCTCATTTAATGTGCAGTATATTATATGTCAATTATACCTCGATAAAGTTGTAAAATTTTTTTTAGAGGGTGTAAATTGTGAACACTGCGTATCAGTGTTCATGCTTTTGCCCTTATGTGATGACAAGGAAGAACAGTAGACATCTCCTATGAATAAAATGGAACTATACAGTTGTTCAATTAAGCAAAAACATCACTTAATGATGGAAATATTTTTTAAAAAATTTTAGGCTGCGTGGTAGCTCGCACATAAAATCCCCACACTTTAGGAGGCAAAGGCAGGAGGATCACTTAGCCCAGGCGTTCAAGACCAGAATGGGAAACACAGGGAGACCCCATCTCTACAAAAAAATTTAAAAATTAGCTAGGTGTGTGGGCACGTGCCTGTGGTCCCAGCTACTTAGAAGGATGAGATGAGAGGATCATTTGAGCCTGGAAAGTTGAGGCTGCAGTGAGCTGTAATTGCACCACTGCATTCCAGCCGGGGTGACAGAGCAAGACACTGTCTCAAAAAAAAAAAAAAAAAAATTATACTTTATTTGTCTTAAACATATAAGCAATCCTCACTTGGCTCAGTCTGATATGAACTTCAGTTACCAGTTTGTTAACTGTGAGAAATAGCATAAAAGTTTGCTACTAGCTTTTCAGTTCACAAATAATTACATAAATAACATTTCTGTAATTACATAAATGAATCAAAATTAGTGATCAATTTGCAATTTTACTTCTTTCAAAGTCTGTGGGTGATTGGTCACTGTGCATCTGTTATTCAGTTCACACACAGGCTGCAAAGCACGTAGGTTTGTTATTAATATTTCTGTGCCCCTAAGATAAACCCACGTGGAATTTTACTGATTAAAAGAGGAAATTGGCCAAAAGAATGAAAATGCGTTAAAAGAGTGATAATACTAGAAGTGAACTTGCATTAAACATAAAATGGAGCAAATGAAAAAAATAGCTGCCTGTGGGAACATGCTGATTGTGGGAACAATGACACTGCCGCCATTTGAGACATTCTAGATATGCAGACTGAGGAAATCAGTGAAGGTGAACTTACAAACATAAATGAGGAAAAGTGGTTGTGATGAAAGGCTGATGATGTGTTAGAGGAAGTGACACTGGCAAAAAAACACATTAAAGGAACTCTCAGAGATATTTCACAACATTGAAAATGTAACGGATAAAATGTTGGAAACTAATATTTAAATTTCTCCGGAACGCAGAACTCATATGCAACTGTGTTCTCCACTGTCCAAGTAAATATCTTCAAAGGTTCCTCAATTAATGTGCGCAAAATTAAAAGTAAAACTTGCTTCTTCCCTTCGGAAAACCCTCTCTCAGAGTATATTACCAACATTCAACTTCTTATACAAGACATAGATCTGGGAATCATTAATCATTCTTCCCTTTTCGTCATTCACGTATCCAATCAATTTTCATGGACTGCTGATTCTATTTCTTAGACGTTTTTCAAATCTCTCCACTATTTTTATTCTACTTGGGAACTCTGTGGCCCAGGCTTCCATCAACTCTCTCCCGAACAAGTGTAATCACAACAGTTACCTAACTTGGCTACCACGGTTGTTCTCAGTTGCAACCCATTCTCCAAGCAGAAAACAAAATGCAACAGTTGTTACCTTATTCTCATCTTCACATCTCTACCCAAGTACACATGGCTCTTCCTCATCCAGTTTCTGTCTACTTCATCTCTTGTCAATGGTCCCTACCCCAATTCTCCGCTCTAGTCATTCTGAACTTTGTTCAATTCCTGGCCTGTGTCCTCTGCCTTTTTAATAGGCTGCCTGACACACTGTAGGAACTCACTAAATATGCAGACTGAATGAATGAACGAGTACTTGGAGGGCAGTTATTCTTACCAGTAACTTAAGAGGGAAGGAATACAGTACAACGAAGTATCCTTATTTAGGTTTATAGTGTCTTCATCTGAGCCCGCGGGTGAACCCCCTCCCCTCGCCCCGCGCCGCCCCCCGCCTGCAAGTTGTTACCAGTAAATAAAAGGGATCCTATTTTCGCAAGCCACAACGCATTAGAGGGTAAATAAGAGTTTGGTGGCAGAAGAGCGATGAGACGGGAAAGTGTGGGGCAAAGTTTACAGTCATTGGTCCAGATTCTAACTGGCCTGTTAGCCAAAACGTAAGGTTTTTTTTACCTCCGTGTTGACTCTGCTCTCCGAAGGCGAAGAGGGTCCTCCAAACCCGTTTGTCGCGCGGACAAAAACCCCAGCATAGCGTGTCCCCACACCGGCTGGAGCACTGGACGTCGCCATGACAGAACTCAGGGGCGGGACTGGAACAGCAGAGTCTCCCATTGGTCAGGCGGTGATATATCCGGCCAATGGTGAGCGCCGTTACTAGAAGGGCTCGAGGATGGAGGCCGGCCTGACCTCTCCGCCTCAGTGGGCTGGGTTGGGTGCTGGAGCATTGCTCCTACTGCCGATCCTGCTGCTGGCAGCGCTGGAAACTGGGTGGAAGGCATGGGTTGGTCTCAGGATTTGTTTCGCGCCTTGTCGAGATCGCTGTCAAGGGAAGTGAAGGAGCACGTGGGCACGGACCAGTTCGGGAACAAATACTACTACATCCCGCAGTACAAGAACTGGAGAGGTGAGGAGGGGGCGAGGGCAGCGATTGCGTGGTCAGTAAAGGAGGGAAAAGTGAGAGCCCCTAGTCAACTAACGCATCATGAGACACTTAGGGTGTTACCGGAGGGAATTTCCGGAGTTCGGTGACCCCTGTCGACCCCTTCACTCTGCCATCGGAGCCCTTCCCGGCCCGGCTCTCGGCGCCGTGGCCCGGACTCGTGCGTCCGCGGTCCCTACGACCCAGAGCTTTCCCCCGGCGTGCCCCGGGCTGCTCGCGCTGTTAAGGCACACACCACTTTCCTCCTAGCCACGCCGGTAGAGGAGGCTCAGTTTTAGCTCTGGATCGGCGACGGAGGCGGGGAAAAGTCCACGCAAATCTTTAACCAAAGGGGCTAGGAAGGGCCAGGGAAGAGGTTTTTCGTACGCTGTGCCCCGCCTTGTGACCCAGAGCTGAGTGATGTAATTGAAGAGAAGTATCTTCAGCGCCTCGGTGTCCTCTTTCTTGGTGTTTACCCTTTTCGGTGGCACCCTGGCTCCGGCGCTGGCCCCATGCGCCTTCCTCACTACCAAGACTTGTCAGAAGTGGGTCCGTATCCCCACAAGGCTCGCTGATTCCTTTCTCTGGAGTTTACATTCCAAGACCCCGTTGAGCTCAATTTAAGAAACGTGGCACTAATCATGGTGTTTCTGTGTAGAATTCGTGCCAAGCAGTTGAGCGGGTTGTTTGGGGAGTAAGAAGGCGTTGCTGTCCATTGAAATCACACTGTGTAGCCGCCGTCGTAACCTCTTCTGTGTTGTTCCGTCGCCGCATGCAGAAGATGCCAGGCTTTGGGCGAAGAGGCGTGGGTTAGAATCTCAGCTTTGACACCTGATAGCTCGGGAATCACGGAAAAAATACTTGTCCTCTCCAAGTCTCATCATCCTCACTTGAAAATTAGAGATAATATAAGATCAGTAATGTTGAAAAGCACCAAGACCTTTCCAAAATTATGTGCCATTCATTTCCCACATATATAAAATGTATTGTGTGATTTATCACTCAATTTATTAATTTATTTTTTTTTTTGCCTAGCCTTTTTCTGTATTTAGTCTTGTTTTATATTTAGTCTTGTTTCCCCAATGAGCTCCTCTGTCAGGCAGGGAATATGTCTCACAAAAAAAAAAAAAAAAAAAGCCTACAAAGAACTTAGTATGATATTAAGTATTTCTTGACAGATTGCAAGCAGAGAGATGTTTCTTTTCCGTAAGTTGTCAGCAAAATTAAAAAAATATGCAAACTGTCACACTGAGTTTTTTAAAAATTGAAATATAATTTACATACAGTAACATTCACCCATTATGGTGTACAGTTTTATGGTTTTTGACAAATAAGTACAGAGTAACATCACTGGATTCAAGTAATAGAATAATTCCATTACCATTAGAATTTCCTCTAACTCCTTAGTAATTGATTCCCACACCCTTTGGCAACCACTGATGTGTTTTATGGGCCTATAGTTTTGCCTTTTCTGGAATATCATATAAATGGAATTATACAGGATTTAGACTTTTGAGCCTGGCTTGCTTCACATAGCATAATGTAGTTGAAATTCATCCATGTTTCAGTAGTTGTTCCTTTTTATTGCTCAGTAGTATTCCATTGTATAGGTTTGCCAGTTTATCTGTTCACAAGCTGAAGGACATTAGGATGTTTCCAGTTTCTGTGATTGTAACAAAAGCCTCTACAAACATTCCCATACAGGATTTTGTGTGAACGTAAGTTTTCATATCTTGTGGGTAAATACTTCGTAGTGGGAATACTGAGTTGTGTGATCAGTGTATGATTAACTTTATGAGAAACTACCAAACTGTTTTTCAAAGTGGTTGTACCATTTTGTATTCCTGTCAGCAATGCATTAAAATTCTAGTTGTTTCCACACCCTTACCAGCACTTAGTATTATCCGATTTTTGGGTGTGCTTTTATTTTTATTTTAGCCATTTTGATAGGTGTATAGTGGTATCTCATTGTGATTTTAAGTTTCATTTTCCTCATGCCTGAGTATGTTGACAGTCTTTTCAGATGCTTATTTGCTATCCACAGATCTTTGGTGAAGTATCATTCAAACCTTTTGCCCATTAAAAAATACATTTACGGCTGGGTGCGGTGGCTTATGCCTGTAATCCCAGCACTGTGGGAGGCCAAGGTGGGTGGATCACCTGAGGTCAGGAGTTCCAGACCAGCCTGGCCAACATGGTGAAACCCCATCTCTACTAAAAATACAAAAATTAGGCAGGCACGGTGGCATACCGGTATAATCCCCACTACTCGGGAGGCTGAGGCAGGAGAATCACTTGAACCTGGGAGGTGGAGGTTGCAGTGAGCCGATTTCACACCACTGCACTCCATCCAGCCTGGGTGAGACTCCATCTCAAAAAAAAAGAAAAAAACAAAAACCCCAAAAAACAACAAAAAAATACATTTATACCAGTTTTTGTATCATTCATTTCTATAGAGATACAATATCATTGAAGTTTCAAATTAAGTCATGTCTATTCTAAAATAACATGAATATTTTATGTTTACATATTCTTATTTGTATATTTTCTTACATAACTGCAATTGCATTTTGAGAGTTTTATTGAAGTAGAATTGACAAAAAAATGGCCAATGCTTCATATGTGTGATTTGGTAAGTTGACATATGTAGTATCTGTGAAACCGTCAACACAGTCAAGAAAATTGGCCGGGCGCGGTGGCTCACGCCTGTAATCCCAGCACTTAGGGAGGCCGAGGCAGGCGGATCACAAAGTCAGGAGATCCAGACCATCCTGGCTAACACGGTGAAACCCTGTCTCTACTGAAAATACAAAAAAAATTAGCTGGGTGAGTTGGCCGGAGCATGTAGTCCCAGCTACTCGGGAGGTGGAGCTTGCAGTGAGCCGAGATGGCACCACTGCACTTCAGTCTGGGCGACAGAGCGAGACTCCATCTCAAAAAAATAAAAAAATAAAAAAATAAAATGATTAGCATATCCACTATCCACAATTTGTTGTGCCCTTTTCTAGTCCTGCCTTATGCTTCTGCTTCCATGGACAGGCACTAATCTGATTTCTGACACTATGCATTAGTTTGTATTTTTTAGAATTTTTATTTATTTGTTTTTATTTATTTATTTTGAGATGGAGTCTCACCCTGTCACCCAGGCTGGAGTGCAGTGGCGCGATCTTGGCTTACTGCAACCTCTGCCTCCCAGGTTCAAGTGATTCTCCTGCCTCAGCCTCCCGAGTAGCTGAGATTACAGATGCGCGCCACCCTGCCCAGCTAACTTTTTGTATCTTTAGTAGAGATGGGGTTTCACCATGCTGGTCAGGCTGCTCTTGAACTCCTGACTTTGTGATCCGCCTGCCTCGGTCTCCCAAAGTGCTGGGATCAGGTGTGAGACACCGCGCCTGGCTAGAATTTTATTTAAATGGAAGCCTACAGCACATATTCTGCTTTTCTTTTTTCTTTTTTCTTTTTTTTTTAGTTTCTTCACTCAGCATAATTATTTTGAGATTCATCCATGTTTTTGTGTTTATCAGTAGTTTATTTCTTTTTATTGCTGAGTAATATTCCATTGTATGTATATACCATAATTTGTTTATCCATTCACCTGTTCATAGATATTTGGGTTGTTTCTAGTTATGGGTTATTAGAAATAAATTATGAACATTCATGTGTAAGTCTTTGTATGGACATATGCTTTTATTTCTTTTGATGTAATATTTAGAAATGGAATGGCTGAGTCAACTTGTTAGGTGTGTGTTTAACTTCTTAAGAAACTATCTAAGTGGTGGTACCGTTTTACCTTCCCACCAGGAGTGTGTGAGATTTCCAGTTGTCCTACATCCTTATCAACACTTGGTATGGTCAGTCTTTTTAATTTTAGTTCTTCTAGTAGGTGGTTGTGGTATCTCATTTTTTTTTCTTTAGTTTTCTGTTTGCTATTAGTTGGTTTTTTTAGATTCTATTTTTAAATTAAAATAGAGTAAAATTAACTTTTAAAATTGGTGTACAGTTCTATAAATTTGAACACATGTGATTCATGTAACCACCACCAAAGTCAGGATACAGAGCAGTTCTGTCACCCTGAATAACTCCCTCATGCTAACTTTTTGTAGTCACAATCTCTCCTCATCCCTAACCTCAGCAACCACTGATTTGTTCTCTGCCATTATACATTTTTCCATTTGAGACTGTCCCACATGTATACTTATGCCATACGTAACCTTTTGAACCTGGCTTCTTCTATTCAGTATAATGCCTTTGAGATTCATTACGTGTATCAGTAGTTTGCTCCTTTTTACTGCTGATTAGTATTCCATGTTAATGGATATACCACAGTTTGTTCATTGTACTCATTGAAGGGCATTTGAGTTTAGTTACTTGCAGTTTTTGGTGATTATGAATACAGCTGCAAGAAACATTCACGTATAGGTTTTGTGTGAACATAAGTTTTCATTTTCCATGAGTACATACATACCTAAGAGTGTGAGTGCTAGACCATAGCAGCTCCAGCTTACTCTGTAAAATAGAAATAACAGTACCTACCTAGCCTCACAAAGTGTTTTTGCTACTCAAGAGAGACAAATTGGATAATGTACCACATAAAAGAATGGGATTTAATGTCAAAGTCAGTTTGACTTAATTCATAGAGATCTTTTACTTGATCGTTTAAAAAAATTTATCACTGATTTGTAGTTTTCAACATAGAGGTCGTGCTATGTTTTGTTACATTTATTATAAAGTATTGTTATTATAAATGATGCTTAAAAAACGTAATTTCTAATTCTTTATTACTAATATATTGAAGTACAATAGATTTTTCCATGTTGAGCATGTATCTTGCAACCTATTTTACTCACCTACTAGTTTTTGAATGAAGCTTTTTGCAGATCCTTGGACATTCTCTGTAGTTAATTATATCAACTGTGGATAGAGACAGTTTTGTGTTTTCCTTTCTAACTTATTTGCATTCTCTTTCCTTCTCTTGCCTGGCTGCCCTGGGTGAGCCTCCAGTATAATGTTGAATAAGAGTGGTGAGCATGGATATTTTTTTCTTGTTCCATATCTTAGAAGAAAAACATTTAGTCTTTCATTTTTTTTTCCCCAAGATGGAATCTCACTCTGTTGTCCAGGCTAGAGTGCAATGGCGTGATCTCGGCTCACTGCAACCTCTGCCTCCTGGGTTCCAGCGATTCCCCTACCTCAGCCTCCCGAGTAGCTGGGATTACAGGCATGTGCTGCTATGCCTGGCCAATTTTTTATTTTTAGTAGAAATGGGGGTTCACCATGTTGGACAGGCTGGTCTCAAACTCCTGACCTCAGATGATCTGCACACCTTGGCCTTCCAAAGTGCTGGGATTACAGGCATGAGCCACCGCGCCGGCCACTAGTCTTTCATTGTTAAGTATGGTGTTAGCTATAATTTTTAAGATACCTTTTATTAAATTAACAAAGCTCCCAGTACCTCGTTTGCTGAGCACTTTCTTTTATGAATTGATGTTGAATTTTGTCATATGCTTGCTTGCTGTTGTTTTTTTTTTTTTTTTGGTTCTGTTGGAATGATCATGTGGTGAATTATACTGATGGACTCTTAAAAATTAACAGACTTTATTTTTTAGAGCAATTTTAGGTTTACAGAAAAATTGAGTGGAAACTACTCAGATACTCCTTCTCCCCCAGTGCAGTTTCTCCCATTGTTAATATCTTGCATTAGTGTACCCTCACTTCCTCCCTTCCTGCTAGCAAACCCCTAAGCGACCACTGATCTTTTTACTGTCTCTAGTTTTGCCTTTTCCAGAATATCATATAGTTGCTATCATACAGTATGTGGTATTTTCAGATTGGCTTTTTTCACTTAGTAATACTCACTTAAGTTTCCTCCATTTTTTTTTTGTGTGGCATAATCGCTCCTTTCTATTTGTTTATTTATTTATTTTTGAGGCAGAGTCTCACACTCTGTCGCCCAGGCTGGAGTGCAGTGGTGCGATATTGGCTCAGTGCAACCTCTGCCTCTCAGGTTCAAGTGATTCTCCTGCCTCAGCCTCTCGTGTAGCTAGGATTACAGGTGCCCACCATCATGCCCAGCTAATTTTTACAATTTTAGTAGAAATGGGGTTTCGCCATGTTGGCCAGGATGGTTTTGAACTCCTGACCTCAGGTGATCTGCCTGCCTCGGCCTCCCAAAGTGCTGGGATTATAGGCGTGAACCACCGTGCCCAACCATCTCCTTTCTTTTTATTGCTAAATAATATTCTGTTGTATGGTTAGAACCACTGTTTATCCATTTGCATATTGAAGGACATCTTGGTTGCTTCCAAGTTTTGGTGATTATGAATAAAGCTACTATAAATATTCCTGTGCAGTTTTTTTGAGTGGACGTAAGTTTTAAACTCATTTGGCATTGATTGATTGTTGAATGTCTTGAATATTGCATTTGTCATGTAAGCTCCACTTGGTCATGATACCTTATCCTTTTTATATATTGTTGGATTGATGTGCTCACATTTTATTGAAGAATTTTGTTTTTCTTCAGGATCTTAATTTCTTCCTCTTAATGTGTTTTCTAAGTTTGTTTTTAGGTTAATGCTGGCCTTATAAAGTAAGTTGAATTTTGTTTCTTTCTTTTGGATTTTCTGGAAGAGTTTGTGAAGAATTTGTATTGTTTATTTCTTACATGTTAAATATAAATTGCCTGTGAAGCCATCTGGTCCTGGAGTTTTCCTTGTTGAAAGGCTGGAATTAAAAATTCAAAGAAATACATTTTAACCTGCAAATTTAATATCTTTAACAGGTATAAGACTACTCAGGCTATCTATTTTGTCTTAGGTGAGTTTTGGTAGTTTTATCTTTTGAGTAGTTTGCCCTTTTTATCTAATACGTTGAATTTACGGTCATAAAGTTGTAATATATCTTCATTATCTTTTTAATGTTTGTACGATTTGTAGTGATATCCTCTCTTTCTTTCCTGAATTGATAATCTGTGGCTATTCTTGTTTTCTTGGCCTATCTGATGAGTGGTTTGTTAATTTATGGATCATTTTAGAGAATTAGCTTTGAGTTTCACTGATATTTCTCTGTAAGTTTTTTTTCATTGGTTTCAGACTTAGCGCTTTCTCTTATATCATCATCGTTTTCTTCTGCTTTCAATTGGTTTTATATGTTCTTATAGTTTCTTAAAGTGGCCACTGAGATCATAATTTGAGCTGTTTATTTTTTAATATACATTTTTAATGTTAACATTTCTTATAGGCACTGTTTTGGCCACATTTCACAAATTTTTATCTTAAAATTTTCATGCAACTAATATATTTTCTTACTTATTTTTTCCTGTATGACCCATGTATTTATTTAGAAGTATGTTCTTTAATTTACAAATATTTGGAGATTTTCTAGATGCAGATTTTCATTGACTTCTAGTTTAATTCCATTATATTCAGAGGACATATTTTATATGATTTCAGTTATTTTAAATTTACTGTAAATTGTTGTATGGCCTAGAGTATGGTGTGATTTGGTAAATGTTCTATTTGTGCTTGAGAAAAATGTATTATCTATTTTGCTATTTTGGGTTGAATGTTCTGTAAATGTCATTTAGCCCAAGCTGCTTGATAGAGTTGTTCAAGCTGTCTACATTCATACTGATTTTTCTTTATACTTATTGTATCAATTATTGAAAAAATATGTTACCGTCTCTGAATATAAGTGCACATTTATCTTTTATTCTTTCCAGTTCTATCAGTTTTTACTTCATGTATTTTCAATACCTATTGTTAGGTCCTTACACATTTATAATTGAAAGATAATAATACAAATTGCCCAAAATAAAACACAGAGAGAAAAAAAAACAGAAAAAAAAGAGCAATTAGCAAGCTGTGGGATACTCTCCAGTGGCCTAATATATGTAATTGGATACCGTGAAGGGTAAAGGTCATTTTGGAGACCAAAAATATTTGAAGAAATAATGGCCAAAAATATTCCAAATTTGATGAAAACTATAAACCCACAGACCCCAAATCATCCACAGATTCCAAAAAAAAAAAAAAAAGTATAGAAAACCACACCAAGGCATAACATAATCAAATTGCTGAAAGCCATTGATAAAATCTTTATAGAGCTAGTGAAAAAGACACATTGCTTACAGAGGAAGAAAGATGAAAATGAGATCAGGTTTTTTAAAAGAAATAATATAAGCTGGAAGACAGTGGAACAATATCTTTAAAGTACCGAAAGAGAAAATCTGCCAACCTATAATTTTGTACAGAACAAAAGTATCTTGTTAAAACAAAGGCAAATGAAGATTTTTCAGACATACAGTACCTGAAAGAATTCATTACACAGAGATCATAATTTCCTTTCGTCTTCCCTTTACTGGATATCCTATTCCCTGGATTCTGGGCCTTTCACCACAATTTTGTAGCATATATGCTTCAGTAGCCTCCTGAGAAGAGGTTCAAGGTGGATGAAGTTTTTGAATCTTTGAATGTCTGAAAAGATTTTTATTCTGTCCTCATTTGGTTGATGTATTTGTTGGGTATAGTTTCTACTGCAGACATAGTGAGTAAATGTCTAGAAAAAAGCAAGCAGTAAATTCTATGTGAGCTTAAAAGGAGTAGCCTGTGAATTGAGGAACAGTATATGCATAATGTGGGCTTTGGTAAATGTTTTTAATGTAACCTAATGCTATGGTTTACTGTATTTATGAATATATATTTTAAAATGCATGATGACATTGAATAAAAGTGTCTTAGCTTTAATAGTAAAAGTTTTTTTCAAATTTAGTAGGTATAAAATTATTTCAGATACTCACACATACTTTGTATGTGCCATATTGACAACCAACAAAGGAATTTATCCTTTCTGTGAAAATGAGGAATACGTAGACACAGATGTAAATGTTCTAGATCATTATTTCTAGTGATATAAATTGGAATTTTTTTTACTGGAAGATTGTCTGTGGTGCTTTTTGAGGATTGGCTGTGTATTTTAGAGAAGGTAGCTGGTAACTTGGACTAGTTCCAGCTTTACAGGTCACCATGATACCCATGTCCATGTCTCTGGTCCCAAGTGATTAGCTGTAAGATAGCCAAAGACCTATGATGTGACTGGATGTGAGAATTCTGCCCCAAATAGGCATTCTGTATTGGTTGGTGACAGACCAAACATGGTCAAATTTTTTTCTGTTGAAATTTTAACTCATAGATGTAATACATAGAGAGAAGAAAATATGAGAATAATTAGGGATCAATAGATGTCCATTTCTAAGAAGCTGGGGAGGCAAGCATGTCAAAAAGTTCCTATTAGACCACAGTAAGTATTGCTGTGTCCTAAATCATGTTCCAGTTCTCTCTATTTTGCAGCTGTTGAATTTGTCATCTTTCTTCCTGTATCTTTATAGTATTCCCTGGTTACCTGAGATAACTTGAACGTAACTGTTCTTTGAAATCTGAGACTAGCTAACATATATACTATGTACTAGATTTTAGAAAATTTTAGGTATCTGAAAATACAACTTTTTCCTCTCATCTGTTAATTTTGTCTCTTAGAAATTCTTCCTGTTAAATATCAAGGAACTCATTATCTCAAGTGATCTGCCCGCCTCAGCCTCCCAAAGTGCTAGGATTATAGGCATGAGCCACCGTGCTCTGCTGTCTTTTTTTTTTTTTTTTTTAGATAGTAGCCATCCTAACAAGTATAAGGTGATAGCTTATTGTGATTTTAACTTGATTTCCCTGATGGCTAGTGATATTGAGAACCTTTTCATATACCTGTTGGCTATTTGTATGTTTTCTTTGGAGAATGCCTGTTGGTTCCTTTGCCCATTTTAAAATCAATTTTTTTTTTTTTTTTTTTTTTTTTTTTTACTATTAAGTCATAGAAGTCACTTATATATTTTGGTTTTTAATCCTTTATGAGATATGGTTTGCAAATATTTGTCCTATTCCATAGGTTGCCTTTGTATCCTTTGCTTTGCTCAAGTATTTTGGTTTGATGTAATCGGACTTATTTTTGCTTTTGTTGTTTTATGCTTTTTGTGCTTTTGTGCTTTGGTGTCATATCCAAGAAATCATTGCCAAAGCCAATGTCGAGAAGCTTTTACCCTGTTTTCTTCTAAGAGTTTTGTAGCTTAAGGACTTACATTGAAGTCTTTAATTCATATTGAGTTGATTTTTATATACAGTGTGAGATAAGGGTCCAATTTCGTTCTTCTGCATGTGGATATCTAGTTTTCCCAATACCATTTATTTGAAGACATTATCTTTTCTCCACTGTGTGTTCTTGGCATAATTGTCAAAACTCACTTCCCCTCATGTGTGGCTTTATTACTAGGTTCTGTCTTCTGTTCCAATAGTTTACATGTCTGGTTTTATACTAGTACCATACTGTTTTGATTACTGTAGCTTTTAAATGTATTTTGAAATCAGACAGTGTGATGCCTCTAGATTTACTGTTCCTGCTTAAAATTATTTTGGCTACTCAGTGTCTTTTTGTAATTTCATATGAATTTTAAGATTGTTGTTTCTATTTCTGGAAAAAAAATAATTGGAGTTTTGGTAGAGATTGTGTTGAATCTGTAGATTGCTTTGGGCAGTACGAACACTTTAACGATATTAATTGTTCCAGTCCATGAATGTATCAGATGTCATTGCATTTATTCATGTCTGCTTTAAAGCATTTCTTTCATCAGTGTTTTATAGTTTTCAGTGTATAGGTCTTTCACTTCCTTAGTGTATTCCTATTTTACTTTATTGATGTTATTGTAAGTAGGTTGTTTTCTTAATTTCCTTTTCAGATAACTTGTTGATAGTTCCCAGACATGCACTAGATTTTTGTATGTTGACTTTGTTTTTTTTTGAGACAGAGTCTCTGTCACCCAGGCTAGAGGACACTGATGCGATCTCAGCTCACTGCAACCTCTGCCCCCCTTGCCTAAGTGATCCTCCTAAGTACTGGGACTACAGATATGTGCCACCATGCCCAGCTAATTTTTGTATTTTTTATAGAGATGCGGTTTCACCACATTGCCCAGGCTGGTTTTGAACTCCTGGGCTCAAGTGATCCACCTGCCTCGGCCTCCCGAAGTGTTGGGATTATAGGCATGAGCCACCATGCCTGGCCTCTATATTGACTTTGTATCCTGCAACTTTGCAGAATTCATTCATTAGTCCGAACAGCTTTTTTTGCGTGTGGAATCTTTGGGGCTTTCTATATGTAAGGTGGTCATCTGTGGCTTCTTCCTCTCTAATTTGGATGCCATTTATTTGTTTTTCTTGCCTACCTGCTCTTGCTAGGACTTCTGTTTTTGAATAGGAGTGGTGAGAGTAGGCATCCTTGTCTCATTCCTAACCTTAGAAGAAAAGCTTTCAGTTTTTCACTCTTGAATATAACGTTAACTGTGGATTTGTCATATATGGCCTTCATTATGTTGAGGTACATCCCTTCTATACCTGACACTAATTTTTATCATGAAAAGGATTGAATTTTGTTGAATGCTTTTCCTGCATCTATTGAGATGGTCGTACAGTCTTTGTGCTTCATTTTGTTAACGTGGTACATCACATTGATTTGCATAAGTTATCTCAATTTTTAAGTGTTACTTATACATTTATAAAAGTTGTGAGCCAAGAAAAATCTATGCTGAGGTTTTTTATGAAAACATTTACTGCCAAACTTTATTTTCTATACTTTATATATTTCTATGTGGGTATATTTAGACACACATATATTTGGATTATCAGTGTGTCAAACATTATAATATCATCTCCTGAATTTTATATTTTATATTTTTTAGTTAAAAAGAAAATGCTGGCTTTTGAATATGAAGTTCTCAAACACTTTTGAGAAACCAGATCAAAAGAGGTATTAACCAAACTTTAAAGTTGATAATTTAAAATTGAGGTTTGCTAATCAGAAATAGAATTTTGCTTATAACTGGAGGGTGTTTTATACCTTTTGTGCTTCCTTTTTAAGAATATTAGTTGGATTTTACCTTTTGGTTTAACTTGAGAATCACTGTTTTATTTATTTTTAATGATTGAATTAAAATATTTCAAACATAAGAAGTAGAGAGAATGAGAAAGCAAACCTTCACATACCTAAAACTTACTTTTTACAGTTATACTTGTGGTTAAATATAATTTTCTTTCTAACCCCCAGTTATGTTTCCCATATTATTTTGAAGCAGGTAACAAGCATCTTGTCAATTTACCTATAAACATTTCAGTATGTATCTTTTAAACACAAGCACTCCTGTTTTTAAATGTAACAATAACATCATCATCATATTTAGAAATAAAAAAATCCCTTAATATCATCAGATATCCAGCCATTCACATTTTCTTAGTTGTCCTATAATGTTATAATGTTCTGTTTATTAGCTGATCTGTTTACTTTTTTTTTTCTTTTTTTTACAATTTAAGTCTCTATGGAGTCTCCCTTTATCTTTTTAAAAACTGTTTTTCTGATTCCTGATTACTCTCCTTAGATGTCTTTTGCAGCATAGCCCTTAATTTACTTGAAATTAGCTGTCTGTACCCAGACAGACCCCAGTGAATATTACAGGCCAGTAGCTCCTCATAGTGCTCTGGTAGAATTACTTTAGTAGAACTGTACTCAATAAAGGGCTCCTTCACTTTCAGCCCCTGCTAGTGGGAAGCTTAAGACTGTCAGTATTAGGTGAAAGTTTTAGTTGCCTATGAGAAATAGGGAATGGGCTCATTGGGACACTCACCACGTGTTATTGTTTGGGTTTGTTCTTTTGTTGTTTTCTTTTTGTTGTTGTTGTTGTTTTTTTTTTTTAAAAACCTGTATTTTGTGTATAACCTGCATTAGTGATAATCAGGACTCCCTGTAGTAGCACTGGTGGCATTTTTGAATTTTTTGGGCTTGACTGTTAACGTTTGCCACTTGCTCTTAGCCTTGCTCCTCCAATTTTGGGGTTTTCTCAGGACCTATTTTTGGAAAACTATATTGATTCTTTCTAGGCAGGCCTGTTCAGTTGTGCTGCTTCACAGGCCAGTCAGCACTACTAAGTTTGCTTTTCATCTCATCCTATGTAATTTGTTAATTTTCTCATGTGACAGATAGTTATTGACTACTGATGTAAGCAAAACATCTGTTTTATGTATTTCAGACCTTTTGGCCTTAGTTTCTGACCTTTTAATGGCACCTTTGTTTTCTAGCATAGCTGTGTCTCCTCTCATATATTCTTTAATAAATTCAGTTGGGTTTTGGGAGATAAAGGAAGTAAACATGAATCGTGGGCTATTTTAATCTGAAGTTTTAATATTTAATTTGTAACAAATTCAAAACACAATTTTTTCATTCATTTTGTTCTCAGCTTCTTACAAGCTTCCAATCTTTTTAGTAATACTTAAAGTAATGATGGCTATTATTTATTGGGTGCTAACTCTGATTATTTCACATTTTTGTAACAACCATGTAACCAGGGATTATTATCCTCATTTTAAATATGAAGTGATTGTTATGTTTCTGAATACTTAAATGTACTTTATATGCATGTGCCTGGATATAAAGTAGATGCTGAAAAAGCAGCTATTCAATGAATTGAGATGTTTATGGACCCAGAGGCATAAAAACAAAAACAAAACAAAATATAAGAAAACCACAGAAAATGGTTTTTCAATTAACTAGTTTTACAAAATCTTAAGACAGATGCTTAAGATAATACTTTTCTTTTTATTATGATAAATTGGCCAAATTATTCTTTAGGGACTGAAATATTGTCATTAGAAATAAGAGTATCTTTTCATAGTGTCATAACGCCTCTAATGTGGTTCAGGTTTGGACTTGGTTTAGTCAGTGTCCTTCTAAATATAGTTTCATTGCCAGCCTCAAACTTAAGACACCCAGTCTTTATTTTTTCCTTTTAGGATAAGTATATCAAAACCTATGTTATCCACTGTTATATGTAATTGTAGTCCTGCATTGTTTTAAATTATCTCACCTCAACATATTTGTATTTAGGATTTAAAATATGCTAAAAATTATAATGAATTAGTATGCAATTAAGTAGTTATTAAGGATCAAAAGAAATGAAATGGTCAGAATTACAAGTAAAGTCTCTGATTTTAGTAGCTATTGGAAGTTCATCATATATATTGCTCCTTTCAATGTGATATTTTCTCTTTAACATTTGGGAAATTATGGAGACATTTCAGATTTTTCCAGTAGATGGCAGTGAATAATTTTAAAAATTATAGATTCACTGTTTAATTTTTCTTGAATTGATTTGAAGGCATAATCATTTCTCTGAAATAATTGGATGTATTTTTTTCTTCCAAATAAGCCCTGCACTACTGTTTTATAAACTAACTTTTAAGATAAAGATTTTTAAATGATAATATAGATCATCCTAATCAGCATGACAATTATATTTTGAAGAATTGATAAAAAAATTTAAAAATCAAACATTTAATTTTTTCAATAGTAAGTAACATTCTTTCTTTAGTTATCAGAGATCCAGAAGTCACATGATGTAATCATCACCATGGGCTTCATCAGATTGATAGAATATCCTAAAATGTTTTGATTTTAGCAAAAACATGCCTTCAGTTTAGTGATATCTATGAAAAGTTGAATTTACTTTAAAATACTCTGTTGAATATAAAATAATAATTTAAAAGTTTTTATACAGGTTGTTGTCTCAGGGTTGTTTGAAGGTTGGATTTTTAATTTTCTGATCTTCATTGTGAAATTTCATGTCTTACTTATGTTTTCTTCTGAGACTATTTCAAATACTTACTGAATTCCCTTAGTTTGTGTGTATATGTATTCATGCACTTAAACACTTAATTGTATTTTGTTGAAGGGGAAAAAACTCCTTTTCCCTAACTTACACAAATAGTACCATATCTGTGTCACACTGTCAAACAGAGAAAAACAGGAAGATGAAATGTGTTCACACTTGTACCTGTCAGTTCTTTATGCTTTATGCTTACCGAGTTAAGCAACCTTAATCTTGAATTCTAATTTTCCCTGCCATAGAAATATGAAGTGTTTTAACAGAAATGGAACTAATAATGGATGAGTGACTAAGCTAGGTTATGTTTCTAAGTGAGGTTGAAAATAATTCCATGTAAGAGAAAAAGAGTTACTTGTCTCCTTTTGTTTTGAGGGTTTTATAATTCCTTTATATTAAGAATAGTAGTGTCAATTATAACAATAATGAGAATTAGTATTTCTTAAATACTGTGTATAGGCACTATTCCTAGCATTTGTTATGATTCACTGTATTTGTTGAAGAATATAATAAATGAGGGAAAATAATGTGTCTAGTGTTGATTGGTTAATATCAGATAGCTATGAAACTCAATTCTTTTTGTGTAAAACCCAGTTTATCTGCATCAGTGTAAATCACATAAAGCTATTACTTTTCATATTTCCTCACTTTTCAAAGTACTGTTCAGTCCAGCAGTTCCTTTCTGTTGCTGTTTGAAGACTCTGTGTGAGTTGCTCTGCAAGAGTTATAAAAGTGAGGAGTTGACAAGGTTGCTTTTGAGATTTTTCAGTTGAATCGGGTTTGATAGAGATAGTATCTTCAGAACTGTATGTCAGACTTCACTATATGATTGTTTGAATAAATTTCCATTCTTATAAAATGAATTGGAAATGTACCTGATTTTTTTAAAAATTAGGTTTGTTATTTTTACACTTAAAAGGCTGTTTTCTGCTTTTATTTTTATTTCCTTTTAGGTGACTGGTGCCTCCATCTTGTGGTCCAATTGACAAACTGCATCCTTTGCTAGAGATTGTTTACACTTTTTTCCCCCTCAGCTGAATAAATGACAGAAGATTATTTTCAGTTTTATTTATTAAAAATATACTCTGATTAAACATACATCATCCTCAAAGAGGACAGAAGGTACTCAGAAGGGACCACCTAAAGCGAGCTGTTCAAGGATGAAGTCTTGTAAAATAAATTATTATTGTTGATGGTAGTGGTGATGGATGATGATGGTGGTGATGGTGGTGGTGGTGAATGAGAGAGAGGGTGAAGTGAAGTTCAATTTGCTCTTTATGTTGAGAAATGAAACCTAAAGTCTTCAGCAAAATTTACTATATAACTTGGCCAGGCATGGTGGTTCACGCCTGTAATCCTAGCACTTTGGGAGGCCAAGAAGGGGTGCATCACCTGAGGTCAAGAGTTCAAGATCAGCCAGGCCAACATGGTGAAACCCTGTCTCTATTAAAAATACAAAAATTAGGCCCAGTGAGGTGACTCACGCCTGTAATCCCAGCACTTTGGGAGGCTGAGGTGGGCGGATCACGAGGTCAGGAGATCGAGACCATCCTGGCTAACACGGTGAAACCCCGTCTCTACTAAAAGTACAAAAATTAGCTGAATGTGGTGGCGGGTGCCTGTAGTCCCAGCTACTCGGGAGGCTGAGGCAGGAGAAGGGTGTGAACCTGGGAGGCAGAGCTTGCAGTGAGCTGAGATTGTGCCACTGCACTCCAGCCTGGGTGACAGAGTGAGACTCCGTCTCAAAAATTAAAAAAATAAAAAAAAAGCCAGGCATGGTGGCACATGCCTGTAATCCCAGCTATCCAGGAGGATGAGGCAGGAGAATCACTTGAACCCAGGAGGCAGAGATTGCAGTGAGCTGAGATTGCACCACAGCACTCTAGCCTGGGTGACAGAAGGAGACTCTGTCTCAAAAAAAAAAAAAAATTTACTATGTAACTGCAACCTTAGCTAATTATTAGAATTAAGAATGAATCAATGTCTGTGGTCCTAGTTACTCAGGAAGCTGAGGTAGCAGGATCACTTGAGCTCAGGAGTTTGAGGTTACAGCTAACTATGGTAGCATCACTGCACTCCAGCCTGAGTGACAGAGTAAGATTCTTTCTCTAAAAAAAATCTTAAAAAAGAGTAAATTAAGTACTATTTTTTCCTCCAGCTTTATTGACATTTAATTTATACATACAAATTGTATATATTTATATTGTTGAGTATGCTTGAACATGATAAATATATGTATATATTGATATATATATACTTCATGATTACCACAATCAAGCTTAGGCAGCATATCCTTCACCTCACATAGTTATCGTGTATTTTTTTGTGGTGAACAAGTACTGATTTTTTTTAACATAGGTTTTCCTACAAAACTATGATAGCACAATATGACATTCTTCATTTCACATTTGTCTCCATGAAATTAACAAAAGTGTCATTTTTTGCAAAAGTTGAAAGCATCATCAAATTTTCTAAAGATTTTTATTAATCAATGATTAATACTCTATTCACTGTCCTTTGAATACCTTTCATGTTCCAATTCTTATTGGTCTAACTACCTTGACCACCTTTTCAATTAGAAAGTAATTTTCTCATGATGCTATATTATTTTCATAGACTTCATGAAACTTTACCTCTTCTGAGATTTGCAATTTTACTTTGCATTCACCTTGTGCTACATTTATAAACATTAGAAAATTGTGTGGTGGCTCATGCCTGTAATCCCAGCACTTTGGGAGGCCGAGGTGGGCGGATCACGAGATCAGGAGATCGAGACCATCCTGGCTAACACAGTGAAACCCCATCTCTACTAAAAAAAAATAGAAAAAATTAGCCAGGCATGGTGGCACGCATCTGTAGTCCCAGCTACTCGGGAGTCTGAGGCAGGAGAGTCACTTGAACCCTGGAGGCACAGGTTGCAGTGAGCCAAGATCATGCCACTGCACTCCAGCCTAGTGACAAAGTGAGACTCCATCTTAAAAAAAAAAAAAAATTGGAGAGACTGACTTACAGAGAGATTGTCGTTCTCTCTTTTTTTTTTTTTTTGACAGAGTCCTGCTCTGTAGCCCAGGCTAGACTGCAGTAGCACAATCTCGGGTCACTGCAACCTCCGCCTCCCAGGTTCAAGCGATTCTCCTGCCTCAGTTTCCCAAGTAGTTGGAACTACAGGTGCATGCCACCATACCTGGCTAATTTTTGTATTTCTAGGAGAGGCAGGGTTTCACCATGTTGGTGAGGCTGGTCTCAAACTCCTAACCTTGTGATCCACCTGCCTCGGCCTCCCAAAGTGCTGGGATTGCAGGTGTGAGCCACTGTGCCCAGCCAAGATTGTCTTTTAAAGATGAGGTAGAGATTCTAATATTGAGTAGATGTCTAAATATCCCCTATTATAAGTTGCATAGTGAAGATTTTTATTTACATAGAAACTATTGTTTTCCTACATGTACTAGGAACTTAAGTTACTCTGTTAATGAGTACACAGTCAGTGAGGAATTCATGGATGTAAATAACTCTGCAACTCGCCTTCCCCTCACTGGCAAGATTTTTGAAAAGGGAGTCAACCTACTGACTTCATCCCTCATCTAGAATTCATCTTTCCCTAAGTGTAATTGTACTGCATTCATCTTTCCGTAAGTGTAATTGTACTGCATTTCCCATTTGGATTATAGGCGATTGCTTGTGTAGCTAGGTCCCTGACTCTGTGTTCTTCTGGACATTTTCTAGATTGTAGCAGGTGTTCAGCAAAACTTGTTCATCCATGTAACTGATATTTATTGTATACCTACTGTGGGCCAGACACGGCCCTAGGCATTTGAGATACTATATTAGTAAACAGAATACTGAAAAATCTGTGCCTTTACTGAGCTTACATTGTAGCTGAAAGAGTCAGATGGTTTTAAAAACTGTCATAGTTGTTACAGTGTGGTGAGTGTCAAGAGAAAGGAAAAACTAGATTAGAGTTGAGATCATAAGTGTGGCGATAGAGCGTGGGTTGAAATCTTAAATGCGATGGTTAGGGTAGATTCATTGAGTAGGTGATATTTGAACAGAGACTTGAAGGGAGTGAGGAAGTTAGCTAAGTGTATCTGGAGCAAGAGCACACCAATCAGAGGGAATAGCAGTATACATTTTGCTTTCACTGTGAATAAAATGGGGAATTATTCCAGGATTTTTAGCAAAGGAGTTACATAATCTAATTTATGATTTTAAAAGGATTGCTGAATTTTTTAAAATTGAGAATAGAATGTAGCAAGCACAGATTGAAGCAGGAAGATCATTTAAGAGACTTTTTCGATGTTTTTGTTTTAACTCTTCAACAATTTTAGACTTACAGAAAAGTTGCAAGAATAATACAAAGAATTCTCACATACTTTCCCCAAATCAACCAGATGTTACTGTTATACCACATTTGGTTCATCTTTCCAATTTTTAAGATTTATTTTTTAAATTAACAAATAAGATGTATGTACTTATGATGTACAGCATAATGTTTTGATATATGCATATATTGTGGAATGGCTAACTCAAGCTAATTAACGTATGTATTACCTCATAATTATTTTTTTTGTGGTGAGAACACTTAAAATCTCTCTTAGCACTTACCAAGTATACAACACTTTTTTTGAGGGGGGAGACAGAGTCTTACTCTGTCACCCAGGCTGGAATGCAGTAGTGCCATCTTGGCTCACTGCAACCTCTGCCTCCCGGGTTCAAGCGATTCTCTTGCCTCAGCCTCCTAAGTAGTTGGGATTGCAGGCGTGCACCACCATGCCTGGCTAATTTTTGTATTCTTTGGTAGAGACAGGGTTTCACCATGTTGATCAGGCTGGTCTTGAACTCCTGACCTCAAGTGATCTGCCTGCCTTGGCCTCCCAAAGTTCTGGGATTACAGGTGTGAACTACCACACCCAGCCACATAACGTTAACTACCGTTACCATGTTGTACAGTGGAACTGTTGAACTTACTCCGTTTTGTCAAAGAATGTTTGTATCCTTTGACCAACATTTACCCAGTACCTACCACCCACCAGACTCTGGTAACACCTCCTGTTCCTGCCCTTTTTTGACCCAGGTGCCTTACCATTTTCAGATGACTTTCATTAACTAAATCCTTTGTCACATATTTTTTGTCGTTCTTCATGTTGTGGGTGTTGCTATGTCTGAGAATAGTTTAATGCAGTACTAGGAAGAGGTTCCCAAACCTGGCCAATTATCAGGATTTCCCCAAACACATTAACGTAATTAGAATCTCCCTGGGTTTTTCTGATTTTTCAACTAGGTCTACGAACCACTGACATGACAGATATAGAAGACAGAAAAATTGTACTGACCTGAGCCAATACCTAAAGTAAATGGTTTCAAATTTGACTTGACATAGCTGAGAACATAATTTTCCTCCAACTTTATTAAGGTATAATTGACAAAAATTGTGTATATATTTACGGTGTACAATGTGATGTTTTGATATATGTATACATTGTGAAATGATTAAATCAAGCTAATGAATATATCCACACCTCACAGACTTATTTTTTTGTGGTGAGAACACTTAAGGTCTACCTTCTTAGCAATTTTCAAGTATATAATACATTACTATTAAATATAGTCACCATGCTGTACAATAGATCTCTTGAACTTATTCACTCTTTGACCAGCATATCCCCATTTCCCCACCCCTAGCCCCTGGCAACCACCATTCTACCGTTTGTTCCTATGAGTTCAGCTTTTTAAAGATTCCACATGTAAGTGAAATCATGTGGTATATTTGTCTTTTTGTGCCTGTCTTATTTCACTTAGCATAGTATCTTCCAGGTTCATCCATGTTGTCATAAATGGCAGATTTCCTGCTTTTTAAATGTTTAATAGAGTTTCATTGTGTATATATACCACATTTTCCTTATCTGTTCATCTGTCAATAGACACTTAAGTTAATTCCCTATCTTGATTATTCTAAATAATGCTACAGTGAACATGGGAATGCAGATATCTCTTTGGCATACTAATTTCATTTCCTATGGATATATACCCAGTAGTGGGATTGCTAGATCATATGGTAGTTCTATTTTTAGTTTTTTGAGAAATCTCCATATGGTTTTTCCATAATGGCTATACTAATTTACATTCCCACCAAGAGTGTGCAAGGTTTTCCTTTTCTCTTCATTGTCGACAACACTTGTTACCTTTTGTCTTTTTGATACTAACCATTTGAATATGTGTGAAGGTATCTCTTGTTGTGGTTTAATTTGCATTTTCCTGATGATTATTGATGTTGACTATTTTCTTCATATGCCTGATGGCCATTTATATGTCTTCTTTTGAGAAGTGTCTTTTTAGATCTTTTGCCCAATTATGAATCGGTTATTAGTTTTTTTTTTTCTGTTGAATTAAGTTCCTTATATATTTTGGATATTAAACCTTTATCCAGTGTACAGTTTGGAGATACTTTCTTCCATTCTGAAGGTTGTGTCTTTACTCTGTTGATTATTTTGTTGTGCTGAAGCTTTTTAATCAGAAGTAATCCCACTTGTTGATTTTTGCTTTTCTTGCCTGTGTTTTTGGGGTCATATCCAATAAATTATTACCAAGGCCAAAAAGCATTCCCCTCTGTTTTCTTCTAGTTTTACAGTACAAATGCTGTGTTTAAGTCTTTAATCTATTTCAAGTTGATTTTTGAATATGGTGTGAGATGAGGGTCTAATTTCATTCTTTTGCATGTGGATATCCAGTTTTCCAAGCATCATTTATTGAAGAGACTTTCCTTTTCCCATCTGTGTTCTTGGCATCTTTTAAAAAATCTATTGACGGTAAGTGCATAGCTTTATTTCTGGACATTCTATTCTGTCCCAATAGTCTTTGTACTAATACCATGTTGTTTAGCTACTTTAGCCTTATAGTAGATTTTGAAATCAAGTAGTGTGGTGCCCCAGCCTTGTTCTTTCTGCTCAAGATTGCTTTGGCTATTTAGAGTCTTTGGTGGCTTCATTGAAATTTTAGGATTGTTTTTCACTATTTCTGTAAAAAATGTTATTGGAATTTTGATAGGGATTGCATTGAATCTGTAGATTGCATAGGGTAGTATGAATATTTAGCCAATATTAATTCTTCCAATACATGAAACAGAATATCTTTCCATTTAGTTGTGTACACTGCAGTTTCATTTGTCAGTGTTTTGTCTTCAGTGTATGGATTTTTCACCTCCTTGGCGAAATTTATTCCTAAATATTGTATTAATATTATTTTGTAGCTGTAGTAAATGGAATTTTTTTTTATTCTTTTATTGGATAGTTTATCAGTGTATAGAAACACTACTGATTTTTTGTGTCTTGATTTTTGTACCCTGCAACTTCACTAAAGTTTTTTGGTGGTTTTTAGAATTTGTTTTAAGAATATAACATCTTGTTGTCTGTTAACAGATACAGTGTGACATCTTCCTTTCTGATTCAGATGTCTTTTATTTATTTTTCTTGTTTAATTGCTCTTGCTGGTATTTCTGGTACTACGTTGAATAGAAGTGGTGAGAGTGAGCATCCTTGTCTTGTTTCCGATCTTAGAGGAAGAGCTTTCAACATTTTACTATTGAGTATGTTAACTATGTTTATCATATATGGCCTTTATTGCATTGAGATATATTCCTTTTATATCTAATTTGTTGAAAGTTTTTTTTTAATCACGAAAGAGTGTTGATTTTGTTGAATGCCTTTTCTACATCTATTGAGATGATCATATGGTTTTTGTCCTTCATTTTGTTATTAGAGTTATCACATTTATTGGTGTGCATTGGTGAACCAGTCTTGCATTCCAGGATAAGTCTCACTTGATCATGGTAAATGATCTTTTTAATGTGCCCTTGAATTAGGTTTGCTAATATTTTGTTTAGGGATTTTGCATCTATGCTCATCAGGAATATTGGCATATAATTTTCTTTTTTCTTAATGTCCTTTTCTGGCCTTGGTATCTAGTAATGTTGGCATCATGAAATGAGCTTGGATGTTTCCCTTCTCTTCAGTTGTTTTGGAAGAGTTTGAGAAGGATTGGTGTTAGGTCTTCTTTATTTTTATTTATTTATTTATTTTTTTAAATTATACTTTAAGTTCTAGGGTACATGTGCATGACGTTTATATCATGTATAACTCCCCAATGCAATCCCTCCCTCCTCCCCCCTCCCCATGATAGGCCCCAGTGTGTGATGTTCCCCTTCCTGAGTCCAAGTGATCTCATTGTTCAGTTCCCACCTATGAGTGAGAACATGCGGTGTTTGGTTTTCTCTTCTTGTGATAGTTTGCTAAGAATGATGGTTTCCAGCTGCATCCATGTCCCTACAAAGGACGCAAACTCATCCTTTTTTATGGCTGCATAGTATTCCATGGTGTATATGTGCCACATTTTCTGAATCCAGTCTGTCACAGATGGACATTTGGGTTGATTCCAAGTCTTTGCTATTGTGAATAGTGCCGCAATAAACATACGTGTGCATGTGTCTTTGTAGTAGAGTAATTTATAATCCTTTGGGTATATACCCAGTAGTGGGATGGCTGGGTCATATGGTACATCTAGTTCTAGATCCTTGAGGAATCGCCATACTGTTTTCCATAATGGTTGAACTAGTTTACAATCCCACCAACAGTGTAAAAGTGTTCCTATTTCTCCACATCCTCTCCAACACCTGTTGTTTCCTGACTTCTTAATGATTGCCATTCTAACTGGTGTGAGATGGTATCTCATTGTGGTTTTGATTTGCATTTCTCTGATGGCCAGTGATGATGAGCATTTTTTCATGTGTCTGTTGGCGGTATGGATGTCTTCTTTTGAGAAATGTCTGTTCATATCCTTTGCCCACTTTTTGATGGGGTTGTTTGTTTTTTTCTTGTATATTTGTTTGAGTTCTTTGTAGATTCTGGATATTAGCCCTTTGTCAGATGAGTAGGTTGCAAAAATTTTCTCCCATTCTGTAGGTTGCCTGTTCACTCTGATGGTAGTTTCCTTAGCTGTGCAAAAGCTCTTTAGTTTATTAGATCCCATGTGTCAATTTTTGCTTTTGCTGCCGTTGCTTTTGGTGTTTTAGACATGAAGTCCTTGCCCATGCCTATGTCCTGAATGGTACTACCTAGATTTTCTTCTAGGGTTTTTATGGTATTAGGTCTAACATTTAAGTCTCTAATCCATCTTGAATTAATTTTCGTATAAGGGGTAAGGAAAGGATCCAGTTTCAGCTTTCTACTTATGGCTAGCCAATTTTCCCAGCACCATTTATTAAATAGGGAATTCTTTCCCCATTTCTTGTTTCTGTCAGGTTTGTCAAAGATCAGATGGCTGTAGATGTGTGGTATTATTTCTGAGGACTCTGTTCTGTTCCATTGGTCTATATCTCTGTTTTGGTACCAGTACCATGCTGTTTTGGTTACTGTAGCCTTGTAGTATAGTTTGAAGTCAGGTAGCGTGACGCCTCCAGCTTTGTCCTTTTGACTTAGGATTGTCTTGGCAATGCGGGCTCTTTTTTGGTTCCATATGAACTTTAAAGCAGTTTTTTCCAATTCTGTGAAGAAAGTCATTGGTAGCTTGATGCGGATGGCATTGAATCTATAAATAACCTTGGGCAGTATGGCCATTTTCCCGATATTGATTCTTCCTATCCATGAGCATGGTATGTTCTTCCATTTGTTAGTGTCCTCTTTGATTTCACTGAGCAGTGGTTTGTAGTTCTCCTTGAAGAGGTCCTTTACATCCCTTGTAAGCTGGATTCCTAGGTATGTTATTCTCTTTGAAGCAATTGTGAATGGAAGTTCATTCCTGATTTGGCTCTCTGCTTGTCTGTTACTGGTGTATAAGAATGCTTGTGATTTTTGCACATTAATTTTGTATCCTGAGACTTTGCTGAAGTTGCTTATCAGCTTAAGGAGATTTTGGGCTGAGACAATGGGGTTTTCTAAATATACAATCATGTCATCTGCAAACAGGACAATTTGACTTCTTCTTTTCCTAACTGGATACCCTTGATTTCTTTGTCTTGCCTGATTGCCCTAGCCAGAACTTCCAACACTATGTTGAATAGGAGTGGTGAGAGAGGGCATCCCTGTCTTGTGCCAGTTTTCAAAGGGAATTTTCCCAGTTTTTGCCCATTCAGTATGATATTAGCTGTGGGTTTGTCATAAATAGCTCTTATTATTTTGAGGTACATTCCATCAATACCGAATTTATTGAGCGTTTTTAGCATGAAGGGCTGTTGAATTTTGTCAAAAGCCTTTTCTGCATCTATTGAGATAATCATGTGGTTCTTGTCCTTGGTTCTGTTTATATGCTGGATTACGTTTATTGATTTGCGAACGTTGAACCAGCCTTGCATCCCAGGGATGAAGCCCACTTGATCATGGTGGATAAGCTTTTTGATGTGCTGCTGAATCCGGTTTGCCGTATTTTATTGAGCATTTTTGCATCGATGTTCATCAGGGATATTGGTCTAAAATTCTCTTTTTTTGTTGTGTCTCTGCCAGGCTTTGGTATCAAGATGATGTTGGCCTCATAAAAAGAGTTAGGGAGGATTCCCTCTTTTTCTATTGATTGAAATAGTTTCAGAAGGAATGGTACCAGCTCCTCCTTGTACCTCTGGTAGAATTCAGCTGTGAATCCATCTGGTCCTGGACTTTTTTTGGTGGGTAGGCTATTAATTATTGCCTCAATTTCAGAGCCTGCTATTGGTCTCTTCAGGGATTCAACTTCTTCCTGGTTTAGTCTTGGGAGAGTGTAAGTGTCCAGGAAATTATCCATTTCTTCTAGATTTTCTAGTTGATTTGCGTAGAGGCATTTATAGTATTCTCTGATGGTTGTTTGTATTTCTGTGGGGTCGGTGGTGATATCCCCTTTATTATTTTTTATTGCGTCTATTTGATTCCTCTCTCTTTTCTTCTTTATTAGTCTAGCTAGCGGTCTGTCAATTTTGTTGATCTTTTCAAAAAACCAACTCCTGGATTCATTGATTTTTTGGAGGGTTTTTTGTGTCTCTATCTCCTTCAGTTCTGCTCTGATCTTAGTTATTCTTGCCTTCTGCTAGCTTTTGAATGTGTTTGCTCTTGCCTCTCTAGTTCTTTTAATTGTGATGTTAGAGTGTCAATTTTAGATCTCTCCTGCTTTCTCTTGTGGGCATTTAGTGCTATAAATTTCCCTCTACACACTGCTTTAAATGTGTCCCAGAGATTCTGGTATGTTGTATCTTTGTTCTCATTGGTTTCAAAGAACATCTTTATTTCTGCTTTCATTTCGTTATGTACCCAGTAGTCATTCAGGAGCAGGTTGTTCAGTTTCCATGTAGTTGAGCGGTTTGGATTGAGTTTCTTAGTCCTGAGTTCTAGTTTGATTGCACTGTGGTCTGAGAGACAGTTTGTTATAATTTCTGTTCTTGTACATTTGCTGAGGAGTGCTTTACTTCCAATTATGTGGTCAATTTTGGAATAAGTGCGATGTGGTGCTGAGAAGAATGTATATTCTGTTGATTTGGGGTGGAGAGTTCTATAGATGTCTATTAGGTCCGCTTGGTGCAGAGATGAGTTCAATTCCTGGATATCCTTGTTAACTTTCTGTCTCGTTGATCTGTCTAATGTTGACAGTGGAGTGTTGAAGTCTCCCATTATTATTGTATGGGAGTCTAAGTCTCTTTGTAGATCTCTAAGGACTTGCTTTATGAATCTGGGTGCTCCTGTATTGGGTGCATATATATTTAGGAGAGTTAGCTCTTCCTATTGAATTGATCCCTTTACCATTATGTAATGGCCTTCTTTGTCTCTTTTGATCTTTGATGGTTTAAAGTCTGTTTTATCACAGACTAGGATTGCAACCCCTGCTTTTTTTTGTTCTCCATTTGCTTGGTAGATCTTCCTCCATCCCTTTATTTTGAGCCTATGTATGTCTCTGCATGTGAGATGGGTCTGCTGAATACAGCAGACTGATGGGTCTTGACTCTTGATCCAGTTTGCCAGTCTGTGTCTTTTAATTGGAGCATTTAGTCCATTTACATTTAAGGTTAATATTGTTATGTGTGAACTTGATCCTGTCATTATGATATTAACTGGTTATTTTGCTCGTTAGTTGATGCAGTTTCTTCCTAGCCTGGATGGTCTTTACATTTTGGCATGTTTTTGCAATGGCTGGTACCGGTTGCTCCTTTCCATGTTTAGGGCTTCCTTCAGGGTCTCTTGTAAGGCAGGCCTGGTGGTGACAAAATCTCTAAGCATTTGCTTATCTGTAAAGGATTTTATTTCTCCTTCACTGATGAAGCTTAGTTTGGCTGGATATGAAATTCTGGGTTGAAAATTCTTTTCTTTAAGAACGTTGAATATTGGCCCCCACTCTCTTCTGGCTTGGAGAGTTTCTGCCGAGAGATCTGCTGTTAGTCTGATGGGCTTCCCTTTGTGGGTAACCCGACCTTTCTCTCTGGCTGCCCTTAAGATTTTTTCCTTCATTTCAACTTTGGTGAATCTGGCAATTATGTGTCTTGGAGTTGCTCTTCTGGAGGAGTATCTTTGTGGCGTTCTCTGTATTTCCTGAATTTGAATGTTGGCCTGCCCTATTAGGTTGGGGAAGTTCTCCTGGATGATATCCTGAAGAGTGTTTTCCAACTTGGTTCCATTTTCCCCCTCACTTTCAGGCACCCCAATCAGACGCAGATTTGGTCTTTTTACATAATCCCATACTTCTTGCAGGCTTTGTTCATTTCTTTTTCTTCTTTTTTCTTTTGGTTTTCTCTTCTCGCTTCATTTCATTCATTTGATCCTCAATCGCTGATACTCTTTCTTCCAGTTGATCGAGTCGGTTACTGAAGCTTGTGCATTTGTCACGTATTTCTCGTGTCATGGTTTTCATCTCTGTCATTTCGTTTATGATCTTCTCTGCATTAATTAGTCTAGCTGTCAATTCTTCCACTTTTTTTTCAAGATTTTTAGTTTCTTTGCACTGGGTACGTAATTCCTCCTTTAGCTCTGAGAGGTTTGATGGACTGAAGCCTTCTTCTCTCATTTCGTCAAAGTCATTCTCTGAGCAGCTTTGATCCGTTGCTGGCAATGGGCTGCGCTCCTTTGCAGGGGGAGATGCGCTCTTATTTTTTGAATTTCCAGCTTTTCTGCCCTGCTTCTTGCCCATCTTTGTGGTTTTATCTGTCTCTGGTCTTTGATGATGGTGACGTACTGATGGGGTTTTGGTATAGGTGTCCTTCCTGTTTGATAGTTTTCCGTCTGACAGTCAGAGGACTGTCTGTTGGTCTGTTGGAGATTGCTTGAGGTCCACTCCAGACCCTGTTTGCCTGGGTATCAGCAGCAGAGGTTGCCGAAGATAGAATATTGCTGAACAGCGAGTGTACCTGTCTGATTCTTTCTCTGGAAGTTTCCTCTCAGGGGTGACTCCACCCTGTGAGGTGTGGGGTGTCAGACTGCCCCTAGTGGGGGATGTCTCCCATCTAGGCTACTCAGGGGTCAGGGACCCACCTGAGCAGGCAGTCTGTCCATTCTCAGATCTCAACCTCCGCATTAGGAGATCCACGGCTCTCCCCAAAGCTGTCAGACAGAGTCGTTCGCGTCTGCACCGGCCCCCGCTCTTTCCCCTGTTGGACTGCAGCTGTGCGCTGTCCGCAGAGGTAGAGTCTACAGAGACAGGCAGGCTTCCTTGAGCTGCTGTGAGCTCCACCCAGTTCGAGCTTCCCAGCGGCTTTGTTTACCTACTTAAGCCTCAGAAATGGCGGGCGCCCCTCCCCCACCTGGCTGCTGCCTTGCGGATAGATCGCCGCAGACGGCTGTGTTAGCAGTGAGGGAGGCTCCGTGGCGTGGGACCCTCCCGGCCAGGTGTGGGATATATTCTCCTGGTGTGCCTGTTTCCTTAAAGCGCAGTATTGGGGTGGGAGTTACCCGATTTTCCAGGTGTTGTGTGTCTCAGTTCCCCTGGCTAGGAAAAGGGATTCCCTTCCCCCTTGCGCTTCCAGGTGAGGCGATGCCTCGCCCTGCTTCAGCTCACGCTGGTCAGGCTGCAGCAGCTGAGCAGCACCGATTGTCCGGCACTCCCTAGAGAGATGACCCCAGTACCTCAGTTGAAAATGCAGAAATCACCGGTCTTCTGTGTCACTCGCGCTGGGAGTTGGAGACTGGAGCTGTTCCTATTCGGCCATCTTGCTCCCTTCGGCCAGGTCTTCTTTAAATGTTTGGTAGAATTCAGCAGTAAAGCCATCAGGTTATGGGCTTTTCTTTAATGAGAGACTTTATTACTGATCCAGTCTCCTTATTTGTTACTGGTCTGTTCAGATTTTATATTTTTTCATGATTAAGTTCTGTTAATTGTATGTTTCTAGGAATTTATATATTTATTCTAGGTTATACAATTTGTTGGTAAATAAGTGTTCATAGTAGTCTTTTATGATCTTTTGTATTTCATTCTGTAGTATCCGTTGTTGCTTCCCCTTTCATTTCTGTTATTATTTATTTGTATCTTCTCTCCTTTTTCTTAGTCTATCTAAAGGTTTGACCAGTTTTAAAAACTCTTTTTGAAAACCAATTTCTTAGTTTCACTGATCGTATCTGTTGGATTTCTAGTCTCCATTTCCTTTTTATCTGCTCTGATATTTGTTATTTCTTTTCTTCTGCTAACTTTGGGCTAAAAATTTATCCCAAATTAAATAGTTTGTTCTTTTCTACTTCCTGAGGCATAGTGTTAGATTGCATATTTGAGATTTTTTTTAATGTAAGTGTTCATTGCCTTAAATTTTCATCATAGAACTACTTTTGTTACATGCTGTATGTTTTGGTATGTTATGTTTCATTTTTGTTTTTTGAAAAATTTTTTTATTTAAAAATATTTTTAGTTTTTAATTTTGTGGATACATAGTAAATGTATATATTTATAGGTTACATGAGATATTTTGATATAGCTATGCAAGGAATAATAATCAAATCAGGGTAAATGGGGTATTAATCACCCCAAGCATTCATCCTCTGTTTTGTGAACAATTCAATTACACTCTTCTAGTTATTTTAAAATGTAAAATTAATTTATTTTTGACAGTTTTCACCCTGTTGTTCTATCAAATACTAAGTCTTATTCATTCTTCCTATTTTTTTATACCACTTAACCATCTCCACTTTCCCATGACCCCTCTACTACCCTCCCTAGCCTCTGGTAACCATCCTTTTCTGCTCTCTATCTTCATGAATTCAGTTGTTTTAATTTTTAGCTCCCACAAATAAGTGAGAACATGTGAAATTTGTCTTTCTTGTGCTGGGCTTATTCCACTTTACATAATGACCTGTGGGCCCATTCATATTGTTGCAAATGATAGGACTGCATTCTTTTTTGTGGCTGAATGGTACTCCATTGTGTATTTGTACCACATTTTCTTTATTCATTTGTCTGTTAATGGACATTTAGGTTGCTTCCAAATCTTCATTATTGTGAATAATACTACAGTAAACACGGGAGTGGAGATATCTCTTTGATATACTGTTTTCCTGTCTTTGGGGTATGTACCTGGTGGGGGATTGCTGGATGGTATGTTAGCTCAATTTTTAGCTTTCTGAGGAGGCTCCAAACTGTTACCCATAGTGATTGTACTAATTTACATTCCTACCAACAGTGGACAAGGGTTCTCTTTTCTCCACATCCCTGCCAACACTTGTTATTGCCTGCCTTTTTTATATAAGACATTTTAACCAGAGTGAAATGATACCTCATTATAGTTTTGATTTGCATTTCTCTGATGATGAACGATATTGTGCACCTTTTCATATACCTGTTTGCAATTTGTATGTCTTCTTTTGAAAACATGTATTCAGATGTTTTGCCCATTTTAAAATTGGATTATTAGTTTTTTTTCTCATAGAGTTGAAAACAGAATATAGAGCTCCTTCTATATTCTGGTTATTAATCCCTTGTCCAGATGGGTAGTTTGCAAATATTTTTCCCCCTTTCTGTGGATTGTCTCTTCACTTCGTTGATTGTTTTCTTTGCTGTGGAGAAGCTTTTTAACTTAATGTGATCCCATTTATCCATTTTTGCTTTGGTTGCCTGCACTTGTAGAGTATTACTCAAGAAATCTTTGCCAAGACCAATGTCCTGGAGAGTTTCCCTACTGTTTTCTTTTAGTAGTTTTGCAGCTTGAGGTTGTAGATTTAAGTCTTTACTCCATTTTGATTTGATTTTTGTATATATTGAGAGATAGTGGTCCAATTTCATTTTTCTGCTTATGGATATCCAGTTTTCCCAGCACCATTTATTGAAGAGAATGTCCTTTCCCCACTCTGTGTTCTTGGCACTTTTGTTGAAAATGAGTTCACCGTAGGTGTATGGATTTATTTCTGGGTTCTGTATTCTGTTCCACTGACCTATGTATCTGTTTTTATGCCAGTACCATGCCATTTTGGTTATTATATCTCTGCAGTGTAATTTGAAATCAGGTAACGTGATTCCTCCAGTTTTGTTCATCTTGCTTAGAATAGCTTTGGCTATTCAGGGTATTTTCTGGTTCTATATACATTTTAGGATTTTTTTTTGATTTCTGTGAAGAATGTCATTGGTATTTTGATAGGGATTGCCTTAAATCTGTAGATTGCTTTGGATAGTATGGACATTTTAACAAAATTGATTCTTCCAATCCATGAACATGGAATATCATCCTATTTTTTGCATGTGTATCCTCTTCAATTTCTTTCATCAGTGTTTTATAGTTTTCATTGTAGACATCTTTGACTTTTTTGGTTAAGGTAATTTTTAAGTATTTTATTTTAGTTGTACTTATTAATGGGATTTCTTTTTTGAAGATTGTTTACTACTGATTTTTTTGTATGTTGATTTTGTATCCCACAACTTAATTTATTTTTCAATTTCAATAGATTTTTGGTGGAGTATTTAGGTTATTCCAAATATAAGATCATATCATTTGCAAACAAGAATAATTTGACTTCTTCCTTTTCAATTTGGATGCCCTTTATTTCCTTCTCTTGCCTGATTGCTCTAGCTAGGACTTCCAGTACTATGTTAAATAACAGTGGTGACAGTGGGCATCCTTGTTGTATTCCAGATCTTAGAGGAAAGGCATTTAGTTTTTCTCCATTCAATATGATAGCTGTAGGTCTCTCATATATGACTTTTGTTAATGTTATGTTGGGGTATGTACCTTTTATACCGTGTGTGTTGAGGATTTTGATCATGAAGGGATATTGAATTTTATCAAATGCTGTCTTAGCCTCAGTTGAAATGATCATATGCCTTTCCTCTTTATTCTGTTGATACGATCTATCACATTAATTGATTTGCATATTTTGAACCGTATTTGCATCCCTGGAATGAATAGCACTTAGTCACAATTAATAATTTTGTAATGTGTTCTTGAATTCAGTTTGTTAGTATTTATTGAGGATTTTGCATCAGTATTCATCAGTGACATTGGACTGTAGTTTCCCTTTTTTGATGTGTCTTTATCTGGTTTTGGTATCAGGTTAATACTGGACTTATAGAATGAGTTTGGAAGTATTCCCTCCTCTTCTGTTTTTCCAAGTAGTTTGAGTAGGACTAGTATCTGTTCTTTGAGTTTTTGGTTGAATTCATCAACAAAATCATCAGGTCCTAGGCTTTTCTTTGCTGGGAGACTTTTTATCATGGCTTTGATCTCATTACTTGTTATTGGTCTTTTCATGTTTTGAATTTCTTCATGATTCAATCTTGGTAAGTTGTATATGTCTGAGGAGTTTATCCATTTCTTCTAGGTTTTCCAATTTATTGTCCTATAGTGGCTCATAGTAGCTGTTAATGATCCTTTGAATTTCTGTGGTATTAGTTGTGATGTCTGCTTTTTCATTTCTGATTTTATTTATTTGAGTTTTCTCTTTTTCTTTGTTACTCTGGCTTTAATTTGTATCTGTTTCAGATATTTTTAATTTTCCTTTTAATTTTCTTCTTTGACCCAGGAACCTGTTGTTTCATTTCCACGTATTTGTGAATTTTCTGGTTTTCTTCTTGATACTGATTTCTAGTTTTATACCATTGCGTTAGGAAAGATACTTGATATGATTTTTGTCATATATTTGTTGAGACTTGTTTTGTGGCCTACTGTCTGATCTATCCTGGTGAATGTTCACTGTGCACATCAGAAGAATGAATTATGCAGCTGTCAGATGGATTGCTTTCTATATGTCTACTGTGTGTTTGGTCTAAAGCATGCGGCAGGCCCAGTGTTTTCTTATGGTTTTCTATCTGGATCATTTATCCATTGTTCAAATTGAGATAGTGAAGTCCCTACTATCATTGTATTGCAGTTTGTCTCTCTCTTCAGATCTATTAATATTTGCTTTTTATACTTAGGTGCTCTAATGTTTGGTGTACATCTATTTAGTATTGTTATTTTTGTGAGTTGACCTCTTTTATCTTGGTGAGTTGACCTCTTTGTCATTATATAACAACTTTTTTTTTGGTCTCTTACTGCTTTTGACTTAATGTCTATTTTATCTTATACAAATATAGCTACACCCACTCTCTTTTGGTTTTCATTTTTATGAAATATCTTTTTCATTCCTTCATTTTCAGCCTATGTATGTCCATCAAGGTGAAATGAATGTCTCTATTTTGTTTTTTTTTTTTTGAGATGGAATCTCACCCTGTTGCCCAGGCTGGAGCACAGTGGCTCAATCTCGGCTCGCTGCAACTCCTGGGTTCAAGCTATTCTCCTGCCTCAGCCTCCCAAGTAGCTGGGATTACAGGCATGTGGCCACCACGCCTGGCTAACTTTTTGTATCTTTAGTAGAGATGGAATTTCACCATGTTGGTCAGGCTGGTCTTGAACTCCTGATCTTGTGGTCTGCCCACCTCAGCCTCCCAAAGTGCTGGGATTATAGGTGTGAGCCACCACACCCAGCCATGAATGTCTCTATTAAGCAGCATATAGTTGGGTCTTGTTTTTGTTAAAAATTTATTCAGCCACAATATGTGTTTTCATTACAGATTTTAATTCACAATTATTATTGATAAGGATTTACTACTGCAGTTTTGTTAGCTGTCTTCTGGTTGTTTATAGATTCTTTGTTCCTTTCTTACTCTTACTGTCTTCCGATGTTATTAGATAAATTTCTGTAGTGATATGTTTTGATTTTTCACTTTTTATATTTTCTGTATCTATTATAGGTGTTTGTGGTTATAATGAGGTTTACTGAAAATATAGTTATAACAGGATATCTAAAGCTGATAACAACTTAACTTTGTTTGCATAAAATAACTATGATTTTACTCCAACTCTCTTACGTTTTACGTTTTTGATCCCACAATTTACATCTTTTTATATTGTGGTTCTCTTAAAAATTAATATAGCCTTTATCTTAACCTTTAGTCTTTAACCTTTTAGCCTTTATACTGAAGGTTCACACACTACCATTACAATATTTGAGTATTTTTAATTTGACTTTATACTTACTTCTACCACATATTTTCACATTACTAATTAGTATCTTTTTTCCCCAAGTTGAAGAACTCTGTTTAGCATTTGTTGTAAGGCCAGTCTAATGGTGATGAACTCTCTTAACTTTTGTTTTCCTATCTTTCCTTCATTGCTGAAGAACAGCTTTGCCAAGTAAAGTATTCTTGGTTGGCAGTTATTTTTCTTTAGTCCTTTAATATATAATTCCACTTCCTCCTGGCCTATAAGGTTTCTGCTGAGAAATCCAGTGACAGCCTTTTTAGAATTTTCTTATGAGTGATGTACTGCTTTTCTTTTACTGCTTTTGGGATCCTCTCTTTGTCTTTGATTTTTGACACCATAACTGCAATGTGTCTTAGTATAGTGTTTTTTTGTGTTGAATTTGATTGGAAATCTTTGACCTTCCTATACCTGGATATTTATATCTTTCTTTATTTTTGGAACATTTTAAGCTATTGTTTCTTTCAATAAGCTTCCTACTCCTTTCTGTCTTACCTCCTATAATAATGGTTTTCTCTGTTTCTGTCTCACAAATTCCATAGGCTTTCTTTACTTCTTTTCATTATTTAATCTTTTTTTCCTCAGACTGTATATTTTCAAATAACCCATCTTTGAATTCACACATTCTTCTGCTTGATCGGTTTTTGTTGTTGTTGTTAGTTTTTTAAAAGAGATGGAGTCTTGCTGTGTTGCCTTGGCTGGTTTCAAATGATCTTCCCACCTCAGACTCCCTGGTAGCTGGGACTACAGCCATGTGCCACCTTACCTGACTTGCTTTATGAGTTTTAATGGTGATGCTTCCTATTATATTTTTCATTTTATTCATTGTATTCTTCACCTCCATAATGTATTTTTGAAATGCTTTTAATCTCATAAATTTTTCATTTTCTTCATTTATTGTTTTCTTTATTTTTGTTAAATTATTTCTTTGCATTTTCTTGTTTGATGAAATTCCTGTTTTAATTTTTTGTTGGACAATTCATTGATTTTTATTTTTGGGGGGTTCACCAATTGAGAAATTAATGTGTTCTTTTTCTGGTGATATGCTCCCATAGTTTTTCAAGTTTCTTGTTGTCTTACATTGATATCTGTACATTTGGTGGAACAGTTACCTCTTCCAGACTTTATAGACTGGTTTTGGAGGGGAAATAACTTTTCCTGTAAGAGAGTTTATAGGTCTTGGGTTGGTGGGGTGTAGTGGTTCTGGCAACAGTGATGATGCAGCAGTTTAGTCTCTGCATCACTTTGTCAGCTGTGGTTACCATTGACAAAGTTTACAGGAATCCTCAGCAGCTAACGTTGTGTATTTCTGCAACAGTGGCAAGGGCTATTGGGATCTCCTATGTTGGTGCTTGCTAGGGTCCTCTCAATCTTTTTTTGTCCCCACTGGCGAAGTGGTGCCTGAGGGAATTCTTCCTGGTATTAGGTCTCAGTTATGGGCTTGCTTGTGCTTGTGGTGGCAATATTGTCTGAGTCATGGGTGGGCATAGTGCAGGCATAGACCTGAGGTCTGATGTGTGACACTCACAGAGTGGCCATGGCTTGGGGAATCAGGAGTACATGTGATTGGGAGAAGTGCCTACCTTGGTCCAGGAGCAGCACAACAGTAGCTGCTTCTTGTGTGCAGCCACTTCTCACTTTTTGGAGTTTCCTGGCTTGAATTATTATTGGTTACCTCAGTGGCAAAAGATGCTGGTGTCCTCTATGGAGCAGGCTGTGGGGGACTTTGTGATTGATACCTGTAGCCTCTGCCTTTCTTATTTGTTTCTAGCTGTCTCCTGCCATCTCAGGTGTTCTGATCCCACCAGTGATCCTTGCTTTGTGGATATTCTTTGTTTTTTTGCTTCATTATATTGCTACAGATTCTTAAATGAGGCCTTACACTCTCCTTGGGCTGTTCTGTGAATTGCTGTCTATATTTGTTTTTTTCTTTTTTTTTTTTTCCTGTGGGGATGAAGGCTGATATATCCTACTCTGCCATCTTGGTGTGTCACCTGTCACATTTTTTTACTGAGCCATTTGATAATATATTCTAGATACTGTTTGCACCATATTATCCCTGAATGTGGCAATTCTTTTACATAACCATAGTAGAGTGATTAAAATCAGGAAATTAACATTGATTCAATACCTGATTTCAGTATCTAATTTGTAGACCTTGTGCTAGGTCATTTTTGCATTGCTATAAAGAAATACCTGAGACTGAGTAATTTATAAAGAAAATAAGTTTAATTGATTCATAGTTCCACAGGCTGTACAAGCATGGTGTTGGAATCTGCTCAACTTTTGAGGAGGTCTCAGGAAACTTTTACTTATGGAAGAAGGTGAAGTGGGAGCTTGCATGTCACATGGCAAGAACAGAAGCAAAAGTAGGAGACAGGTGACACATACTTTTAAACAATCGGATCTAGTGGGAACTCACTATCGTGAGGACAGCACCAAGCCACGAGGGACCCTCCCCCATGACCCAAACACCTCCCACTAGGCCCCACCTCCAACAATGGGGATTACATTTCAACATAAGATTTAAAGGGTATGCATATCCAAACTATATCAGACCTTAACCAAATTTTGTGAAGTGTTTCTATAATGTCCTTTATAGCAAAATAATATGTTGCCTCATTCATTACATTCGCCTTTCTTTAATTTTCTTTAATCTGGAACAGTTCCTTAACCTGTCCTTGTATTTAATGACATCGATGTTTTTGAAGAGTATAAAAAGTTATTTTGTAGACTATCTCTTATTTGATTTTGTTTGATTATTTTCTCATGACTAGATTTAACCTATGCATTTTTTTTGCAGTAATACTACAGAAGTGATGTGTTCTCAATCACTATATCAAGAGGGACATGATACTGATTTTTCCCATCAATAGTGATGTTAACTTTGATCATTGACTAATTTGCTTTGGTTTGCCTGCACTTGTAGGGTATTACTCAAGAAATCTTTGCCAATCAGTAGCTGACTCCTTGGTCAAAAAGGAATGATCCATAAAGTAGAAGGAAAACTATGAAAGTCAGGTGCCCTGGAAACCAAATAATTTTTTTTAACAAGAAGGGAGGGAAAGGAAGGGAGGAAAAATGTTACTGATGCTACTGATAGTTCAAGTACGATATGCTGTTAGAATTAAGAACTGGGTTTAGCAACATGTAGGTCATTGATAACAATGACAGGAGCAGTTTGTGGAATTAAATTATAATTAGCAATGCAATACTTTTAAAGTAGTTGTTGTCAATTTGGTGTCCTTGGCATATGAGCAGGATGAAGATGATCCAAGTAGCCTGGCCTCTGGCCTTCACTTGTTTTAGAAGAACTGCTAATCTTTGTTCTAATTTTGTATACTGGGTTTCCACGTAATATTGTCTTTGGGATTGGTAGTTATAAGGGTCTGCTATAAAGTAAATAAATACACTAACAGTTTCAAAAATAATAAAGAACTTTTTAAAGAACACATTACTAGGTGTAAATTTTTTTAAAAATTTAACGAGAATTTTTTGTTGTAATAACGTCTCTAATTCTAGTATCAAATGAAGTAGACTTTGATTAGAATGTATGTGCTTTTTTTTTTTTTAGCTTCTTTTAATGTGTAGGCTTAAAGCTTTTTTAGGTTTTATGTATGCCCTTAGACTCATTCATTTCTTTAAATTTGTCAGACTCTTCTACACTAATGTTCACATATTAATAGTCTTTCTGTCCTCAGCACTCATGATGATCCTTAATATATAGTTGATATTTAGTCATTGTTTTTTAAATTGAAAGAAATAGACCCCATGGGGGTAGACTTTGGCTTACCTTGTCTCATTTCTTTTCTTGCAGTGCTTCTGCTGGACTCTCTCTTAAGCAGTAGAAGAATAAAAAGTAGTTTCTTTGAGGATATAAAAGCCCTTGAGATAGTTTCACTTTAAGCTTAAAAGATTTTCTTGTCATTTTACCTCTAAAATTTGATTTTCATTTTTCTTTTTAGTATGTATTTTCTGAACCTTCCTATTGTGCATTTTAAATGAACCTATATTTAGTAACTGTTCCCAGCAGTGCCTTTTTCTTTTTCTTGAGGAACCTGATACATTATTCTATGGCTATGTGGTATTTAGGGAGGCAGATGGTATAATAGGAGAAATGAGCAGTCCATCAAAACCAGGGCCAACTTCTGCCACTTTCATTCATCTTTTTAGTAAATAATTATTGAACATCTATCTTCTGTGTGCCAGGTATTTACTGGAAGTTTGTCTGTGTTTGTGTTTTAATTAATAGACTTTATTTTCTTAGAAATGCCATTTTCACGAATTATTTTCTTTTAGATACTAAGATCTAAAAGAACAAAAGAAAGCATACAAACAGCAAAGAAGTAAATGAAAAGCTACCCACATGTAGGAATTGTGGGAGTTACAATTCAAGATGAGATCTGGGTGAGGACACAGCCAAACAAACAATATCACTGATTATGAGAAAAATTAAAATCAGAACTACAGGGAGATATTTCATTCCAGCTAAATGGCTTATATCCAAAAGACAGGCAATAACACACTGGTGAGGATGTGAAGAAAAGGGAACCCTTGTACCATACTGATGGTATTGTAAAATAGTATTATCACTATGGAAGAGGGTTTGGAGGCTCCTCAAAAAACTAAAAGTAGGGCTATCATGTGCTCCAGCAATATTACTGTTATGTGTATACCCAAAAGGAAGGAAATCAGTATATCAAAGAGGTATCTACATGCCTGCATTCATTGTAGCACTATTCACAATAGCTAAGATTTGGAAGCAAGCTAAGTGTCCATCAGGAGATGACTGGATAAAATGTACATTGTACAATAAAAATGGAATTTAATTTGAAGAAAATCAGTCAAAGCTATATAGTTATATGGGAATTAAACATGCTCCTGAATGACTTCTTAGTAAATAATGAAATTAAGGCAGAAAACAAGAAGTCTTTGAAACTAATGAGAACAGAGATACAACATACTAGAATCTCTGGGGCACAGGTATGGCAGCATTAAGAGGGAAATTTCTGGCACTAAACACTCACATCAAAAATTAGAAAGTTCTCAAATTAACAACCTAATGTCACAACTAGAAGAACTAGAGAGGTAAGAGCAAACCAACCTCAGAGCTAGCAGAAGACAAAAAAACAAAATTAGAGCTGAACTGAAGGAGACTGAAACATGAAAAACCATACAAGGATCAGGAGATAGTTTTTTGAAAGAATTATTAATATAGATAGACTGTTAACTACACAAATAAAGAAGAAAAGAGAGAAGATCCAAATAAAATTAGAATTGAGAAAGAGAATGTTACCACTGACACCACAGAAATATAGATCACCATCAGAGACTACTATGAATACCTCTATGTATACAAACTAGAAACTCTAGAAGAAATGGCTAAATTCCTGGACACATACATTCTCCCAAGACTGAACCAGGAATAAATTGAATCCCTGAACAGACCTATAATGAGCTCCAAAATTGAATCAGTAATAAATAGCCTACCAACCCCCACAAAAAAGCCCAGGATGAGACAGATTCTTGGCTAAATTCTACCAGAGGTATAAAGAAGAGCTGGTACCATCCCTACTGAAAATTTTCCAAAAAATTGAGAAGGGATTTCTTCCCAACTCATTCTATGAAACCAGCATTATTCTGATTCCAAAATTGGCAGAGATACAACAACAACAGTAGCAATAAAAGTTCAGGCCAATATCTTTCATGAATACAAATGCAAAAATCCTCAACAAAATACTAGCAAATCCAATTGAGCAGCATATCAAAATGGTAATCCACCATGATCAAGTAGGTTTTATCCCTGGGACACAAAGTTGGCTCAAAATACACAAATCAATAAATGTGATTCGTTACATAACAGAACTAAAAACCACGTGATTATCTCAATAGCTGCAGAAAAGGCTTTTGATAAAAATTGAACATCCTTTCATGTTAAAAACTCAATAAATTAGGCATTGAAGGAATGCAAATAATAAAAGCCAACTATGACATACCCTCAGCCAACATTATACTGAATGGGCAAAGCTGGAAGCATTCTCCTTGAAAACTGGCAAAAGACCATAATGCCCTCTCTCATCACTCCTATTAAACATAACACTGGAAGTCCCGGCCAGGGCAATCAGGCAACAAAAAGAAATAAAAGGCACCCAAATAGGCAAAGAGGAAGTCAGACTATCTGTTTGCAGATGACATGGTTCTATATTTAGAAAATCCCATAATCCTGGCCAAAAAGCGACTTGAGCTGATAAACAACTTTAGCAAAGTTTCACGATGCAAAATCAATGTACAAAAATTATTGACTTTTTTTACACCAACATACAAGTGAAGAGCCAAATCAGGAATGCAATCCCATTCACAACTGACAGAAAAAGAATAAAATACCTAGGAATACAGCTAACCAGGGAGATAAAAGATCTCTACAATGAGAATTACAAACACTGCTCAAAGAAATTAGAAATGATACAAAGAAATGAGAAAACATTCCGTGTTCACTGATAGGAAAAACCAATGTTTTAAAAAATGGCCGTACTGCTCAACTCAGTTTGCAGATTCAGTGTGATTCTAATCAAAGGAACAATATCCTTATTCACGGAACTAGAAAAAAACTATTATAAAATTCATATGGAACCAAAAAGAGCCCGAATTGCTAAAGCAGTCCTAAGCGTAAAGAACAAAGCTGGAGGCATAATGTTACCTGACTTCAAAGTATACCCACAGGGCTGTAGTAACAAAAACAGTATGGTACTGGTACAAAAACAAGCACATAAATCAATGGAACAGAATAGAGAGCCCAGAAATAATGCCACACACCTACAACCATCTGATCTTTGACACGGCTGACAAAAACAAGCAATGGGAAAAGGACTCCCTCTTCTACAAATGATGCTGGGATAACTGGCTAGGTATATGTGGAAGATTGAAACTGGACCCCTTTCTTACACCATATACAAAAGCCAACTCAAGAAGGTAAAGCTGTAAATGCAAAACCTAAAACTATAATACCCTGTAAGATAACCTAGGCAATACCATTCTGGACATGGGAACTGGCAAATATTTTATGACAAAGACACCAAAAGCAATTTCAAGCAAAGCAAAAATTGAGAAATGGGATCTAATTAAACTGAAGAGCTTCTGCACAGCAAAAGAAGCTATCACAGAGTAAACAGACAATCTGCAAAATGGGAGAAAATACTTGCAAACTGTGCTTCTGACAAAGGTCTACTATCCAGAATCTGTAAGGAAAATTAAAATTAAACAAATTTTATAAGTAAAACCCAAACACATGAACAGATGTTTTTCAAAAGAAGACATACATGCAGCCAACAAGCATATGAGAAAATGCTGTACATCAGTAGTAATTAGAGAAATGCAAATCAAAACCACAGTGTGATATCTCATATTAGTCAGAATGGCTATTATTTTAAAAATAAAAAAATTACAGATGCTGGAGGGGTTGCAGAGAAGAGTGAACACCTATACACTGCTGGTGGGAGTGTAAATTAGTTCACCCATTGTGGAAATCAATGTGGCAACTCCTCAAAGAACTTAGAACTACTTTAAAACCCAGCCATCTCATTATTGGGTATATACCCCAAGGAATATAAATCGTTCTACCATAAAACATATACACTTGTGTGTTCATTGCAGCACTATTCACAATAGCAAAGACATGGAGTCAAGCACCCGTGAATGGCAGACTGGGTAAAGTAAATGGAGTGCATATACACCATGGAATATTATGCAGTCATAAAAAACAAAATGTCCTTCTCAGCAACATGGATGGAATTGAAGACCATTATTCTTAGCAAACTAACACAGGAACAGAAAACCAAATGCTGCATGTTGTCTTTTATGAATGGGAGCTAAGTAAAAAGGCACGTGGACACAACAAGGGGAACAACAGACACTGGGGCAAACGAGGTCAGAGAGTCAGAGGAGGAACAGGATCAGAAAAAGTACCTATCGGGTACTATGCTTAATATCTGGGTGACAAAATAATCTATACACCAAACCCCCATGAGCTGAGTTTACCTATATTCCAAATGTGTATATGCATTCCTGAACCTAAAGTAAAAGTTAAGAGAATTTTTTTTAAAAAAGAAAATGTGGTACATATATAAAATGGAGTACTATTAAGCCATAAAAAAGAATGCAATCCTGTCATTTACAACAACATAGATGAAACTAGAGGATATTTATTAAGTGAAATAAGCCAGGCACAGAAAGACAAACTTCGTATGTTCTCACTTATTTTGGAGAGCTAAAAATTAAACTATTGAACTCATGAAGGTAGAGAGTAGAATGATGGTTACCAGAGGTTAGGAAGGGTTCTGGGGAGGAGTGGAGTTGTTAATGGTTGCAAAAATATACAGAATGACTAAGACCTAGTATTTGATAGCAAAATAGCGTGACTACAGTCAACTATAATTTATTGTACTTTTCACAATAACTAAGAGTATAACTGGATTGTGACTGGGCGTGGTGGCTCACGCCTATGATCCCAGCACTTTGCGAGGCTGAGGTGGGCAGATCACGAGGTCAGGAGATTGAGACCATCCTGGCTAACATGGTGAAACCCTGTCTCTACTAAAAATACAAAAAAATTAGCCGGGCATGGTGGCGGGTGCCTATAGTCCCAGCTACTCTGGAGGCTGAGGCAGGAGAATGGTGTGAACCCGAGAGGCAGAGCTTGCAGTGAGCCTAGATCGCTCCAGCCTGGGCGACAGAGCGAGACTCTGTCTCAAAAAAAAAAAAAAAAAAAGGTATAACTGGATTGTTTATAACACAAAGGGTAAGTGGTTGAGGTGATGGATATCCTGTTTATTGTGATGTGATTATTACATATTATATGCCTGTATCAAAATATGTACCCCATATATATTCTTACTATGTACCCCTAAAATTAAAAAGTGAAATTATGAGCAATTGATAAGGTATTAAATGTAGAAGTAGAATATATAAATGTTAGGTGCATTTTAAAATTATTTTATGTGTTTATTAAAATAGCATCTAGCTATGTTGCTCAGGCTGGTCTTGAATTATTTGTCTCAAGTAATCCTCCTGCCTTGATCTTTAATGTTTTCACATGAGAGGATTGACTTTGTATTTGTAGTTTTCTATACAGCAAATTTTTACAAAAAGTCTAAGCATAATTTGTATTAAAAAGTATTTCTAATTTAAGTGTTTTTACTCCAATTTTGTTTCAGAAACCACATAACCACCTTGAAGATGAAAGATAAATCATTATTATTAAAATTTTTAATTTTGTATATTTCTAGACATGTGTGTGTAACTTTAAGATGCTGTTATTGCCTCCCAGATATGGATTGTCAATGTAGAGCCTTTTGGATGTGTCCTTTTCTTCATTTATAGATGAGGCAGTTGAGATTTGGAGAGTTTATGACTAGCCCAAAGCTCCTACAAACTCAGGCTGTATTTTCCTGGTATAGTTGAACAAAAACAATTTTCAAAGTGATTTTTACTATGCTACTTTTTATTAGTGGATACCACAAAATAGACCAATTAACACTTTTCCTTTGAACTAGTTGAAAATTTTCTTAATGCCATTAATACGTGTTGCAGTCTGATGTATTTATAATGTTTCACGTGTTTTTCTTTTATTTATTTATTTTAAATTTTAAAAAATGTTTTTAAAAATTTTTGTGGGTACATAGTAGGTATATATATTTATGGGGTACATGAGATTATTTATACAGGCATGCAATGTGAAATAAGCACATCATGGAGAATAGGGTATCCATTTTCTCATACATTTATACTTTGAGTTGCAAACAATCAATTACATTCTTTAAGTTATTTAAAAATTATTATTGACTGTAGTCACCCTATTGTCCTATCAATAGTAGGTCTTATTCATTCTTTTTAACTCTTTTTTAAACCCATTAACTATCCCTACTTCCCCTACCACCCTTCGCAGCCTCTGGTAACCATCCTTCTACTGTCTAGCTCCATGAGTTCAATTTTGATTTTGAGATCGCACAAATAAGTGAGAACATGTGATAAACGTGATAAAAACTTTTTTTTATTACATTGTTTTTCTGTGCCTGGTTTATTTCACTTAACATAGCAATCTCCAGTTCCATTCATATTGTTGCAAATGACAGTATCACCTTTTTTATGGCTGAATACTATTCCATTGTGTATATGTACCGCTTTTTTTATTCATTCATCTGTTAATGTACACTTAGGTGACTTCCAAATCTTGGCTATTGTAAATAGTGCTGCAATAAATATGGCAGATACCTCTTTGATACACTGGTTCCATTTCTTTGGGGCATGTACCTAGGGGAGGGATTGCCAGATCATATGGTGGCTCAATTTTTAGTTTTTTTGAAGACTCTCCAGACTGTTCTCCATAGTGGTTGTACTAATTCACATTCCCACCAACAGTGTACGAGGGTTCCTTCTCCACATCCTTGCCAGCATTTGTTATTGCCTGTCTTGGATATAAGCCATTTTAACTGGGGTGACATGATATCTTCTTATAGTTTTGATTTGGATTTCTTTAATGATCAATGATGTTGAGCACTCTTTTATATACCTATTTACCATTTGTATGTCTTCTTTTGAGAAATGTCTATTCTAATCTTTGCCCATTTTTTTGATCTAATTATTGGATTTTCCCCTGTAGATTTGTTTGAGCTCTTTGTGTATACTCTGGTCATCAGTCCCTTGTCAGATGGGTAGTTGACAAATATTTTCTCTTATTCTGTAGGTTGTCTCTTCTCTTTGTTGATTGTATCCTTTGTTGTGCAGAAGCATTTTGACTTGATGTGATCCCATTTGTCCATTTTTGCTTTGGATGTCTGTGCTTGTGGGGTAATTACTCAAGAAATCTTTACCCAGTCCAATGTGCTGGAGAGTTTCCCTACTGTTTTCTTTTAGTATAATAGTTTCATAGCTTGAGGTTTCAATGTAAGTTTGATCCATTTTGATTTGATTTTTATATATGGTGAGACATTATTATTTTTGATTAATTCATCATTTAGTCTTTCTACTTATTTAATCCATTTATCATTTAGTGTTTCTGTACCACAGTTACAGTGTTATAATATTCTGTGTTTTTCTGTGGACTTACTATTATATCCAGTGAGTTTTGTACCTTCCAGTGATTATTGCTCATTAATGTCCTTTCTGATAGAAGTATTCCCTTTAGCATTTCTTGGAGGACAGCTCTGGTATTGATGAAACCCCTCAGCTTTTTTTTGTCTGGAACATTATTTCTTCTTCATGTTTGAAGAATCTTTTCACTGGATATGCTATTCTAGGGTAAAAAAAAAATTTCCTGTAGAACTTTAAATATATCAGGCCACTCTCTCCTGTCCTGTAAGGTTTTCACTGAAAAGTTGGCTGCCAGACATCTTCTTGCAGGATCCTTAAGGTGTCACTTTTCTGGCCAGAAACCTCTTTGGCCTGTGGTGCCTTTGCCTGAGTTTTTCTTGGGCCTGCTGGTCTCGTTCCACACACTGGACCTGGAAGGCCATGCTTGGCTCAGGCTACCAGTCTGGATCCCATGCCTGCCAAGGATGAGCCAGACATGGAACCGCAAGAGGTATGTGAGCTAGTGAGCGTGGGGTGCAGCCACTGCGCACAGTCAGGCACACCAGCTGCTGCAGCAGGGCGGGCAGCTCCAGGTGCAGCATGGACTCCGGCTTTTTGTTGTGCTGCAGCTAGACCACATCGCAAGCAGCTTCCATAACTGTCACTGGGGAACGCTGTGTCGCCCAGCAGCTTAGATACTCCGGGTACCTCAGGGCCCCAAAGAGGGAGTCACAGCCCTGACTTGGGTGTTCCCAGGTCTGGGCTCCCTGAAGAGCTGCAGCTCTTCTGTTCACCCACAATATGGTGAGCATGGGGTGTGTTTCAGCCCTGTTCGTGTTACAGCTATTTCAGTTCTGCCATTTGGCAGGTCCCAAGTTCTCCTGAGTCCAGGAAGAATTAGTTATGTGGACAAGTGGAGGTTGAGCAAGGTGAAGAAGAGCTTCAATGAGTGACAGAATAGCTCAGATGAGGCCCTGGAGTGGGTAGCTCCTCTCTGCAGCCTAGTCATCATGCTGAGTGTTTAACCCTCAGCAGATAGGAGACCCTGGAGTGGGTAGTTACTCTCTGCAGGTGGTCATCCCAACATCTGCAGCTGTCAGCAGAGTGGAGGCCCTGGAATGGATAGCACCTCTCAGTAGCTGGTCACCCCGACATCTGTAGCTCTCAGCAGAGAGGAATCTCTGGAGTGGGTAGCTCCTCTCTGCAGCTTGTCCTGGCGTCTGCTCAGCTCTGGCTGAGCCCAGGGCTTTTAGGGGTCTCAGAGGGGAGGAAGTGCCTGTCAGTTTGTCCATGGGTGGCCATGAGCAGGTCATGAAAAGGCACCATAAATTCCCTCTCTGGTCTGCAGGACTGGCAGCCTGGCCCCCAACCTTTAGGCCCTGCCTGGCCTGAAGTTGCGGCCTCACTGGGGACCTGCTCCCTTCTGCCCAGGCTGTTCATGCCAAGGGGCACCTGCATGCCAGCGCTGAGCTGCCCTCAGCCCCCATGGCTTCCCTCCCATGCTCGTTGGTGCCCAACGTCCAGAGGGGGCCGAGGTGGCAGGGGGCTGGCATGTCAGCAGTGCCCTGATCATGGCACACACCCAGCTAGGCTATGACAGTGCCTAGGCTCAGTCCCAAACTTGCTTCAAGATAGGAGCAGGCACCAGGAGTGGGAGCAGACACTTCTGAGCCTGTTGGGGCAGGGGGAGCCTTCTCAGTCTCCCGAGAGTGCACAGATGCCCAGCTCTGCAGCTGTGGCTTGGGTGGCTGTAGCTGCACCTGGGAGAGTGTGGCTCCTGCCTGCTCCAGGAGTGGGAAGCCCGGGTCCACAGCCACAACTCTGTCACTTGGGCAGCTGCAGCTGTACCTGGGGAACTCCTGCTCCACCAATGTGAAAGGAGCAGGGGTCCCACTTTTTCCCAGCTCCTGCAGGGTCTGTGGAGTGTGTAGCCCTGGCCGTGCTTCCCTGCTGTGGACTGGGTGATGGCAGCAACCACTCCAAATGGCTGCCGCTACCATTAATATTGGAGCTGCCTTGTATGTTGTTTATTTTCTTTTGTTGCTTTTAGGATCCTTTCTTTATCCCTGACCTTTGCAAGTTTTATTGTTAAATGTATTGAAGTAGTCTTCTTAGGGTTAAATCTGCTTGGTGTTCTATAACCTTCTTGTACTTGCATACTGGTCTTTCTCTAGGTTTGAGTAGTTCCGTGTTGTTATCATTTTGAATACATTTTCCACTTTTATCTCTTTCTGCCTCCTCGTTAGGCCAGTAACTCTTAAATTTGCCCTTTTCAGGCTATTTTCTAGATCCTATAGGCATACTTCATTGTTTTTTATTTTTTCTTTTGTCTCCTCTGATTGTGTATTTTCAAACAGCCTATCTTCAAGCTCACTAATTCTTTCTTCTGCTTGATCAGTTCTGCTGTCAAAGGACTCTGCTGCATTCCTCAGTATGCCCATTGAATTTTTCATCTCCAGAAGTTTTATTCTTTTTAATTACTTCACGCTCTTTGTGAAATATATGTGATAGAATTTCTTCTCTGAGTTATCTTGAATTTCTTTGAGTTTCCTCAATACAGCAATTTTGAATTATCATCTGAAAGGTCACATGTCTCTGTTTCTCCCAAATTGTTAACTGGTGCCTTATTTAGTTCATTTAGTGAAATCATGTTTTCCTGGATGGTGTTGACGCAAATAGATGTTCTTCAGTGTCTGGGCATTGAAAGGTTAGGTATTGTAGTCATCACTGTTTAGACTTATTTTAGCTGTCCTTTTTGAGAAGGCTTTCCAGATATTTGAAAGGACTTGGTGTTGTGTTCTAAGCTGTATCTGCTTTAAGGGGCACCCCAAGTTCAGTAATGCTGTGGTTCTTGCAGACTCGTAGAGGTACTGCCTTGATGGTCTTGGACACAATCTGGGAGAATTCTCTGGATTACCAGGCAGAGACTCTTGTTCTCTTCTCTTTCTCCCAAACATACAGAACCTCTCTGTCTCTCTGTTCTTTTTTTTTTTTTTTGAGACGGAGTCTCGCTCTGTCACCGGGACTGGAGTGCAGTGGCCGGATCTCAGCTCACTGCAAGCTCCGCCTCCTGGGTTCACGCCATTCTCCTGCCTCAGCCTCCTGAGTAGCTGGGACTACAGGCGCCAGCCACCTCGCCCGGCTAGCTTTTTGTATTTTTTTAGTAGAGACAGGGTTTCACCGTGTTAGCCAGGATGGTCTCGAACTCCTGACCTCGTGATCCGCCCGTCTCGGCCTCCCAAAGTGCTGGGATTACAGGCTTGAGCCACCGCGCCCGGCCTGTCTCTCTGTTCTAAGCCATCTAAAGCCGGGGGTGAAGTGCAACAAGCATCCCTATGGCCATGAACACTATGACTACACTAGGTCAGACCTGAAGCCAGCACAGCACTGGATCTTGCCCAAGGCCTGCTGCAACCACTCCCTGGCTACATTACTGCCTGTGTGTACTCAACGCCTTGGGACTCTTCAATCAGCAGGTGAAAGCCAGCCAGGCCTGTGTCCTTCCCTTCAGAGTGGCAAGGTCCAGAAGTACTGTCTGGGAGTCAGGGACTAGAGTGAAAAACCTTAGAAGTTTACCTGGGGTTCTATTGTATTGTGGCTGAGCTGGCACTCAAACCACAAGATTCAGTCCTTCCCAATGTCCCTCCCCATTGCACAGCCACTGCCACCCCAGGCCACAAGGAGTACTACTACCCCTGATGTTTCTTTTAGGCCCAAGGTCTCTTAAGTCTGCTTTTGTTAAATGCTGTCTGGCCTAGGACTCACCCTTCAGGACAGTGGACTCCCCTCTGGTCCAGGATAGGTCTAGAAATGCCATCCAAGAGTCACGTCCTAGAACTGGGGACTCTAAGAACCTGCTTGGTGCTCTAACCCACTGTGACTGTGCTGGTATCTGAAACCAGCAAGTCTCCGAGGCTCACCCAAGGTCCTCGATGTAGTACCTGGGTGTTTCTGCTGGTTACTCAGGGCTCAAGGGCTCTTCAGTTAGCAGATTATGAATGCTGCCAGGATGTGTCATTTCCTTCAAGGCAGGGGGCTTCCTTCTGGACCAGGGTGTATCTAGAAATGTCATCTGGGAGCTAGGGCCTGGAACAGGTGCCTCACAATTCTGACCATTGTGCAGTCCCGCCTTGGCTGAACTGATACCTTAGATATAAGACAAAGTCCTCCCCACTCTTCCATCTCCTCTCCTCAAACAGAAGGAAGGGGTCTCTTTTGGAGCAGGGAGCTGTGTAGCATGGGGTTAGGGGAGAGGTGATGCCAGCACTCTCTTGGCTGCCCCACAGTGGACTGTGCCCTTCCATTCCACTGTCTCTGAGCCTAGTTCAACACCAGGACTCATCCGAGAGTTGCAGTCCTTGTGGCCTAGACTGCCTTCAAGCTTACTTGGAGACACAGTGCTACAGGCCTTGGTGATGAGGTTTGCAGGTACTTAAGTTCAAACTGCTGGGATTAGTGATTCCCCTCCGGCTAGGGCTGGTTTTGATGTTCCCTCTGAAGGTGGGCTTAGCTCAGTTTGGTCTGGCTTTCTGGTTCTAACAGAAAAGCACTGAGTTCTGTGCCTTACAATTGCTAAGGTCAGGGAGGGGTGGCACTGGCAATTCAGTACTGATTTTTTGTCTCTTTAGTCCCTCTTCAAGGGATATGAAGTTCAAACCAAGTACTATGAGAGCTCACCTGATTTTTGGTTCTCATGAAGGTATTTCTTTTTGTGTGTGTAGAAGGTTGTTAAATTGGTGTTCTTTCTGGGGGGACAATTGGTGGCGCTTTCTCTTTCTCCATCGTGGTCTACCCTCTGTCTCACCTGTTTTTCTTTTAAAAACAATCTTCTATTTATCAGAATAATATCAAGCTTTATAGCTAGTTCACCAAACTGAAAACAGATGGTTTTTATAATAGAAGTATTGATGCATATTAACAGCAGTAGCCCAAATAGAGTGTTACCAAATGTGGCTTATGTTTATCAACACAAAGGTTTGGTGATTTCATTATAGTTTCTAGTCAGTCCCTTTTGTAACTCATTAAAAAGGTCTGTCTGACCCCATTGTGGAGTATTATTCTAACTGTATATGACTTCACTAAGATGTCTTCATTAGTAAAATAACTGAGACATTAGAAAATTGTAAAAATAATAAGTTAGCTAGAAGAAAGGAAAATGAGTCAAAGCCAATGTGAGAATTTAGTCCCCATATAAGGGATTGTTTAGATCAAACAGGTATGATAAAGATGCTGCTAATGATGGAATTTTAAAACTTTATTAAACTCTGTTTGTATAACATACCTTTGATTCATAAACTGGAACGTAAGTCTTGACAACATTTGATATGACATTAGATTTTAACTAGAAAATAAAAATTGAGCATAATTATTCATAACTAATAAAATTATATTTTTCCTTTTTTGAATTAGTTTAAGGACTGCTATTTTACACCCATAAACAAATAAAATGTTTTCAGGATCTGCTTTTCCGTTCTTCACTTCACTGTGCTTGGATTCCCTCCACTGTGCTTGGATTCCCTCCCTCTTGTATTCTTTCATGTGCTTATGAGAGAACAAAAAATTTTTAAGTGTGTAAAATAGCTGACTGTAAATGAGGTATTACCATCTTGGGGAAAGGCTTATCATCCTAGATTTTGATTCACTGGCCACCTTCCAGGCTTCCTACTAAATTATTGGCAGCAAAGCACTAATGTGCCTCCCAGTCAACAAGTGGTACCAACCTATGTCTTTTCTTTTAGAGGTAGAAAATAGTCAAAATTTTAAACTCTAGAATTCTCAAGCTATAAATCTGGGTCAAGTTTGTAGCCAGCAAAATGAAATTTGTAGGTACTGTTTAAATTATCTAAAAGCTAACACGTTCAGGAACATTTTGGGCAATGTAAACTTAAATGAATGAATAAATAAACCAACAAATTTAGATCTTTAATTTTAGTAAGGCTAATTGTTATTGGTAACATTTGATAGTGTCCTTTGAGAAACTGATACTGAAGAAACAAAAAAATTTAATGATTACTTTCTTGTTTCTGGAATGTATTATTACAGATGATTTTAAATGATATTTGGTTTCTGAAAATTATGAAATCAGGTACGTGAAACCTCCAAATAAATTGTTGTAGCAAAAAGAAAGTAATGATATTTTGGAACTATAGTAGCTTGATAACCTTTTATAATGTAGTTTTTAAAAATTAATATATGGAGTAGGCTTATAAGATTATATTTTTTCCCAACATGATGAAACTGCTTTTTATCCCATTAATAGGCACGAATATTGGAATCAGAGACTTACTTAACAAAAGTCTTTGGCTATTAATGAATAACTTATAAAATGTGATAGGGGTTTGAGTCATGTACTCTCTTCAGAGTGAAAGATGCTATGACTCAACCCTAATCTCTGTGATCATTCTTTTTTCCTGTAAAAATTCCATTTTTTGGCCGGGCGCGGTGGCTCAAGCCTGTAATCCCAGCACTTTGGGAGGCCGAGAAGGGCGGATCACGAGGTCAGGAGATCGAGACCATCCTGGCTAACACGGTGAAACCCCGTCTCTACTAAAAAAAATACAAAAAACTAGCTGGGCGAGGTAGCGGGCGCCTGTAGTCCCAGCTACTCAGGAGGCTGAGGCAGGAGAATGATGTAAACCCGGGAGGCGGAGCTTGCAGTGAGCCGAGATCGCGCCACTGCACTCCAGCCTGGGCGACAGAGGGAGACTCCGTCTCAAAAAAAAAAAAAAAAAAATCCATTTTTTTCCTCCTTCCAACAACTTTGTATTCTACAAAGTAAATGAAACCTTTCTCTGGCTGCCTTCTCAATGTATGACCTAACCGTGTAAAATTTTTAATCAATTTTTCATAAGTTTTAATTCCATTTTATTTTTTGGCTAGATAACGTGTTGTTAAGGTGAGATTTTTTTTCCGTGTAGGAGACCCATTGTATTCAGAGATATATTTTTAAATTTTTGAGAATTTGAGGGCACTGTACCAACTTCCACTTTTAGTATGCTATGAAGTATGAAGTGACTTACTGTGGTAGAGAAAATGGAATTGGAGGCTTCGAGGGAAATGTGTCTAATGTAGTAGATTGTGTATATTTCAAATCCTAGAAGACCAATGAAAGTTGAGTGAAAATAATGACACGTTAGCCCAGATGCATAAGGAGCATAAAAGGTCTCAAATACATTTTCCACAGAGCAGTCTTCCCACTAGATATTGATTGTTTGATTGTTCCTCAAGTTAAACATTGAATTACCAGGTGAACCAGCAATTCCACTCCTAGTTATATACAAAAATTCAAACAGATACTTAAATGCCTGTACACAAATGTTCGTAACTTCACTATTTACAATAGCCAAAAGGCAAAAAACAACCCAAGCATTTATCGATGGATGAATGGTTAAACAAAATATGGTATATACATACAATGGAATATTACTCAGCCATAAAAAGAATGAAGTACTAATTTATACATGCTGCCACATGGATGAACCTGTGGACATGTTATACTAAGTAAAGAAGGCAGACACCAAAGGGCACGTATTGTATGATTCCGTTTATAAGAAATATCCAGAACAAGTAAATTCACTGATAGAGAAGCAAATTGCCAGGATTCGGGGAGGGAAGAAAACCATGTGGCTGCTTAATAGTCATGGGTTTTTCTGTTGGGGTGATGAGAATGTTTTGGAACTAGATAAAGGGAGTAGTTCTGAACATGCTAAATGCCACTGAATTGTACACTTCAAAATGGTAAATTTTATGTTGTATGGATTTTACCTCAAGTTTTTAAGAAAGAATAACTAGTTACGCTAGTACATCGGATGAATGCTGTCAATATCAGTGTCTTTACATACAGTATATTTTTGAAAATGTTTGCTATGGAGTCAGAGTACCTTATTCTGGAATCAGAGAAAGTTCTCCAAAAATTAGATATCTTATTATTTTGCTTTGTTGTATGATTTGGTTTTTGTTGTTTGTGTTTGTTTTTCACTGTTTCTAAATCAGAAAAACTTACAATGTTTAGAATTCCAGATTGAGAGAAATTTTTTTTGGTCTGGAATTTGCATAATGACTTTTGATGGACAAAATAAAAAAGTTTTAGAAGACCATATGATAGAGGAAAAAAATAAAATTGTTATCATTGATTGCTGAGGAGTTTAATAAAATCTTCACAGCGTTTAAGGATCCGTGGTTGACAGACTATGGAATTTGTCAGTATTAAAAATGTAGTAATCATCTGCCCAGCAAAAAAGATGAACAAGGGAATTAAAAGAGCTTTAGTATTTGGTGCTCTTTTTTGATAGAAAATGAGTAGATTTAGTGTTCATTTGCCACATATGGTTTCATTAATAGCAATTCAGCTTTTCTCGGTCCCATTTCAGGCTTTACACTTACAGAGGTAAAACCAGCTCCCATCAGATTTACCATGAGATTTCTGTGTGTACTGTTTGTTCAGAAGTTACCTTTCAACACTTTCTAAGCTATATTATCGGTGTTAAGAAATGCTTTATTTAGAATTAATTTATTTCATGTTTATGGTAAGTAAATGACATGTTAATATTAACGTTTGTTAAGAAAATATACTATATCCAAATAAGGCTGTTAATTATCTATCTGTAACAACAATGAAATTACCTTAGAGTCAGACTTAACCTGAAGTGAAAACACACTGCATTCTTCAGGTTGACCCTTTTGGCTCTCTTTCGGTTCTCATTTAAGAAGACCTGGAACTCCTACCTGCTTTTTGTCCTGTAGATGAGGAATTTTCACCTGGCTCCTCTGTCCATCAGCTTCTTTTGTTAGTCTTATGACCAGTGACCGCTGGAGATAGAGCACTTGGTATATGTAGCATGTTTTCTGAAATATTTTGCTTTAAGTTATCAATTAATGAAATCTCCACTCATATTAGTATAAGACTGATTACAGAATAACATTGAGAGATACTAATAGAGAATGGGTTATAGAATGCCTAGAAACCATAGAACAGCTTAAGTTTAAGAGAGAGCATTGGAATGAAGCAGAGGTACAAAATATGATTTCTGGTCCACTTCTTTCTCTTATTCGTCTGTGAATCATTACCATATTATACCATGGCCTTTTTCTAGCAGCACTCTCTTTGGGAGTCCAGCCACCATATGATACTATTCCTGAAGGTTGTATTCTTATTCTCCTTTGGCAGAAACACCCCAGCGAGGGAGCCAACTTGAGTTCCCCTTTCCCAATTACCTTCTAAATATTTCTCCTATCCCACATCCACAGCTATTCCCCTCAAGGCTTTTCTCTGACTGATAAGTCCAGATGGGCCCAACCTCCTTATACTTTTACTTTTAGGTTATATTTGTCTTCTATATCTTTAATGAGCTCTTCACTATTTCACATTTGCCTGTGTTTAAAAATGATTGGGAGAACACAATGAATAATTTCCCTGTACAACTTTTATTTCTGAAGGGAAAACCATTGTGTAGATTGTGCAGCAATGTATGTAGACTCATAATTCCTCACACTTATGTGCTGTCTGCTCTCCATTAGTATTTTGTAGGGTTGCCCTGAAAGTATTTCCCCCACCTATGCTGTTCTAATAGTCGAGTCATACAGAATTTAATTGGTCTTTAAGATACTGAATCCTTATTAAATGTAGTTTGATTAGAAGTCATGTCTCAGAAAATATTTTATGACTTTAGATATTTAGTAAAATCTTATAACCTTGTGATGAATAACTTAATAAATAAAAAGTCGGAATTTTTATTATTAAACTATAAAATATTTTTATATTGAAGACATTTGTTCTTTTGCTCCTTTCTCTTTTAAGTACTAACCTCAGGGTTTGGCATCTCAGGCATCATCCACATCCCCTGATCAAACCTTCTTATATGGTCACCTTATATAACACAGCAATGCTGCTGGCCCAATGCCAACCAATATTACACCTTAAAAATGAAGCAAAATGATAAATCCTTCTTATTTGACTTGCCCTCTAAAAGTGGTATCATCATATTTCCTTAGCAGCTGGACTAAGGATTTAATGAGTTGGGAAAGACAGGAAAGGGTTGATAGGAAAACTGAGTGGCAGGGTAGGGTGGTGCAAGTTGCCTACATGGATCAGCTATATCAATAAGCAAGAGATGACAGTGAGAGCAGTGTGAAAGGACCAACCAGGACAGCATTGTCAGAAAGTATAGGAGGTGGAACTTCAGATAATCAAAAGGAGCTCAACTCAACTCTTTCCTTAGTTCACAACTCATAGGATTGCTTATTAACTTTAAATCATCAAACAAGTCTTCTTTCAGTTACCTGTTCTGTGAGTCTTCTCTAATACTAGCTTAAAATAAGAACTGTAGTTTTACTTTAATGTATCACTTACTTCTCTGTCAGATCAAGCAAGGAGGGTATTCAGTCTTAATTCCTTTAGGATCTTAAGTAGTCATATTTTTTCTTATTCATTCTGATTTAAGATTACGAAAATCCTGAAAACATGATTTTATATTTCAGAATCAACTACATTTAATTCAATGTATAAGTTCAAGGACATTGGAATCAGTATAATTTATGGTTCTTTCTTCTCCTCAGCATAAATAACTTCAAAATTCAGTGAAGTGTTACTTTGGCTTTTCTTACCCAAATGATCTACTTATCGGATTCACTTCAATAGTTGCCTATTTTCCCTTTCAGAAATGTCTGTTCTCTCACCAGGAGACTAAAACATTGTGCAGATGTACAGTTGGATACAATGATGCCAATATAATATATGCACTGTTCAATAATTTATTTTGTATCTGGAGTGATGCATCTGTTTCCTTCTTGTGGGAGGGGGTTTGAGCTTCATTTCAAAGTCATTTTAGGTACTGGTCCAATTCTTCCATCCAGTTAACCAAAAATGAAAATTTCCATCTGTTCAATTGCCATTCAGAGGAATGTTTTATCTCTGAAGCACATTATGACAACTAAAATTGACAGCATAATCTGTCTGACTTTTTTCTCTTTTATTCCCTCTTCAGATTCTCTTGAGATTTAACAAGAGAGGATTCTTTTTTATAGCTCCTAAGATTATAAGACTTACTCTTTCTTCTCTCTAGTAACTGTAGACCAATAGAACATGAATGGCTGTCCACTATTCAGTGCTTTGTTATATATTTTTTTCTGTCCATTAGTGACTCTACAGGAAATATACTTGTTAGCATGCTATTAACAGAACAATGCAAACATAGCATTCTCTTTCTATAAATGTCTGCCAGTACTATTTGGCATTCCATTGAATGCACAGATTCTCTGCAATTGACGTTTGGAAGGTACAGTTACAGGCTGATTTTTATTGATCATTCTGTACTTTAGAAAACTGGCTAAGAAGGCCTTTGGAATATACTGCTTCTGAAGTTTTTTAACTCTTAGAATTCTAAGAACATTGTCTCAGGTTTTGTTGCTGAAATGGCAAAAACCTTTCTTTTTTATTACTATTAACATTCCAGTTTAAATTTTAAAAAAGGAGAACTTTATTTATGAACCAGGTAAAATTTTTCTGGTACACTGAATAAAACAAGGTACTATTCATCAAATAAAGGGTTATTTCCTTGGAGCATCATGATTAGGATAAGATAACTAATTTTTATGGCAGCCCTATGTGAAATGTAAATAGCAATACACCAGAATTCAGATATGTTGAACCCCAGAAAAACATTATCCTGGATGGCTGGGTTTCTTTGGGAAAAAAAAAAAAAAAAAAAAAAAACTTTACTTTTTTTTTTTTTTTTAAGAGATAGGATCTTGCTGTGTCACCCAGGCTGGAGTGCAGTGGCAGGATCATAGCTCACTGCATCCTCAAACTCCTGGTCTCAAGTGATTCTTCTCCCATTTCAGCCTCCTGAGTAGTTAGGACTACAGGCATGTGCCACCATGCCTGGTTATTTTTTATTTATTTATTTATTTTAAGAGACTGAGGTCTTACTCTGTTGCCCAGGTTGGTCCTGAAGCTCTGGCCTCAAGTGATCCTTCCACGTTGGCCTCCCAAAGTGCTGAGATTACAAGCATGAGCTACTGTGCCCAGCCCTAAAATCTGTACTTTTAGTAAACATCTCCAATGCCTGTATCCTTTCTTTTTTTCTTGAAGACATAGCATGATAATTTACACTGTAATAACAACCACTGCTTACTTGCCTATCCTGTAAAATATTTGTGCCTTTATAGCCCTTTGAAGTTTATTGGGCTATTCGCATCTGTTATTTATCCTATGTGGCTGTGTTCACTAAGCTTTCTGTCTTTATTGTTTTTATTTTTTCTCTTTTCCTATGCTATTGGCTTATAGATATCCCATCTATGTTCATATATCTCATGTACTTTCTTATAGCAAACATGATTTCCTGTGAATTAAATCAGTGAGTTAGTACCATATTCCAATTATATATTGTGCTACCCAATGTAAAGGATAATACTTAAAAAACTGAAATGGATTTTTTTATAATACAAGAGTCTGATATAATGGATAACCAACTGTAAACTACTCAATATGTGGAGTATTTCAAAAGCTTTAATTGTGGAATCTACTGGAGTATCATATAAGGGAATAAAAGAGCATTCTTGAGAGTGTTAAACATTAGAACTGAAGGATTTCAGATGGTTTAGACATTTTTTAGCTGGAATAACATGAAAATAATGTATATTTGTATATTATATGGGAGGCTGAGTAAATTTAAGTCACTATTTTAGGTCTTTGGGATCTCACTGAGAAATTCTCCAAACTAGCATGGTAACTGGCACTTTTACAGGTGAATAACCATCGTAACTCTACCAGTCATAGAGAGAGACATGGAAGGAGCTGTTTCAGATCAAAGACACATACAAAAGAAGTTAAAACTTTTCTGAGATAAGGTGGATTACTCATAGCATTGACCCAGAATAGTCCACTTAAGCCCCTAGAACTCTTAATCCAGCCACTGGAATACTAAATGCTATATGGCTATAAAATGTACTCTCACTTCAATAGGGCTTGTACATTTATTCTTTTAATTAGAAAACTGTATTGAAAATATAGTGTATTGTTCCCAGGGATGTGTCTAGAGAATGTATTGGAGTATGGGTATTACCATCTAGTTAGTTAATATTGTAATAGAAACTTGAGCTTTTATTTACTTAAAATTAATGATCATTTTGGTCAAGGCATTTGAATCACCAGAGCTTCCAAAAATACTAGTAACACTAAGTCTCTGGTTTTGGAACAATATAGTAGAAAGAAGCTGTCAATACTTATTTATTAAAGAATGGATGTTCACATCTCTCAAACCTTGATAATTGATATTAAAGAATAGTCTTTGTAAGAAAGATTAACAAGCAAGTGTATACAGATAGCAAAGGCATTTATTCACATACTTATTTAATAACATCCAAAATTTGTATGGAGCTTTACAGCGTTTAGAATAGTTCATCCACACCTTATTTCTCTTGGTGTTCAAAACAATCTCAAGATCTTAGAAAAATTGCTTAAATGCACTGAGCTTCAATTTCATTCCCTGTAAAATGAGGATGATTCCACCTCTCTTGAAGCATTGTGAGTAGTAAATGAGTATGTAAAGGGTTTGGTGTGTAGTAAGTGATCAATAAATGGTAGTCAGTATTATTACCACCTTTATCATTACTTTCATCAACCATTTGTGGCACATACTGGCTGGTTAATTTAGTTAATAAGTGACAGAACCCGAATGTAAACATAGCTGCTTCTCATTCCAAATTTCAGGTTTGTTTCTTTCTATTATCTCTTCCATAGAGGAAGATTATTTTAAGCTCTGTAGAAAAAATATTGACTAGGGCCCTGAAGGATGAGGGTTGCTTTTGTAGCATCCAAGGCTTTTTATGAACTGCCTTCCTTGTCTGTGTTATTAGTTTTTCTTCTCTTATTATTTATTTTCCTAAGTGTGTCTTCTATTTGAGTTTCTTAATTCCTGCTGTTTGTGTCTTTGTACATTATCATTTCTAGGGGGCATGTAAATCTTCTACTGTGTTTTTTTCCACTAATCCGTATCTATTATTGTTATCATCATGGTTTACATTGATTTCTTACATTTTTTTTAAAAAATTGAAAATTGAAAGACAACATTCTAATATTTTCTACATTTTGTTAAAACTCTTTAACAGTGTTTTCAGATCACAGAATATTTTAGGTGTTGTAAGATAAATGTATTCTGAAGCCAAATATGTTTAGGGAACAGTTTGTTGAACAGAGTTAAACAGGTTATCTAACAAAATGCAGAACTTATTGGAGCATTTAATTTGCTATTGTGCACTGGGATTCTCCGAGAGGGAAAGTAGAGGTATAGGGGTATAGTAGGCAGCATATGGTATATAACATCTCCTAATCTCACCAAGGAATCAACCCCCTCCCTCAAGAGCATTTCAAGAGATTAATTCATTGGACTGCACAGATTTATAACAATGATACTTAGAATACTTTTTTTTTTTTTTTTTTTTTTGAGATGGAGTTTCGCTCTGTCGCCCAGGCTGGAGTGCAGTGGCCGGATCTCAGCTCACTGCAAGCTCCGCCTCCCGGGTTTACGCCATTCTCCTGCCTCAGCCTCCCAAGTAGCTGGGACTACAGGCGCCCGCCAACTCGCCCGGCTAGTTTTTTTTTTTTTTTTTGTATTTTTTAGTAGAGACGGGGTTTCGCCGTGTTAGCTAGGGTGATCTCGATCTCCTGACCTCGCGATCCACCTGTCTCGGCCTCCCAAAGTGCTGGGATTACAGGCTTGAGCCACCGCGCCCGGCCAGAATACTCTTGACCTGTGACATCAGAATTAAACTAAATCAATTAAAGTTACTTTTTAAGTTTCAAAATTCTTTGGACCTACCAGTCCTACTAAAACAGAATCTTTGAGAAGTGAAATAAAATGTCTTGTAGTTTTTCTTTTTCTATCTCTTTAGTAATTGGGCTGATTAGAGCTCTGTTCTCAGCTAATTACTAGTCGTACTGTACAACTTCTTCAAGCCGTGCAATTCACTGTCATGGCTCCAGTGCCGATTGCTCTAAAACAAATCAGATCCATTCTCCCTGTGTTCCGATTCCAGACAAAAACAGCAGCTTACAATCAGATATTTAATGGGGCCTCAGAATCAGCATGTTAAAACTGAAACTAATTATCCCCTTCCTCTAAAAAAACAAAACAAAGCAAAACAAAAAACTCCACATCTCCTCTAGTATTTCCTGTCTTAATAAATGATGCCACCCCCAACTAGATGTCCAAGTCAGAAACCTGAGAGTCAGGCTTAACTCTTTCTGACTTACTCCCAATGTTCCTTCAGTTGCCTGTCAATTAGACTTTCTAACAGGCTCTTGAATCCTTCCACTTCTCTCTATCCTCAGTACCTCTACCCTGGTCTAGTCATCTGTCACTTTCTCCTGAACTATAACTACCTCTTGATTTTCTACCTCCAACCTTGTTCTCCTCTAATCCAGGCTTCACACTCTGGTCTTGGTGAGATTTCTGAGTTTCAAATCTGATTATATGACTGTGTGACTTCATATATTATATAACTCAGTGACTTCATACCATCCTTTGGATTAAGTCCAAGCTGCTGAATTTAGGAGGCATTATTACACAGTATCTGGTCTCTGCCTTTCTGACAAGTATTATCTCACTCTACTCTTCCCTTTGCTCTCTATCCTTCAGCCCACTCGAGCTTCTTCAATTCATTTTCTGTGTATCATACCAGGCCTTTACACATGTTTTGCTTGTCTCTAACTACCTTCCCCTCCTCTCCTTTCTGCATTCAACTCTTCCATATAGCTAACCTCTCATCCTTTACCTCTCATCTAAATACATCTTCCCAAGGGAGGCCTTCCCTATTTTCTAGACTGCGTTAGAATCGTGTACTATATGTTGTCATAGTTCTTTTTTGTACTTGTCTTACCACTCTTTGTTATTACATATCTTATTTTAGTGGTTGCTTTTCACTGTGGGCTTGCTGTGGCTTATGCAGCTATTTGCCTTGCATTATATATTCATCCCTTCTTCTTTCAGTAATAAGAACTCTAATTTTTAGCTGGACATATTACCACATAGCAAATCACTACATTCACTCTTTTCTGTTACAGCTAGGTTGGCTTCAGGGTTAAATTTTGGGCAGTAAGATATATGTTGAGTATGACTTCTGTAACGTATCACTAAAGTGGAAGAGCATTTTCTTCTTTTCCCCTTCCCTTTTCTCCTGCTGGCTAGAATGTGAATGTGCTGGCTGCCCTTTTAGTAGCCATCCTGGGTCATGAGATGGCATTGTAAGGACAGCAGAGTAGTCAGATAGAAGGAGCCTGAATCCCTTATCATTATGGATCTGTCACCATTTGAGCCCTGGAGTCTTGTCCTCCATATCTCCTTTATGTGAGAGAAAAATAAATATCTCTCTTAAGTTAGTGTTACATAGTTAGTTTCTTATGTATTTTTACTTGCTGATATAGCTGTTCTTCATATGAGGTTTTTCCTGTGCTTTGATAATTCTGTGCCTTATGAATAGTTTTGTTAGGAGGCAGGGCTCTCCCCACTGCCTCCCCAGAGGAAGAACTGTGTACTCACTCCTCTACCTTCCCTTGTAGCCAGGCCATGGACATATGATCTAGACTCAGCCAGTGAGAAGTATCTGCCCCACGTTTGAGTTCATGAATTAGTGATACAAATAAATAAGTGGAAGCAGCTGATAATTCTTCCTGGCAGTGGTTTTCGTTGGGTAGTTAGGGGGAGAGGGAAGGACGAGCACTCAAGCTTGAGGCATCACCTGTTGTTTAGTGCCAGTGAGATCAGTGGTGCAAACTGTAGTATCTGTTGCTGCGTGGTGGCTGCCATAAGGTAGGTCTTCACTGAACTAGTTCTGTGGCATCATTTTCGATGGTTTCCTTTTTCATTTCATAGCTTCTGAATCTGTTTCTTCAGCTTCCCAACAATTCTGTGAACCATCCAACATCTCCTTTTAGGTTTAAACTAAGCAAACGTTTCTATTGCATGCAGTTAAAATCCTCTACTGATAACATTATCATTGGTCTTCCCTGGCAGAGTGTAAATGCTGTGAGGGCTGTCTTGCTCATCAGTATATCCTCAGTGCCTAGCATCTCGTTATAACCAAACTCAATGCCTGGCACATTAAATAGGTGTTTAGTATGTTCTCCTTTGTAAAAAATAAATTAGGAATCCATGCCTCCAATCTGAACTTTCTTACTTGCTCTAGCATTTTTACTTCTAGCTCCATTAATCTACTCATACTGCTTCTGATAAGATTACTACTGGTAACCTGTTTGCTGAATTCAGTGAATATTTTTCACAACTCGATTAACTTCTTTAAAACTTTGATAATGCTATTTCTTCCTTGTTCTCATTTTACCATTCACACTGTTTTGTTTTGTAGGTTTCTGGAACTATTATTCCTCATTATCTGTCAGCTCTCACATCTTTATGTTCCTCTAGAATTCTTTCTTCAGCTCACCCATCCCTGTGGCTTCAGTTGCTGTATATGATGATGATTTTCAGAACTTATCTGCACCCAGACCTCTCTCTTAAGCTTTAAATCAGTGTATCCAACTGCCTACTCAGTATTTCCACCAAGATCTTCTACAAAACTCTCAAATTCAACATTTTTTACATGTTTAAAACTAAATGAATTTTGTTGTTTCTTCCCAACAGACAGATATTGAAAATACTGCTATTACCTAAATCATTTGGCTTACTCTAATTTTCAGCCAATTCACTGAAATTAAGTAAATATACCTGTGTAAATTCACAATTAAAATTTATTGTTATTTTTTCCTTTTCCAATCTAGTATTTTATGATTTTTTAATTAGTGTACAATTAAAACTGTTGTTTTAATAATTTCCAAAATTCTGCTTAGTGTCAAGACTTTACTATTGAATATGGACATGTTGAATAATAATATATATTAGTATTGCATATTGAGTAAATGTAAATTGTAGAATACATTTGGATCTATATTTCTCTACTTTGAAAAATCATTTAATTAAATTTTAAACAATTGTGTTATTTTTGTTTAATAGAATTTTTAGCTTTTTCCAAGTAGAATGAGTATTTTAGCTTTCAGAAAAATATAAAACATTTTACAAAGAAATGGGGCATAGTAAATGAAAAAAGTAGTCAAACAAAGCCACATTTATTTCTTCTATAATATTTTCATCTATAATCTCATTTATTCACTTCGATATTTTCAATTAATTGTTTTGAAAATTGTAACAATAATTTAATCAAATTTTTATCTTGCTTGAACTCTCTAAGTAGCAATTGTGTGAATAGCATGACAGGGCAATTTCAGTTAAAAACTTCTCTAATAGCTTGGGGTTACCTTGGAATAAAAAAAAATTATCTTCATGTTGGGGTACTATTAAGCCACATAAACAAATAAAAATGATTGTTTGTGTTGCAAGCATTCGAATAGAGAAGTTGAGAAAATTATTGAAACTTGGAGAGTAGCTTTAAAAAAAAATGTAATCCGCCCCAGGAAGCAACTGATAAATAAAAAATATGTTAGTACAATTTTGTTCATTTGAAACCCTCAAGCTTAATTAATTTTTTTTTTAACACTTAATTTATGGAAGAGCAATTGTTTCTTTTGGATTTTAATTTTGTTTAGTGTCTTTTGTTCAAAGGTACATAAAAAGAAATTTTTCCCTTTATAATAATTTCTTTCAACTCTCTTAAGGTATTTTAAGATTTTTTCTGTATTGTATTGATTTAGTGCTCTGTGCCTTATTTGGATTATATTAAAGCTAATAGATTTATTTCTAACTAGTTATTCTTTTTTATTGGACATCTGCCTGAATGTTTGAACATTTTGAATAAAGCCAGTTTTAAAAAATTCATTGCACTGAATTATATAATATTGAATGTGCTTCTCTAGTCATGTGCTCTCTGTACTGTTGCTTGTGTATCACTGGAGACTCAGCCAAGATATCTTTTGGTCCTGACGTTCCTAAGTTTATCTCTTTTTTTTTTTTGGTAGAGTTAGGAATTCCTAGTTTAGGTGAAAAAGAATGAGTGAAAGTAAAATAAGCATTCAACATAGTAGTTAGAGAAAACAAAGATAGAAATTTGGAAATGTATTAGGAAATTCCTGAGAAGTAATTTATGTGTAGGTCATGTGCAAAGCACCTTTATAGACATGCTAACTTATGTACCTGACCTTGGGGTAATTCCTACTGGAGATTATTGAATTTGATTTTAGGTATGGTACCATGGGAAATACATATTTAATCTTGGTCTCCAGTTTCTGGCACACAACTCTTAAAACCCTTGGAATCTCTGTAGTGATGAGAGTGTTTCTTGTATGATCATGAGATGGCTGGTGGCAGGTGTCCCCTAGATACTTTAAGAATGGGACTGGTCCCAGGAAAGACCACGACATGATTAAGAAGGCTGAGATTTACAGCCTTACTCCATCAATCTCTGGAGAGGGGAAAGGGGCTGGATGTTGAGCTAATCACCAAGGCCAGTGATTTAAGCAATCATACCTATTTAATGAGACCTCCGTGAAAACCCCTAAATGGCAAAGTTTGGAGAGCTTTCAGGTTTTGACAACAGCCACAAGTTGGTGAACACATCTACATGCCAGGAGGGTGGCACACCTCAGCTCCATGGGGACAGAAGTTCTTGTGCTTGGAACCTTTCCAGATTTCAGCCTATATACCTCTTCATCTGGCTGTTCATTTGTATCCTTTATTAAAAGTAGGTGATAGTGAATAAATTGTCTTCCTAAGTTCTGTGAACTGTGCTAGGAAATTATCAGACTTGAGGAGGGAGTCCTGGGAACCCCTAATTTATAGCTGGTTGGTCAGAAGTACAGATGGCAACCTGGGACTTGTGACCTGTGTCTGAAATACCAATAGTCTTGGGACTTAACCTATGGGGTCTGCACTAACTCCTAGGACTTAGTGTCAAAATTGAATTAAATTGAATTTTAGGACACCCAGGTGGTTTCTGGAGAGTTAACGAATTGGTTGATGTGAAGAAAATCCCCACATATTTGATTTCAGAAATGTTGTAAGTAAAAATAGAGTAGGCCATTCTAACATTTTAGTTTTGGCATAATTGTTACCCTTATTTGCAGCTTTTTTTGGAAACACTAAGGCTGATAGACTTTCTATTATTGTTAATTATCCATATAACAGATCTTTGGTTTTATAAGTTTTAGAAAGATGTTAAACTCTAACTATACATAGGGAGAAGAGAACATCTTTTGCATATGTTTAATATTTATTCAACACCCATGATATAGGCATTAAATACGAATGCAGAATTTTTGTTTCTCCTTTTTCTTGTTTATTACCTCTTGAGACTAAATTGAAGTCAAAGAACCATCACAAGCAAGGCTGACTTTTGGGACATTGGCTTTGTTTTGAGGTAGGCATGCTTAGACACGAACTCCTATTAACTCTGAAAGTAGGTCATATCTAATGGTAGAGTCTTTTAAAAATTTCAGTGACTAAAACAATATATACTTATCTGACACACTATTTTTAATTACTTTAAAATGTTACTAAATATAACACCCGATTTTTAAAATTAATTTTAAAAATTTTCAGACAGGGTCTTGCTCTGTTGCCTAGGCTGGAGTGCAGTGGCATGATCTTGGCTCACTGCAACCTCTGCCTCCTGGATTCAAGCAATACTCCTGCCTCAGCCTCCTGAGTAGCAGGGACTACAGGTGCATGCCACCACACCCAGCTAATTTTTGTATTTTTAGTAGAGACGGAGTTTCACTAAGTTGGCCAGGCTGGTCTCGAACTCCTGACCTCAAGTGATCTTCTCCCCTCGGCCTCCCAAAGTGCTGGGATTACAGGTCGGAGCCACCTCACCCAGCCCAATTTCTTATATTTTTGTGTTTAATATGAAAGTCTTGAAAACATAATGATGTTGAAATATTTCTGGATGTCCTTTAGTACTAAGAAATCTTTCCACATTAGTACACAGAAAATTCTGCATGTCAGAATAGCAATCAGTACTATAAATTTCCAAGTTTCTATTTAAAAAATGTTTCAAAAATCTGAAGCGGAAAGGTTAAAAACCAACAACAAAAATCATTATGGATTATATATAGTTTTCTTGCCCTGTCTTATAGTGGTGATTATGGATTATATTTTAACAATTAAATCCGGCTAACAGATTTCTGTTTTATAAAAGACTTAAGGCTGGGTGTGGTGGCTCACGCCTGTAATCCCAGCACTTTGAGAGGCTGAGGCAGGCGGATCACAAGGTGGAGATTGAGACCATCCTGGCCAATATGGTGAAACCCTGTCTCTACTAAAAATACAAAAATTAACTGGGTTTGGTGGTGCATGCCTTCAACCCAGCTACTTGGGAGGCTGAGGCAGGAGAACCACTTCAGTCCGGGAGGCAGAGGTTGCAGTGAGCCGAGATCAGGCCACTGCACTCCAGCTTTGCGACAGAGCGAGACTCCATCTAAAAAAAAAAAAAAAAAATTATACAGAGGTAAAATGATTCACCTTTGGGATTTAAAAGTTTTATAGACACGTATATATTTGGCACCCTTTTTATATAAAATTCAAAAAGGACAAAAGGCAGCAGAGTAAGGGAGTGGTATGTTATATAAGATGGAAAAGCAAAAGACTGAAATTACAAAACTGTATATTGGGGGACATAAGGCTGGTTTCAGAGAAATCCTGTTGGATGATTGCTTTCATTGTATGCACATTGAAATTATAATAGTGGCATTTCTGGTAGGTGGCAGCCATGTAGCATGAAAGTTGGTAAATAACTATGTGGTTGGAAAACTATGAGATAACTGTCAATAGGGAATTTGACACTTCCTTCTTTTTTCACTAATTGTGCCTTCTACCACACTAATATATTGTCTTGACAGAGTATATTTCTTAAGGTGGAGATAAATGCTTGAGTACTTACTATGCTGTCCTCCGCTATCGTGGTAGGAGTCTGTGGAACAGTTCTCTCCCCAAAGCCTGAGGATCCCAGATCAAATGCCTCTGTTTTTTAATCATCTGAATGTTATGTAAAGTAGTAAAAGCTTGTAGTTTTAGGCATCAACGTGGCTTGTAAATCTTGATAATAATTGAGTCTCAGTTTAAGGGATTGGTAGGTTGTTTGTGCCTGTGTGACCCTGAGCTTTCATTGTACCCTTGATGTATCTGGGATATCCAGCACCTGGTGCCTGGCCACCCTTGGTAAGATCAGGCCTATCCCAGAGAAAGTAGTCATCCTTAGTATTCTCAGGGGATTGGTTCCAGGTTTCACAAGCATTCCAAAATCTGAGGATGCTCAAGTCACTTACTATACTCATTTTCTCTGCTTCAATTTTAAATTAGGAACTCAACATTTGTCTCAAATCAAAAGCATATTCCTTTCTCTACTTTTCACTCTTGCTTTTTTCTATTCGAATGAGATAGGGGTAGGCATCAAACAGCCTACAATAGATAGTAAGTTCTAAACTAATTGATTATGTCCTAATAAGATGATTTTGGAGTAAGACAAATTCATACTGATGTTATGTTGGCAGTGTGCATTAGGACAAAATAAACATGTCGGATTCAGAGAATTAAGCATAGGAGTCCTTTCTATATTAATCTAAATTTCAAAATCTTTGTAGAAGCTTTGAACTAAAATGTAAACAAATAGATTATTCGAGTTTTCTTTGGGCACACTGGTTTTTTTCTAAATTAATTGACTTTTGCTAAATTAGATAACTTTGTAGAATGTTTGAGACAAAAAAATGAATGTATAATTTTATGTGAAATTTCATTATGTAAAATTTCAGAAAGCAATAGTATGGGTTTTCAATGGTGTAGTGGAGCCAGCTTACACCAGCCTGTTGGAACTGATTGGAAGCTTTGTAAACTAATTATTAAATATAAACATTAGTAAAAATTGAATTAGCTGTGCAGGGTGGTATGTGTCTATAGCCTCAACTCTGTGAAACATAGAGGCAGGAGTGGAGGATTGCTTGAGCCCAGGAGTTTGAGGTTAGTCTGGGCAACACAGGGGAGACCCTGTCTCTTTGTGTTTATTTATTTATATATATATATATTTTGTGATAGAGTCTCACTCTGTCGCCCAGGCTGGAATACAGTGGCGCAACTTCGGCTCACTGCAACCTCCACCTCCCAGCTTCAAGAGATTCTTGTGCCTCAGCCTCCCAAGTAACTGGGATTACGGGCATGCATCCCTACACCCAGCTAATTTTTTTGAATTTTTAGTAGAGACAGGGTTTTGCCGTGTTGGCCAGGCTGATCTTGAACTCTTGACCTCAGGTGATTCACCCACCTCAGCCTCCCAAAGTGCTGGGAGCCACTGCGTCCTCATATTAGCTTTTTTAATTATAAGTACATACAAAGGTAGTAAATACTCAAAACCCAGTTCTTTCTGATTAGCTTACTACATTTTACTATTATATATACTCTTGAGGTTACTTATGCTTATCATATTTATATGGTAAAATAATATATAATGGCTGGCTACTGGGTGTGTCACTCTACATTTAGTGACATCATATTAGAGCTTGAACTTAGCCATAAAAGAGTATTTATTTAAACCACAGAAATAGGCAAAATGCTACAAATCAGGGCTTAATTTATTTTTTGTTGATTGTGTTTAAGGAAGTGATAGAGAAAATGTTAATGCATATCGTGTCTATAGCCATTATATTCTGAATAGCACAAAAATTAAGGAAACAGTCTTCCAATATTCAAGTAAGTTTAATCCAATCAGTATTTATGTTGGAACTGTGCCCAGAAGATTATTAAACATTTATCATTATACCACTGGTTTAAGTTCATCAAACTTTATTAACATAAGTGTTTTAACATAAACTTAAAACACTTAACATAAGTGTTTTAAGTTTAAGCTATACAAATGGCAATAAAATGTATTTTTATGTATTCAATACCAGTTTACCACTTAGAACATGAGATGTATTTATGCATTTATAATAAAAGCTAGTTTGTAGTGTTCTTAAATTTGTATGTCCTCATTCACCTCTATATAGAGGTTCCCTAAGTGATCAAAGTAATGGAAACTTTTGAAACAGTGACAACAAAACTGAATTTTATACCAGAGATTCTGATTCCATAGGCTTATGGATGGTCTAAGAGCCTGCATTTTATTGCATATCTTATATGGATGTTATTAGAATACCATTAACAATATAGTGAAAACCCTTTTAGTTCCTCACTAAGAAAATTTTTTAAAATATCAGTATGCACACACAAAAAATAAGTCTTAAGATTTGTTTTCTTGTACTGACTGTCATTTTAGAGTTCTATTACCTTATGTGGGTAGTTCTCATTCTCTTTAAAAGCCTATATTTCCTCATCTGTAAAATAAAGACATTATGCTAGGTAATCTTTGAGGTAGAAATGATGATTGATCAAAACGTTACCTTTCATTCATAGGGATTAATTTTTAGTGCTGCTTCTGAATCCACTGAGTATCTTATCCCACAAAGAAAGCTGAAGGACTGTAATTTTTTTTCATTTGTTTCTTTAGTTGTATTATGGGGATAACAATAGTACCCATCATTATAGTGTTATTTTGGAGATTAGGCAAGTAAACCTGTTAGTGTTTAGAAGAATGTCTGGCACATAGTAAGTGCTGTATAAGTATTAGCTGCTATTCTATCTTCTTCTTGTTTTCCCTCTTCTCTCCTTTTCCCTCTCTTCACTCCTCTCCCTCATTTTACTCTTCCCCTTTCCTTGGAGGATTGATACTAAACTACAACTCTTTTTCTTCTGTACAAGTAGAGTATTAATAAGTATTCTTTTAAAAAATGCAATGCACTTCAATAAGTTTATAACAAATTAAGAAAAACTTTAAAGTTTCTTAGAAAGATTACTTTTTTTTTTCCAGCAACAAGGCAATCTAATGTAGCTAAAATACCCTCCTGCTATAAAATACCCAGTAGTGCTGGATAAAATGTAAATTAAAAAAAAAAAATCCAGCCGTGAGCTTTCGAGACAATAAGGAAAATATCTGGTTTTTAAAAAATGAATGATTTTTACGTATATTCTTATAAATGAGATGGGTCTTACCTTTTTCTTGTACTGGCCTCTTCTGCTTTTTGGTATCAGATTATGTTTGCCTCTTAAAAAGAACTGAATCATTTCCTTCTTTTTTTCCATTCTCTGGAACGGATTGTGTAAAACAGAGGTTAGATGTTCCTAAGTGTCCTGGAAAATTTAACGGTTAGATTTTCTGGTCTTGGTGGTGTTTTTTACAGAAAGATTTTTGACTACAAATTCAATATCTTTAATAGTAGCAGTTTCTATTTAGTTTTTCTAATTCTTCTTTCATCCATTTTGATAATATATGTATTTTGGAAAATTATACTGTTTAAGTTTTCAAGTTTATTGGTATAACATTATTTATTGCATTCTCTTATGCTTTTTACATGTATTTGTAAATTCCTATCACTGCCTTTTAGAACTTGAACAATTAATAAGACGTTTGTCTATAATTCTTTTCAAAGAACCAGCTTTTAATTACATCTTTTTTGTTTCACTAAGCAATAATTGTCCTCTTTTATCTTATATATTCTACTTTCTCTGTTTCCTTCTCCCACCAACCCCACTGGTATTATTTTTCTGATTTCTTGAATTGAATTTTAGATAATCAATTTTCAGTTTCTTTGTTTTCTGTTATAAACACTTAGGGCTGTATATTTTATTATAAATTATAATTTAGATGCATCTCTGAATATTTGATACATTTATGCTATGCTTGTCTGATAAGTTTTAATTATCTTATAATTTCCATTCTGTCTTCTTTGACCCATAAATTAATTTGAACTGTGTGGGTTGTGTGTGTGTGTGTGTTTAAGAGACAAGGTCTCGTTGTGTTGCCCTGGCAGGCCTCCAACTCCAGGGCTTAAGCAGTCCTCCTACTTCAGCCTCCTGAGTTGCTGGTAGTATGTTCTTTGTTTTTTTTTTTTTTTTTTGAGACGGAGTCTCGTTCTGTTGCCCAGGCTGGAGTGCAGCGGCGCAATCTCTGCTCAGTGCTCATTGCAACCTCTGCCTCCTGGGTTCAAGCGATTCCCCTGCCTCAGCCTCCTGAGTAGCTGGGATTTCAGGTGCGCGTACCACCACACCCAGCTAATTTTTGTATTTTTAGTAAAGACGGGGTTTCACTATATTGGTCAGGCTGGTCTCAAACTCCTGACCTCGTGATCCGCCTCGGCCTCCCAGAGTGCTGGAATTACAGGCGTGAGCCACCGCGGCACAACCTTTTTTTTGTTTTTGTTTTTGCTTTTTAAAAAAGTTTCCAAATACGTTAGGAAACTTGATCTGGTGCTACTCTTATTACTGGTTTCTCATTTCTAACTTTGTGACATAGTATTCATTTCCTGTTGCTGCTGTCAGAAATTACTGCAAATTTAGTGGCCTAAAACAACACAGATTTATTATCTTACAATTCTAGAGGTCAGATAGCCAAAATTAGTCCCTCTGGGATAAAATCAAGTTGGTGGCAGGGCTGTGTTTCTTCTTGAGGATCTAGAGGGTAATCTGTTTTTTTCCCCCATTTCTAGCTTCTAGAGCCTGCCTGCATTCCTTGGCTCGTGATCCCTTTGTCCATCTTCAGATAGCTCTGTTGCTGACTCTCAGACCTCTGCTCTGCTCTCACATTTTCTATAACTCTGACCCTTCTGTCTCCTTCTATAAGGACTCTTGTGATTACATTGCGTCCACCCAGGTAATTCAGGATGATTTCTTCATCTCAAGGCACTTAATTTAGTCACATATACAAAGTCATTTTTGCCATGTAAGGTAACAGTCACAGGTTCCAGGAATTAGTACATAGACATCTTTAGGAGGCCCTTGTTCTGTCTATTCGCATTATTCATATTGTTTTCCTTCCCCCACCTTTCCCACTCCGCTGTTTTGGATGTTATACATTCTTTTTCTTTTCCTCGGTGTTGATATTATTTATGTGTTTAACAGTATTTAATATTATGCCTTTTTACCTTTGCATACCATGCTCATTTGTACTTTCCTTGCTTGTATTGTTTAGCATTTTAGTTTCCCTTTGTTTCTAAATGCCTTTTGCATTAGTGAGGCTTCTCTTGAGAAACAGAACCAACAAGTGAGAGTGAGATTTATTTTAAGGAATTGTGATTGTGGAAGCTTGGTAAGTCCACAAACTGCAAGATAGGCTGGCGGGTAAGAGACCTAGGGAAAAAATGTGGTTCTAAAGACATTATGTTGGCAAAATTCCTTCTTGTTCAGAAGAGGTTGTCCTGTCTTTGTTCTCTTGTGGCCTTCAATTGGTTGGATGAAGCCTATTCACATTATGGAAGTTAATCTACTTTACTCAAAGTCTACTAATTAAAATGTCAACCTCATCTAGAAAACACCTTTATGGAAACATCTGAATAACATTTGGCCGGGAATCTGGGTACCATGGCCCAACCAAATTGACAAAAATGTTAACTATGACTCTTTCCAAGTTACTTAGTTTTTCTGTTACCATTATCATCAGTATTTTGTACTTATTTAACTTTCTAATGTCTTTACCAATATCTTTTCTCATAATGTATTCTTGCATTCCATTCTCCTTTCTTTACACATATATTTCCCAAGAGACTGGGAGAAATAAATTCTCAGTTTTTATTTGTCTGAGAATATCTGTTTTCCTCTCGGACCTGAATGGTGGTTTAATGGGGTATAGAATTCTTGGCTAACGCTTATATTTCCTTAGCTCTTTCAGGATATTATTCTGTTGTTTTCTAGCATTTGTTCTTGCATATGAGACCTTTATTATCGTTTCTTTGTAGATAATCTGACCTACCCTTTGCTGGTTGTTTTTAAGATCCTTTCTTTACCGTTAGTGTTTTTGTTGGTAGTGCGTTTTTTTGTTTGTTTGTTTGTTTTGAGACGGAGTCTCGCTCTGTGGCCAAGGCTGGAGTGCAGTGGTGTGATCTCAGCTCACTGCAACCTCTGCCTCCCAGGTTCAAGCGATTCTTCTGCCTCAGCCTCCAAAGTAGCTGGGATTATAGGTGCATGCCACCACACCCAGCTAACTTTTGTGTTTTTAGTAAAGACGGAGTTTTGCCTTGTTGGCCAGGCTGGTCTTGAGCTCCTCACCTCAGGTGATCTGCCTGCCTTGGCCTCCCAAAGTGCTAGGATTACAGGCGTGAGCCACCACGCCCGGCCTGCCTTTAGTGTGTTACATTTTCACTGTACTTTATTTAGGTATGAGTTTCTTTTCTTTTTATTTATTTATTCTGATTTTTGTTTCTCTTGGACCTGGGAAGGGATTCATGTGGCTCATCAGCTCTGGAAAATGTAGCCACAGTCTTTTCAAATATATGTTCCCCTCTTCTTCTGTCATTTCCTTCTTCTGTCATTTCCTTCTAGAATGCCTAATAAAGATATAGATTGTATTCTGTCCTCCATGTCCGCTATTCTAATCTGCCATTCCTTGAGATTTTCTTTTTCTTCAGTGAATTTTTTTAAATTGAATTTCTCTTTGGTTCTTTTAAAAATATTTTAGTTATTTTTTTGTATGACCAGTGTTGTCATTGTGGCTTTTCTGTATTTGAAAAATCATTCTAAACATTTTTACTGGTTTATTCATTTTCAGATTCTATTTATAGTTTTAGATTATTTTATTTGTAGTATTTGAAGGGTAATTTGCCTATTTATTACATCAGCTAAAACTTTCTCCTCGTAATGGTTTCTTCAAGTAATAATTTCTTATTATGAGCTAATCTTTACTAGGGACTATGTATTCTATGGAAGTCCAGTATAGTATATGAGTATCCTTGTGGGACTATTTACATTTATATCTTTTGATCCTTAAAAATTTCAAGGGTCCAGTCAGATTTTATATTACTTTTAAATTTTACACCATGTAATTATGTAAATTTAAAACCCTCACATACATAGGATACTCTTCTAGAGTTTTTTATGTTTTGCTGGTGACTGTTTTCTCTGGCTTCAAATTAATGACTGACTTCTTTCCTCTTTCTCAGAGTTCATGGGCCACTGTTTTTCTAGTTACTTTTTCATGAGTAGTAGACCTCTTTGATTCTGTGAGCTTTAGGTGGATGCTCAGTTCTTGATCCCCCACCTCACATCAGCTGTGGGTATGTTTTCACTTCTGACAAGTGATTTAAAGGTGTATGTCTAAGCACTTAGTCCTGAAAGCCTAGAGCTGAGTTTGAAACCCCGTGGATTGCTACAGTATCTGTTTAAGCTTATGGCTCTGGCTTTGACTTCTATTTGTTTCCAGCACTTGAGGAATTTTTAAAATTATTTTTAACAATATATTATTTTGAAAGTATTTTATCCAGTATTTATCTATGTTTGGAGCAGGAAAGAAGCACTTACATATTGGCTTGGACTATACCATGTTATAAGAATTTTCTGTATTTTTTAACATTGATATAATTTGATTGAATCTTAATTTCTTTCTATTTTAAGGATATTGGTTGATTCTCTATATTAATAGCTTTTTAAAAATTCTGTTTGGGGATTGTTTTAACTTTTCTTTTTCCTCCAGTGTATTTTTCAAACATTTTTTGTTTTGCATGTATCTGGTACCTAATAAAATTCAGTAAATGTTTTCTAAGTGAAAATAAGTCAAAGGTTTAGTTTGTGCCAAAGGGTGTTCTAGGTGATTTTAATAAGATTATTTGTTTTAGGACTCATATATGTTAAGTTAGACTGGTAGACCCTACCAAATTATAAAATGATAATAATAGTAATAATAATAGCTTCAAATAATTATAAGACACTTCATTTTCATTCTAACCCTCCTGTATGTAGTATTATTATCACTGTTTTACTGTTGAGATAATTGAGAAATAGAAAAAGTAACTTGTCCCAAATCACATAGTTACCACATGGCAGAGCTGTATTTAAACTAAGTCTGGCTCCAGGGGCTTGTATTCTTAATCATTATACTGTAGCTTTTATATCCTGTTGAGAGATATCCTTGATTATTGTTATACCTCTGCTTAAAATATTTTCCCACTGCTTTCTGGATAATGTTTAAATAAATACTTTATTACTTAAAAAATAAATGTTTAGATAAGTATTTAAATATTCTAGCCTACCTTATTCTGCCATACTACATATCAGCCCTGTTCTCTGTTTCCAATTGCTAACAGTTTTCCGAAGGCCCTCTGCTATTTCGTGCTTCCATGTGTTTAATTGTATTCTCCCCTCTGCCTAGAATGTCTCTCCTTCTGCTTCTCCCCTGGCTAACTCCTATACGTCCTTAGAAACTACAGCTCTTTTTGAAAGCTTCCATAACTGCTTATTAGTATAGCTGTCCCTCTCTTCAATGTTCCCCTAAATTTGTCCTCCCTTAATGTACCAGCCTATAGCATTTATTTTACTATGTTTTAATATTTTTTTTTCTTTTTGCCTCTCAACTAAACTGCCTTCTCTGAGATAAAGGACTGTATTCTGCACATCTCCGTAACCCCATGACCTGGTAAACATCACCTGGCACGTAGGAGATGTTCAATATATATTTATTGAATGAATCGATAATTGTGATTTCATTACTTGTTTTACAGACCATCCATAAGATTTGTCTACTGCACTGTCTTGTTGAATTTTTAAATAGGACTATGAATTATTTTGTTAGTAACATTAATAAAAGATGTTTATAAAAACAAGTTACTGTCTTGGAATACAAGTTACTTAATGAATTTCTTAAGATGTCTTTTTTAAACATATAACATTTTTGCTTATTTAGTTGCAAAACAATATGGTTTCCATAATAGTGTGTTATTTAAAAGCAGTTCTGTTTAGCTATTTAGTTGAAAATGATTCTTTGGTGAAAAATTAACTCAGTAAGTTTGTGTTAAGAGGAATGCCTGCTCTGTTTTGATTCTCTGTTTTAATATTTTTACTCTTGGCAATATTTAATGAAAATGTGTCTCATTAACCTTGAAGTTACTAGTCATTATTTTGTGACTGCTTTTGATTTATTTACTGTCTTGACTTCATATATAGAAAACACTAATTTTATCAAAGCTCATTGCATTATTTACCACTAATTACAAGATAAATAAGTAAATAAATAAAGATGATCACATAGAAAAAAGTCTTGGGCTGAAAAATTATTTTTAAAGCATATGTTAATGGCTTTTATATGCTCATTTCCTTATATAGAAAAATTTAATTGCTCAATTGGGGGCAGATGTTTAATATCATGGCTTTTTAAAAAAGTTAACTCTTTAAATGGAATGAAGGAATAGGAGAAAATTACTTGTTTGAGCCTTATAGGAAGTATATCTGAGATAGCACTATTTTGCTGCAGCTGAAATTCAAACATGAGGAAATTGCAGAAATTTACAATTCAATGTGTGTTTCATCAGGGAGAAATCCACAGATTGTTTTGACACTCAGTTAGAAATTCAGCATGAAGATGGACATCTCATGAAATTTGCAGCTGCTGATTGAATTTATATTTCCATAAAGGCCATCAACAGTAGCAGCCTGCAGGGGAAGAGGGGGGAGAAATGACAAAAATCGTGAGGCTAGCATTTTTCCTCAGTGTTATAGTCGCAAATTACTGGTAATAAGGGTTTATACTGACCAGGATTAAAGAAAAATACAGACAGCCAGAGGGAAGGACTTCTCAGTTTAATTGATTTTAACTAAATATGTCCACATTTGATATCTAAATATGTGTTTAGTCATCTGTAGAAAATCTAATATGTATGTAAAAATCAGTTTATCTTTACTATTTAAACAGAAAGAATAAGGTAGCTCTTGAAGTTAAAAACGGTTGTATTGTACAGGTTATTTTCATAAGTGTCTTTCAAGATAGAAGATGAGTATTATAGGAATATAATACGGGCTTGTTTTCTATGTCATTGAAATAATTATTTCATGTTCTTGCAAGTAACCTACACTTGATGTTTTTGAGGATAACAATTATTATTTTAAAATATGTTTTTAAAATTTTTTGAATGGATATCCAAATAATAGTCACAGAGAACAAGTTGCCTTTTCAAGGAAATTATTTCATTTTCAAGTGTGGTGAGGTTTTTTTTTTTTCTTTTTAGCAAAATGTACAAAAAGTTATTTCTTTAATGCATATCTTGTAGCAATTTCATATTATACACGATTTTAAAATATTCATCGATTGTAGGTGAACTGAAGGACTTAGGAGTGTGTTCATTGTTCCTGCAGAGTTCTTTGTCTCTGTTGACAGTGTGTACTTTAACCATAACAGGATGCCCTCAGATAGCTTTATTTGAAAATTAGAATTTTCACAACTATATGTAAAAATATTATCCTTATTAAGAAAAAAATTTATTTAATTTAATATTATATTTAATTTAGTCTATAAAAAGTGAGAACATTACCCAGAAAACATATATAAACAAGTGTTGGTCTTTATTTTTTTACATACTCAATTAAGAGTTTAAGAACATAGTGTAACTGATTACAATTGTTTTGTTATGTTTAATTATATTTGAGAACATCTAATTTATAAACTATTCTAATTGGAAAAGAGGAGTGTATATTTCTGCTACCTGTGCTTAAAAGGTATACGTGGACATTTTTTATGAGTTTTAGAATTTTCTTTAGGTGTTAAATAAGCATAATCAGGCTAGATGACAAGAATGTCATCTAGAAGTCTATAAATGCTTGCTTTTTCAACATCACTTCCTATTGTTTTACTTTCTATAAGTTAATACCAAAGTCTAACAGTTAAATATATTTTAACTTTTTATACATCAGTTTAGAAAACAAAGCAAAACTGTTTTGTAGGAGAAGTACCACTGTGTCCAACAGATAAAATTTATAAGTATTTGGAAAAACTATTTTCTCATTTGTGCTTTCCTTTCATAGCATTACTCAGGCATACACACTTTGGGTCATTCACGTAATCCAGATTTCCCTCTCTTTCTTTCTTTCCTCCTTGCCTACCTCACTTAAGAATTTGCTGTATTCAACATTCCAAAATATATTAGCTTAACTAATTCAATTTACTACTTATTAAAACCCTCCTTTTTTCTTTTTATCAGTTGCTATCAATTTCAACACCCAATGAAATCAATGTCTTTATTTGCTCTTTTAGCTTGTTGACCCTGCCCATACGTACTTTTTGTTTTTATGTATGAGATATAATTCATTCATTCTTGATTCAACAAATATTTATTGACTGCTCTCTTCATATCAGACATTATTTTAGGTTCTGGGGATACATTAATAAACAACACAAAGCTTTCTTTCCACTTTCATGGAGTTTGCCTTTTAGTAAGAGACACAAACAGTGAACAAATGAGTATGTAATATGATGTCAAGTAGAAATATGCAAAACTTATAGTGCCAGGTAAAAGGCTAGAATGTGACAGAATTAGCATGCAGCAACTAGATAGGAACTTCCAGAAGGATCTCTCTGAGGATGTGGCATTTGAAAAGAAACCTGAGTGAAATAAGAAAGTGAGTAATATTATAGAATTCTACATATTTTCCTTTTACTTTATAGCATGAACATTCTACCCACTACAATTTGCTATGTGCATATTTGTTTTCCACTTATCCCCTTCTCTTATCACATTCAATATTAGAAATCTGAAATGATGCTTCTACAGCTCCCATTGCTTCTCCATACTCATAAAATGTTATATTCATATACAGATACAAATAAGTTTTCCTGGAGGGGGCATTATTTATTTTTTACAAAAATGGGATTATCCCATTTACCTTCTTCATCACTTGCATTTCTTGGTAAACAGTAAATAATAAACATCACTTAGGTCAGACCTAAAGTGTTATTGTAATAACTGTATATATTTCCATAGTATGGATATACCACAGTTTATTTAACCTTTGATTAATATATTAATTGACATTTTAGTTGTTTGCAGGTTTTTTTCTACTACTAAAAATGCTCCATAAACATCCTGTACAAATATCCTTTTCAACTCATGTTTTTACCTTTTGTAAGATGAATTCCCAGAAATGGCATTGCTGTAGCAAAGGATATGTGCAACTTTTATTAATAAATATTACCAGAGTACTTGCCAAAAAGACCTTAGCAGTTCACATTCTCACCAGCAAGGTAGGTGAGTATCTTTTTCCCCACAGCTTTACCAGCACAAGGTAACTTTGTTTTATATTTTGTGTATTTTCTCTATTTTTAATCCATCTATCATCTGTCTTCCTGATGCTCAGATTATGTGTACACTAGACTTACTCTTTGCAGTCTTATGGAACTCTGTGCCCTTATAAAACTGTACAGATCACTTTTCAGCAATCTTTAACATGTTATATTTGAGTTACATATTTAAGTGTATATCTTTACCCACTCTGACCCCCAACACCTAAATAACATGAGGCCTAGCACAAGGTAGATGGTCTGGGCAAATACTCACTTTCCAAAACAAATTTATCTGGTGGAGAATACTGATAATAGGGCTGGCTATACATGTATGGGGGTAGGTGATATATGGAAATCTCTCTACTTTTCCCTCAATTTGGCTGTGAACCTAAAACTGTTCAAAAAAAAATCTTTAAAAATAAAAATAAAATGTACAAGATTTTTTGATTGCCATGCATGTTGAATTATTCGTGCAATTGATTTCTCTTTGTGAAAGCAGATAAGCAAGAGTTCACTGCATTTTAAAGTTGTTACCTGAAAGGTCAAATGTATTCCTTTTTTGACACTATGTCCCTTTGGGGTTTAAGCAAACATTTATCTTAGGTTGCACATTACTGTGTTCAGGATACAGTTATTATATTTGTCAGATTGTTGCCAGCTACTCTGCATTTTTTTCCTGGCTCTGAAATCACATGCATATTCTAGGCCTGTGCTCTGAAATTTTTTGAAGTACTATTGTTGACATTTAGAGCATTCTGTGCTGCAAGTGTCCACCCCAGAATGCGATGTGCACCAGTGAACAGAGGTCAGGCAAGGCGAAAAGCTGTTTGTCATCTGCCAAGCTGTTTGTAACAACCAGATAAAAGTATATTCCTATTTTCAGATTTAAAGTGTAAACATACATCTCTAGTCCCAACTAGTCTCTTCATTTTAGAATGTTAATGTAGAAATGTCCCCTTGCCAGCAGCTAACCCAATCTTCTTTTCACAGTCACCCATTCCAGAGGTTATGTTTATAGCTAGAACCAGCGTATTTTGGCTTTTGTCTTTATTTATTCTTTATGAGAACTGGGAACTATGGTGACCCAGCAAAAGTCTGGGTGGCCATGGAAGTAGTCTGTATTAGCGCCTGGACTCCAGAGAAAAGGGAAAATGTGATCTTCATTAAGCCTTGGTTGACAGAAATCATGCCTTTAAATGGTCAGTCTCAAAGATCATTCAGTTTTCACAAATGCAGATTACCAGTTGACAGTTCAGATTGTTACTGTACGGTGAGTGTGAGGGTCTTTGGAACTGGTTTTAGTAATGTAGCATATATACAGGAATCTTAGGGGATGAGTCATACTGTTTTCAATAGCCAGGGATAGCATATTGGTTAATCCCAGGCACTTCTGACACATGGTTCTGAGAGTGTAGGCAGAATGGGCATGACAAGGAGGGAACCTTATCAGCTCTTTAAACTAAGTCTGGGTTACATTAGACAGACCAGCCAATTCTTTGCCCTCCTATTCCCATTTTCTCATTCCCCAGTTTATTCATTCTTACCATTTTAATGTGATCAGAGTAGACACTGCTCATCTACTATTTGTTAGAGATTCATGGTCTGGTTCAGAAACGGAAACTTGGAATAAAACTCTTCCAAGCTCTGCTGTCAACAACAGACCTCAGCTCTTGGATCCTTTTATTGAATCTTACTATTTATTATGGACCACTTTTCTTTTTGAGGTATCAACTCTTTAATTTAGGTCTTTTATATATAAAACCATTGATTTTGTTTTCAGGTTAGTTTTCTGCCCTGGCTGTTTTCTTTCTTAGCATTTTAAAAGTGTGAAGTCAATCTATTTTATTAAAAGTTCAATACATCTAAATCACAAGAGATGTTATGTAATGCCTGGATAGTGTAATGATTATTTGTTTCTGGTTTTCTCTTCTTTCTTTCTTCTTTCATTTCTTGTTAAAAAATACTTAAAAGCATATGTGAAGATTACTTACAATTCTTCAGATAACTAATGGGGTCTTTTGTAGCACAAGGCCAAGCAGTTTACATAATATAATCTTTTTATTTTAGATGAGAACGTTACTATTTCCTGATCCTACTTCTACCCAACATCTATTTCTCTTTTAGTTACCATCATCCTTTGCCTTAGGTATCCCCCCTTTCTATTTTGTTAACTGTTTTCTCTGACTGTCCTGTCATATCATCAACATCTCTTCTGGTTAGTTCCTTTGGCTGCTTTAAAAAACTTAGTTTTATATAGACTCCTTGAGAGTATTCATTATGCTTATCAACCACTTGAACTCAGAGTTATTGATATCGGCGGTAGGCTCTTCACCTCTTAGCAACCATTAAATCACTATTATGTTTTCTTTTTTAAAGTTATTATACTTTGAGTTCTGGGATACATGTGCAGAATGTGCAGGTTTGTTACATAGGTATACACATGCCGTGGTGGTTTGCTGCACCCATCAACTCATCGTCTACATTAGGTATTTCTCCTAATGCTATTCCTCTCCTCGCCCCCCACCCCCTGACAGGCCCCGATGTGTGATGTTCCCCTATCTGTGTCCATGTGTTCTCATTGTTCAACTCACACTTATGAGTGAGAACATGTGGTGTTTGGTTTTCTGTTCCTGTGTTAATTTGCTGAGAATGACAGTTTCCAGCTTCATCCATGTCCCTACAGAGGACATGAACTCATCCTTTTTTATGACTGCATAGCATTCCATAGTATGTAGGTACAACATTTTCTTTATCCAGTCTGTCATTGATGGGCTTTTGGGTTGGTTCCAAGTCTTTGCTATTGTGAATAGTGCTGCAGTAAACATATGTGTGCACATGTCTTTACAGTAGAATGATCTATAATCCTTTGGGTATATACCCAGTAATGGGGTGGCTGGGTCAAATGGTATTTCTGGTTCTAGATCCTTGAGGAATCACCACACTGTTTTCCACAATGGTTGAACTAACTTATACTGTCACCAAAAGTGTAAAAGCGTTCCTGTTTCTCCACATCCTCTCCAGCACCTGTTGTTTCCTGACTTTTTAATGATTACCATTCTAACTGGTATGAGGTGGTATCTCATTGTGGTTTTGATTTGCATTTCTCTGATGGTGAGTGATGATGAGCATTTTTTCATGTGTCTGTTGGCTGCATAAATGTCTTCTTTTGAGAAGTGTCTGTTCATATCCTTTGCCCACTTTTTCATGGTTTTTTTTTTATTTTTTCTTGTAAATTTCTTCGAGTTCTTTGTAGGTTCTGTTTATTAGACCTTTGTCAGATGGATAGACTGGAAAAAATTTCTCCCATTCTGTAGGTTGCCTGTGCACGCTGATGATAGTTTTCTTTGCTCTGCAGAAGCTCTTTAGTTTAATTAGATGCCATTTGTCAATTTTGGCGTTTGTTGCCATTGCTTTTGGTGTTTTAGTCATGAAGTCATTGCCCATGCCTATGTCCTGAATGGTATTGTCTAGGTTTTCTTCTAGGGTTTTTATGGTTTTAGGTCTTATATTTAAGTCTTTAATCCATCTTGAGTTAATTTTTGTATAAGGTGTAAGGAAGGGGTCCAGTTTCAGTTTTCTGCTTATGGCTAGCCAGTTTTCCCAACAACATTTACTAAATAGGGAATCCTTTCCCCATTGCTTGTTTTTGTCAGGTTTGTCAAAGATCAGATGGTTGTAGATGTGTAGTGTGATTTCTGAGGCCTCTGCTCTGTTCCATTGGTCTGTACCTCTGTTTTGGTACCAGTGCTATGATGTTTTGATAACTGTAGCCTTATAGTATAGTTGGAAGTCAGGTAGTGTGATGCCTATAGCTTTGTTCTTTTTCCTTAAGATTGTCTTGGCTATACGGGCTCTTTTTTGGTTCCATATGAAATTTAAAGTAGTTTTTTTCCAATTCTATGAAGAAAGTCAGTGGTAGCTTGATGGGGATAGCACTGAATCTGTAAATTTGGGGGCAGTACTGCCCATTAATGGGATTACTCGGTCAAATGGTATTTCTGGTTCTAGATCCCTGAGGAATTGCCACACTGTCTTCCACAATGGTTGAACTAATTTACACTCCCACCAACAGTGTAAAAGCATTTCTATTTCTCCACAACCTCTCCACCATTTGTTGTTTCCCATTATTTTGGGTAGTATGGCCATTTTCATGACATTGAGTCTTCCTATCCATGAGCATGGAATGTTTTTCCATTTGTTTGTGTCCTCTCTTGTTTACTTGAGCAGTGGTTTGTAGTTCTCCTTGAAGAGGTCCTTCACATCCCTTGTAAGTTGTATTCTTAGATATTTTATTCTGTTTGTAGCAATTGTGAATGGGAGTTCACTCATGATTTGGCTCTCTGTTTGTCTATTATTGGTGTATAGGAATGCTTGTGATTGAATCACTATTATGTTTTCACATAGACAACTTTAAGAAGTTGGACTTACATAGGTTTTATTTGAACATTAATTATTACACTATGTGAAGACAGTGATGTAAAATTTTTTATGCCATCTATGTATGGGAATACATAATTAAGTTATTACAGTAATAACATAGATATTAAAGACATCATTTCAAGTAGGGACTTTATAACATATCCTCGTGGTATAAATGTTTCATCTTATTCCACATGAAACCTGCTTTGTGATATAGATTTGATTTTTATTAAAGAATTGTTTACATTTTCATTTAATGGAAGCTGTAATTATTAAACCTAAAACTACTTAAGACACTTGTTTATGATAAGATTTGAAAATATTTATACATACACATTCATTTATTTCAGTATTTGTTCAGCAAAAATTCATGTTGTTTTGGCTATGGTAATGTTAAACTCTCCTTAGGTAGAACTATTTTTTCTTGGAAAATGTTTTGGTTCAAATATATTTTTAAAAGTCAGAACAGGGATAAACCAAAGCTGTACTGAGATGGCTACTTAGAAGGAGTTATAACTTCAAACAAAAAAATGTTATAGGGAGAAGTTTGGCAACCAAAAGAGATGCTTTTATATTTCACTCTCTTGGGAAAAACTATACATAAACAAATACAACCTGTTTCATGTGATAAATCAATAGCTGAAGTTATTGTTATATCAGAAGGAGAACTAGACTGAAGGAGATCTGTGACTTATGGCCTAATTCTGATCATCAGGGAGAAAACTGATTGGCAAAGTAGACTCTTAAGAGAAATCAGTATATAATTTCTGAGTTTATTATAGCCAAGGAAGGCAGTGCTGTAGGGATTTGAATGCATATTCTAATTTAGACATTAGAAGAGGAGCCTTCAAAAAGCTCTGCAGAAAAAAATAGGTGTTTATGTTTCAAGAGGAATGGAAAGATCTTTTTGTAAACAACTATGGGCAATATACCTGTTAGTGATCCTGATGAACAGGAGATGGAAAAATGTCTAAAGGGAGTGCTTTGACTAACTAATACAGTTATGTGTCACTTAATGATGGGGATAAATTCTGAGAAATGTGTTGTTAGGCAATTTTGTCATAGATTGTATTTACACAAACCAGTATGCACCTAGGCTATAGGGTATAGCCTGTCGCCCCTGTACAGCATGATACTGTGCTGAATGCTGTAGGCAGTTGTAACACAATGGTATTTGTGTATCTAAACATAGAAAAGGTACAGTAAAAATGTGGTATTATAATCTTACAGGACAACTGTCGTAGATGTGGTCCTTCATTGACCAAAATGTTGGTGTGTGGTTCATGACTGTATTTTAAGTACACAAAAATGCTTGTAACCATAGCCATAAGGAAATGTGATGGCAACAAGATAGGGAGCTTGAATAAGTAAACACACACCATATATTTTTGATACATTATATATGCAATAATTGCTAAAGGCATTTAAAAACAAAATTCAACAAAACAGCATGTTCAAACTATGAAAGGTACACAAAGCCAAGGACATTGCTCAAATTAGTAAAATATAATACCAGAAAGACTAAATCTCAGAAAGAGATGAGATATGTAAAAGTCTCAAATGACACAAAATGGCTGTCTACTTTTATATGTGAATTTATGTATGTGTACACATTTGGGTTTTTTAGGTAGGCAAATATATATATATATATATATATATATGTATGTGTATATGTAACAAATATGTTCTCTTTTGTTAGCATTCCTCTGTCTAAATATGAATATTAAATATCCACGTGGAGCTAAAACATTGGGAGCATAAACATCTCAAAAGCTTAATGCACTGCTTCAGAAGAGTGTGTTTTGTTTTGTTTTGTTTTTGAAACAGAGTCTCCCTCTGTCGCCCAGGCTGGAGTGCAGTGGCGTGATTTCAGCTTACCGCAATCTCTGAACCCTGGGTTCAAGCAATTCTTTCACCTAAGCCTCCCAAGTAGCTGGGATTACAGGCATGGTCCACCACACCCAGCTAATTTTCATATTTTTAGTAGAGACGGGGTTCACCATGTCAGCCAGGCTGGTCTTGAATTCCTGGTCTCAAGTGATCCGCCCGCTGCCTCGGCCTTCGAAAGTGCTGGGATTACAGGCGGGAGCCACTGCACCTAGCCGATAGTGTATTTTTAATGGATGACAGAATAAGACAGCTCTCTTTCTTTCTCTCTCTCTCTCTTTTTTTTTTTTTTTTTTGGTAAAGGGCTTTTACAACAATATTTAAAAAACAAAACCATGAGGGTATTAAACATAAAGGAAATATCCAGCAAAACTGAAAATGGTCCAAGCTTCCGGAAACACCGTTTTTTATACCTTGTTCTTTAAACCACAGAACAGTCTCTTCTCTCCTTCTCTTCCCCACTACACCAAAAGGGACGAGAGACACAAATCTGTGCCAGGGGTCTCAATCTGGAGGTAGCACTCCTCATCATCATCACTTCATTTTATACTTATTTTATTCTTAGACTTACCGAATGCTAAACAAGTAAAAGGAATGTTTTAGTTTTTTTCCCAATTTGTCAATAATAAATTATTGTTAAGATATTTATTTTCATTTATCATATAGCCTAGAGCATATGATTAGCCTACATTCTATCTTGAAAAAGCAAAAATTTTCATAAGCTGTAATAGCTAAAGAGAAATTAAAATCCATTGTACTATTTAAAATGTTGAATTGTTATAAATAGAGGATACTTGGATGCTGTATTAAATAATAAATAAACCACAAAACTCAGTGGCTTAACACAAGTGTCTATGTACGTTTGTTTTTTTAATCGAGCAGCTCTCATTTATCTTATTGATAACACTTGGAAAAGTTTTCAACATTGACAAGAGAAGAAAAGAGTCAAAGGCTCACTTGGGATGATGTTAAGGGCAGCCCTGGAAGAAGCACACATCACTTTCACCCGTGTTCCACTGGCCAGACCCTAGCCACTTGACCCCCACCTAACTGCAGGGGAGGCTGGGAAATGTATATGAGCTTGTGCATATTTGGTGAGTGTTGTTTCTGTCATTGACTGTTAAATTAGTCAGATGAATGTTTATTACAAACAGTGTGCATGGGACTTTTCTAGGCACAGGGCTGAATATGAAGATGAATAAGTCATGGCTTCTTCACCCAAGTGGATCGTAATCCAGCACTCATTGTAGACTATAGCTTATATTTAGTTTTAGATTCTCAAAACAAATTCATTGCCTATTCTTAGTGTTATGAGACTAATAACTATTTTTTAAAACAGCCAAGTAATTTATATCTACCATCTGTATCAGTTAGAATTTAGGCAAGAAACAGATGGCACATTCAAATTAGGTAATTTGAAGAGAGCTAAATAAAGGGACTGTGTAAAGGTGTGGGCTGGACCTAGAAGGGAAACTACAATGTATAGGAAACCACCACAAATGCAGTACTGGAAGGATGACAACAGCATGTCTTTGCCATTTCCAGTGCTGAAACAGTGAGGGGGAAGAAGTGATTTCTGGGATGTAGAGACAGAGTTGTGACCTTGGGCCAATGGGAATAGCCTTCTCCCCATTTGACCTTGCAAGAAGAGAGCCAACAAAATAAATTATCTAATGTTACTGTCCTTGTTCCTTCTGGTCTCCTGTTGGTATTGCCTAATAGCTGAATCCCACTGGAAGCCAGAGGGCAAGGGAGCCTGTTGATGTAATATATGTAGGTTACCTTTCTGGGGCAGGGGTCAGGAAGGTTGATCCTTGATCTGGAGAAGCAAATAGCACACCATCCTAAATTTTTTTTTCATCTATTTGGCCAATATTGAGGCCCTGCTAATTGCAAAGCTGTAAATAGTATAAGACATATACAAAAGACATGTCTTTTCTTTCAGGGATCTTGCTCTCTAGTATGGGAGAAGAGACCACCAACAAAAACAAAATTTAAAGATAAGTCTCTGGAAGATTTGTGTTTAGGCAGTGATTGGGTGCCACATGGACTGTTAGATGAAGTGAAAGTTGTATCGTTCAAAAAAGGAAGAGATTCATGTGCACACAAATTGTTAGGGAAGGCTTTGTAGAGAAAACAAAACTTGAACTTGGCTATAAAGGGTTGACGGTTTTTGTAGATAGAGAGGAGGGTAGTCACACATGTGTATAACTGGCTCAAAGTACAATGAGTGTAGAGTCTAGATGAAGGTGGAAACTCATACAAAGTTAGTGAGAGATTTTTGAAATAATTTGAGGTCAGATTTTAGAAGGTCATAAGGAGAAATCTCAGGGTTCGTGCTTTTTAAAAACTGTCCTAATGTTCTGGGAGAGGTTACAAGGTGCCATGTTGTAAAAGTGTCCTGCAGTGAAATAAATTTATAAAATGCATACTTTCCAACCCTTGGATGTATGCAATGAGTATTCAACTTATTAAAAGCTCCAAAATGTCTTGCCATAAAGAAACCACTTTTTCCATTTATCTACACTTGGCTAAAGAACCCATCCCCTTTCCCCTACTCCCTTTTAAAAATCAAAACATGGTAAAAATCATATGAAACTTCAGTATTCTATAAAACATATTTTGGGAAATGTTTCTATAAATAATGGGAAGCCTTTGAATAGTTCTGAAGGAGTTATGACGTGATTAGAGGGGTATTTTAGGGTATCATTCTGACAAGATGGATTTTAGTGCACATGATCATTTAAGAACAATTGTTATTGCAGTAATACAGGCACATGGTGCAAGTCTGAAGTGAAGGGTAGTAGTTGAGCTGCAAAAAATGCAGACTTGAGAGGGCCATTAGGAAAGACCTGACAGCATGACTTGGCGGTTGATTGAATATGGGTGATGGGAGGGACTGAATATGGGTGATGAGAGGGAGGGAGTGAGGGAGGGAGGGAAGAAGGGAGGGAGGGGTGGAGGGAGAGACAGAGAGAGAGAGAGAGAGAGAGAAAGAAAGTAAGTCAGCGATATTACAAACTATAACTTTAAGGCCTAGATCTTCCAGTTCTGAGGGAGTTTAGATCATCAAAAATAAAATTATCTAAAAGACTTTTGAGAAGAACTGAGTGAAAGTATACAAAAGGCAACATAATGCCTATTCTGAAAAAGAGTGTAAGAGAATATGTCCTGCAAATAATTGTGCATTATTACCCTGGTATTAAAATTGATTGTGATTCAGAGACTTAGAAGAAACTTAGAAGAGCTGTGTTCTGACCAAACAAGGTTGATGGACCAGACCACTGGGACTGTAGCCAGCTCAAACTGTACTCATTGGTCACACATGTAAATATAGAACTTTTATTAATCCTACCCCCCAGAGAAAGAATTTTGGCACAGACCAGTTTACAGTAAGAGAAACTGTATCTTGTTTATTTGGGGTATTATTAGGAGTGATAATCTAAAGGCATTGCTAATTTTTATAGTATTTTTCTCTCTTACCTTTTAAACCAAAATCGAGTTAGGGACCAACTGCTTGCTTAATGTTTGATTAGCGCCACATACTAAAAGAAACTGATTGGTGTTGGATAAAGAGGTAAATGCTAAGTAAATCTTTTCAAAATTATTTGTTATTAAGTTATTAATAATCCAAAAAGGCTGGAAAAAACCAATAACTCCATAACATTTGAGGTCATGTTTCCTAATTGATGCTCTCTTTGCAGCTATAACTTTTTTTTTCATTTCATTTTATATGCTTGCTGTCATTTGCCCATTTCTCTTCTTTGCATGAATGCTTTTTTGTTTATCTTCTATATTGTGTTTTTATTTATAGAAGACAAAGTACAATGTGATACTTCTTCATTATTACTTGCTAAATTCCTTGTTTAAATGGTAAGTCCCTATTTTAATATAGTTTTGGGGATAAATTTACTGAAAATATTCAGTGCTTATATTTTCAGTTTTGAATTTATTCATATTGTGACAGTAATTGGTAGAAAACTGTTTCTCACAGCTGACAGGCCAAAAAAAAAAAAGGCTTGAGGACAAAGCTACCACATGCCAGAGTGCTGAGGACCCATCAGATATTTAAAGAAGTGGCATTTGTACTTGCATTATTTAAGCTACTGTTGAAAAAACGAGATAGGAAGAGACTATATTTGTAGCAAGCATATTATAGAATTCATTTTCTAAAAAATCATGTTTCTGAAGAATAGAACATCTATCAGATGTTTTATAAAGCACATATAACTAATAGATCATAGTTCTTCTCCAAAAGAACTAGAAACCATGAATGCTATGACATCTATCTTTTTCAGAATCCCAAAATTTAAAGAAATATTTCTGCTTCCTAGAAAATAATAATTAAGCCCAAATTTCAAACTGAATCTCAATCAATAGTTGTACCATTTTCTACCACAGAAATACTATTCAGTAAATGGTATAAGTAATGATATAATGTATACTTAACCTCTGTTTTGCTGATTAACTTAGATCATTCTCAAACTGTGATTTAGGGGACCTCTGGTGTCTTTAAGAATCCGTCAGGTGGTGGGATAGCTAGTCATTAGTTTTAATGATTATGGCTGTATTTCTCTTCTTTCTGGCAAGGGTGAATAATTATGCTTAGTAAGAACCATAGCATCTCATTGATTTCTCATCAAAGAAAACAAACATTGCCCTTAATTCTGATGAGGTATACTGGACAAACAGGAATGGGTGGAACAGTCATCCCTACTTTATTTTATTTTTAATAGTTTATTAACTAAATTTTAAGGAGCCATTACTATAGATCAAGATACAATAACTCTTTAGAACTTTGAGGATATTCTATTAAATCATCTCAGATCCATTACGGAAAAGGAAGACTTTTTAAGACCTTCTTAAGAAGTTGCTAAGTTATTGAACCTGAAGTTTACACAACCTGGCAAGTATTTTTTTTTGTTCTTTTTCCTCATACATGGTCAATATAGTGGGTTGAATAGTGTCCCCCCCAAAAATGTATCAGAGTGTGATCTTATTTGGAGATAGGGTATTTGCCTATACAGTTAAGATGGGGTCAGATTATGGTCGATTCTAAATCTAATGACTGGTATCTTTATAGGAAGAGGAGAGGACACAGACACACACACACACAAGAAAGCTGAAAGCAGAGATTGGAGTAATGCAGCTACAAGCCAAGGAAGGCCAGGAGCCACTAGAAAAGTCAAAGAAAGAAAGATTCTTCCCTAGAACCTTCAGAGGGCCTTCCCTCCCTATACTTTCATTTCAGACTTTAACCTCCAGAACAGAGACAATGAATTTCTGTTGTTTTAAGTCGCCCAATTTGTGGTTCTTTGTTATGGCAACCCTAGGAAACCAAAATAGTCAGTATTCCTGAACATTCTCCCACAAACATATATTTTTTTGCCTATTTTTTTTTTTGTTTTTTTAAAAATTTGTATCATTTACCAAGCTATGAAGTCCTTGAGAGCAGAACTGTGTCACACTTGTTCTATACCTAATTCAGAACCCCACAAATATGTATTAGCATATAACTGTGGGATAGTCTTATTTTTTAAGATTCAGAAATACATTCTTCATGAGACCACATGTTAGTTTTTATTAAGTATGCATATTAGAGAGAGACTGGAGTATAAATAACTGTAAGGATATTTTGTATGGAAAAAAATTGTAGATAATTTTTTAAAAATTGTAGATAATTGTAGATCCAGCCACAGCACTCCAGCCTGGGTGACAGAGCGAGACTCCGTCTCAAAAAAAAAAAAAAAAATTCACAAATAATTCCATGATTATAATTTAAATTTTTTATAAACTCACATGCTCATTATTAGAGGGCCAGTTCCATAAATTATGATACATTTACACAATGGATACAGCTGTAAAAAATAATGAAGATATGTTCTATGTATTTATATGAAAAAAACTTCATTTATATGAAAAAAACCAGGCTTGGGTTTCTATAGTTAGAAAAAGTAGAATAACTGTTAGTATCATGTTTATGTCCCATTCATATGAAAAATAAAATCCAAAGTGGATTTTAAGTAAATGAAATCCCTAAGGGACTGTTAACCTGGATTATCCAGAGAATATTCAGTTTGTCACAATTTTGCTCCAGTATTATAGAGCACAGCTGAAAATAATTGCTTAACTATCAAAATTCTATCCAAAGCACAGATCATTTATAAAGATTAACATTTAGTAAAAAGACTTAAAAATGTAATATAAAGTAACATGGTATTTTATGAAGAGCTAGTATTCAGAAGTAACATCTAAGAGGATATATACAAATTTAAATTTTTTAAACTTTAAAAGATTGGATTGTAGCCTATATTTCTGAGATATGAAAAATTACCATCAAGTAATATTCTTATCTCAATGTAAACATATTCTCGATTTACTAGTATAATTTTTTATCTCTCTTTAATTAGAAGTAGTTTTATAAGTATTTGAATATTTTTGATTGAAGAGCTGAAATAGTATCAAGAGATGCTAATGACTATTTGAGGTGGTTGTAGGTTGTTTTTTCACTTGTACCAATTTTTTTCGTGAATTTTAATACACAAAGATTCCCAATGTTGGTTTTTAAATTCTTAGAGGCTAAGAGAGACTTAGTCTTAGAGAGATTGTAGGTAAGAAATATTAATTACTTAACTCATTACTGAGAATAGACCAATACTAGAATAAATGACTCAAGTTTAAAACTTGGCAGACTTAACTATGTGACTCTTACAGTTACTGCAAGTAATAAATTATGAATTATAAGCAACATTTAGTTTATCCAACCAGGAGAATAAGCATCACTTGTAATGGTTAAATCTTTATGTGTCCATGGGCAGACATTCAAGTTATCTTCTACTAATAAGGAGAAAAGAGTCATTGTTCTTAGTTGGTAGGTGACATTTTTTCCCAGACATTTGTTCACCATGTGTCTTAGAGGAAAGTGAAGATTTTAAGGTCTACTTAATAATTATTTTCTCTCTACTTTCCAATGATACTTTCACATGCCATGAATCAATATAAAAATCCCGATCGCAGTCATGGCCAAACCAGATATGCTTCTTGAAGCCTGACAATTTTCCTGACATATCATGAGTGAATCATATGGGTAACATTTTTTATAATAAACTCCAATTTAAAATCCAGGTATGACCACACAGATTTGTCACTAATATGCTAGTCTTTTTTAGAATATATTTGTACTTTTGGACTTAGAACTATTATTTTAAATACCTAAATTAGCACAGTAACTTTGATAGCACTGTTTTAGCCATAGGAGATTATTTAACCTTCATTCAAAATTCATTGGTCATGGCCGGGCGCGGTGGCTCAAGCCTGTAATCCCAGCACTTTGGGAGGCCGAGACGGGCGGATCACGAGGTCAGGAGATTGAGACCATCCTGGCTAACACGGTGAAACCCCGTCTCTACTAAAAAAAAAAACTACAAAAAACTAGCCGGGCGAGGTGGCGGCGCCTGTAGTCCCAGCTACCCGGGAGGCTGAGGCAGGAGAATGGCGTGAACCCAGGAGGCGGAGCTTGCAGTGAGCTGAGATCTGGCCACAGCACTCCAGCCTGGGTGACAGAGCGAGACTCCGTCTCAAAAAAAAAAAAAAAAAAATCACAAATAATTCCATGATTATAATTTAAATTTTTTATAAACTCACATGCTCATTATTAGAGGGCCAGTTCCATAAATTATGATACATTTACACAATGGATACAGCTGTAAAAATAATGAAGATATGTTCTATGTATTTATATGAAAAAAACTTCAACTATATTATTATGTAAAAAGGAAAAGTACAGAACAATTTGTAGAATAAACTATTTGTGGAAAAACAAAAGGGGGAAAATTGTATGTATGTATTTGTGTGTAATATATATAGAGAGATATACATTTACATTGACTTTGTATGCAGAAAAATAATCTGAGAAAGGATAAACTAATAAAGAGGGGTTGCCAGTTGTATGTGTGCATGGATGGGAACTTAGCCGATGGGACTGCAGGAGGGAGTTTTTTCATTATATACCATTTTATGCTTTATTCTTGAACCATGTGAATATATTAGTCCAAATTTAGACAGATAGATAGATAATGTTCTGTTTTTAAAACTATGGTGGTGAATTCTGTTTCACGAAAAATCCAGTAAACAGAAACCAACTTTAAAAATGGTTACATTCATTCAGACAATGGGATATTATTCAGTGCTAAAAAGAAATGAGCTATCAAACCATACAAAAACATGGGGAAACCTAAATGCATATTACCAGAGGAAAGAAGCCAATCTGAAAAGGCTATAATTCCACTTATATGACACTTCTGGAAAAGGCCTAACTATGGAGATAGTAAAAAGATCAGTGGTTGGCCAGGTGCAATGGCTCATGCCTGTAATCTCGGCACTTTGGGAGGCCAAGGCAGGCGGATCACTTGAGGTGAGGAGTTCAAGACAAGCATGGCCAAGATGGTGAAACGCCGTCTCTACTAAAAATACAAAAATTTGCCAGGCATGGTGGCACATGCCTGTAATCCCAGGTACCCAGGATGGTGAGTCAGGAGAATCACTTGAACTCGGGAGGCAGGGGTTGCAGTGAGCTGAGATCACGCCACTGCACTTCAGCCTGGGGGACAAGAGCGAAACTCTGTCTTGGGGGAAAAAAACAAGAATGATCAGTGGCTAGAGGGACAGAGGGATGAATAAGCAAGCCAAAAGTATTTTGAGTGCAATGGAAGTACTCTGCATAGTACTATAATGGTGAGTACATGTCATTATAAATTTATCCAAACCCGTAGAATGTACATCCCCAAGAGTGATCCCTAATATTAATATAAACTAAGAAGTCATCATGATTTATAAACTCTTGAACTTTTTCGTCCTAACTGGAACTTTGTGCCCTTTGATCAATATCTTCCCAAACCCCTCACCCACAGCTTCTGGCACCCACCATTACCTCTGTTTCTATGATTTTGAGCTTTTTACACATCACATGTAAGTGAGATCTTGTGGCATTTGCCTTTCTGTGCCTGCTTATTTTACTTAACATAATGTCTTCAAGGTTCATCCAAGTTGTTGTAAATGACAGGATTGCCACTTTTTGAAAGGTGAATATATGTCTGTCTGTGTGTGTGTGTATGTGTGTATCTACATCTATATTACATTTTCTTTATCCAACATCCATTGATGGACACTTAGGTTGTATCCATATCTTGGCTGTTGTGCTGCAGTAAACATGAGAGTGCAGATATCTCTTCAGTATACTGATTTCATGTCCTTTGGATATATAACCAGTAGTGGGACAACTGGATTATTTGGTACTCTTATTTTTAACTTTTTGAGAAACTGCCACATTATTTTCCATAAAGCCTATACTAATTTACATTTCCACTAACAGTGTGCAAGAGTTTCCTTTTTCCCACATCCTTGCCAACACTTGTTATCTTTTGCCTTTTTGATACTAGTTATTCTAACAGGTGTAAGGTGATATCTCATTGTGGTTTTAATTTGCATTTCCCTATTAGTGATTTTGAATATGTTTCATATACCTGTTGGCCATTTGTAAGTTTCCTTGTAAGAAATGACTATTTAAGTCCTTTCCTTATTTTTTTAATCAGGTTTTTTTTTTATTGTTGAATAAGTTCCTTATATATTTTGGATATTAATCTCTTATGAGATGTGTCGGTTTTCAGATATTTTCTCCCATTCTCTAGGTTGTACCTTCCCTCTGTTTTTAGTTTGTTTGTTTGTTTTACTGTGCAGAAGCTTTTTAGTTCAATGTAATTCTACTTGTCTATTTTTGCTTTTGTTTCCTGTGCTTTTGGTATCACACCACTGCCAAAGCCAAGAAGCTTTTTCTTTTTGTTTGCCTCTATGATTTTTTACCATTTATGTCTTACGTTTAAGTTTTTATTTGGAGTTGACTTTTGTATATGGTGTGTATTCTTTTTCATGTGTATATCCAGTTTTTCCAACACCAGTTTATTAAAGAGACTTTCCTTTCCTCATTGTGGATTTTTGGTGTCTGTGGAAAAGCAGTTGACTGTAAAAGTAGTTTTATTTTAGGTTTCTGTTTTCTGTTTCATTGCTCTTTGTGTCTGTTTTTATGCCAATACCATGCTGTTTTGATTACTATAGCTTTGTAGTAGATTTTCAAATCAGATAGTGTAATGCCTCTGGCATTGTTCTTTTTGCTCAAGATTGCCTCGGCTATTTGGGGTCTTTTGTGGTTCCATTCAAAATTTAAGATTGTTTTTTCTATTTAAGTAAAAACTATCATTGAAATTTTGAAAAGGGTTGCATTGAATCTAGATTTTTTATGTTGATTTTTGTTTTCCGCAACTTTACTGAACTTGTTTGTTAGTTCTAACAGGTTTTTGGTGGAGACTTTAGGATTTTTTAGATATAAGATCTTGTTATCTGTATACAGAGACAATTTAACATCTTCCTTTCTGATTTGAATGCCTTTTATTTATTTTCTTATCTACTTGTTCTTTCTAGGACTTCCAGTATTATACTGAATAGAAGTAGTGAGAGTGGGCATTTTTGTCTTGCTCTAGATCTTAGAGGAAAAGCTTTCAACTCTTCACCATTGTGATGTAAACTGTAGGCTTGTCACATATGGCCTTTATTGTGTTAAGGTACATTTCTTCTATGTCTAATTTGTTGAGAGTTTTTATAGTGAAAGGATGTCAAATTGTGTCAAATGCTTTTTCTGCATCTACCGAGATGATTATGTGGTTTTGGGCCATTATCCTGTTAATATGGAGTATCACATTTATTGATTTGTATATAATGAACTGTTCTTTTTTTTTTTTTTTTTTAATTATACTTTAAGTTCTAGGGTACATGTGCATGACGTTTATATCATGTATAACTCCCCAATGCAATCCCTCCCTCCTCCCCCCTCCCCATGATAGGCCCCAGTGTGTGATGTTCCCCTTCCCGAGTCCAAGTGATCTCATTGTTCAGTTCCCACCTATGAGTGAGAACATGTGGTGTTTGGTTTTCTCTTCTTGTGATAGTTTGCTAAGAATGATGGATTCCAGCTGCATCCATGTCCCTACAAAGGACGCAAACTCATCCTTTTTGATGGCTGCATAGTATTCCATGGTGTATATGTGCCACATTTTCTGAATCCAGTCTGTCACAGATGGACATTTGGGTTGATTCCAAGTCTTTGCTATTGTGAATAGTGCCGCAATAAACATACGTGTGCATGTGTCTTTGTAGTAGAGTAATTTATAATCCTTTGGGTATATACCCAGTAGTGGGATGGCTGGGTCATATGGTACATCTAGTTCTAGATCCTTGAGGAATCGCCATACTGTTTTCCATAACGGTTGAACTAGTTTACAATCCCACCAACAGTGTAAAAGTGTTCCTATTTCTCCACATCCTCTCCAACACCTGTTGTTTCCTGACTTCTTAATGATTGCCATTCTAACTGGTGTGAGATGGTATCTCATTGTGGTTTTGATTTGCATTTCTCTGATGGCGAGTGATGATGAGCATTTTTTCATGTGTCTGTTGGCTGTATGGATGTCTTCTTTTGAGAAATGTCTGTTCATATCCTTTCCCCACTTTTTGATGGGGTTGTTTGTTTTTTTCTTGTATATTTGTTTGAGTTCTTTGTAGATTCTGGATATTAGCCCTTTGTCAGATGAGTAGGTTGCAAAAATTTTCTCCCATTCTGTAGTTTGCCTGTTCACTCTATAATGAACTGTTCTTACATCCTTGGGATAAATCTCAACTTGATCATGTGAATGATCCTTTTAATATGATGCTGAATTTGGTTTATTAGTATTTTGTTGAAGAATTTTGCATTTGTATTCATCAGGGATTGGCCTGTGGTTTTGTTTTCTTATAGTATCCTTATCTGGTTTTTAGTATTAGGGTAATGCTGGCCTCATAAAATGAGTTTAGAAATTTTTTGGAAGAGTTTAAGAAGGATTGCTATTAGTTCTTTAATTATTTGGTAGAATTCAGCAGTAAAGCCATCAGCTCCTGAGCTTTTCTTTGATGGGAGACTTCTTTATTACTGGTTTACTCTCCTGACTCATTACTGCTCTGTTCATATTTTGTATTCTTCCATGATTTAGTTTTGGTAGGTTGTGTCTCTTATAATTAACCATAGTCTTAATATCCATTTTGCTATATATTATCTATCATAAAATCTCTTCTGAAGGGCTTAGATAGTGATAACACATCTGAGAAAGAGGGAAAGTTAAGAATTTGCATATGTTTTGTGAGGGAACCAGAATTAAAATTCAAGATAACCTTGGGACTAAGCAGTTTTAAAGACCAAAGTAAAGTAGGTATCCCTTCATTATGCCAGGCAAATAACTCATGCATACTTAATGCTATTCTTTGTGGATCCAAGCTGGGCTACATAATGATATTCTCTACTGTTTTGCATTGTAATTGCACCCCAGATAAGTGAGGGCCTCCCCATGCTTGGAAAGTTAATAGTGTTGCCCAAAATCATATTTGTTCCCCCGCCAACCTACATTTATTTCTCTTTTGATCTTTCTACCAGCTTTTCTGAAAGTTTCTGTGATCCTAAAATCAGTAGAGCTTTCTAGATGGAAGAAGTATGGCTGCTCTACAAAGTGCTAGGGTTAATCTGAATTTCAAGAGCATCAGGACTTCCTCTTGCTCACCCCTCCCCTTCAGCAGCACAATGGCTAGGTCTTAAACATAATCTTGACATTGTGTGGTCAAAATCTGACTTATGATGATCCTTCTACTCTCTCATCCAAAGAGTATTAATACAAACTAATAGTACAAAGCTAATACATATAATGCTTACTAAGTTCCAGATACTATTCTTGGAACTTTATATATAACAACTAATTTTATCCTATGATCATATTTTATTATCCTTACTTTTTATATAGGGAAACTGAGGCACAGGGAAGTTAAGTAACACTAAAAAATACAAGTTTCAGAGCCAGATCTCGCTCCAGAATCTGCACCTAACCAATTGCCTTTGCAGAGAAAAAGAAAAAAAGAAAAAAAAAAGTCTAAGTTGATTTGTTTGTCAGCATTTGTCTGTCAGTTTAGCTAGTGTCAAAGCATTTCCAGGAAATATTAGCCATTTCTAGAGACTTGAGAGGTATTTGAGTTAGGAGCTGACCTCAGCAATTTCTGAACCAGCCATGGCTGTTCCCACTAGGTGCACATTGCTCTTGGATCTCAGTGTTGTAACATCCATTTTCTTCTCTTCTTTCTGATCTTTCATGTTATTTAAACTGTGATGAGACTCTTGTCTTTATCTGGTAGGATTATAACCTGCCACGGAGCCCAAAAGTAAAAAACAGAATCAACCCAGCTATTTCCAGAATCATATTTCATTCCAGTAAGGTTTCCTACTGAGATATTAGGGTCAGGAAAAGTAAAAAGAGTAAACTGGAGTATTTTGGTGATGCTGCATGTGCCTAGAGTTAAAGTGGCATTTATGTAAGGGTATATACTGTCATTACAGTGAAAGGAAAGCATTTCTAGCCATTTATCAATGATTTTATAGTCCTTACTTCATGGCAGATGGGATAAAAGAACAAAGAAAAGTTTACTTCCAAAGCAATTTAATAAACATGAGGTGAAAAAATCAAGATAGACTTGTTTCTTTTCGCATTTCCCCCTCACAAGTGCCTTACTGACAAATGAATTCATTTCTTTTTCATATCACAAATTTAAGTGTGTCCCTGAATAACACCCAGCATCTAATACTTTTTTTTAAGTTCTAATTTGTACTGGAACTGAGTGAAAATTCATTCCCTTGGCTGTTTCTTCCCTTTACAATTTGGAGAGTTTGGAAATTACCTTTGGATGGCTTTCACTGAGGAGATATGTTTGCTTGTTTATCTATTTTAAATCAAGAAAAAACAGATAAATATTCATATTATTTCTCGTTAACTAACTCAGTTGGCAGATTATTTTTGTATCCTGGGGTTAGTGCCTACTCAGATTAAACTTTCTTTGTTTTTTTTTTTTTTGAGACAGAATCTCGCTCTGTCACCCAGGCTGGAGTGCAGTGGCGCAATCTTGGCTCACTGCAAGCTCTGTCTCCCGGGTTCACGCCATTCTCCCGCCTTAGCCTCCCGAGTAGCTAGGACTACAGGCGCCCGCCACCACGCCCAGCTTATTTTTTGTATTTTTAGTAGAGACGGGGTTTCACCGTGTTAGCCAGGATGGTCTTGATCTCCTGACCTCGTGATCTGCCTGTCTCGGCCTCCCAAAGAGATTAAACTTTTTAAAAAGGAGATTGAGTTTAAAATGAGGCCACTCTTTAATCAGGTAGGATGCCTGGAACTATTTCAAAGGCATGTATGGTTTTTGTTTTTATAGGAAGTGAAGAATGAGACATTAGAGTTATGAAATTAAGATTCTTCATGAATAAGTAAATTTGCCTAAGGATAGGGATAATGGAAGTGTGTAATGATTTGCATTGAGAGGTTAGTGTTGTCAAAAGCTATCTCTCAGGCAGCTCTCTTCAAGCCATTATACCTGGGCCAATAAACTTGTTTCCCAGTCTCAGTAAAGTTGATCTTAATCCTGACATCCAAATAAGAATTCTTCCTGTAACCATTGTGGTTTTTTTCTTGAAGACATTTGAGTGAAGAACCGCCACTCCTCTCTATGACTTAGATGTTACTCATCTTGTTGCTAGAAGGCAACCAGGCAGTGGAAAATATCATCTTTGAGACCATACAAACATCATAGTTCTGACCACAGTGGATTAAGATGGGTGATTGGAGAGGGGAGTGGTGGTAGAACCACATTCACAATGGGGTACACTTTTTCAGGCTGCATGGTTATGTCTCGTTTTTGACACAAACGTGCAAGGTAAACATGCATCCTTATCATCTGTTGGGGCCAAGGTATATTTTAAAAATCAGTATATAATAATGTCCAAAATTCAGTATATTATATTAAAGTTTTGTATTCTTTATATATATATATATAGAATTTTAGTTTGGCAATTTTAAGGATCAATTATATCCTTGTGAATTATAGCTGCTAATTATATACTATTTGAATCAATATATTGATGTAACCTTTTATTAAAAATGTTATAAATAAGTACCAAGAGTATATAGTAAATTTTTTATAAACCCAGCCTTACTTGGTACAAAGAGTTTTCTTTATTAAATATATTTTTAAATCACAGGTAAGAGTTGTTTTTAGTCCACATAATTTAGGATCTCAAAAAGGACCCAAAAAAGCCATATAAGGAATAAGACATGGATTTTTACCCTCCCAAAGTTGAAGAATTATTATAACAGGGTTACAAAATCTGTAGTTTGTGAATTTTTATTTAGTTGTGGTAAAATACACATAACATAAAATTTACTATCTTAATCATTTCTTAGGCTGTAGTTCAGTGGTATTAAATATATTCACATTATTGTGCAACCAATCTCCAGAACTCTTTTTATCTTGCAAAGCTAAAACTCTGTATCTATTAAACGACAAGTCTTCATTCTTCTCCCCCACCATTCTGCTTTATGTCTTTATGAATTGAACTACCTTAAGTACCTCATATAAGTAGAAACATACAGTATTTGGCTTTTTTGTGTCTGGCTCATTTCACTTAGCATAATGTCCTCAGGTTCATCCCTGTTATAGCATGTATCAGAATTTCTTTCCTTTTTTAAGGCTGAATAATATTTCATTGTATGTGTATATTTACATATATACACATAGACAATGAAAATTATATATATACAAAATATGCAATTTAAATTATATATACACAATTATATATACATATATATACACACACACATACACACAGACACACACACACAATCTGATATATATAGTCTGATGAGAGTCACTTGGGTTGTTTCCATCTTTTGGCCATTGTGAATAATACTGCAATGCACATGGACATACAAATATCTTTTTGAGACTCTGCTTTCAATTCTTTTGGTTATATACCCAGAAGTGGAATTGCTGCATAATGTGGTAATACTATTATATTTTTGGTTTTTTTTTGAGAAACTGCCTTACTGTATGCCTTACTACATCATTTTACATTCCCACCAACAGTGCACAAGGGTTCCAGTTTCTTTACAACCTTAACAACACTTGTTATTTTGTTATTCTGGCGTTTTTGTAGGAAGGATAGTAGCCATCTTACTGGTTGTGAGGTGGAGTGGTGTATTTTAAATTCAACTTAACCTAGACAAAATTATAATGGAAATGATGATGAAATGTGCAATCTCATTTACAGATTATGGTCAAAGTCTAAATTTGAATACTGTACTGACCCTTTTCTACTCTATTGTCATGCAAATGATACTCTTCAAGTAAGGATTGTGGCACCCTGAGAAATCAGGAAAGCATGGCTGAGAACTGGCCAAAACAAAATCCAACAAGATCTCTTTAAAGGTGGTGTTTTAAAAAAAATAAAAAATCATAAAATTTATGTGCTTTGAACCTTGTACAGAATACAACTGTGCTCAGACTAGAACTACTGACTTGGTATAGTATGTAAGGTGAGGGATTTAGCAAGCTCAGTTTTCCTTTCATTACCAATTTATTTCCTTAATTTTCTACATGTAAAAGATTGGAAAAGGGCTGACAGACAATAGTTAGCAGTAACACTAACTGACAATAAGAAATATCTGCATTATTGCAATGTGGAAGAATCATTTAAAAGTCAAAAAGTCACATTAGGACACTATTTTAACATAGTGGACTATGTTTTGTTTATAATTAGTATGTGATCCAAAGAGAAAGTGAGTACACAAAGGGTGTTTAGTTCACTACGGCAGGAAAAAAGGAACTGTAAAGTATTTTTAAATTCTTTTCATTAAAATGATCAGACTGAGAATATTTGCTTTTCAAAGGAATTGGCTTCATTTATCTAAAAAATGCTATCATATGGATTAGCTGATTTTCCAGTGACGCAGAAAAGATGACATATGGTACAGAGTAGCATATATTCAAGTATCCAAAAATATTTTCATAATCTTTCCCATGTAAAATCCAATTGTTCTCTTAATTTTAATTTTCTAAAATGATCCTTCTAATCTCTATTAGCCTCCTCTTTTGCCCGCCTAACTGCTATTTGACAGATATCTCTTACAGAAAGTTTCCCATTTCTCTTTACTTCACAATTCTGGGTTCCTTATTTTTCCTGTGTGGTATCACAGCACACAGCATTTTCTCTCTTATACTTACCTCTCTCCATTGCAGTCAATCTGTGTTCCTAACCATCTGACCCCTGAGACCACCAGTGTGTCCCAGATCAGTAATAGCCAAAGAGACAAAGTTGTTATCATGCTGAGAATTGTATATAGCATACATCTTGGTATGCCTCCAGGAATGTGAGGCCATTAGGTTGTCAGATATGAGTCACAGTGGGAAAAATATTAGGATCATTGAACTACAGTATGAGCAACTTGAGCCTTCTTTCTTTTTCTTCCATATATAGCAGTGTTTGACCTAGGCATTAGTATAAATATTAAGGTGAAGAGTTTGGATTTTTGCTGTATTAAAAAAATATGCATTGTAGAATTGAGTTTTGTATAGGGACAGTGTTAGAATTGTGGTACAATAAAACTGTTACAAGATCATTCTCTTCCTTCTTCCAGAAAGGACATAAAGATAGAAACATAAAATTGCAGTGAAAGGAGGAATAAAAAGTCGGGGTGGGGAAAAAGTAGAACCAGATATGAGGCACTAATACAAATTCTGATTGCTTATGCATTTTCTAAGAATGGACTCAAATGCAATTCTGACCTTTGTAGCAACCAACTCAAAAAGGAGAAACCTTTATGTCAGAACTTCACAATGGCTGTGAGGGCAATCAAACAACTATTTAGAGGACTATAACTATTTTTTATTTTCCAAAAATAAAGTAGCCTTATTTTGCTTTCATTCAAAAAACAATATGGTTACTTATTTAAAAAAAAAATCAAGCAATAAAGTACAAAATCTTATATAATTACCCCACTAGGGCACTTGTGGTCATACCCCTAAGCTTCTTGGTAGTTAGTCCAGAAAATGAAACAGTTGGTCACACAACTCATACTGCTCAATTTATATTCCAAACAGTATAAGAGCTTATTAATTTTCCTGCACTCTTAATAACACTGGGTCCATGTTGTTAATCTTTCCTGGTCCTATAAGAGAAAAATTATGTTTGTTATTTTCTCCTTTTTTCTTTTGAGACAGAGTCTTGGTCTGTCGCCCAGGCTGGAGTGCAGTGGCCATCTCGGCTCACTGCAAGCTCCGCCTCCCGGGTTCTCGCCATTCTCCTGCCTCAGCCTCCCGAGTAGTTGGAACTACAGGTGCCCATCACCACGCCCGGCTAATTTTTTGTATTTTTAGTAGAGTCGGGGTTTCACCGTGTTAGCCAGGATGGTCTTGATCTCCTCACCTCATTATCTGCCTGCCTTGGCCTCCCAAAGTGTTGGGATTACAGGCGTGAGCTGCCGCGCCCAGCCTATTGGTTATTTTTTAATTATCCTTAATACTAATGTCTGATGTGACTTTTTCAATGGTTTTTATAAGTAGACACTAATGTAATGAACAAGTATTCTTGATAACATACTTTGATTAATTTGATAAGTTGTTTTCTGGAGTATTTCTTACAATAACACTGAATTATGGGTAATGGTCTTTCACCAGGTTTTTAGTTCAATAAAACCAGTTTTTTTGGAGCGGATATGATAGTGTTTGTTATTCAACCTTTTTGTTGATTTGGCTTTATTCAGGAACATATTTGTGGTAGAGACCACTAGCTTCCTACAAAATCTACTTTTTCCTTCTTCGTGGATACACAAACTACCTTTCGCAGCTCCATTTGAAATTAAGTGTGGCTATGTGACTAAGTTTTCTCTAGTGCATTGTAAATGAAAGAAATGTGAGTCACTTCATTGTCCTGGGCCATAAAGATCTCCATTATGTGTTCCTGGGTGCCCTTTTTTTCTTTCTGACTAAATGAAATGGCAGTGTTCAGGGAAACCTTAGAAGTCATGTGTTGAAAGTGACTGAATAGCCATCAGCCTGGATCCTTGAGTGACTGCGTGGAAAGAGCTGCATGGCCCCCCGAACATTCACCCAGCACTGTTGCATAAGAAAGAAATACAATTCTAATATTTAAACTACTTAGTTTTTTAGAGTCTATTTGTTACTGCAAATTAATACAGTATTTTAGAAAATATAACTGAACAGAAATTGAGTTAGATTCAAATGATCCATATCATCAGGATATGCACCATCTCCATAACATGACTCTGAATTGGTTTCATTCATAGATAGATTTTCTCCACATAGTAGAATAGATGGCCCAGCAATCCCAGGTCTTACATGGTCTTTATAGCTTATGATCATTATCTTTTCCTAGAAGCACCATCAAAAGTTCTAGGAAAACTCTTAATTGGCCCAGCAGGGGTCATGTGCCCATCCCTGAAATAGTTTCTGTGGCTAAAAGGATAGAATACCATGGGTCAAATTTGGTTAACATTCCTACCTCTAAGTAGAAGGGTGATAGTTCCACACAACCCCATGGACAAGGTAGGATCATATGGAATGGAGTAGCTCCCTAAAGAAACAATAAAGACTAGACATCAGAATACAATATGGTTAGGTTTTTAAAATTAATATAGACACGAAATGAGAGGGACCTGGATGAAGGTCTCGGTGTAGATATAAAATAAAGGGAAATATTGAAATAAAATATATTTTGTTGAAAGTTTGCTGTTTGGACAAACGGAGGTAAGATGGCGCGGTTCCGGGTTCTTCACCGTCAACTTTCCCGCCCCCGGGAAAGACACGGGTCAACTGCGCAGGCGCAACCCGACCTCCGACGGAGAAGAACCGGAACCCGCCTAGCCACGCCTACCGCCCCACCCCGACCCGCCTATGTCCCGCCCACTGCCCTCCCACTCCCGGGCCCAGGACATAAAAGCCGCTCCCAGCGGACATGCAGTGCGAACTTCCTTGTCCCCTCCTCGTACCCAGGACCCAGGAACCTCATCTGAGAACACCAGTGCGAACTTCCTTGGCCCCTCCTCGCGGGACCCAGGAACCTCGTCTGAGAACGCCGGTGCCAACTTCCTTGGCCCCTACTCCTGTGCCGACCTAGGAACCTTGCCGGAGAACGCCCGATCGACTTAGTCAGCCTCCACCGCCGCCGGAGACCATTGAACCTCGCTCCCTCCTTCACATTGGCTTGTAAATAAAGTTTTTTTGCCTTGCCTACTTGCCTTTTCTCTGGCATTTGCTCTGGGGGTCGCATTAAAGCAAATCAGCTGGTGCCAAAACCCGGGAGGAGACCCCTGCTCAGGGCCCCCCAAGGTCCGAGGAGCCTCCTCCTTCCACGCCCCAGACGGACCAGGACCTGGACATCGCTTTCCCCACCTCCAAGTCTCCTAGGGGTGAGTACCTTTTGCCTCTCTCTCATATTCCTTGGCCAGAAGTCCTGGGCAGGCCCAAGGCTTTTTTTTTTTCCAGTCACCAGGTGACCCAGGGAAGTTCCCAAAGGCAGAGACGTCTGCCCAAAGGAACTCCATTCCGTTCGGTGGGAGACCCGTCGAGGACGGAGATGTCCGCCTGGAGGCAATCTCCATTCCGGCTCCAGGAGCCTCTCACCGATCTCTAGTGGCTCCAAAGGACGCTTTGTAGCCAGGTAGAGTTCAGTTTCCATTTACGCCTATTGGCGAGAGGAAGGCAATGGGAAACCCCCAATCCAAAATACCTAGAGACTCCCCTTTAGGGTGTCTTCTAAAAAACCTCAAAACTTTGCAATTAGAACAAGATCTCAGGCGAAAGCGACTGGTGTTCCTCTCCACTGTGGCGCGGCCACAATATAAATTAGACAATCAGTCTCAATGGCCACCTGAGGGCACTCTAGACCATAACATTTTAACCGACCTCAGTAGTTTTTGTCAACGCTTAGGCAAATGGTCCGAAATTAATTATATACAAGGATTTTGGGCTTTGCGTTCTCGTCCGGACCTGTGTAGCCAGTGTTCCTTGGCTCAAGTCATGTTGGCTAAGGACACAGGCCTAACAAAGTCTGAAAAAGAGGAGTCGTCTTTCCTGTCTGAGTTGCCCGAAGACCTTACTTCCCCTCCCTCCCTTCCCCTCCCGCCATATACCCCACCTCCCCCTCCCGCTTCGGCCCCACCTCCTCTTTTGGCTCCACCTCCCCCTCCCCCTCTGGCGGTTGTTCTGCCTCCCTCCTCAGCCCCTCCCACCATTGTTGAGGCTACACTTCCCTCCAACCCCTCGGCACTTCCACCTGGTCATCTTAGTTCACCTATCTCTGCCCATACCCGCTCTAAAGATTGCCTAACTGCCCCCGCTCCTACTCCCACCCTATCCAACCCCCCTGCAGTCTTAGCACCCTCACGTGAGGTGGCCGGAGCAGAGGGCGTAGTTAGAGCTCATGTTCCGTTTTCATTAGCAGATCTTTCAAAGATTGAAAGACGCCTAGGAGATTTTTCTGCCAACCCTACAATTTATACCAAAGAATTTAGATACCTTTGCCAGGCCTACGATTTAACCTGGCATGATCTCCAGGTTATTCTTACCTCTACTCTAAACCCTGAGGAGCAAGAGCGCATCCTAGTGGCCGCCAGGCAGCATGCCAACCAATTACACTTAACAGACCTGCGTTCCCACTAGGGGAACAAGCAGTCCCCTCTATAGACCCAGACTGGAACTATCAAGTAGGCCAGCCAGGCCGCCGAAGACGAGATATGATGACTCAATGTCTTCTGGCTGGTATGCAGGTGGCCTCAAATAAGGTAGTAAATTTCAATAAACTAAAAGAAATTATTCAAGGTCCAGATGAGAACCCGGCCACATTTTTAAACAGTCTAACTGAGGCTTTAATTCAGTACACTCAGTTAGACCCAGCTTCCCCAGCCGGGGCCACTATTCTAGCATCATATTTTATTTCACAATCGGCCTCGGATATTCGGAAAAAACTCCAAAAGGCAGAGGATGGACCTCAAACTCCTATTCAAGACCTAGTCAAGTCAGCCTTCAAGGTCTATAATTCAAGGAAGGAAACGGCTAAGGCCCAACGACAGGCCCGCCTAAAGCAGAAGGTACAGCTCCAGACTCAAGCCTTAGTTGCTGCTTTGCAGCCTAGCCGTAACCCAAAACTGGAGAGCAAAACCCCCGGAGGCTCAAAGACAATAAAAGGGGCTTGCTATAAATGCGTTAACCCAGGGCATTGGGCTAATAGATGTCCCCAGAGTCCCCAACCGCCTGAGCCAGTGTGGCCGTGCTACAAGTGCGGAGTAGCTGGACACTGGGCTAAAAAGTGTCCTAACCCTCGTCTGCCAACAACTCCTTGTCCAGCATGCCATGAAGAAGGGCACTGGAAGTCTGACTGCCCCACCCTGTAAACGGGCATGGCGCCTCAACGTGATGTCCCTTCTCAGGAGCCCGGGAGCTCCTTCCAGCTCTTACATCTGGATGACGACTGAAGGTGCCAGGACTCGGGGACCCCCATCACCCTCGCCGAGCCGCGGGTAACTCTCCTGGTAGCGGGTAAGACAATTAATTTTTTAATCGACAGCGGGGCTACCTACTCTGTTTTGCCGTCTTTCGAAGGGCCTAGCCTTCCCTCCAATATTTCTGTTGTAGGAGTCAATGGCTCCCCGTCCAGACCTCGAAAAACCCCACCCCTTAATTGCTGCCTGGCCAACAACTATTTTGCACACACGTTCCTCATTATCCCCTCATGCCCCACTCCCCTACTGGGCCGAGGTGTTTTAAGTCAACTGAAAGCCTGTATCTCCATCCCTACTAGCGTCCCCCACCCTACCCACCATCTGCTTCTAGTATTGACTAACTCAAATGACTCCAACAATCCTACTAACCCTTTCCCCGATTTCCCCATTCCTGTCGACCCCCAAGTGTGGGACACCTCCACTCCTGTCATGGTGGACCATCATCCACCAATACTTATAAAACTTAAGAAACCATCTCAGTTTCCAACCCGCCCACAGTTCTCTCTCTCTCCACAGCATTTACGAGGACTAAAACCAATCATTACTAGGTTACTCAGCCAACACATCCTCATCCCCATTCATTCTCCCTGTAACACCCCAATCCTACCTGTAAAGAAGGCAGATGGAACTTTTCGGTTAGTGCAGGATCTTCGTCTTATCAACGAAGCTGTTTGTCCCACCCATCCGGTAGTTCCCAACCCCTCTACTCTTCTTTCTCTCATTCCACCTAATACAACGCACTTTACTGTACTGGATCTAAAAGATGCATTTTTCACTATTCCCCTGCACCCAAATTGTCAGTTTCTTTTTGCTTTTACATGGGAAGACCCAGACACCCATACCTCCACCCAAGTGACATGGACAGTGCTTCCCCAAGGGTTCCGAGACAGCCCCCATTTCTTTGGGCAGGCCCTAGCAAAAGACTTAGCCTCCTGTCCTCTTACCAATAGTGAAATTCTCCAATATGTAGATGACATTTTACTCTGTAGTCCCACGGGACAGGACTCTCTTTTAGACACTGTGATCCTCCTTAATCATCTAGGATAAAAAGGTTACCGAATATCCAAACACAATGCTCAACTCGCACAACAATGTGTCATATATTTAGGTACTGAGATCACTCCTACGACGCCCTCACTTACTACAGACTGCTTAACTCTAATACAAAATCTTTCTCCTCCTCAAGACGCTAAGGAAATTCAGTCCTTCCTAGGCCTAGTAGGATTTTTCAGGCACTGGATTCCTAATTTCAGAATCTTGGCTAAGCCTCTATATGCAGCTGTCAAGGAGACTCCCCAAGGACCTTTGTCTAACCCAAAGTTAATCTATAAACATTTCACTCACCTGAAAAACTGCCTTCTCTCACATCCTACTCTCTCACTCCCAGACTTCCAACGCCCCTTCCAGCTTTTCACAATTGAAAGACAAAAAGTTGCAGTGGATCTTTTAGCCCAATCTATAGGCACCACCTACTGCCCCGTGGCATATCTATCTAAACAATTAGACCCCACCGTACAAGGGTGGCAGCCCTGTCTTCGGGCCCTGGCAGCAGCAGCCTGTCTAACCCAAGAAGCAAAGAAACTCATTAGGGGTGGTAATCTAACAGTCTTCTCTACTCACCGCCTCCAAGATATTATTGCCCACAGAAGTATTAGCCATCTAACCCTGTCCAGACTCCAACTCTTTCACCTCTTATTCATAGAAGACTCCACCATTGTCCTAGGAGTCTGTTCCTCTCTGAATCCAGCAACCCTACTTCCTGACCCTCTCAAGCAACCTAGTACTGAACACTCCTGTCCAGAACTTTTAGAGGCCCAACCACCTAGTCACTTACATTTACATGACCAGCCATTGGAAGGCTCACAGTTAACCCTATTTGTAGATGGCAGTTCTTTTATAAATTCTCTAGGAAACAGACAGGCAGGATATGCAGTAGTTACATCTTCTGCTGTCCTAGAAGCTAAGCCTTTACCACAAGGAACAACATCACAGCAGGCAGAACTTATTGCACTAACTACTCCCCTCCTATCCAGAGGAAAAACGGTAAACATATACACAGACTCCAAGTATGCCTTCTTGATTGCACACACCCACTCTGTCATCTGGAAAGAGAGAGGGTTCCTAACCACCAGTGGTACCCCTATAGTCAACAAAAAACAGATACTCAAACTGCTAGACGCTTTATCAGCGCCTTCCAGAGCAGCCATCATACACTGTAAAGGTCATCAGACTCCATCTAACTCGGTGGCGGCTGGCAATAACTTTGCCGACACCACTGCCAAGTCGGCAGCCAGATTCTCTACTCCCACGCTTCCCTCTATTTGTTTTCTCTCTCCTCAATATACCCCTACTTATACCCAAGAGGAAAAGACCAAACAATTACAAGATTCAACAGCCAAACTAGCCGCAGACAATTGGATTTACCTCAGTAATAAATTAGTTATTCCTGAAACCCAACTCCACACCATTCTAAAAGACATACATAATTCCCTACACATAGGACCCAAAGCTTTATATAACCTCCTAAACCCCCTCATTCACTGCCCCACACTCATGAAACACCTTATTATAATCAACCGACAGTGTTCCACACGTCTCAAGTCAAACCCTCAAGGCGCATTGCGCAACCCACATCCGAGCCATCAACTGAGAGGGCACCAACCAGGCGAAGATTGGCAAATTGACTTTACCCACATGCCAAGGCATAAAAAATTCAAATATCTCTTAACCCTCGTTGATACTTTTTCAGGATGGATAGAAGCCTATCCTACTACAGGAGAAACCGCCAATATAGTTGCCTCCATACTCACTGAACACATTATTCCTAGGTTTGGCCTCCCGCTCATTCTTCAGTCTGACAACGGCCCAGCATTCATCTCCAAGGTAGTCCAACAGGTGGCAGCCCTCCTACACATCACCTGGAAACTCCACATCCCTTATAGACCTCAGTCTTCTGGTAAAGTAGAGAAGGCCAATGGGCTCATTAAGCAGCAACTCACCAAACTCTCCCTCGAGACTCGACAATCGTGGGTAACTCTCCTTCCCCTGGCCCTAACCCAGCTGCGAGCAGCCCCACGGAGTCCAACAGGCCTCAGTCCGTTTGAATTAGTTTACGACCGGCCCCTCACCCTCCAGCAGTTACCCACCCTTTCTTCCCCGCTGGCAACTTATCTCCCGATACCTCACCCTCTTGAGACAACTCCTGAGACAACATGCAGAACTAGCACACCCCTCTCCAACAGACACCTATAGCCCACATCTCTCTCTCAGCCCAGGAGACCAAGTATACTTAAAAGATATCCAAGCCAAAGATCTTCAGCCTAGGTGGAAAGGCCCCTATACTGTCCTCCTATCCACATACAGAGCAGCCAAACTTCTAGGACACACGCACTGGGTCCATATATCACAATTAAAAAAGGCCCCCACAGAAGACAATCAGTGGACATCTACTAGACTTACCCCTACCTGTCTGAAATTCACCAGACTCTCCCAACCACCACATGTTCCCTGACCCCTTGCGCTTATCCCGATTTCTCGCCATACTCTATATAAACATAACAGAATTCCAATATCTTACCCCAGATCCCTACTTGCATCCAGATAATAGCCCATCACAGTGGTTCTCCCGCTTACCTTTATAGAACGTCTTCAGTGACAAGGTGTACCCTGTGGTTACACTGAAGATGAAGTACTATTTCATACTTACATTACTATCTTTTTCTTGCATTTCAATCTCTATTACTAACCCAACTTTCATATGGAGATTCTCTATAGTTGAAACTTGGTCACACAAAAATAAACAGCACTCACAGCTACAAGGCACTGCTGACTGCCCCCCTTCAGGCTGCCAACCCCATCTTACTATAAATTTCACCCTATCGTGTTGCAGTGCGGCCGGAGCTAAGGCTCTCTGCTTCCTGCATGATCAGACACATTACAATTGTAAGACTTACTGGAAACAAAAGAACCTAGGATGCCCTTATATTTATTGTAAGATCCATTATGCAACCTTGAGACAGAAGAAACCCACTGCTCTCTTCACCATTGTGAATCAACGAACCCCCCTTCAATACCAATTAAATATCAAAGACCCATGGGACCCCCGATGGGCAGATGGAGTCAAAGGTGGACTCTACACAGGCTACACAATCCTTAGTTCATATCCCATGGCTACTCTCCTGATAAAAAGAACACTTGTCCAGCAAAAATCCCTTCCTCAAAACATACAAGCCCTACAGAATTTAACCTTAGCCATACAAGCACAAGAACAGGCCTTACAAGATCAATTACACTCCGCCAATAAGGACCCCTTCTTATGGTTAAAACTAGTCCATCAAGGGTTAAACCTAACATGGGCAGCCAGCCTAACAAATCTCTCCCACTGTTTCCTCTGTGCGGCCCTTGAAAGAGCCCCCTTAGTGGCAGTCCCCTTACCTACTGCTTTCAGGGCTACAACTAACTCCATAGGCACCTCCCAAAAACCGTTCTTACTCCAAGTCCCACTATACCAAAGCCCAGAAAGTCCAATCCTTCCTTTCTGCTACTCTACCCCAAACACCTCCTGGTGTAACTATACCCAGCCACCCGCTAAGACCCAGACGGCTCCCATCGGAGGTTATTTCTGGTGCAACAAAACCCTCTTCAAGGTCCTTAATCGCACATCCATTGGTCAATCCCTTTGTGTCCCAGTGTCCCTAGTACCTAGTTTAACCTTATATAGCAAAGCAGAAGTAGCTGAACTCATCATACAATTTAACCCTCCTCCTAATGATCTCCAAAAACAGGCTATCTTCCTTCCCCTAGTCATCGGAGTCTCCCTGGCCGCCTCCTTAGTGGCATCAGGGCTTGGAACTGGGGCACTTGCCCACTCGGTATAGTCTACCCAGTCTCTAGCAGCTCAAATCCGAGAGGCCATAGAGGCTTCAGCTGAAAGCCTGGCCTCTCTGCAGCGTCAAATTACCTCAGTGGCCCAGGTAGCAGCACAAAATAGGCGAGCATTAGATTTACTTACTGCCGAAAAAGGAGGAATATGGCTCTTCTTAGGAGAAGAATGCTGCTATTACGTAAACGAGTCAGGCCTAGTAGACACTAACATCCAAACCCTAAACAGGATTAAAGCAGAATTAAAAACCTACAATACCCCCTTCACCCCCGGACCACCGGTATGGCTGCTGCCCGTAATACAGCAGATGCTCCCGTTCCTAATTCCTATACCAATCCTCTGTTTTGTCTTATGTCTCGCTCCTGTTTTAATCAAATTTCTCCGAGCCAAAGTTCAAGAGATCACCTTCACCCACGCGCGTCACCTTCAACCAGATGCTTCTTCATCTGTATGTCCAAATACCAACCATAGACCCCAACCTTAACGACGTCCCTTAACAGCAGGAAGTAGCCAGACAGACCACAGCGCCCCTTATCACTATTATCAATAAAAGGTTGGACTGTTTGGACAAACGGAGGCAAGATGGCGCAGTTCCGGGTTCTTCACCGTCAACTTTCCTGTGCCCGGGAAAGACACCGGTCGACTGCGCAGGCGCAACCTGACCTCCAACGGAGAAGAACTGGAACCCGCCTAGCCACGCCTACCGCCCCACCCCCGACCCGCCTATGTTCCTCCCACTGCCCTCCCACTCCCAGGCCCAGGACATAAAAGCCGCTCCCGGTGGGTGCGCGGTGCGAACTTCCTTGGCCCCTCCTCGTACGCGGACCCAGGAACCTCGTCTGAGAATGCCGGTGCGAAATTCCTAGGCCCCTCCTCGTACGTAGGACCCAGGAACCTCGTCCAAGAACGCCGGTGCGAACTTCCTTGGCCCCTGCTCCTGTGCAGACCTAGGAACCTCGCCTGAGAACACCGGAGCGACTTCGTCGGCCTCCACCGCTGGCGACCGTTGAACCTCACTCCCTCCTTCACACTGGCTTGTAAATGAAGTTTTTTTGCCTTGCCTACTTGCCTTTTCTCTGGCATTTGCTCTGGGGGGTCGCATTAAAGCAAATCATTTGCATTGTCAGGGAGGGAAATAGAAAAAAACAACTGAACTTTAAAAAATAATTTAAAAGTTTTTAAATTGTGGTAAAAAATAAAACATATGAGGTGGTAGGATTGCTTGAAGCCAGGAATTCAAGACCAGCCTGGGCATCGCTACAAAAAATTGAAAACTGATCTGGGCAAGGTGGTATGTGCCTGTAGTCCTAGCTACTCCAGAGGCTGAGGTGGGAGGATTTCTAGAGCCCAGGAGCTCAAGGCTGCAGTGAGTCATGATCACACCACTGTACTCATTCCTGGGTGACAGAGTGAGACTATGTCTCTAGAAAAAAACAAAAATAAAATAAAAATGTAACAACTAGTTTGAAGGGTACAGTTTAATATTGTTAAATATATTCACATTGTAAAGCAACTGTAGTTTTTGAATTAGGAAATGAGTAAAGTAATAGACCTATCAAAATATTTGAGAGATTTGAAAGGAAATGCAGTTGAGGCCTGGAATAGGTGGATGTCATAAACACTGATCAAGCAAGCCAGACCATAGGTTTCCAAGTCCCAGGGAGCCAATAGAATACTCCTGGTCAGGTGATTTGCGAGACAGGAGTAGCTAACAGTGAGGAAAATGGTCTACACCTGGGCAGTTGACATCACCATTAAACCAAATCTCAGTAGCATTCACTAACGATTTCTAGAACTGAGATACAGGGCCAAATCCAAGGAACAAAACCCCCTTGCTACTTAATTGGTACCAGCAACAAACGTGACTTCATACTGACAAATTGACTTGGGATATCTTACATGTTCCTCTGCTTCAGTGCAAAATTCCCACAGGTAGGAACTTATAGGCCTTACTAATAAAGAGAATTTCAGGGACTAGATGCTAAGCTCAGTATTACAGGATGATACAGAACTCTGTGTAGCAGAAGTATAAAGACATCCAAGTAGAGAGCATTGCTTTAAACAAAAGTTTATGACGGAGCTCATTGAGTGGTTAGAGTTATAGATGTAATCCTGTTAGTTTCTATTGTTGAGATAAAGTTAAAATAATGAGAGCTGTTCTCTCTTGTGTCATTAGTATAACTTTAAGGGGTCACTGAAAAAATAGGAGTAGACCTTATTGTTATCAACAAATATTTGAGTGTTTCATTATATGTAGTGTAAGATTCAAATTTCACATGACAAGGAGTTGTATATTAACTCTTAAGAGGAGGAAAATATGTATAGTATTGCTTTGTTTTAGCATTCTCTCCCTTTATTTACCATGTATGCCACTACAGAAGACTTTATACTTTTATATGTTTTAATAATTTGGCAAGTTTCCCAACTTACAAATCAGTTGAATCCTGTAAGTTCCATGTATGTAGCTTGTTTAAATTCAACACATTTTAAAATAGAAACTGCATTGTAAATTGTCGTTCAGTTTTCAGAATAATTCACCAATTGCTTTTAATTCACAATTCATCTTCATTGCTTCATCTTAGCAAACATTGATTAGCAGTGAAATCAAGAGGTAAAGTAACTCTACAGGTTTTTGAAAGGTGATATGAAAGATAAAAAAGGAGATGTACGTATACATGAGAAAAATGCTTTTTCAGGTGAGTGTGAATCAGCTGAAATAAAAAAGGCAGAATAAAAAGACAGCCCAAATTATGCATTATCTGTCTAAAGGTAAGCAAGCAGATACTGATTTAAGATTATTCCAATACCTTTGCCAGCCAATAAGTGGTGCTATTGTCACAGAATAGTTAAGTTGTTCTGCAGCACAAAGCAAAGGGAGGATGTGGAAAGTATATGTGAAGTGGTTGTAAATGAGTGGTGAAAAGGAGGCAGAAATAAAAAAAGAGAGGCAGCGTGAACCTGACTATATGTGGACACTGTTTTTGCAGTATAAGAGGTGATTAGTACATTTTCTTAAATTTCCATGTAAAAATTAAAAGTAATTCAAGACACATCTTTCCTCATCCATTCAGTTTTCTTTAAGCTTTAGTCTCCTCAATTATAAAAGTGAAGATAGTTGTGAGAATTAAACAAGAAAATAAAAATAAAGTGTCTAATAATATATACTTAATTGTTGCTCAATAAATATAATTCTGCTCATGTAAATGAGTCAGATAACATTAAGCCAAATTAACATAATATTATTGATATATTGCTAAATTAGCCTAAATTACATGATCTTCAGAATCTGGAAGCTTATAGGAAAGTAGCAAGAAATAGGGAAAAAATGTTAAGCTTTGTCATTTGCTACTAAGAATAAAGAATTGTTCAACTCCAATTATTTTATTCTTTTGTAGGTAAATATCCGGGCATGGGCTACCAGTACATCCTTGAGTAGAGAGGCAGGCTCCACTTTTATATGTACTCTATTTTTGGAGACCCCCATCTTAAAGTAATGCCATGTTGCAAATCTTACTCTTAGTGACTGTAGTGTTTATCTTTTTTGAGCATCATTGAGAAATAATGAATAAGTAGGTAAAAATAGCAAGATTTTTGCAGCCTTCACAAGCAAAATGGAATCAACTTTTCTTTTTCATGCTCCTACAGCCTGCCTTTTGGTGCAATCACAGCTTATTAGCATATCTTTCTACCAGCAAACTAAAATAGAGAACAAAGGTAAAATTCATGTCATCCAATTTTGTTAGTTATTAGCCAGGGTAAAGTTTGTCATAGGAAGAGTTTAAACTTATGACTAACATATGATGCTATGGCCTGGCACGGTGGCCCACACCTGTAATCTCAGCACTTTGGGAGGCGGAAGCAGGCAGATCACCTGACGCTGGCAGTTCAAAACCAACCTGGCCAACATAGTGAAACCCTGTCTCTACTAAAAATACAAAAATTAGCTGGACATGGTGGCGTGTGCCTATAATCCCCAGCTACTTGGGAGACTGAGGCATAAGAATCGCTTAAACCCAGGAGGCCAAGATTGCAGTGAGCTGAGATCACGCCATTGCACTCCAGCCTGGGCAACAGAATGAGACTCCGTGTCAAAAAAAAAAAAAAGATACACACACACACACACCACACACACACACACACACATATATGTATATCTATATATGTATATATACATGTATATATATGTATATATACGTGTAGGTGTATGTATATATATGGTGCTATATAAAATTTTTTCTTGCTGAAATTTTCTATCCTGTCTTTCCTTTTACTGCTGGTAATTGGCCTCAGACTACCTAAATATTCTCCTTTAAAGCAGCCTGCAGTTTTGGGAACTCAAAAGTATAAAAATGCCTCTCCAGTGAAGGCCTGCTTCCTTGATGACAAGTGAATTGGAGAGTTGTTTTTCCCTCTTGCTATTCAGACTTTGTCTTTTCCTAAGCACTTCTTATTCCAAGGTGAGAAAATGACTTCTCACTCAACTCATCTTTTCTGAACACTGGAAGCAAGCCTTAAATCAAGTTCCAGCTTTAAATCATAGATTCACAGCTGAAGTAGGCTTTACATAGGAAAGTAGGAAAATCCTACATTATCTTACTCCCAGTTACTCGGTAGTTTGTGAAAGATTGCTTGACTAACTAAATGAAGAATAGTATAGGGAAAGAAGTAAATGTATGGTGGTCTTTCTGCCCATTGGCAAGATCTTGATTTTGTTTAGTAAATGAATATATATATTCATAGATGGACTGGGGAAGCTCAGAAGTACAATACTTGGTCTGAATGGGTGATTTGCACAGGACTTTTTAGAATCCTAGGAGTGTGAAGAGGTAACTACATGTAAGGGGAGGGGAGAAAAGGTGGGTGGTTCTCTGGACCCCTCCCTCAACCAGAAAGGCTCTGCTTGAACAATTTTGTAAATTGAACCTCTAAAGAAGATATTTTTAAAGACAAAAGTTTGAAAATTATTGGCACCCCAGCCTTTTACCAACTAAACCCAATTTTTGAACTTGGGGATCTGGTTCACAAATACTAGTGTAGTTCCTGTTAAGTTGATAACTATCACATTTCATCAGATGATTATGTGGTCTCCTTCTATATCAGAATATGTTTCTATTTATTAATGATCAGTGGTGCCTGGTGGCTAAATTAAATAGATTAATGAAGGGTATTAGTAATTTCATGGATTAATAAATATAATTTTTTAAAATTGAGGGCTAATGTACCACAAAATGCACTCTATTTATTTTTATTGAATTATTCATATTTAAAACTGCCACATATTCTGTGAATCAGTAACAGTAGATAACAGTATGGTCTTTGACTCTTTTATGGTCTGTGATTAATGACCAAGTACTTGATTTCTATGAAACCATTTGGGTCTAGAAATCAATCACATAATCAACTGTATCTGCTACATTTCAAATCTGAAAATAAAGTTTGGGCTTGGCCCAAGCTTTACACATACTATAATTTTATAATTCTCTAAATTCTAGTAATATTTGCATTAATTTTTAATGATTTCCTTCCATTTGTCTTTTTACCTGTATACTGACAACCCCAGGTATTCAAATTAGATTTTCAAAGTGAAAATTAAATACTTGATTACATTATTTTATATCACACTATGAATATTTACTAATTTTGAAAGAAAATATTCTTTTTATATTTTTTTATATCAAGGGTGTACTAGATTGGAATTTGTTTGCTTGAGTCACTATAAAATAAGATTTCCAATCACATTCATAAATGTCCTCTTATTGTAAAACAGTTTTGTTAAAACTTGAAATTCTTGTATAATGTCTTAAAGCCTATTTAATTTAGCTAAAAAGAGTTTCATACCCGCCTTTTTTCCTTCTTTTTTGTGTGTATTTAAGACATGTTAACTCATGTTATAATTTAGATATATTCATAGCAGAATCACCTAATATTCATTTTTCTGACATTTTGTTAAATGTTCACATTTTCAGTTATGAATATACTTCATACATTGGAGACAATTTAGCTTTATAAAAAATATAGAATGTATTAAGTGAATGAAGTACTTTGAAAAGTTGATTCCTACACATCAATCAAAACCTGAAATGGCTGCTTCTTTCAGCTCTTCATAGCACATTATTACATGTACTAAATAGTCAAGCATTCATCATTTATATTTTTTGTTTGAATGGTTACCTTCTTTTGGAGAGTAGATCAGGTGTAATTGTAACTGTGCTTTTTCAGCAGATCAAAAATTCCTTTCAGTTTGGAAAATAAATGATTTTTCAACATAATATTCAAGTGTTATTTCTTTGTTTTTAAAAACAGTTTTTGGTGTATGATTTCCCCAGTAAATGGAAAGGAAGTAAATAAAGTAAAGGCATTTCTAAGACTTAGATGTTTGATTTGGGAATATAATCAGAAAACCTACTTAACTTTTAATTATAAATCTTCTTAGGTTAATGCAATAGACTATTCAGTGTATATTTGTTGGCTGAATTACAGATGTTTTTAGAACTTTAAAGTTTTGTTTGAATATAATGCTGTCATGGAACTTTTAAAAATTAACAGTCAATAAGAGTTTATTGTCCTTGTGCAAAGCACAAATACACATTTACAATAGGTTAACCTTTTTTTAAAATTATGATATTCTTATGTATTTTCAGATTGAAATGTTATTTGTGACTTTAAAAAAATTCATTAATGAAGTCCAGTTTCAACAGAATATTGGTGTGCTATAAACTTGCCACAAGACATTTTCACTAATGTAGGAAATAGGTTACTTGGAATTGTTCTGCCATCTTTCTGGGTGTAGTTGAAGACCTTTTATCTTTCCAGATCTGAAGGGCTAAATCATATTATGTAAAGCATTTCAGAATAAGCAAGCATTTTGATGTAATGTTGGATTTTCTGTGATAGAACAATTTGAGATTCCTTATAGGGCACTTGTAAATATGAGGAAGCTAATAAGATTTTAGGTAATCCATTGAACTAGTTGGCAGTCTTAAAAATTCTGAAAGCTTATCTATAAGACTTCTATAATTGCTTTAAAAATATTATCTGTGGAGATAGTCTTCCATGTTCACATAAGTATATGTAGGACATGTCAGATTATAGAATCATCACATTTTTAAGCTGGAATGCCTCCTTTAATTACTGTGAGGTATAATAGCTTATGATAATCATGAATAAGATGTTAGTTTTTAATTGGGTATCTGTAATAATACTATATGCAAGCTTTATAAATGCTAATTTTAAAATCTTAAATAGAAACAGCTTATGCTTGGAGTCATAGAAATGCTTAGGTTCAAATGCTAGCTATACTACTTTAATCAGCTGTGAACATTTGGATAAGTTAACTACCATATGCCTTTTGTTTTTTTTCTCATCCATAGAACATTGTTTTAAAGATAAAAGATAAAACATGAAAGGAACCTAAACACTGCTTGGTGAACAGCAAGCTCTTAATAAATAGATGCTGCATCTGAGTAACTTTAGTCAAATTGAGCTTTAAGTCATATGTAAAAATGGCTTTCAGTATAAGAATTCCTATTTTAGTGCTCTTAATTTATGTTCATTTTATTTGCAATGGTTCAGAATAACAAAGTTTGAAAGCCCACAAACCTAATATATGTAGTGTGGTGCTTGGCTTTCAGTAGTTCTCACTTTCATACATTATGCACTGATACTTCTAAACCTCCTTTTGTATGCAGAATTCAGTCTCTTATACATCACCACTAGTCAGCAAACTGATTTAGAATTATCACCTGGTTGTACTGTTTGCTGCCACTGCTATAAAAGGACAGACATCAGTCAGACTATAAGGACTTATTCTGGTTGTCCTACCTATTTAATCACCATTCCTCCAACCCAGGGGCTCCTGTCAGGCATCAAAATCCTGAAGCTTGCTTATATACAAGGGAACAACTATCTCAGAAGTGTGTCACCTCACTCAGCCGAACCTCTCTTTCAACCCTGAAGTCACCTCCAAACTCCACTCATCTCTCCTCATGCTACCCCATCAATGTAAAATATCAGGCTAGAAGTAGACAACTGGTTGAAAACTATTACCCAGGATTACATATGCTTGTGGATTACAGCTCTATAGCCCTCTACCTTTGATCTGGTACTAGTGGAAGAAAATCTCTCCTCCAATGTCTTATTTTATGACCTCTGAAATTCTGAAATGTAAAGATTAAAGGCTGCCCAAATATCTCTCCTGGACTGTGTGAATGGATTAGGAAAGGAATAGTGACCCAGGAAAGGAGAGATGCCTTTGGTGTCTCCTTCCACAGACACCTTCAAGAGTCATACTCACCTACAGGGTCACTGAAACTCTAGGAGGGCAGTGTTTGTAAGGAGTAATATTAGAAGTCTTATTTCTAACCATCCTTTAAATAATATCTTGTGCAGCTTTCAAATGTGTAAGAACACTATATGCAGAAGAAAGGAAAACCTAAATAAAAACAATCCCTTTCCATTAGTAATTTTTACCAGAATTAGTCATGATAGTTAGAAAATGATGATTTTCCAACTCTGGTACGTGTTCCACATTTGCTATTCATCATCATGGTAAGCAGGAGCCCTTTTATCTCTCCAATTTTTATGTATTCATCTATTTATCTATATTGTTTAGTGCTATGGCTTTATAAATTCCTGTTTTGTTTTATTTTTTCCAGTGGTATATATAGTGCTCAGACATTTTGGTTTCAGAATTCCTTTAGACTCCTCATAATTATTGAGGGAACTTTGTTTATGGAATATGTATTGATATTTTTTATAATAAAACTAAAGGGCCAGAACCATAGCTATATCTCAGCCCCTTGGGCCCAAGATGCTAGTGTGCCTCAAAGCAGTAGACCACGGGTTAGTGAGAAAATTGCATTCACTTGTGCCTTTGAGAATGAACCTATACCTCAGATCCCAGGTGCTACAGTAGTTTTGAAAGACCTTGAGCTGAGGAACCCAACTCTCCAGATACTCTGAGTATCTGTGCTCTGGATCCCAGTGCTGCCTTTTCTGCCTGTGAGCCATGTCAGATCTGACACTGAGAGAGATCCCCTAAGCTAAGACTCACCACTGTGAGGATAACAAGAATGAGAGGATTCCTAAAACCTGTGCCCTAATAACCTACACTGCTGCAGTCAGTAGCACAAACTCCTGAAGCCTAGACCATGGAGGCACCTGAAGTTATTGCCAACATTGGTCACTGCTGAAGATGCTGCATGGCATCACATCACTGTGGTGACATAGAATCAGAGCCACCATATTCTACTTATCTGGTGGCATCCTTGGTCCCATCTACATGTGAAAGTCTTCACCTACAGAAACCACTCTGTAAAGTTTGGAAAAGGTGACTGTACCAGCAGATGTGTAGATATCAACACAGATACACAAGAAACATGGAAAAGCAAGGAAATATGACACCACTACAGAAACAAAATAATTCTTCAGTAACTGACCCCAAAGAAATTGAAGTTTACTAATTATCTAAAAGAAATTCAAAATAACCTGAGCAAAGTCATTAAGAAACAAGACAGGGCAAATAGGCAATTCAGTGAAGACAGAAAACAGTTTATGATCTGAATGAGAAATTCAATATAGATAGATATCATAAAAATGAACAAAACAGAAATCTTGGAGCTGAAGAATTCAACCAATGAATTTAAAGATACAATTGTGGGTTCCAACAGCAGGCTAGATCAATCAAGCAGGAGAAAGATATCTGTGAATCTGAAGATAGGTCTGTTGGAATGACTCAGAGGAAAAAAGAAAAAAGAATGAAAAAGAGTGAAGACTGCCTATAAGACTTATGAGACACCATTAAGAAAAAAAAAATACACAATGGGAGAATGCACTTAGAGGAGAAGAGACAGAGAAGGAGACAAAAAGCTTATTTAATGAAGTAATCGCAGAAAACTTGTCAAGTCTTGGGAGAGATACGGATATCCAGATCCATGAAGCTCAGAGCTCCCCAAATAGATTGAACCCAAAGAGATCCTCTTTGAAGCACATTATAATCAAACTATCAAAAGTCAAAAACAGAATTGTAAAAGAAGCAAGAAAAAAGCCTCAAGTCACATGTTAAGGAATCTCCATTAGACTGTCAGCAGATTTCTCAGCAGAAACCTTGCAGGCCAAGAGATACTGGAAAGATATATCCAAAGATATATCCAAAGAAATAAACTGACAGTTAAGAATACTATACCCAACAAAGCTGTTCTTCAGAAATGAAAGAGAAACAGTCTTTTACAGAGAAGCAAAAGCCAAGGGAATCCATTACTGCTAGTCCTTCCTTACAAGACACACTTAAGGGAATTCTTCAGGCAGAAACAAAGGATGATAATTACTATCATGAAAACATGTGAAAGTATAAAAACCACTGATAGAAGCAAATAGTAAATCCAGAATACTTTAGTACTGTAAAGGTAGTGTGTAAATCATACTAATCTCTAGTATAAAGGTTAAAAGTCAAAACTAGGTTAGGCATGGTGGCTCATGCATGAAATCTCAGCAGTTTGGGAGGCTAAATGGGAGGATTGCTTGAGTCCAGGAGTTTGGGATCAGCCTGGACGACATGGTAAGATCATGTATCTTCAAAAAAGTAAAAAAAAAAAAAAACACCTTAGCTGGGTAATCCCAGCTACTCTGGAGGCTGAGGCAGGAGGATCACTTGACCCAGGGAGGTTGAGTCTGCAGTTAGCCATGTTCATGCCACTGCACTCCAGCCAGGAGTCTGGGTGATAGAACAAGACCCTGTCTCAAAAAAAACAAACAAAAAAGTCAAAACTATCAGAAATAATTAAAACTACAATAAGTTGTTAAGGAATACAAAATACAAAATGATGTAGACTGTGGTATCAAAAATGTCAATTGGTGGGGAGGGTAAAAGTCCAGTGTTTTTGTATGCATCAGATGTTGAGTAATTATCAGCTTAAAATATAGATTATAACTATGAAATATGTTATTTAAGCTTCATTCTGACCACAAAACAAAAAACTCCAGCAAATACATGAATGATAAAGAGAAATGAATCAAAGCTCAGCTACAGAAAATTGTGAAATCATAAAGATAGGCAAAAAGAGGAAGAAAAGAACAAAGGAACTGCAAAACAACCAGAAAACAAATAGCAAAATGACAGTAGTAAGTACTTATTTATCAGTAATGAACTTGAATGTAAATGGATTAAATTTTCCAATCAAAAGTGATAGAACGGTTAGATGGAGTTAAAAAGAAAAACAGGATCCAACTATATGTTGCCTAGAAGAGACCTACAACAGCTTTAAGGACACACATAAGCTGAAAGTAAAAGAATGGAAGAAGATATTCCATTTAATGGTAATCAAAAGAAACCAAGCGTGGCTATACTTACATATAATAAAATAGACTTCAAGTGAAAAACTATTGCAAGAAACAAAGAAGGTCATTAGTTAATGATAAAAGGGTCAATTCATGAAGAGGACATAACCATTGTAAATCTATATGTACCCAACATTGGAGCACCTAAATACATTAAGCAAATATTAATGAACATGAAGGGAGAAATAGATAGCAATACTACTATAGTAGCAGACTTTAGTATCCCGCATTCAAAAATGGGTAATCAGACAGAGAATTAATAAGGAAATACTGGACTTGAATTGCACTTTTGACCAATTGGAACTAACAGACATATTCAGAACTTTGCATCCAACAACAACAGAATACACATTTTGCTGTAGCACACATGCATAGAACATTCTTTAGGACAGACCCTGTGTTAGGCCACAAAAGAAGATTGACCATATATCTAGTATTGTTTCAAACTCCTGTTATATGAAACTATAAATCAGTAGCAGGAGGAACCTTGGAAAATTAACAAAATATGTGGAAATTTAAAAATTTGTTCCTGAATGACCAGTGGGTCAAAGAATAAATCAAAAGAGAAATTTCTTAAATGTCTTGAGACAAATGGCAGTGGCAGCACAGCATACCAAAACATGGGATGCAGCAAATGCATTTCTAAGAGGGACATTATAGCAATTAATGCCTATGTTAAAAAGAAGAAAGATTTCAAATAAATAGTCTAACATTACACCTCAAGGAACCAGAAAAAGAACAAACTAAACCCCGAATAAGCAGAAGGAAGGAAATAATAAAATTAAGAACAGAAATAAATCAAATAGGGAACAAAAGAAAAAACATAGAAAGAATCAATAAAACAAAGAGTTGGTTTTTTGAAAAACAAAATTTACAAACCCTTAACCAGTCTAAGAAAAAAAATTCAAACAAAATAAAAAATGAATGTGATGAAATTATAACAGATGCCTCAGAAATAAAAAGGTCATACAGGACTATTATGTATAAGTATGTGCCATCAAATTGGATAATCTAGAGGAAATGGATGAATTCCTAGAAAAATACAACCTACCAAGATTTAGTCAGGAAGAAATAGAAAGCATGAATAGACCAATAACTAATAAAGACATTAAAGAAGTAATAGAAAACCTCCCAACAAAGAAAAGCCAAACACCAAATGACTTTACAGCTGAATTCTACCACACAGTCAAAGAAGAATTAATACCAATACTTCTTAAACTCCTCTGAAAAATAGAGCTACAGAGAATACTTCTAAACATATTTTATGAGTTCAGCATTACCTTGATACCTAAGCCAGACAAAGACATCAAAAGAACTACAGGCCAATCTTTCTGATGAACATTGGTGCAAAAATCTTCAATAAAATATTAGCAAACAAAATCCAACCACACATCAAAAAGTGTATACACCAGGACCAAGCGGGGAGATTGCTGGCATGCAAGACTGGTTTAACATACACAAATCAATGTGACACATCACATCAACAGAATGAGAGATAAAAACTACATGATCATCTGAATTACTGCAGAAAAAGCTTTCAACAAAGTCTGATATTTTTTCTTGATAAAAATTCTCAACAGTTTAGTTATAGAAGGGAAGTTTCTCAATGTAATAAAAGCCATTTATTAAAAACACACAGTTAACATAATCCATGGGGAAAAACTGAAAATGTTTCCACTAAGATCTGGTGCAAGGCAAGGACACACAGTCTTACCACTTCTATTCAGCGTAGTACTAGAAGTACTAGCAAGATCAATCAGTAAAAGCCATCCAAATCAGAAAAGAGGCAGAATTATCTGTATTTGTAGAAAACATGATCCTATAAATAAAAAAATTTTAAAGATTTTAGCAAAAATAAAAAACCCGTTAGAATAAATGAATTCAGCAAAGTTATAGGATACAAAAATTAGCATACAAAAAATCAACATACAAAAATTAGCATTTTAATACACAACCTAACTGAAAAAGATATCAAGAAACCATCCCATTTATGACAGCATTAAATAACATAAGATACTAAGGAATAAATTTAAGCAAGGAAGTGAAAAATCTGTACACCAAAAACTATAAAACACTGATGAGAGAAATTAAAGGAAACACAGATAAATGGAAGGATATCCCATGCTCATGGATCAGAGGAATTAATATTGTTAGAATGTCCATAGTACCCAAACCAGTATACATATGTAACATAATCTCTGTCAAAATTTCAATGGCATTCTATACAGATATAGGAAAACAATCCTAAAGTTTGTATAGAACCATAAAAGACCTCAAAGAGCCAAAACAATTCTGAGAAAGGAAAACAGACTTGGAAGCAACTTTGATTTAAAATTAATAAACACTTACTTTCTGATCTAAAATTTTATTACAGAGCTATAATAATCAAAACAGTATGGTACTGGCATAAAAATAGGCACGTAGATCAGTGGAACAAAATAGCCTAGAAATCAGTCTAAACATGTATGGTCAACTAATTTTTTTTTTTTTTTTTGAGACGGAGTCTCGCTCTGCGGCCCAGGCTGGAGTGCAGTGGCCGGATCTCAGCTCACTGCAAGCTCTGCCTCCTGGGTTTACGCCATTCTCCTGCCTCAGCCTCCGGAGTGGCTGGGACTACAGGCGCCCGCCACCTCGCCCGGCTAGTTTTTTGTATTTTTTTTAGTAGAGACGGGGTTTCACCATGTTAGCCAGGATGGTCTCGATCTCCTGACCTCGTGATCCGCCCATCTCGGCCTCCCAAAGTGCTGGGATTACAGGCTTGAGCCACCGCGCCCGGCCAACTAATTTTTGATCAAAAAATTTTTATGAAAAATCTGCGGATGATCAATTCACTTATATAACATGGCATAGTATTTGTATATAACCTATCCACATACTTCTGTATCTTTAATTTATCTCTAAATTACTTATAATACCAAATATAGTCTAAATGGTATGTAAATAGTTGTTATACTGTATTTTTTAATTTGTATTTTATTGTTGTGTTGTTATTTTATCATTTTTTTTCCCCATATATTTTCAGTGGTGGTCAATTGAATCTGCGAATGCAGAACCCATGGATTCAGAGGGCTGATTGTATACAGAGATCAGCAACAAAACAGTGGTTACCTGGGACATGAAGGGGTGGCTGGGAGAAGTAGGGAGATGTATGTCAAAGGATACAGAGTAGCAGATATGTAAGGTGAGCAAATCTAGAGATCTGATGTTCATGAGGACTGTTGGTAATAAAATTGTACTGTGTGTGGGATTCATGCTAAATGAGTAGATTTTAGTTGCTTTTGCCACACACAAAAAGGGATAACTGTGAGATGATGTATATTTTAATTTGCTTCACTCTAGTAACCTTTTTACTGTCTATTCATATCCCAGAACATCATGTTATATCCCTTAAATATATACAATGAAATTTATTTTAAATACATAAAGTGCGAATTTTAAGTGTTTATTAATTAGTTTTAAAATATCACTAATAAATCTATTACATGTTAACATAAAGAACGTGTGGATCACTATACTTTACCTCTTTCTTTCTCCCTGATCTTGAAGTTAATTTGTACAACTTCCTTTGTATGGCATATCTGATACATATCTTTAATTGATATAAATTTTCATTTTTAGTATTTTTTAACTAGCTTTACTGCCTGTGCTTAACAAGGCAATCTTTTTTACTTTTATCTTCACATTTTAAACACAGTTGAACAAAAAAAAGTTATTAACACACTTTTACAAGAAATTTCTTTTTCCTCAGAATGTCAGAATAAGTTCAGAAACTGAATATTGATTTTCCTTTTTAAGTTATGGAACAATGACACGAAAAGCTTCATATTTTCCATGTGGTAGGGAAAAGGATATAGGTACAATTTTAATCTCATAAATACATGTGCACATGTATATGTGTTTGTGTATTTATAATCTATTAGTTATAATAGACTGAAGGGAACAGAATAACATGTTAATAACGATATTTTGAGTCACGCGCTTACAGGTCATTTTTATTTTTTTCTACTTTTTGGTATTTTCCAGATTTTCTTCAGCGAAGTTTTAATGAATCCATTACTAGGATTAAGTTAAGTGATTTAAGATATGTTTTCTGCATTCTGAAATGCCTTAATGAAAGGCAGTGGTTTTTCTTTTTTGGAAAGAAATGGTGGTTTTTAATCTTTTAAGAAATGGCAGTAACTTTTGCTTTTAGCTTAGCCCTTATATTTTACCTACTGAAATGTAGTCAATTTGTAGATGTAACATTTGTAGTCATCTGAAAGTCTGGCAGCATATCTTAGTGGTTAAGTGTCTAGGATCTGGAGTTAAAAGACCCATGTTCAAATCCTGATTTCTGTTTGCTAGCAAGTAAATGTCTTAAGTTCTCTTAAGCCTCAATCTCTTTATAAATGAAATATATAAATTGTTTATTAAAATGAAGTAATAATAGTACCTCATAGCATTGTAAAGCTTAAATGAAATTACTCATGCAGAGCTAAAACTTAGTTCAATGTCTGGCACATGGTAAACATGCCATAAATATTAGTGCTTTTTTTTTTTTTTTCCCTGACTCTTTCTGGAAATCCAGGACCTCTCCCTTCTTCCTTCAAACCTAACAAAACATTGTTGTGAACTACAGGATTTTTTTAAATCAAGGGTAAACATAATCCAAGACTTTGATATTCAATAGCCATTCCCTGTCCATAGGAATTTCCTACTGGTTATATTGGTTTCTATGCCCTGTTTCACCGTATGTGTGGCTGGGCCTGTCTCTACAAACCAATGTGGTCTGCAGTGTGGTTTCCCAAGTGTGGTCTATAAGGTGATTTTAGATGACACAGAGACAACCCTTTACATGTTTTAAATCTATTTTTATGGGTGAGCAAAAAACACAACTAGCACGTTAAGTCAGTTATTACATGAATATTTTTTAGAGTAAGGTAAAAATGAGTATTGAAGAAAAATGCAAATTACCGTAAAGAAAAATATTAAGATATAGTACTCTAAAGTATGCAAAAATTGCAAAGATGGTACTTGAAAGGCTGAAGTTTAGGATTCTGCTCTAGAGGCTCCTTCCCATGTCTGTGTCCAGGATGCTCATACACTATCCCAGAAGCTCAGTAGAACAGGTGAAATCTGTCTTTTACCTAAATCCCTGTCATCTATGATATGCCTCGGGATCTCATCTTTTTTTTTTTTTAATCTTCCTTCCTTTCTTTCTTTTTTTAAAAACTAAATGACCTCCATATATATATATTTTTTTTTTTTTTTGGATTTTTCAGTAGGGAAATCACTTTACAAATGCAAATTATTTTTTTAATTATTATTATTATTATTTTATTATACTTTAAGTTCTAGGGTACATGTGCATAATGTGCAGGTTTGTTACATATGTATACTTATGCCATGTTGATGTGCTGCACCCATCAACTCGTCAGCACCCATCAATTCATCATTTATATCATGTATAACTCCCCAATGCAATCCCTCCCTCCTCCCCCCTCCCCATGATAGGCCCCAGTGTGTGGTGTTCCCCTTCCCGAATCCAAGTGATCTCATTGTTCAGTTCTCACCTATGAGTGAGAACATGCGGTGTTTGGTTTTCTGTTCTTGTGATAGTTTGCTAAGAATGATGGTTTCCAGCTGCATCCATGTCCCTACAAAGGACGCAAACTCATCCTTTTTTATGGCTGCATAGTATTCAACGATGTATTTGTGCCACATTTTCTGAATCCAGTCTGTCACAGATGGACATTTGGGTTGATTCCAAGTCTTTGCTATTGTGAATAGTGGCGCAACAAACATATGTGTGCATGTGTCTTTGTAGTAGAATAATTTATAATCCTTTGGGTATATACCCAGTAGTGGGATGGCTGGGTCATATGGTACATTTAGTTCTAGATCCTTGAGGAATTGCCATACTGTTTTCCATAATGGTTGAACTAGTTTACAATCCCACCAACAGTGTAAAAGTGTTCCTATTTCTCCACATCCTCTCCAACACCTGTTGTTTCCTGACTTTTGAATGATTGCCATTCTAACTGGTGTGAGATGGTATCTCATTGTGGTTTTGATTTGCGTTTCTCTGATGGCGAGTGATGATGAGCATTTTTTCATGTGTCTGTTGGCTGTATGGATGTCTTCTTTTGAGAAATGTCTGTTCATATCCTTTGCCCACTTTTTGATGGGGTTGTTTGTTTTTTTCTTGTATATTTGTTTGAGTTCTTTGTAGATTCTGGATATTAGCCCTTTGTCAGATGAGTAGATTGCAAACATTTTCTCCCATTCTGTAGGTTGCCTGTTCACTCTGATGGTAGTTTCTTTTGCTGTGGAGAAGCTCTTTAGTTTAATTAGATCCCATTTGTCAATTTTGGCTTTTGCTGCCGTTGCTTTTGGTGTTTTAGACATGAAGTCCTTGCCCATGCCTATGTCCTGAATGGTACTAGCTAGATTTTCTTCTAGGGTTTTTATGGTATTAGGTCTAACATTTAAGTCTCTAATCCATCTTGAATTAATCTTCGTATAAGGAGTAAGGAAAGGATCCAGTTTCAGCTTTCTACTTATGGCTAGCCAATTTTCCCAGCACCATTTATTGAATAGGGAATCCTTTCCCCATTTCTTGTTTCTCTCAGGTTTGTCAAAGATCAGATGGCTGTAGATGTGTGGTGTTATTTCTGAGGACTCTGTTCTGTTCCATTGGTCTATATCTCTGTTTTGGTACCAGTACCATGCTGTTGTGATTACTGTAGCCTTGTAGTATAGTTTGAAGTCAGGTAGTGTGACGCCTCCAGCTTTGTCCTTTTGACTTAGGATTGTCTTGGCAATGCGGGCTCTTTTTTGGTTCCATATGAACTTTAAAGCAGTTTTTTCCAATTCTGTGAAGAAAGTCATTGGTAGCTTGATGGGGATGGCATTGAATCTATAAATAACCTTGGGCGGTATGGCCTAAATGACCTCCATATATTTCTCAACAAAGAAATAGGAAATCTGCCATCCTCCTAGGGCAATTAGCTCAACAGCAACCAGCTTTAAAGTTTTTAAAGTTTGGAAAAATATACTGTTATATCTACAGTCTTTAAATCCATAGATTTTTGACCATTACTACCTTCCTGAATTCAAATCTGTTTCAATTAAATATAATATTGTTTAATATTAAATAAAACAACTATGTACTCTTTTATTAATAATACTCATTGAGTCCACCAATGTCAATTATTTTTGTTGTATTAGGACTTATTGAACCTATACAAATATTGGATTAAATGTTTTTGTTACCAAGTTAATTTTTAAATGTAAATTAGATCCTAAAATTTTGACACTTGATCAGGTACTTAAATTTGCTCTATTCACTAGGATGGACATTTTTTTGCTATGATAAATAGAGTTGTCTTTACAAATATTGCATGCAAGCATATTAGTATAAGTAAGTGTACAGTTTGTACATAATTCCTTACTCAGTGGGAGGCATAAATTCCATGCCCAATTCATAAAAATTGAACAAGTGGTATTTATTCCAAAAAAAGGGAGTAGTTTTACAGTAATTTATTGAGGAGATAAACATATCTGATTACAAAGAATTTATTTAATAAGCTAATAGCTTTATTTTATATTACTAAAGATGTATACTTTTTAAAAAAAATCTTTATTTCACCTATTTCTAAACAAAGGTGTATTCAATGATTGTCCTGAAATTAAACTAGCTCATTAATTACCCTTCCTGTGTTTCCATACACACATGCATACACACAAACAAATAGGTATAACTTTTGATTTTTTAAATCCTTGGGAGACCTTACATGAAGTTGATAGACCTAAGAGTAGGAATAGAAAGTTAATTTTTTTGTTGCAGATATGCCTGTAATATATATGCATTTAGTAGTGCTAGTGAGAACTATAGACCTGTCTATCCTCTCCCCATGTGCTAAACTTTATTGATGTACATTTAAAAACTTATAGACTACACAGGTACTTTGAGGATCCCATGTATTTGCAGTTTTATTTTAGACAATAGTTTTCCTCTCTATAACTGTTACTCCAAAAAAACATTCTTACATTTCGGTAATTAGATAAGGACTATTTGAAGACATAGGTATTTGACTAACACATTTTGAACACTGTCATATAAGTATACTTTAATGTATGCTAAATTATAAATGCCAAATTTATAGTAATTTGTTATGATGTATTTATATATGTGAATGTAAATAGTGTTTTAGTAAAAATACATGTACATATATTGAGCCTTACTATGAGAGAAATGCAGTTGTCATTGTTGTATGCTCCTTGTACCCTAACCCTTGTTCCTACAACTTTTACTATCAGTCCTTTATCCTACTGTAAATTTACTGGATAAGATAAGCAAAAGGTAACTCCTCTTTGTAGAACTTGGGGAACCTCTGCATTAGAATGAAATCAGCCTAATTAAATGACCTCATAATGAAATGCAGAACTTCCTGACTACATACTTAAGGTTTATTAGCCATTAATGGGTTGTCTATGAACTCCCAGCCTTTCACTTAATATTACTAAGATGGAAGAAATAAAACCAGCCATTCAGTCTTCTCAGGCTTTCCTTTTATGTCTTTCTTTCTCCTGTACGGTCACTTCCAGGAGTTTCCTGTCCACACTTAAAGGAATTTATAGTTAATAGAATCTCAGGCAGTGTAGGAGAGAGATTTGTAGGCATCAAGGTTGATTTATTAAGTCAGTATATTTAGCATAGTGTAAGATTGGCTTAGGAGTGGTAAGAGAAAGGACTATTTTGTAAGGTCCAAATTTCTCTCCCTGGCTGGTCCGATCACTGTTAAGCCATGCTGCTCCCTTTATCATTCCTAACTGATGACTTCTCTGTCTCAGCTCACATTCCCCGGAGTAGGCAGGCACACTTGTTAAATAGTAGGAAGTAGAAAGCCTACCTGGTTTCCCCAGGCTCAAAGTTTCAATGAGAAAGAAACATGTGAAACAACCATATTGACAAAGCTGTTTTGAAAGATATAATGAAGACTTTCTGAAAACAGAAGAAAATAACAAATAGTTTTATGCCTTCTGTATAAACTTAAAATACGCACTAATCAACTTTTATTGAGAGATATAAGCAATAGGCATTCTCATTACATTCTTGAATTCTCACCAACTTTTATTTTACTGTTCTCTCTGCTTTCATGTTTCTGCATTGCTACTATTCCACTCCAGATATTTATCTCTCATCTGAAGAACCATAGACTTCGAAATTAAGATAAAAGATCAAAGGAAGACAAAACAGCAGCAGTTGGTCTCTCAATGTGACTCTAACAGTAACATATGAACTTAGAAGCTTGTAAGTGCTCACCTTCAGTCTACCATAGCCATAACCAAACCAATGACCAGTTTTGTTATTCTTCTTTTAAATTCTCTTAAGAGCCAGTGATTAACATGGGCCACAGAATTCAACCCATGGCTTGGTTCCCTTGGGTTTGCCAGTGTATTAGGGAGAGGGTGGTTGCAGGGTCTTGTGGTTCATTACATACTTAGTAACAGCCATGAATATTGATTTTCTTGGGTGATTGCAGCAGCCGTTGCTACCTGTAAGATATCCATGTAAGTCAGAAGGAATTGAACTTGCTATTGATTATTAAAATATTTTTTATTGGCCATTAGTGCTCTATAGGATTATTTTTTTTTTTTGCTCTTTTTCTGTACATTAAATCTAGATTAATTAATTAATTTATTTTTTGAGATGGAGTCTCACTCTGTAGCCCAAGCTGGAGTGCAGTGGTGCGATCTCGGTTCACTGACGCCTCTGCCTCCCAGGCTCAAGCGATTCTTGTGCTTCAGCCTCCTGAGTAGAGTAGCTGGGACTACAGGTGTGCGCCCCAATGCCTGGCTAATTTTTTGTATTTTAGTAGAGATGGGGTTTCACCATGTTGCCCAGGTTGATCTCGAACCCCTGAGCTCAGGCGATCCCCCTGCCTTGGCCTCCCAAATTACTGGGATTATAGGCGTGAGCCACTGCAGCTGGCCTACCATTAATTTTTGTATGCTGTGGTAAATAATTACAAATTTTTGCAGTAGTTTAGAATTTGCCTTTTGTAATACGCCTAATTCAAAATGAAATCTATTCTCTTTTTCCTGTTAGTTTAATTCTTTAACCATATAAGGGGTTATGCAATATTAAAAGATTAATTGTAGTAACTACTGTATCATAGGTTCGTTTAAAAATGTATGAGTTTGTGTCCTTTGTAGGGACATGGATGCAGCTGGAAACCATCATTCTTAGCAAACTATCACAAGAAGAGAAAACCAAACACCGCATGTTCTCACTCATAGGTGGGAACTGAACAATGAGATCACTTGGACTCGGGAAGGGGAACATCACACACTGGGGCCTATCATGGGGAGGAGGGAGGAGGGAGGGATTGCATTGGGGAGTTATACATGATATAAATGATGAATTGATGGGTGCTGACGAGTTGATGGGTGCAGCACACCAACATGGCATATGTGTGCATATGTAACAAACCTGCACGTTATGCACATGTACCCTAGAACTTAAAGTATAATAAATAAATAAATAAATAAATAAATAAATAAAATGTATTAATGACTTTTGTCTTATAGGACAAACTATTCGAGAGAAGAGAATTGTAGAAGCAACAAATAAAAAAGAAGTAGACTATGAAATAGGGGATATTCCAACAGAATGGGAAGGTAAGTTTCTGCTTTTAGTGGAATCTCCTGGGAGGTAAATTGTATAACAATATACAAACTCAATAAGAGCATATATAATTATATACTGTTGCTCTTTGCAAAAAAGTTTTAGTCTCTGAATGTTTGAAACTGTTTTTTTAACATTGCATTTCTTTGGAAGTTGTAAAGGTGCCGAATTTTAGTAATCAGATGCATGTACAGCAAAAAGAACTATTAAGCATTAGTAGAGCTGGGACTAAGGTGAGGCAAGCCAAAATCCTAAGATGCAAAATATAAGCAGGCACTCACTTTCATGTAGTGACCCAGCACTTGCACAATCTTAGGATTTGAATCCTGTTTCTGGCACTCGCTACACACATGAACTTACAAAGTAATTTAAACTTTTAGTTTTTTATTTTATAAATTATGCATAATACTTGCTGCAGATACCATTTGGAGTATTTTTTCAACTCACAATAACTCTATGTTAACTGACCTCCTGTTAAGACAAGGATGGGTGCTTGATCCCTTTCCTAAGACTTTGAAATTAAAATAAAAGATCAAAGGGAAGCAAACAGCAGCAATTGATCTCTCGGTGTGGCTCTAACAGTAACATATGAAGTTAGTACCTTGTAAGTGGTCACCTTCAATCTACCATCAAAGTTTTATTGCATAAAAAAGCTAATTGATTTTAGAAAAGGTGATATTGCAGAAAAAGCTGGCTTACTGAGAAGAAAATGGAAGCTAGTTCACAATGAGAAGTACATAGACAGAATATTTCCTAGTTTTCCAACAGCTTTCTGGTTCCCAGTTCAGTTTCTGTCTGAGTGAAGTTCAGCTGCAAGACTGAGTTCAAAATGGCACCTGATAACCATGTTATGTATTTCCGTTTTTTTGCTTACCAGTTCCTAGCATAGTGCCTGGCACATCGTAAGGCACCTAGTAGGTACTTAATCAGTATGTATTGAATACATGAAATCTAGCTTGAGTTAGTTTTGGTATGTGCAACTAAAAGAACCTTAACTGAAACCTCAATACTTACACTGTATATATCGCTTAACACATATCAAGTATTTACCTGTATGCCTGATATTATGCCATTACTTTACTATCACTGTGTTTAATCATCACAAAACCCCATAAGGTAGACACTGTAATTAACCCAGTGTATTAGGCCATTTTCACACTGCTATAAGGAAATACCCGAGGCTGGGAGTGGTGACTCACGCCTGTAATCCCAGCACTTTGGGAGGCTGAAGCGGGAAGATCATCTGAGGTCAGGAGTTCGAGACCAGCCTGGCTAATATGGTGAAACCCCATTTCTACTGAAAATACAAAAAATTAGGCCAGGTGTGGTGGCTCGTGTCTGTAATCCCAGCACTTTGGGAGGGCAAGGCAGGCGGATCATGAGGTCAAGAGATCAAGACCATCCTGGGCAACATGGTGAAACCCTGTCTCTACTAAAAATAGAAAAATTAGCTGGGCATGGTGGCACTTGCCTGTAGTCCCAGCTACTCGGGAAGCTGAGGCAGGAGAATCACTTGAACCCGGGAGGCAGAGGTTGCAATGAGCTGAGATCACGCCACTGCACTCCAGCCTGGTGACAGAGTGAGACTCTATCTCAGAAAAAAACAAAAAATTCAAAAAAATTAGCCAGGCATGGTGACGCAGGCCTGTAATCCCAGCTACTCGGGAGGATGAGGCAGGAGAATTGCTTGAACCCGAGAGGTGGAGGTTGCAGTGAGCTGAGATTGCGCCATTGCACTCTGGCTTGGGCAACGAGCAAAACTCCATCTCAAAAAAAAAAAAAAAAAGAAAGAAAGAAATACCTGAAACTGGGTAATTTACAAAGGAAAAAGGCTTAATTGGCTCACAGTTCTGCATGGCTGGGGAGGCCTCAGGAAACTTACAATCATGGCAGAAGGCGAAGGGGAGGCAAGCACCTTCTTTGCGTGGCAGTGGGAGAGAGAATAATGAAGGAAGAACTTCCAAATACTTATAAAGCCATCAGATCTCATGAAAACTCACTCACTTCACAAGAACAGCATGGGGGAAACCGCCCTCATGATCTAATCACCTCCCTCCTTCCACACATGGGGATTACAATTAGAAATGAGATTTGAGTAGGGACACAGAGCCAAACCATATCACCCATTTAATAGATGGAGCACGTAAGGCCTAAAAAGATTAGTTAATTTGCCTGGGTTATATAGCTTCATACACGGGTAAACAGTAGGCTCATTGCTTCTTGGTTGGCATAGCATGATATCTTACATGTGGTAGCTATAGGCATTATGTTACTTTTATGCCAGCATGTGGATGTAAACATCATTTCAGTAAAAATATTTTTCCATTTCTGCTTACTAGCTATGAAGATACTAGAACTATGATAAAAAAAAAAAAAACCATAAAAATAAGTAGATACCAAAGGTTTTTTGAAGAAATACAGAATATAAATTGGCAACTTCTAGGAGGGGTAATTGAGCTTTCTTATTTTAGCAGACTCTCCAGTGTTATAAACTACATTTACAATTCTTGGATAATGCGTGCACCTTCTTAGAGTTAGTTTGTTTTTATCATTTTTTCCAATAATAGTATAGAATTAAGATGTTTATAGAAATAAGTTATAAATAAATGAGTAGGTAATGACTCATTTTTCAGCCTTTGAGACTTTCAGAGAGTTTGAATGAAGTTCTAATCTTTTTATGGCTCTCCTGATCTAGTAATTCGGCGCAACTCTCCCACGGGACATATGTTTAAAACAAATGTATCAATCAAACACTAAACAAAAATTATTTTTATGGTGGTACACATCAATTAAATGTGAAAAATAATAACACCATGAAAAAGTAAATTAAGTATTTTCGGGTTCAGATGAATATTATATTTGTCAATTATTAGAAACAGAATACTGGGACCTGCATGTTGTATATTTTCCCACAATGTAGATTAAACAATGTGCCCTTTTTCTTCATTTATTTAGTAGTCATTCATCTATTAATGATCTCTACATTCATAGTTCTAGGGTGGGAGAAAGACAATACACTGGATAAATAACTATACTATATTGTATGTTAATGGCCCCAGATAATAAAGCAGAGAAAGGGCATAGGGAGTGTTGGGGAAGGTTTTGCAGTTTTTTGGTTTGTTTGTTTGTTTGTTTGTTTGTTTTGAGACAGAGTCTCTCTCTGTCGCCCAGGCTGGAGTGCAGTGGCGCCATCTCAGCTCACTGCAAGCTCCGCCTCCCAAGTTCGCACCCTTCTCCCGCCTCAGGCTCCCCGAGTAGCTGGGACTACAGGTGCCCGCCACCACGCCTAATTGTGTTTTTGTATTTTTTAGTAGAGACGGGGTTTCACCGTGTTAGCCAGGATGGTCTCCATCTCCTGACTTCTTGATCTGCCCGCCTCGGCCTCCCAAAGGGCTGAGATTATAGGTGTGAGCCACCGCGCCCAGCCGTTTTGCAGTTTTAAATAGTGTTCAGAAAAGACTTTACTGCGATGACTTCCGAATAAAAACAGAAGGAACTAGTCATGCAGCTAACTAGCTGAGGAGCATTACTGGAGAGCAAGTACAAAAGCCCTGAGACAGGAACATGCTCAGATGTTTAAAGAACAGCAAGGAAGCCAGTGTGATTGGGATAGAAGGAGAGATAAATTAATAGATAAGGTTAGAGAGTTAACAGGATTGTCAATCTGTGGGGCCTTGTAGGCCATTTTAAAGACTCTGGCTTTTATTCTTAGTGAGACTGGAAGCCATTGTAGGGTTTTGAAAAGAGTAGTCATATGTTCTGAGATATTTTTAACAGGATCACTGTGGCAGCTGCATTGCAAATAGACTTAGGGGAACATAGGCAAAATATGGAGTCAGGAAGCTCTTGTCATAATTTAGGCAAGAGTTTAATTGTGACTTGGGCCAGAGTAACAGGGGGAGTGGAAAGAAGAAGATGCATTCCGGATCTATGGTAAAAAGTAGGACCAACAGGATTTGATGACATATTGGATATGGAACATGAGAGGAAAGCAGACAGTAATTACTCTTAAGCTGTTTTGCCTCACCTGGAAAAAGGAGTTACTGATAACTGACATGTGCAGGACTGTGAAAGGAGCAAGTTAGGGGTGGAAAAATGAAATCAATTTTGAACATGCTAAGTTTGAGATGCCTATTAGACATCCAAGTAGAGATGTTAAATTGTATATGAGCCACGAATTTAGTGGACATATCTGTACTAGAGATATAATTTGGGAGTTGTCAGCAAATAAATGGTATCTAAAGCAATGAGACTGAAGAGATCACACACAGAATGAGTGTAAATACAAAATGAGAAATTGAAACACTGACCCTTAGGTTGCTCCAAAGTTTAGAGACAATGGAGACCAAAAAGAGCTGCCAGAAAAGTAGGGAAAAAAAAGAAAAGTGTCATGTACTAGAAGCCAAATATCAAGGAGGAAGAAGTAATCAAAATGTCAAATGAGGACTGAAAATTAACTCCACTTTAAGAACAGGGACGTCTGACAAAAATAGTTCTGTAAAGTGGTAGGAGCAAATGCATGATAGGAAAAAAAGTATAGCAAGGGAGGATTTGGAGAGACTGAGACTAGACAGTGTTTATGAGGAGTTTATCTGTAAAGAAAAGGAGAATGATGAAGCAGTACTTGGAGAGGAAAATGGAGTCAATAAATATTTTCTTTTGTTTTAAAGACAGAAGAGAATTTTGTAACAGTGATGGGAAACATCCAGTCAGAAAGAAGAATTACAGGAAAGAGGAAGTCCCTGAGAAGATAAGATGAGGCAGGATCTAGTAAACAGGTGGAAGAGTTGGCCTTTGAACAAAAGCTTGGAAAAGTCATCAATAGTAATAGCAGCAAAAGAGTCTGAGCATATATGCAGGTAGATGGGTAGATGTGTAGTGAGAAATTGTGTAAATTCTCTTCTAATTCTTCCTAATGAAGAAGAGTGATTTAAGTAACTTCCTAAGTATCAATAGCAACTAGAACTCAGATTTGAACCCAAATTATCTGCTTCCAAATTTTTACTCAATATTATATTATACTGCCTACATCATTTATAATTTGGCTAACTCCTATTTATTACTCAAGTTTTGGAGTGGACATTGATTCCCTTTGTAAGCTTTTTCTGACCTGGCCCCTCACCCCCAGTGATAGGTGAGATGTTCCTTTTTTTTTTTGTTTTCATCTTACTTTGGACCTCTTCCAATCATGACACTTAACACACTATGGGGGGTTCCTTGTTTACTTATCTGCATCCTCCACCCTAACTGGAAGATTTTTTAGAATAGAATCCTTACCTTATTCATTTTTGTATTCTCAGGGCCTAGCTCAATAGTTTATATTAAGTAAATATAAGCTCAATCAACATTTGTTGAATGAATGCATTTCAAATTGAAAGTATGTTATGTAAGTATGTTTAAGGAAAAGGCATTTTGGGGAGTCTGCTGACTTGCTGAAAATAGTCTGTTTTAAGAAGAAAGACGTGGAACAGCAGACCAGATCAATTTTTTTCAAACATATAGAAGATTCGATCAGGTACAGTGGCTCACGCCTGTAATCCCAGCACTTTGGGAGGTTGAGGCAGGCAGGTAACTTGAGTCCAGGAGTTCTAGACCAGCCTGTACAACGTGTGAAATCCCGTCTCTACCAAAAATACAAAAAAATTAGCCAGGTGTGGTGGCACATACTTGTAGTCCCAGCTACTCGGGAGGCTGAGGTGGAAGGATTGCTTAAGCCTGGGAGGCAGAGGTTGCAGTGAGCTGAGATCGTGCCGTTGCACTCCAGCCTGGGTGACAGAGTGAGACCCCGTCTCCCAAGAAAAAGAGAACATAGAAGATTCTTGGGCAAAGATTCAGCTGTGGGCGATAGTATAGTACTCACTACTAGGCAATGTTACAAAGTTTCAGTGAACCTTGTAAGTTTAATTCATGGCATTATTTGTAGTTCTTATGTAGAGGCTCTCATATTTGTCTCTCTATAATTCAGATTGTTGTATTTATCTTTCGTTTTTGTTATTTTTCTTGTTTTTGGTAAGTTTAAGCTTGTTTCCTGTTAATGGTAATAAACATTTTTTATGAGAACCCTAAAATATATACAAAGCAGAATATACTTGGAAGAGGCAGAAAGGCCCCGATCCAGTTAAGCTTTACTTATCACATATACTCATTAAAACAGAAGATTAAAACCTCAGAAGAAAGTTAGGTAAAAATTACTTTTTAGGTATATTAGACCATACCTGTCTATCATTAACAATGTTAATAATTAATATCTCAGTTTAAAATGTCATACCCACTTTTATTGCTTTTAAGATTAATAATTGTTCATAATTATTCAACATGTCTTTCTCAGGCCACAGAAGTTCATCAAGAATTTTCAAAGTAAGCTTCATAAAATAATAAATCGAGATGGTGCTATCCCTGTTCTATCATCAAGACCTACGTTACATCCATGTTCTGCAATGGTCATTTACTACCTTGGTCATTTTGGCAAAGGGATTTACCTCCCTATTTTTCATCTATAAAATTAAAATGCTGAATTCATAACCCTTTAAGCCTCCATCTATCTCTAATGCTCTATGATTCATGACTCGAGAAGTATCTCAGATCAACTCACATTGCAATGCAGAATCTCTGGACTTCCAGAGCAATTTGGTTAAATCTCCAGTACACTTGAATAGAAAAGATTAGAGAGGATATTCTTGCATTGTTTCTGACCTTAGCATTCAGTCTTTCACCATTAAATATGTTGTTTGTAGATTTTTCTCATAGATGCCTTTATCAAGTTGCAGAACTTCCTTTCCTTAATGGGGCCCTCTGCCAATCTTGTAGGGTTTGTTCTCTATGTAGCTGTCACCCAACTGGTACTCTGAACTGTGAACTTACGTGACCTTGGTCTCCCTAGACTCCCAGCTCCATCTTCTTAACTTACATAGTCTGCTGGGTTTTGACAGGATTCCCTCCCTGGGGCACAACCGAAACTCAAAGCGGTAAGCTGGGGCAATTGTGAGGGCAACCTTCATTTATTTAACATTCTCTGAGACCACTGTGTTACATTATTCAATGTCCATTGTTTTGGAGATTGTTATTTTATGTAATTTGTCCTTGTTGCTCCATCTTGACTAGAAGCAAAAGGCAACTTTTTTAAAACATAACTTAATACATTTGAGATTTGCTTGTGTACTTGCATGAATCAGTAAGTTTATTCCTTTTTATTGCTGACTAGAATTCTGTCATATTGATATATCTTTCTGCATTAACTAGTTGAAAGACATTTGAGCCCTTTCTACTTTATAGCAATTATGAGTGAAGTTGCTTTATTAATTCATATATACATTCATGTACAAATCTGTGAACAGAAATTTCTTTCAAATAAATCCTTGGGCACGATTGATAGGTTTTATTTTAAGTATAGGTTTGATTTTGTGAAAAACTGCCAAGATATTTTTCAATGTGGCTGTACCATTTTGTATTTAAGTGTAAATTTGATTTTATAAAAAATTGTCAAGATATTTTGCAATGTGGCTGTACCATTTTGCATTCTCATTAGTAGTGCATGAGAGTTCAAGTTGTTCATCATCTTCTCCAGCCATTGCTGTTGCCAGTTTCATTACATTTAAGCCATTCTAACTGGTGTGTTTTGATATCTTATTGTGGTTTTAATTTTTATTTCTCTAATGGCTAATGACCTAGAGCATCTTTCATGAACTTATTTGCCATTTGTATATCTTCTTTGGTGTACTATTATTTATATCTTTTTGCCCAGAATTTTTTAATTAAAAAAATTACTTAGTTTTGAGAATTTCCCATGTATCATAGATACAAGTCCTTTATCAGAAATATGATTAGCAAATATTTTTTCACAGTCTGTGCCTTGTCTTTTCATTCTCTTGACAGTGCCTTTCAAAGAGCACACATTCTTAGTTATAATGAATTCCAGTTTATCAATTTTTTTGCTTTTATATATCATGGTTTCAATGTTGTATGAAAGAAATCTTTGCCTAACCTGAGGTCAAGAATATTTTCTCTTGTGATTTATTCTAGAAGTTTGGGGTTCTACAGTTTTGGGTTTTACACTAAAGTCTGTGATACATTTTGAATTAATTTTTGTGTAGGTATCAATTTCATGTTTTCACGGCAATCTAATTTTCCACCACTGTTTTTTTTAAATGAACACTATTTTTTCCATTGAATTGCCTGAGCAACTTTGTCAGACATCAGTTGACTACAGATGTGTCTATTTCTGCATTTTTTCTATTCCATCCATGGAGTTACTTATTTATCCTTTTGCTAGTGCTGATTATCTTGATTACTGAGGCTTTGTAACAGGTTTTGAAATAAATCATTTTGAGTCTGCCAACTTCTTTCCCAAAATTTTTGTCTTGGTTAGTCAGGGCCTGTATAATGTTTTTACACTTTTTTTTTTTTTTTTTTTTAGTTGAGAAAAATGTTACATCCCTTAATTTTGCTACTAAGGGCATTTATAATTGAGTTAAATATTATTGATTACAATTCTGTGAATTTTTTTGTTCATTTTTCAAAGACCTTCAGTATTTGGCAACATTAGGATATAGTAGAGCAAAAGCAAAGATAAAATATGCATGGAATAAACAAATATCATGTAAAAGCAACACAGAGCCAAAATATTAGTTTTTACACTTTGTGTGCAGTTTATTATACACCAATCATACCTCAATAAAGCTGTAAAAGAATAATGTAGCCATCTTGGAAAAATAAATTACTGAATGAGGATAGTAATAATGATACAAGCAGGGGATATAATAAAAAAGTGTCAGAACTGACCCTTTTCCCAGTCTCAGGATTTGACTTAATCCAGAAGACTGTTTGAAACATGGATTTGCCCCAATCTCTTTAAATGAAGAACCTCACCATAGATTAGTCTTGAGATACTAAATTATATAATATGAAGTTATCCCAAGTAACAGATCAAATATAAAGATAAAATGCCGAGACAAACCTCTATAATTTTTCCAGAGATATTTAAAGTTGTGTCATATTCAATCCAGGACTTTCCAAAATTTCTTTAAATTTAATGATAAATGTTTTGAAATCTTTTCTGAGGTTTCTTAATAGCAAAAGCAAAAACTTACATACCATTGGGAATCATTTGTTCTTCCTGTTGTGATAAAAATGCTTGTAGTAAAAACTTTAACAGAAATAAAGAGCAATCTAGCAAGGAACTAAAATATATTTCTTCATCAGCATACGTTATTGGAAAGCCAGCAGAAAGCATGGCTGAAGGAACAAAGTATGCAGGGCACTGCACTGCCAAATGGATGTTAAAAATGTTTTTACCATGTCTTCACTTATGACAGAAAGACCATACTTCTTAATTTTTGTTAGTTCCCAAAGCAAAGATAAACTGGAGAAGATATAGCCTCAACAGTAAATGACCCACTTAATAAAAACAATGATTCACAGGCGAAAAAAATGTGCATAAGTATTGATGGAGCTGCTGCTTTAGGCTGCAAGGACCTAGAATGAAGTTACTGAGATCGTGCAAATAGAATTCATCATTCTTGGGGAAGAAATAGAAGCCAAGAATGCACATGTATACTTTATTTTTTAGAGATAGGGATCTTGCTATGTGGCCCATGCTGGTCTCAAACTCCTGGCCTCAAGCAGTCCTCCAGTCTCAGCCTCTTAAGTAGTTGGGACTACAGACACACACCACCATGCCCACAAGTACACTTTACTTTTCTTTTTTTCTTTCTTTTTTAAATTTTAGATTCAGGGGTTACATGTGCATGTTTCTTACATGGGTATATCGCATGATTCTGAGGTTTGGGCTTCAACTGAACCTGTCACCCAAATAGTGAACATGGTACCCTCCCTAGTTTCTGTTGTTCCCATTTTTATGTTCATGTATACTCAGTATTTAGCTCTCACTTATTAGGGAGAACATGAAGTATTTGGTTTTCTGTTTCTGCATTAATTCACTTTGGATTATGTCCTCCAGATGCATCCATGTTGCTGCAAAGGACATTACTTCATCCTTTTTTATGACTGCATACTATTCCATGGTGTATATGTACCACAGTTTCTTTATCCAATCTACAATTGATGGGTATCTAAGTTGATTCCACGTATTTGCTATTGTGAATAGTGCTGCGATAACCATGCGAATGCATGTGTCTTTATGGTAGAACGATTTATTTTTCTTTGGGTATATACTCAGTAATGGGATTGCTAGGTCAAGTGATAGTTCTGTTTTTATTAGTAGTTCTTTGAGAATCGCCAAACTACTTTCCACATAGACTGAACTAATTTATGGTTCCACCAACAGTGTATAAGTGTTCCCATTTCTTTGCAACTTCACCAACATCTGTTATTTTTTGACTTTTAATAATAGCCATTCTGACTATTCTGACTATAAGATACTATCTGATTGTGGTTTTGATTTGCATTTCTCAGATGATTAGTGATCTTGAGTATTTTTTTATGTTTGTTGGCCACGTGTATATCTTTTGAGAAGTGTCTGTTCATGCCCTTTGCCTACTTTTTAATGATGTTGTTTTTTTCTTTTTGATTTATTAAAGTTTCTTATAGATTCTGGATATTATACTTTGATGTCTTACTTTTAAGTCTTTAAACATCTTGAGTTAATTTTTGTATATGGTAGGGGTCAACTTTCATTTGTCTATGTATGGCTAGCCCGTTATCCCAGCACCATTTATTGAATAGGGTTTTTATTCCCCATTGTTTATATTTGTTGCTTACTGCAACCTCCGCCTCCTGGGTTCAAGCACTTCTCCTGCCACAGCCTCATGAGTAGCTGGGATTACAAGCACACACCATCACGCCTAGCTAATTTTCTATTTTTAGTGGAGATAGGATTTCACTGTGTTGGCCAGGCTGGTCTCGAACTCCTGACCTCAAGTGATCTGCCCACCTCAGCCTCCCAAAGTGCTGGGATTACAGGTGTGAGCTACCCCTCTGGCCTGTAGTTTCAACTATAGATCTTGCACATGTTTTATTAAAGTAATACCTAAGTGTTTCTTGATTTTTTTTTTTTTTGGTGCTGTTGCTAGTTTTTTTTAAATTTCAATTTCAAATTATTCATTGAAATACAATTATTATTATACAATTATTCATAGAAATGCAATTGATTTTATATATCAACTGTGTACTTTAAGTGACATTGTTAAACTCACTTATCAATTGTATCATCTTTACTGTAAACTTCTTGTGGTTGTCTGCATAAACAATCTTTTCTTTCTGTTTCTTCTATTCTCATGTGTAAGCCTTTGTTTTTTCTTGCCTTACTGCACTGTCAAGGAACCTCCACAATAATGATGAGTAGAACTGGTAAAAGTGAACAACTTTGCCTTGTTCTTGATCTTAGGGGGAAAGCATTCAGTTTTTCACTATTAGGTGTGATATTAGCTGCAAGGTTTTTTAGATGCCTGCTGTCAGATTAAAAAGCTCTCTTCTATTCCTACATTGCTGGTAGTTTTTATCATGAATGCTGTTGGATTTTGTCAAATGTCTTTTCTTCATTTATTGAGATTATTTTTATGATTATTTTCTTTCGTTCTGTTAATATGATTTATTACATTGATTGATTTTATTTTTAAATTATCCTCTCTTTTCATTGTGGTAAAGTATACATAACATAAAAATTTCCATTTTAGCCACTTTTGAGTATACAGTTCAGTGACTGTAGGTACATTCACTGTTTGCAACTATTAGCAGCATTCATCACCAGAACTTTTTTCATCTTCCCAAACTGAACTTTATGCCCTCTGAAAAGCAACTCTCCATTTCCTCCTTTCTCCCAGTCTTTGGCAACCACCATTCTACTTTTTGTCACTATGAATCTGACTACTCTAAGTACATCATAGAAGTTGATTCATACAGTGTTTGCCCTTTTTATGTCTGGCTTATTTATTTCCCTCAGCATAATGTCTTCATGGTTCATCCATGTTATAGGATATATCAGAATTTTATTCCTTTTTTGGGCTGAATAATATTCCATTGTATATATATATAGATACCACATGTTGTTTATCTCTTCATCAAATGATGGGCACTGGAGTTACTTCCCCCTTTTGATTATTGTGAATAATGCTGCTATAAATGTAGGTATACAAATATCTGTAGATTTAAACCTATGTAAGGTACAGTAAATTTAAATGGTCCAGAAATGCCACACAAAAAGCAGAAATTGTCAGAATGACATAGAAGACAGCTACATCAAACAACATGACCTAATTGACATAGGACACTCCACTGAGCAATTGTAAAATGCACATTTTTTTCCATGTGCTCATGGAACATTCACCAGGATGGGCCACATATTCTTTCCAGAAACGTGGGAGATAGCAATACTTCTGTACTCATTTTATTAGGCCCTGTTTCACCTGATATTAACCCGACAGAAACAATAAAGAGGTACTACAAACTAATATCCTACATAAACATAGATATAGAAATCACTAACAAAATATTAGCAACCTGAATCCAGCAATATATAAAAAGGGCAGTATACCACGACCATGTGGAGTTTATCCCACTAATACAGATTGGTTTAACGTTTGAAAATCAATTTATATTCAGCATAATAACAAAAAGGAGAAAAATCATGAGTTAATTCCAGTTGGTACAGAAAATAATTCATAAAATTCAGTATACATTTATGATTAAAAATTCTCCACAAACTTAAAATAGAAAAGAAACATAAAGGGCATTAAGGAGGGAAAAAAAAAAAACCTTATAGTTTACCTCACATTCAATGGTGAAAGAACACTCTCCCCCTAAGACTGGGAATAAGACAAGGATATCTTCTTTGACTATTTACATTTCACATCATCTTGGAAAATCCTTGTCAATGCAATAAATCAATCAAAATAAATGAAATGAATACAGATAAGAAACAGGTGATGTGATTACATGTAGACAGTCTACAAAAAGTATGTAAAAATTAAGTGAATTTTGTAACTTTTCAAGATACAGGGGAATAGAAAATAAATTATATATCTACATAATAATACCAAACAATTCCTAAGTAAAATTTTAAATTATATTACTTAAAATACTATTAAAAATTAAAGATTTAGGGATAAATTTACAAAAATAAATCCAAGATCTTTACATTGAAAAACATAAAATATCAGCCGGGTGAGGTGGCTCACGACTACAATGCTAGTACTTTGGGAGGCTAAAGTGGGAAGATCAGTTGAGGCCAGGACTTGCAGTCCAACCTGGACAACATAGCGACACCTTGTCTCTACAAAAAGTAAACACTTTAACCAGGCGTGGTGGTGTGCACCTGTAGTCTTCCCAGCCTACTCGAGAGCCTGAGATGGGAGAATCACTTGAGCCCAGAAGTTTGAGGTTATAGTGAGCTGTGATCACTCCACAGCTCTCCAGCCTGGGTGACACAGCAAGATCCTGTCTCTTAAAAAAAAAAAAAAAAAGGAAGAAAAGAAAAATGTAAAATATTGCTGAGAAAAATTAAAGAAGACTTAGAGAGATGTACAATTTTCATAGATCAAAAGAGTTAATATTTAAAAGACATTATTTCCCTTCAAAATGATCTGTAAATTCAGTGCCCTCCAATCAAAATACTAGCAGCCTTTTTGGAATTGATATGCTGATTTTAAATTTTGTATTAACATGCAGAGAACTTAGAATACTCAAAACTTTTTTGGAGAAAGAACAAGAATGGAGAATTTAGCTTAATATAAATCTACATTTATCAAGGTGGTTTGGTACTTATGTAAGGATAGTTATAAAATTAATGGAACCAACCTGAATATCCAGAAATTTTCTCACACTTATATGATCAATTGATTTTTCAATAGCAAAGAAAATTCTTTCCAATAGCTTGTGTTGAACAACTGAATTTCCATATGGAAAAATACAAACCTAGAACATTACCTTATATAATCCTCCAAGAAATTTAACTTGGGATTTATCACAGACCTAAATATAAAACTAAAACTAATAAACTTTTAGAAGAAAAAGATGAACAAAAATATTTCAATTATGAGTACGCACAAAACTATTAAATAGGACCCTAAAACACAGTTTTAAAAAAATGATAAATTGGACTTCACTAAAATTTTACAGATTCTTATTTTTAACAGATTTATTAGAGCAAAGGAAAATACAAGCCATAGACAAGGAGAAAAATTTGCCATACATGTCTAATATTGAACTTGCATTCAGAATATGTAAAGAACTCTCACACCTCAGTAAGAGAAACATTAATTTTAAAATGGGCAAAAGGTATAAACAGACACTTTACCAAAGAGGATTTATGGTGTGGACTAAATGTTTGTGGTTCCCGCATGCTCTTCTACCCCATTCATGTGTTGAAGCCCTAACTCTACATATGATGGTATTTAGAAATATGGGACCTTTGGGAGGTAACTAGAGTTAGATGAGGTCATGAGAGTGAGGCCTTAATGATGATATTAGTGTCCTTAGGAGAAGAGGCACCAGAGAGCTGTACTCTCTCCCTGAGCATGCACAAAAAAAGAAGTCATGTGGGTACACATTGAGAAGATGGCTGCCTAAAAGCCATGAGAAGAGGCCCCAGAAAGAATCCGATTATCCTGGCACCTTGATCTCAGACTTCCAGCCTTCAGAACTGTGAGAAAATAAATTTCTGTTGTTTAAGCCACCCAGTCTGTGGTGATTTGTTATGGCAGTTGAAGCAGTCTAAGACAATACGTAAAATCAGTAGTCATCAAGGGATGCTAATTAAAACAACAGTGAAGTACCACTACATACAACTAGACTGACTAAAATTTTAAAATTGACAATACCAACAAAACTGACAATACATTCATGAAGATGTAAAGTACCCGAAACTTTCATGTATTTCTGACTAGAGTGTAAAATGTTACTACTACTTTGGAAAACAGTTTATTAGTTCTTTAACAGTTTAAACATACACTTATCCTACAACCTGGACATTCTGTGGCTAAGTATTCACCCAGAGGCATAAATACATAAGTCCAACCAAATTCTTGTACCCGAATTTTCCCAGCAGCTTCATTCATAATAGCCAAAAACTGAAAACCACTAAAATATCCAACAAGTGAGAGGATAAACAAATTGTCATACTTCCCTGCAAAGGAATACTACACATCAACAAAAAATAATGAACTGCTGATATGCTCATTGTGTTTGTTTTTATTGCTGTATGTCAACATTACCGCAATAATAATAACAACTTAAAATAAGACATATTTGTTATCTTACAGTTTCTGTGCATCAGGAGCCCAAGCACAGCCTAGCTAGGTTCCTTAGTTAAGGGTTTCACTAAGCTGTAATCACCCCAAGGCTGGGTTCTCATCTAGAGACTTGATTAGGAAAAGCTCTACCATCCCACTTGTGTGGTTGTTGGCAGCATTCAGTCCGTTGCAGTTGTAAGACTGAGAGCTTCGCATTTTTGCTGGTTGTTGGCCAAAGACCACACTGAGTCCTAGAGGTCACTGGCAATTTCTTGCCAATGGTGTTTCCCAATATCGCCACATTTTCCTTACAGCCAGCCAGGTGGAAGAATACTCCAGCCAAGACAAACACTATAATCTTATATAATATAATCACATGAACACATATATCCCATCACATTTGCCATGTTCTTATAATTAGAAGTCATGGGTCCTACCCTCACTGAAGGAGAAGAGATAATACAAATGTATGGATACCAGGGATTGGTGATTGTATAGGCTACCTTAAGAGTATCACTCATTGCCTGGGGACTATGGGTAGGGTAAGGTGGGTGTTTCCATGTAAACCGACTGGGGAACTTTTATAGGTGATGTTCTGTCTATTGATTGTGGTGCTAAAAACAGGATTGTAAACATTTCTGTTAGAAGCTGCGGAATTGCACACATGAAATGGCTCACAGTATTTTGTAAATTATACCTCAATAAAATTGATTAAGAAAAAAGACAGTAATAGCCATGAGCACCACAGAATTTGCAACTTAAAGATGCCAACTTAATTTAATGATATCCCTAAGATATCCTTAAAAGTCAATAATTGGAAAATGATTTGTTTCTTAATATATCCTTTGAAGGATTTTCACAGTAAAAACTGTGGATCTCTTATTTTTATAGTCCTTTATGAAGTGTCAACACCCAGAACTAGCAAAGATTATTTTTTTAAAGATGAGGCTTTATTACAGTCTCTTCCGTAAGTGAAGTAAGCACATATTTCTAATGTAATATCTTTTGGATGCAGACTATTGATAACCTTTCCATAATTTTGATTCTGAATGGTTACCTACTGGATCTGGTGATAGAATATTTCATTTACTTTAGCCTCTGCTGACAACGTTTCTAAAGGTGTATTTGCCATTTTTAGCACGTATGGAGATTTGAAAAATGTATGCTTCATGAAATATTTTCTTGCTTGATTCTTCTAGTCTCTTTAAGTGATTAATGGGTGCTTTAATTTGCATACTCACCTTTAATCTTATTATAGTGGGTTATATTCTAATAGGAATATTAAAGTTCAGTGAAAATCCCATGCATGCTGATGAGAATGCAAATGAACATTGATGAAAGAATGCTAGGATCATAAGGTGTAAACGGTCCAGTTATCTTGCTAAATGCATTTCAAACAATGTTTACATTATAATCAGGACTGATACAGATTTCACTACATAAATATCACTAGCAGTGGCAAAATTATATAATTTATAATTGGATAATGGTTCAGTTTCAGACTATTTTGAAGTTAACAAATACAACAAAGTAATGACTTCATATTAATGCAAACTTCAGCTGGTCATTTCCTCTGTTGTATGTAGTAGTTGGGAAATTGGGTACGATTTTACAAATAAGCGGTCACATTGAGCATTTCCGGCTGTAACCTTTACAGGATGCATAACAAATAGTAGTGGCATCACTCATCATCCCAACAGGACATTTCAAGTATCTGGTTATTGTACAATTATAAATATACAAGCTTATTTCAGTAGTTATATTTATGTATCTGTATGAAACAAAGATTCATTAAATGGTCATTGAAATTGAAGCTAAAAGAGGTTGCTTTGTCTTTATTAGAGACTAGTGTCCCCTGACAGTAAATAGACCGGGTGATATTTATTATAATACATTCAGTTTTTAAGTTCTATTACATTCTTATATTAATGGATGAATTAGATAAACTTAAGCAAAACCAGTAAGCTTTAGAAAACATATAACAGAGTTTCTCCAACCTCTTTACTACCTTGGAATTTTTTTAATGATTTGTATTCAATTGAAGTATTTTTTTTTCCAGCCTTACAAGAGAACTGAAAATGCTATTTTATAGACTCATCAGTAGGGCAGATTGTTATTTAGAGTTCTTTTTCTCATGGTGACAGTAAGTGTGCATTATGCCATTATACTTGTTCAGCACGGTCTTGTGCCCACTGGTGTGTGTTCATAGACTCTAGAATACATGATAATCATTAGTTAAAAGTATAATAATCAGTAATGATTTGTATTTTAAATAATATGAAAGTGTTTTTGCATCAATATATATATTTTTCGCTAAAGAGATTATACTTAATGGTAGCCCTGGCAAAGGGATTGGCACACTTCTTCTTTAAAGGACCAGATGGTAAATATTTTAGGTTTTTTATGGGCCACTTAGTTGGTTACAACTACTCAACTCTGATGTTGTAGCACAGAAGCAGCCACAGATAATATGTAAACAAATGTGTGTCTGTATTCCAATCAACCTTATTTCTAGACACTGAAATTTTGAATTCTCTATGATTTTCATGTCATGAAATATTGTTCATCTTTTGATGTTTCTGCAACCATTAAAAAATGTAAAAAGTGGTGGGCTGAACTTGGCTTGCAGGCTGTGCTTTGCTGACACCTGCCCTAGCGGTTGATTTTTCTAAACTTAGAAGTAACTTCTACTCTACATTAAATCTGAAGACATATTGCTTAAAACCTTTTATAGATATATAGTTCATGTTATTTCAAAAGGAAGCTCTTTTCTAGAAAAAAATTCTTACTTATACATAAGTAACTTTATTTTAAAAAAACTTTTATTTTAAGTTTGGGGTACATATGCAGGTTTGTTACATAGGTAAATGTGTGTCCAGAGATTTTGATGTGCAGATTATTTAATCACCCAAATATTAAGCCTGGTTCCCATTAGTTATTTTTCCTGATTAGTTATATTTCCTGATCCTCTCCCTCCTCCCATATTGGACCCTCCAATAGGCTCCAATATGTGTTGTTCCTCTCTAGGTGTCCATGTGTTCTCATAACTTAGCTCCCACTTATAAGTGAGAACATTTGGTGTTTGGTTTTCTGTTCCTGTGTTAGTTTGCTAAGGATAATGGCTTCTGGCTCCATCCATGTCCCTGCAAAGGCATGATCTTGTTCTTTTTAATGGATGCATGTATTCCATGGTGTATATCTAACATGTTTTCTTTATGCAGTCTATCACTGATGAACATTCAGGTTGATTCCGTGTCTTGCTATTGTGAATAGTGCTGCAATAAACATACACATGCATTTGTCTGTATAGTAGAAAGATTTATATTCCTCTGGGTTTATACCCAGGAATGGGATTGCTAGATCAAATGGTATTTCTATGTTTAGGTCTTTGAGGAATCTCCACACTGTTTTCTTCAATGGTTGAACCAATTTACGCTCCTACCAACAATGTATAGCGTTCCTTTTTCTCTGCAACTGCAACCTTGCCAGCGTCTTGTTATTTTTTTGACTTTTTAATAATAGCCGTTCTGACTGGTGTGAGATGGTGTGATTTGCATTTCTTTAATGATCAGTAATGAACTGTGTTTTTTATTTTTTATTATTTTTTATTTTTTTGAAATGGAGTCTCGCTCTGTCGCCCAGGCTGGAGTGCAGTGGCACAGTCTCAGCTCACTGCAAGCTCCGCCTCCCGGGTTCACGCCATTCTCCTGCTTCAGCCTCCCGAGTAGCTGGGACTACAGGCACCCGCCACCACATCTGGCTAATTTTTTGTATTTTTAGTAGATATGGGGTTTCACCGTGTTAGCCAGGATGGTCTCGATCTCCTGACCTCATGATCTGCCTGCCTCGGCCTACCAAAGTGTTGGGATTGCAGGCGTGAACCACCATGCCTGGCTGAACTTTTTATTTTATGATTGTTGACCACATGTATGTCTTCTTTTGAGGAGTGTCTGTTCATGTGTTTTGCCTGCTTTTTAATGGGGTTGTTTATTTTATTTTCTTATAAATTTGTTTAAGTTTCTTACAGATGCTGAATATTAGACCTTTGTCAGATGCATAGTTTGTAAAAATTATCTTCTAGTCTGTAGGTTGTCTGTTGACTTTGTTGATTGTTTCTTTTGCTGTGCAAAAGTTGTTTATATCCCATTTGTCCATTTTTGTTTTTGTTGCAATTGCAGCAAAATTGCAAATTTTGTTTTGAAAATTGGTGTCTTCTCATGAAATCTTTGCCCATTCCTAGATCCTCAGCGGTACTGCCTAAGTTGTCTTCAGGGTTTTGTAGTTTTGGGTTTTACATTTAAGTCTTAAATCCATCTTGAGTTAATTTTTGTGTGTGGTGTAAGGAAGTGGTCCAGTTTTAATTTTCTGCATATGGGTATATGGCTAGCCAGTTATCCCAGCACCATTTATTGAATAAGAAATTCTTTCCCCATTGCTTGTTTTTGTCAGGTTTGTTGATCAGATAGGTGTAGGTGTGCAGTCTTATTTCTGGGCTCTCTATTCTGTTTCATTGGTCTATGTGTCTGTTCTTGTATCAGTACTATGCTGTTTTGGTTTCCATAGCTCTGTACTATAGTTTGAAGTTGCGTAGTGTGATGCCTCCAGCTTTGTTTTTTGTTTGTTTGTTTTGCTTAGGATTGCCTTGGCTATTCAGGCTCTTTTTGGTTCCATATAAATTTTAAAATACTTTTTTCTAGTTCTGTGAAGAATGTCAATGGTAGTTTAGTGGGAATAGCATTGAATCTGTAAATTGCTTTGGGCAGTATGGCCATTTTAGCAATATTGATTCTTCCAGTCCATGCGCGTGGAATGTTTTTCCGTTTGTTTGTGTCATCTCTGATTTTTGGGCAGTGGTTTGTAGTTCTCCTTATCAAGATCTTTCACCTCCGCTGTATTCCTAGGTACTTTATTCTTTTTGCGGCAATTGTGAATGAGAGTTTGTTCGTGATTTGGCTCTCTGCTTGAGTTTTGTTGGTGTATAGGAGTGCTAGCAGTTTTTGCACATTGGTTTTATATCCTGAGACTTTGCTGAAGTTGCTTATCGGCTTAAGAAGCTTTTGGGCTGAGGCAGTGGGGTTTTCTAGATACAGGATCATGTCATCTGCAAACAGGGGTACTTTGACTTCCTCTCTTCCTGTTTGGATGCCCTTTTACTTTTTTTCTCTTGCCTGATTTCACTGGCCAGAACTTCCTATACTATGTTGACTATAAGTAGTGAGAGAGGGCATCCTTGTCTTGTGCCAGTTTTCAAGGGGAATTGTATTAGTCAGAGTTCTCTAAAGGGACAGAACTAATAGGATATATGAATATATGAAGAGGAGTTTATTAGGAGAATTGACTCACATGATCACAAGGTGAAGTCCCACAATAGGCCGTCTGCAGCTGAGGAGCACGGAAGCAAATCTGAGTCCCAAAACCTCAAAAGTAAGGAAGCTGACAATGCATCCTTCAATCTGCAGCTGAAGGCCCAAGAGTCCCTGGCAAATCACTGGTGTAAGTTCAAGAGTCTAAAAACTGAAGAACTTGGAGTCTGAAGTTCGAGAGCAGGAAGCATCCAGCATGGGAGAAAAAGGAAGGCCAGAAACTCAGCAAGTCTGCTCATTCCACTTTCTTCTGCCTGCTTCATTCTAGCCGTGCTGGCAGCTGATTAGATGGTACCCACCCAGGTTGAAAGTGGGTCTGCCTCTCCCAGTCCACTGACTTAAATGTTAATCTCCTTTGGCAACATCCTCATAGACACACCCAGGAACAATATATTGCATCCCTCAATCCAATCAAGTTGACACTGAATGATAACCATCACAGGAATGCTTCTAGCTTTTGCCCATTCCATATATTGGCAGTGGATTTGTCATATATGGCTCTTATTATTTAAGGTATGTTCCTTCAATGCCTAGTTTATTAAGAGTTTTTAACATGAAGGGATGCTGATTTTAATTGACAGACTTTTCTGTATCTGTTGAGATAATCATGTGGTTCTTGTCTTTAGTTCTGTTTATGTGATGAATCACATTTATTGATTTGCATATATTGAACCAGCCTTGCATCCCAGGGATGAAGCCAACTTGATTGTGGTGGATAAGCTTTTTGACGTGCTGCTGTATTCAGTTTGCTAGTACTTTGTTGAGGATTTTTGCACTGATGTTCAACAAGGATATTGGCCTGACATTTTCCTTTTTTGTGGTGTCAAACACTGCCAGGTTTTGGTATCACAGTGATTCTGGCCTCGTAGAATGAGTTAGGGAGGAGTCCCTCATCTTTAATTTTTTGGAATAGTTTTAGTAGGAATGGTTCCAGCTCTTCTTTGTACATCTGGTAGAATTTAGCTGTGAATCTGTGTGGTCCTGGGCTTTTTTTGGTTAGTAGGCTATTTATTACTGCCTCAATTTCAGAACTTGTTATTGGTCTGTTTAGGGATTCAGTTTCCTCCTGGTTCAGTCCTGGGATGGTGTATCTGTCCAGGAATTTATCAGTTTCTTCTAGACTTTCTAGTTTATGTGGAAAAAGGTATTTATAATATTCTCTGATGGTTTTTCTCTTTGTTGGGTCAGTGGTAATAGCCCCCTTATTTCTAATTGTGTTGATTTGAATCTTCTCCCCTTTCCTCTTTATTAGTCTAACTAGTCATCTATTTTATTATTTTTTTTTTCCAAAAAGCAGCTCCTGGTTTCATTGATCTTTGGAATTTTTTTTGTGTATTTCCTTCAGTTCAACTCTGATTTTGGTTATTTCATGTCTTCTGCTAGCTTTGGGATTTGTTTGCTTTTGGTTCTCTAGTTCTTTTAGTTTTGGTGTTAGGTTGTTAACTTGAGATTGTTCTAATTTTTCAATGTGGACATTTAGTGCTATAAATTCCCCTCTTAACACTGCCTTACTTGTATCCCAAAGATTCTGGCATGTTGTATCTTTGTTCTCATTAGTTTCAAAGAACTTCTTAATTTCTGCCTTAATTTCATTACTTACCCAAAAGTCATTCAGGAGCAGGTTATTCAATTTCCATGTAATTGTATGGCTTTGAGTGAATTTCTTAATCTTGAATTCTAATTTGATTGCACTGTGGTCCAAGAGATGGCTTGTTATGATTCCAGTTCTTTTGCATTTGCCAAGGAGTGTTTTTACTTCTGATTATGGGTTCGATTTTAGAGTAAGTGCCATGTAGCAGTGAAAATAATGTTTATTCTGTTTTTTGGGGTGGAGAGATTTGTAGATATCTATCAGGTCCATTTGATACAGAGCTGAGTTCAGGTCCTGAATATCTTTGTTAACTTTCTGTCTTGATGATATGTCTAATACTGTCAGTGGGGTGTTAAAGTCTCCCATTATTAATATGTGGGAGGCTACATCTCTCTGAAGAACTTGCTTTGCGAATCTGGGTGCTCCTGTGTTGGGCGCATACATATTTAGGAGAGTCAGGCCTTCTTATTGAATTGAACCTTTTACCATTATGTAATGTCCTTTTTTTTTTTTTTTTGTCTTTTTTGGATCTTTATTGGTTTAAAGTCTGTTTTGTCAGAACTATGATTGCAACCCCTGCTTTTATCTGTCTTCCTTTTACTTGGTAGGTTTTCCTCCATCCCATCATTTTGAGCCTATGTGTGTTAGTGCTTGTGAGATGGATCTCTTGAAGACAGTATACCAATGGATCTTAGTTCTTTATCCAGCTTGCCACTCTGTGTCTTTTAATTGGGGCATTTAGCCCATTTACATTTGAGGTTAGTATTCATATGTGTGGATTTGATCCTGTCATCGTGATGTTAGCTGTTTATTTTGCAGACTTACGTGGTTGCTTTATAGTGTTACTGGTCTGTGTATTTTGGTGTCTTTTTGTAGTGGCTTGTAAAGGCCTTTTCTTTTTGTATGTAGTGCTTCCTTCAGGAGCTTTTGTAAGGCAGGTCTGAGATTCCCTCAGCATTTGCTTGTCTGAAAAGGATCTTATTTCTCCTTTGCTTATGAAGCTTAATTAGGCTGGATATGAAATTTTGGGTTGGAATTTCCTTTCCTTAAGAATGTTGAATATTGGCCCCTACAAACCCAGAATGGCTTACAGGGTTTCCACTTAGAGGTCTGCTGTTAGTCTGATAGACTTCCCTTTGTAGGTGAGCTGACCTTTCTCCCTAGCTGAGCTTAATATTGTTTCTTTCATTTCAACCTTGGAGATTGTGGTCATTAAGTGTCTTGGGGATGATCTTGTGGAGTATCTTATTTATTTATTTTATGAGATGGAGTTCCGCTCTTGTTGCCCAAGCTGGAGTGCAATGGCACGATCTCAGCTCACTGCAACCTCCACATCCCAGGTTCAAGCGATTCTCCTGCCTCAGCCTCCCAAGCAGCTGGGATTACAGGCATGTGCCACCACGCCTGGCTAATTTTGTATTTTTAGTAGAGACGGGGTTTCACCATGTTGATCAGGCTGGTCTCCAACTCCTGATCTCAGGTGATCCACCCGCCTTGGCTTCCCAAATTGCTGGGATTATAGGTGTGAGGTACAATGCCCAGCCTCATACTGGGGTTCTCTGCACTTCCTGAATTTGAAAGTTGGCCCATCTAGCTAGTTGGGGAAGTTCTTATGGATGTTATCCTGAAATATGTTTTCCACTTTGGCTGCATTCTCCCTATATCTTTTAGGTGCACCAATCAGTCAGATTTGGTGTGTTTACATAATCCCATTTTTCTCAGAGGTTTTGTTCATTTTATTTCATTCTTTTTTCTCTATTCTTGTCTGCCTGTCTTATTTCAGAAAGACAGTCTTCAAACTCTGAGATCCTTTCCTTCACTTGGTCTATTCTGTTATTAATACTTGTGATTGCATTATGAATTTCTTGTATTGTGTTTTTCAGCTCTATCAGGTTGGTTACATTCTTCTCTATGCTGGCTGTTTTGTCCATCAGCCTCTGCAATGTTGTATCATGATTTTTAGCTTCTTTGCATTGGTTACAACATGCTCATTAGCTCAGTGAAGTTTGTTTTTATCCATGTGCTGAATTCTACCTCTGTCATTTCAGCCATCTCAGCTTCAGCCCCGTTCTGAGCCCTTTCTGGGGAGGTGATGCGGTCATTTGGAGGACAGAGGCCACTCTGGCTTTTTGAGTTTTCAGTGTTCTTGCACTGATTCTTTCTAATCTTTATGGACTTATCTACCTTTGATCTTTGAAGTTCTGACCTTTGGATGGGTTTTTTTATTTTTTAGTTTTTCTGTTTCTTTTAATAGTATGGTCAGTTTTCCGCAGGGCTACTGCAGTTTTCTGGGGGTCCACTCCAGTCCCTAGTCACCATGAATTTTCCAGTACCTATAGGCATCACCAATGAAGGCTGAGAAACAGCAAAGATGGCAGCCTGCGCCTTTCTGTGGGAGCTCCTTCCCAGGGAGGTACAGGCCTATCGCCAGCCTGAATACACTTGTAGGAGGAGGCTAGAGACTCCAGTTGGGAGGACTCACCCATTTAGGAGGAACAGGATCAGAGACTTGCTTAAAGAAGCAGTCTAGCTATGCTTTCTTTCTTTCTTTTTTCTTTTTTTTTATTATACTTTAAGTTCTAGGGTACATGTGCACAACGTGCATGTTTGTTACATATGTATACAGGTGCCATGTTGGTGTGCTGCACCTATTAACTCATCATTTACATTAGGTTTATCTCCTAATACTATCCCTCCCCTGCCCCCAACCCCACAACAGGCCCCAGTGTGTGATATTCCCTTTCCTGTGTCCAAGTGTTCTCATTGTTCAGTTCCCACCTATGAGTGAGAACATGCGGTGTTTGATTTTCTGTCCTTGCAATAGTTTGCTCAGAAAGATAGTTTCCAGCTGCATCCATGTCCCTACAAAGGACACAAACTCATCCTTTTTTATGGCTGTATGGTATTCCATGGTATATATGTGCCACATTTTCTTAATCCAGTCTATCATTGATGGACATTTGGGTTGGTTCCAGGTCTTTGCTATTGTGAATAATGCCTCAATAAACATACGTGTTCCTGTGTCTTTATAGCAGCATGATTTATAATCCTTTTGAGTATATACCCAGTAATGGGATGGCTGGGTCAAATGGCATTTCCAGTTCTAGATCCCTGAGGAATCGCCACACTGTCTTCCACAATGGTTGAACTAGTTTACAGTCCCACCAACAGTGTAAAAGTGTTCCTATTTCTCCACATCCTCTCCAGCACCTGTTGTTTCCTGATTTTTTTAATGATTGCCATTCTAACTGATGTGAGATGGTGTCTCATTGCGGTTTTGATTTGCATTTCTTTGATGGTGAGTGATGACGAGCACTTTTTCATGTGTCTGTTGGCTGCATAAATGTCTTCTTTTGAGAAGTGTCTGTTCATGTCCTTTGCCTACTTTTTGATAGGGTTTTTTGTTTTTTTCTTGTAAATTTGTTTGAGTTCTTTGTAGATTCTGGATATTAGCCCTTTGTCAGATGGGTAGATTGCAGAAATTTGCTCTGATTCTGTAGGTTGCCTGTTCACTCTGATGATAGTTTCTTTTGATGTGCAGAAGCTCTTTAGTTTAAATAGATCCCATTTGTCAATTTTGGCTTTTGTTGCCATTGCTTGTGGTGTTTTAGACATGAAGTCGTTGTCCATGCCTATGTCCTGAATAATATTGCCTAGGTTTTATTCTAGAGTTTTTATGGTATTAGGTCTAGCATTTAAGTCTTTAATGCATCTTGAATTAATTATTGTATAAGGTGTAAAGAAGGGATCTAGTTTCAGTTTTCTACATATGACTGGCCAGTTTTCCCAGCACTGTTTATTGAATAGGGAATCCTTTCCCTGTTTCTTGTTTTTGTCAGGTTTGTCAAAGATCAGATGGTTGTAGATGTCTGGTGTGATTTCTGAGGCTTCTGTTCCATTGGTCTATATCTCTGTTTTGGTACCAGTACCATGCTGTTTTGGTTACTGTAGTCTTGTAGTATAGTTTGAAGTCAGGTAGCATGATGCCTTTATCTTTGTTCTTCTGGCTTAGGATTGTTTTGGCAATGTGGGCTCTTTTTTGTTTCCATACGAACTTTAAAGTAGTTTTTCCAATTCTGTGCAAACAGTCATTGGTAGTTTGATGGGGATGGCATTGAATCTATAAATTACCTTGAGCAATATGGCCATTTTCATGGTATTGATTCTTCCTATCCATGAGCATGGAATGTGCTTCCATTTCTTTGTGTCCTCTTTTATTTTGTCATGCAGTTGTTTGTAGTTCTCCTTGAAGAGTTCCTTCACACCCCTTGTAAGTTGGATTCCTAGGTCTTTTATTCTCTTTGAAGCAATTGTGAATGGGAGTTCACTCATGATTTGGCTTTCTGTTTATCCATTATTGGTGTATAGGAATGCTTGTGATTTTTGCACATTGATTTTGTATCCTGAGACTTTGATGGAGTTGCTTATCAGCTTAAGGAGATTTTGGGCTGAGACAATGGGGTTTTCTAAATATACAGTCTTGTCATCTGCAAACAGGCACAATTTGACTTCTTCTTTTCCTAACCAAAATACCCTTGATTTCTTTCTCTTGCCTGATTGCCCTAGCCAGAACTTCCAACACTATGTTGAATAGGAGTGGTGAGAGAGGGCATCCCTGTCTTGTGCCAGTTTTCAAAGGGAATGCTTCCAGTTTTTGCCCATTCAGTATATTGGCTGTGGGTTTGTCATAAACAGCTCTTATTATTTTGAGATACGTTCCATCAATACCGAATTTATTGAGAGTTTTTAGCATGAAGGGCTGTTGAATTTTGTCAAAGGTCTTTTCTGCATCTATTGAGACAATCATATGGGTTTGTCTTTGGTTCTGTTTCTATGCTGGATTACGTTTATTGATTTGCGTATGTTGAACCAGCCTTGCATCCCAGGGATGAAGCCCACTTGATCATGGTGGATAAGCTTTTTGATGTGCTGCTGAATCCGGTTTGCCAGTATTTTATTGAGGATTTTTGTATCGATGTTCATCAGGGATATTGGTCTAAAATTCTTTTTTGTTGTGTCTCTGCTAGACTTTGGTATCAGGATGATGTTGGCCTCATAAAATGAGTTAGGGAGGATTCCCTCTTTTTCTGTTGATTGGAATAGCTTCAAAAGGAATGGTACCAGCTCCTCCTTGTACCTCTGGTAGAATTCGGCTGTGAATCCATCTAGTCCTGGACTTTTTTTGGTTGGTAGGCTATTAATTATTGCCTCAATTTGAGAGTCTGCTATTGGCCTATTCAGGGATTCAACTTCTTCCTGGTTTAGTCTTGGGAGGGTGCAAGTGTCCAGGAAATTATCCATTTCTTCTGGATTTTCTAGTTGATTTGCGTAGAAGTGTTTATAGTATTCTCTGATGGTAGTTTGTATTTCTGTGGGGTCGGTGGTGATATCCCCTTTATCAGTTTTTATTGTATCTATTTGATTCTTCTCTCTTTTCTTCTTTATTAGTCTTGCTAGCAGTCTATCAGTTTTGTTGATCTTTTCAAAAAATCAGCTCCTGGATTCATTAATTTTTTTGGAAGCGTTTTTTTGTGTCTCTATCTCCTTCATTTCTGCTCTGATCTTAGTTATTTCTTGCCTTCTGCTAGCTTTTGAATGTGTTTGCTCTTGCTTCTCTAGTTCTTTTAATTGTGATGTTAGGGTGTCAATTTTCGATCTTTCCAGCTTTCTCTTGTGGGCATTTAGTACTATAAATTTCCCTCTACGCTGTCCCGACCTGCAGGACAGTCAAACGGACCCTGGAAGGGAGAGTGGGAATGGAGGAGACAAGAAAACATGAGAAATGGAGACAAGACAAATAGCCTGATCAAGTCTCGTTTAATGGTGGTGATGCAATGCCTTATATAGGCTGGCAGAGGAAGAGGTTGGGCCAGGGCGGTGACTGGAGGCTGGGTTTACTCAAATGACAATTGCGCATGTGCCATGGGTTTGTAATTTTCCCGGGCGCGAGATCGCGCCTGCGCCGTAGGCTGCATATCTTACTGGGAGGGAAAAATGTTTGCCTGCACGCGGGAAAAGTTAGCGCGCGCAGGGGAAAGGTTAGCGCCTGCGGGAAAGGTTAGCACGCGCGGGAAAGGTTTGTAGTGAAGAACCCGGAAATGTGCCATCTTGTCTCCGCTTTGCGGATATCAAGCAACAGAGGTCGGCTAATTCCGGGCCTCATGGCTCTGGACAGGTCCCCCTTTTTAATATATAATTTTGGCTAGAAGATTGTCCCTTGGGAACTGCGCCTGTCTTAGGTTGGAGTAATGCATCTCATCACTGGTACCCGTCATGGGATTAGGCAGTAGCTTATGACGGCCCTCCTGTCTTAGGTTAGTGAGAGATGATACTCTCTTACCTGTCGTTGGCTGTCCAGTTCAGCACATAGGGAAGGTGGTCATAATGGGTGTGAGTATGAACCACCGCGATCTTCTTGTTCTAGGCGATGATAATGGACCTGTATAGGTTTCGCTTGAATAGCCTCGACTTGTTGCTTAATGAATGTCATGAGCTTATTGAAGACCAAAGGTCCTACAGAGAGTAAGAGCAATAGGCAAAGCAGGGGGCCCAGGAATGGCATAAGATAGGAAAGGAGTCCATGGAACCCAGTCCAAAACGGGTTATCGGTTATTTCTTTTTGTCGTTTTTCTAGGTCTTCTTGTAGACGCCTGATTTTATCTCTGACGATCCCGGATTTGTTGACATAGAAACAGCACTTCTCCTGTAAAGCCAAGCAGATGCCTCCCTGTTCTGCAGTTAGTAAATCTAGGCCTCTTCTATATTGGAGCACTACTTCTGCCAGAGAATCTACCTGATCTTGTAAATCTTGTATAGTACTTGAGATGGCCTGCATATCTGAGATCAATTGGCGAGACAATTTGGTGTATTGAGTAACAGAAACCCCTAGGCCTGTAGCCCCAGTTGCTACAGCAGTAGTTATGCCTAATCCTGCAAGTAAGGGGATAAATTGTATTGCCCTTTTATTTCTTCCTAAAAAGTGATCTATAGCTGGGATAGGTACAGGTTCATCTCCACGGATAATGTCTATGTCTGGCAAAAGTGTGGCTAAGACACAGCGTCCTGTCCAGTTAGTAGGTAAATAGGTATAAGCTCTATTATTGCCACATATAAAAACTGAGCTGTTTGGGTCACATAACAATTGGGAAATATTTACTATGGTGGAACAATTATTGAATTGATTGAATCCTACATCGAGGTCGTAAGTGTTATTAAGGGGAGGGGAGTAGATGCAAGAGGAACTAGGAAATTCTAGAGGCTGTACTTTAAGGAGAGGAATTATGGTGCAAGGGGTATTGGATGTATAATTTAAGTCATTGCTGGGTGTGGCAAGAGGAACGGGATCTCCTGATTGCAGACACAGCCAGCAGTCATTAGCTAGACTAGAGTTGGAATTGTTAAGCAGGTTATGAGTAGCAGTGAGGAGGTCAAAGGTCTGGGCATCAATTTTTTCTTTCCCTCGGGCTTTGGGCAAGGCCAAGGGGTGGTAGTGAATTTCCGGGTATAGGGACCTTTGCAACTCTTCAAGTTTTTTGTATACCCTAATTTCTCGGACCTTGTCTTGTGGTCCTCCTCCATCAGAGATATGAAGAGGGGGGTGAATATTCCAGCAGACAGGCTGTCCTACAATTCCAGTACAGCCAGCTGATATAAGGTTATTGGTATTTCCTAAAACTCTAGGGACATTACTAGCCCCTATAGTAGGGGTTCTAGATCTTGTTAAGATAGCAGTATAGTATGTTTTATTGCCAGAGGTACATTCTAGATAAGTAGTGTAGCAGGAACTATGCATAGCAGCCTTAAATGTGTCAAAAGGGCAGGTTGTGGTACCCCCTCCGCTAGATAATCTTGGGGTTGACACACACCTCCACTTAAGGGAGTCACTAGACTGGTATGCTGTGTAAGCGGAGCAGGACACAGCTGAGATGTACTTATTTGGAGGGGAGGTCACATATCCCCCCAAACAATCACAGGGCTTACCATATCGTTGTCGTATATATTTACGGGCCTCATGGGGATTACCAAAGCCGGCATATACCTGGAGTGCTTGGCAAATCAGCACCATGGTCCAGAGGGGCTTGTAGTTGAAGTTCATCTCTGCAATAGAGGAAAAGAGTACTCTCAGGGAGAAAATTACTCCCTGGATTGGTTATTGTTAGGTACCTGTCTTACCAGTCACTCTGGTAGCCATCTGGCTGCATCATGAGTTTGAAAAAAAACACAAACTGAGCCTCTTCCCCAGATTAACACTGGGTCTGGACCATGCCATGTGTTGTCTAAGGAGTCTTTCCATTTAACCATGACAAATTGTTTTTTGGACTCGGAATGCCAAAATCGATCGGCTGCTGATCTGTTCAGGTTATCCAAATTTAAAAAATTTAAAATAAAAAGTGTGTGATTAAGGATATTTCTAGGGGTGCCCTTAGTAGGGTACCATTCTCCCTTTTTTATTTTGTCAATGGTGGTTTTTAAGGATAGGTGTGCTCTTTCAACTATTCCTTGTCCTTGAGGGTTATATGGAATTCCAGTAATGTGTTTGGTTTGTAATTTAAGACAAAAGTCTTGAAAGGCTTTGGATATATAGCCAGGACCATTGTCTGTTTTTAGTTGTTTAGGCTTTCCAACTATGGAAAAACAGTGTAGTAAATGAGCTATGACATGTTTGGTAGCTTCTCCTGTTTGTAAGGTGGCTAGTATAAATCCACTAAATGTATCTATACATACATGGACGTATTTTAAGTTACCGAATCCTGAATAATAAGTGACATCCATTTGCCAGATCATGTTGGGAACTAGTACTCTTGGGTTAATTCCTAAGTGAGGGACTAGCAGGTATGTTATACAGGTCTGACATTGTTTAACTATTTGTCTTGCTTGTTCTGTAGTTATTTTAAACATCAGTCTCAAAGTTTGAGCATTAAGATGGTGTAAGGCATGAGTAGCCTGTGCTTGGGCTAGGTTTGTATTTGTAGCTATGGCTACCATCTTGGTTGCCATGTCAGCCAGTTGGTTGCCCTGGGATAGAGGTCCTGGTAATCCTGAATGAGCTCTAATGTGTCCAAGAAAGAAAGGTGTTGTTCTATTATGTATTAACTGTTGGCATTGTAAAAATAACTTGGCTGTGTCTGACACATGTTTGATTTGTGCTACAGTCTCAAGTAAAGGTATTGAGTGAGCTAAGTATGCACTATCAGTATAAATATTAAGAGCCTGATCAGGGAAGGCTAACAGCACCGCGATTAGGGCCTGCAATTCTACTAGCTGAACCAAAGTATGGCTGGTTTTGAATTTAACAGTGGTGCCAGCAAAGGTATATGCAGCAGTTCCTGTGGATGACCCATCAGTGAATACTAATAAGGCATTGTCTAAAGGTGTTTTACTGATGACATGAGGGAAGACAAAGCATGTAGTTTACAAAATTGAATAAGCTTGTTTGGCGGGTAATGGTTATCTAAGTTACTGGCATAAGAGGCGAAAGCAATTGGCCACGTTTCAGTATTTTGCATCAACCAATGGATTTGTGGCTTAGAATAAGGTTGTATGATTGTAAAAGGTTCAATTCCAAAATATTTTTTGCTATTGTCTCTACCTAAGATGATTAAATTGGCTATGGCATCATAATAGGGGAGTAATACCTTTTTGGGTGATGAAGGCAAATGGACCCACATAATAGGGTTATTTTGCCAGAATAAACCAGTAGGTGTTAGTGTTGTGTTAAATATTAAAAGGTTAATGGCTGTGAATAGTCTATGTTGGTAACAAATTGCTCAGCAATGGCTGCCTCTACTTTATTAAGTGATAAAAGAGCTTCTTTTCATAACGACCTAAGGGACTTAGGGTTGGGGTCACCTCTCAGGGTGTCGAATAAAGGTTTTAAGTCTCCCGTGGTGAGTTTTAAGTATGGCCAGAGCCAATTTATGTCTCCAAGGAGCTTTTGGAAATCATTAAGGGTTTGTAACTGATCTTTACAGATAACGGCTTTTTGATTGGTAATTTTAGGTCCATTTATTTGAAAACCTAAATATGTATAAGGGTCTTGTAGTTGTATTTTTTCTGGAGCTATTTGTAACCCCGCTGTGGTTAGTTCTTGCTTGAGTTGAGCAAAACACTGTAAAACTTGTTCTCCCATTTTTCCTACTATGAGGATATCATCCATGTAATGTATAATGCATATTTGTTTCGATGTCTCTCTAACTGAGTGTATGGCTATAGCCACATATTCTTGACACAAGGTGGTACTGTTGGCCATACCTTGAGGTAACACTTTCCATTGGTATCGCTTCATGTGTTCTTTAAAATTTATAGATGGTAAGCTAAAGGCGAATCGTTTTTGGTCAGTAGGATGAAGGGGAATTGTAAAAAAGCAATCTTTAAGGTCTATGATAATTTTAAAATATCCTTGAGGGATTGCAACTGGAGAAGGTAGCCCTGGCTGTAAGGCGCCCATAAGGACCATAGTAGCATTTACTGCTCTTAAATCTTGTAAGAGTCTCCACTTTCCGGATTTATTTTTTATGACAAATATGGGGGTGTTCCAAGGAGAGTTGCTTTCTGTAATGTGTCCTGCCTCTAATTCTTCCTGCACTAACTGTTGGGCAGCAGCAAGCTTCTCATTGGTTAGTGGCCATTGATCAACCCAAACGTGTTCATCTGACTTCCAAGTGATTGGGTCAGCACTTTTTTGGGGTGCAGACATGTCAATGGCCATAGTTAAAAATTTCCAAGCCCCCTTTTATCCAATTTTCCTATGGCTGGGATTGGCTGTAAAATGCCATCTTCTCTTTTTCCTAACCCTTTCCCAGGGTGGTAGCCCTGAGCCGACATTTGTGCAGTGGCTATATCATTTGGGCTACACATCATGACCCTCATTTGGGAGAGAAGATCTCTACCCCAAATGTTAACAGGCAAATCAGGGATAACAAAGGGCTTAATGAGACCGGAATTACTTTCTTGATCTCTCCAGGTGAGATATTTGGAACTTTGTCTAGGGTTATTACTTTGCCCGATTCCTCATAAATTTGTTAAGGTCTCTGAAGTGGGCCAACTGGTGGGCCAATCTTGTTGTTTAATAATTGTTACATCAGCCCCTGTGTCTATCAGTCCTGTAAATAACTTTCCATCTAGCCATAAGGTGAGAGAGGGTTTTTGATTAGTAATGGACTATACCCAGTGGTTGTCTGAGGATCCGAATCCTCCCTTTCCCCTTAGGGGCGATTGGACTTTATTAGCTGTTTTTAGCAATGGCAACAGGAGTAACTGCGTTATTCTATCCCCTTGAGGAATGATAATGATGTTGTCAATAGCCTTGGCCATGATTTTGATTTCTCCTATATAATCACTATCAACTATTCCCGGAAAGACCTGTAGGCCTTTCATAGTGGCGCTGCTTCTCCCTAGAATTAATCCAAACATGTTTGAGGGTAGGGGTCCATATACCCCAGTACCTAAGGCTTGGGGTCCCATTTCAGGGGTTAATACTGTCTGGGAGGTGGAACAGAGGTCCAATCCTGCGCTTCCTGGGGTTGCTCTACTAAGTTGTGAAACGGATTGTTGTTGGTTGGTACAAAACTGACCGCCCCATAAGCTTGTTTTGGGGCCTGGGGCCGGCCCCTCAATCCATTTCCCTGTTGAGGTGTTAGGGGATTTCCTTGATTGTCAATTTTAGATTTACATTCATTGGCCCAATGTTTTCCTCTTTTACACCTAGGGCAGAGGCCTGTGGCTTTTGCCTCTAAGGTCTTAGCTAGCTCTCCCTTACAATCCCTAGCGAAGTGTCCCATTTTTCCGCACTTGAAGCACCCCTTGCTATTCTTATTTTTACTAGTGAGGAAGTCTTTTATGGTTTGTCCACTAAAGGCAGCAGCCATAGCCAAGCTCTGTTGATATGAGAGCCCTATGTCTGAACAGAGGCGGATGTAGCCTGTTAAGTCTGTTTTCTTTCTATAAGGTCTGATTGCTGCCTGACAAGCCGGGTTAGCGTTTTCGTAAGCTAGCTGTTTTACATAATCCACCCCTGCCTCGGCATTTCCAAATATTCTGCTGGCCATGGTTAAAAGTCTACGTACAAAGTCTGCAAAGGGCTCCTCAGGCCCCTGTTTGACCCCCGTGAGCGAGGCTCCTGGATCCCCTTTAACAGGAAGTTTTCTCCAGGCTTTGGTAGCCGCTGCTTGGATTTGAGAAAACAGTCCGGGATTGTACTGCATCTGAGCATCGGTTTCTGTATAGTTACCCGAGCCAGTTAGCATATCAAAATCCCAACCATTTCCGGCTTGTTGGTTTCTCTTGGCCGTATCTCTACAATTTTCATAAAATTCTGACTTCCAAATCAGATGGTCACCTCCGGAAAGAACTGCCCTAACTAAGGTATTCCAATCTATGGGAGTGAGCCAATTTTCGGCCACAGATTCAACTATGGCCAGGGTGTACGGGGCATTAGCTCCGTATTGCGAGACAGTGGTTTTTAGTTCCTTTATTACAGTGAATTCAAACCATTGTGGTGTCTCCAGGCTCGGCCCTGCGCATCTGTAGTTTCAGTTACTGGAAAAACGTCTCGAGGAGGGAAATCCTCCCTATCCCTACTACCAAGCGACCTTCCTTTTGGGCCACACTGTCCGGGTCTCTGAGGGTGAGAGTGTTTCTCTATTCCTTTAGGGTATTGAACGCTCTCACTTCCTGTCCTTAATTTCTGCAATCTAGTGATTAAAGACTGATGTAGTTCTTCGAGCTTTATTTGCTCTTCAAGTTGTGCAATCTTTTCTCTAAGCTCCTCTTTTGGGTCTATTACTGCCATAACTGCGGGGGCAGAAGCCTTAATATAGGGAGGGGGATAAGTAAGAGTTTGTGGCCAGTCAGAATTATGATATTTTGCTGCCTCTTCCTCTAAATTATCCCAGTCTACTTCTGAAGGGTTAAGGGTATTTTTACTTTTGTTTCCATTAGTTGTAGGTAAAACTGGGTATTTTTTGACGTTTTCCTTATTTGTTGTTTCTATATTTGTTATTGAGGAGACCCCAGCCTCTTTCTCGTCGCTTTGTAGCGATATAAGGTCTATTTCTTTCCTAGGTGTGGATTTTTTGAGGTCGATTTGGGATCTGCCTCTTAATATTTCCTCAGTCTGAGTAACCACCGCCATTACCTCAGGATCTTTTTCTTTTTCCTTTTTATCTATTATATCTCTGATCAGATTCCAATAAGAAAAAGCTGTCACCGGAACCTTTTCTGGTCCAAAAGTACTATAATAATCTTGAAAACAGTCTCCCACCCTACGCCACCTCTTTATGTCAATGGTTCCCTCTTGTGGAAACCAAGGGCAGGTATCTTTTACAAAATCAAAAAACTTAAACAAATCATTACTTTTAACCCTTACTCCTCGTGCTTTTAGGGCCTCTTTTAACTGCCCTACATAAATCTGATGCTGGCTTAATTCTTGCCCCATAATCAGACACTATTACTCACCTCTGGTTCCAACGCGGCAGGTTCCCGTGACGTCCGGAGGAATTTCTTCCACTTTCACTTTTGGCCAACTCTAGTGCCTTCTTCCTCACTTTTCCCCCCATGTCCAGGTCCCTGTTCGGGCGCCAGGTGTCCCGACCTTCAGGACAGTCGAACGGGCCCTGGAAGGGGGAGTGGGAATGGAGGAGACAAGAAAACACGACAAATGGAGACAAGACAAATAGCCTGATCAAGTCTCGTTTAATGGTGGTGGTGCAATGCCTTATATAGGCTGGCAAAGGAAGAGGTTGGGCCAGGGCGGTGACAGGAGGCTGGGTTTACTCAAATGACAATTGCGCATGCTCCGTGGGTTTGTAATTTTCCCGGGCGTGGGATCGCGCCTGTGCCGTAGGCTGCATATCTTCCTGGGCAGGAAAAATGTTTGTGCGCGCGCAGGAAAAGTTAGCGCACACGTGGGAAAGGTTAGTGCGCGTGCAGGAAAGGTTAGCGCTCGTGGGAAAGGTTAGCGCACGCGTGGGAAAGGTTTGTAATGAAGAACCCGGAAATGTGCCATCTTGTCTCCACTTTGTGGAGATCAAGCAACAGAGGTCGGCTAATTCCGGGCCTCATGGCTCCGGACACTACACAGTGCTTTAAATGTGTTCCAAAGATTCTGGTATGTTTTGTCTTTGTTCTCATTGGTTTCAAAGAACATCTTTATTTCTGCCTTCATTTTGTTATATACCTAGTAGTCATTCAGGATCAGGTTGTTCAGTTTCCATATAGTTGAGCAGTTTTGAGTGAGTTTCTTAATCCTGAGTTCTAGTTTGATTGCACTGTGGTCTCAGAGACAGGTTGTTATAGTTTGTGTTTTTTTACATTTTCTGAGGAGTGCTTTACTTCTAACTATCTGGTCAATTTTGGAATAAGTGCGATGTGGTGCTTAGAAGAATCTACATTCTGTTAATTTGGGGTCGAGGGTTCTGTAGATGTCTATTAGGTCTGCTTGGTGCAGAGCTGAGTGCAATTCCTGGATATCCTTGTTACCTTTCTGTCTCGTTGATCTGTCCAATGTTGACAGTGGAGTGTTAAAGTTTCCCATTATTATTGTGTGGGAGTCTTAGTCTCTTTTTAGGTCTCTAAGGACTGGCTTTATGAATCTGTGTGCTCCTGTATTGGATTCATATATATTTAGAATAGTTAGCTCTTCTTGTTGAATTGATCCCTTTACCATTATGTAATGGCATTCTTTGTCTCTTTTCATCTTTGTTGGTTTAAAGTCTGTTTTATCAGAGACTAGAATTACAACCCCTGCTTTTCTGTTTGTTTGTTTTCCATTTGCTTGGTAGATCTTCCTCCATCCCTTTATTTTGAGCCTATGTGTGTCTCTGCATGTGAAATGGGTCTTCTGAATACAGCAAACTGATGGGTCTTGACTCTTTATCCAATTTGCCAGTCAGCGTCTTTCAATTGGATCATTTAGTCCATTTACATTTAAGGTTAATATTGTTATGTGTGAACTTGAACCTATCATTATGATGTTAGCTGGTTATTTTGCTCATTAGTTGATGCAGTTTCCTCCTAGCATCGATGGTCTTTACAATTTGGCATGTTTTTGCAGTGGCTGGTAGCGGTTGTTCCTTTCCATGTTTAGTGCTTCCTTAGGAGCTCTTGTAGGGCAGGCCTGGTGGTGACAAAATCTCTCAGCATTTGCTTGTCTGTATAGGATTTTATTTCTCCTTCACTTATGAAACTTAGTTTGGCTGGATATGAAATTCTGGGTTGAAAATTCTTTTCTGTAAGAATGCTGAATATTGGCCCCCACTCTCCTCTGGCTTCTGGAGTTTCTGTTGAGATATCTGCTATTAGTCTGATGAGCTTCCCTTTGTGTGTAACCCAACCTTTTTCTCTGGCTGCCCTTAACATTTTTTCCTTCATTTCAACTTTGGTGAATCTGACAATTATGTGTCTTGACGTTGCTCTTCTCGAGGAGTATCTTTGTGACGTTCTATTTATTTCCTGAATTTGGATGCTGGTCTGCCTTGCTAGGTTGGGGAAGTTCTCCTGGATAATATCCTGAAGAGTGTTTTGCAACTTGGTTCCATTCTCCCCATCACTTTCAGGTACACCAATCAGACGTAGATTTAGTCTTTTCACATAGTCCCATGTTTCTTGGAGGTTTTGTTCGTTTCTTTTTACTCTAAACTTATCTTCTCACTTCATTTCATTCATTTGATCTTCAATCACTGATACCCTCTCTTCCAGTTGGTCGAATTGGCTACTGAAGCTTGTGCATGCGTCATGTAGTTCTCGTGCCATGGTTTCAGCTCCATCAGGTCATTTAAGGATTTCTCTACATTGGTTATTCTAGTTAGCCTTTTGTCTAATCTTTTTTCAAGGTTTTTAGCTTCCTTGCAATGGGTTCGGACATCTTCCTTTAGCTCGAAGAAGTTTGATCTACTGAAGCCTTCTTCTCTCAACTCATCAAAGTCATTCTCCATCCAGCTTTGTTGCATTACTGGTGAGCAGCTGTGTTCCTTTGGAGGAGAAGAGGCACTCTGATTTTTAGAATTTTCAGCTTTTCTGCTCTGGTTTCTCCCCACCTTTGTGGTTTTATCTACTTTGGTGTTTGATGATGGTGATGTACAGATGGGGTTTTGGTGTGGATATCCTTTCTGTTTATTAGTTTTCTTTCTAACAATCAGGACCCTCAGCTTCAGGTCTATTGGAGTTTGCTGGAGGTCCATTCCAGACCCTGTTTGCCTGGGTATCACCAGCAGAGGCTGCAGAGTAGCGAATGTTGCAGAACAGCAAATGTTGCTGCCTGACCGTTCCTCTGGGAACTTTGTCTCAGAGGGTCACCCAGCCATGTGAGGTGTCAGTCGGCCCCTACTGGGAGGTGCCTCCTAGTTATACTACTTGGGCATCAGGGACCCACTTGAAGAGGCAGTCTGTCGGTTCTCAGATCTCAAACTCTGTGCTGGGAGAACCACTACTCTCTTCAAAGCTGTCAACCAGGGACATTTAAGTCTGCAGAAGTTTCTGATACCTTTTGTTCAGCTATGCCCTGCCCCCAGAGGTGGAGTCACCAGAGGCAGGCAGGCCTGCTTGAGCTGCAGTGCGCTCCACCCAGTTCGAGCTTCTTGGCCGCTTTGTTTACCTACTCAAGCCTCAGCAATGGTGGGCACCCCTCCCGCAGCCTCGCTGCTGCCTTGCAGTTTTATCCCAGACTGCTGTGCTAGCAATGAGTGAGGCTCCGTGGGCATGGGACCCTCCGAGCCAGGTGCAGGATATAATCTTCTGGTGTGCTGTTTTCTAAGACCTTGAAAAATTGCAGTATTAGGGTAGGAGTGACCTGATTTTCCAGGTTCTGTCTGTCACAACTTCCCTTGGCTAGGAAAGGGTATTCCCTGTCCGCTTGCGCTTCCCAGGTAAGGCGATGCCTCGCGCTGCTTCGGGTCTCACTCCGTGGACTGCCCCTACTGTCCGACAAGCCCTAGTGAAATAAACCTGGTACCTCAGTTGGAAATGCAGAAATCACCCGTCTTCTGCGTCACTCATGCTGGGAGCTGTAGACTAGAGTTGTTCGTATTCAGCCATCTTGGAACCTCCTAGATATCCTTTCATAGAGCAGCTGTGCTGTGCTGGGATACCACTGGTCAACTTGGATTCTCCAAAGCCTGATAGCTGGAATGTATTTGTCACCCAAAGAGACAGACTCTCCCTCTGGGAGCTGTCCCAGAGAGTTCTCAAATCTCTGGCAGCCTGAAAACATGGGCAGGGGTGAATGGAGGCCCCAATGGTGAGGTCCTGCTCAGTGAGGAGGAACAGATCGGGGGCCCACTTTAAAGAAACAGCCTGGCCTCATTTTGGTAGAACAACTGTGCTGTGCTGGGGGATCCATTTTGTTTCTGGTCGGTTTGGACCCTCCAAAACTCACAGGTTGGAACTGCTGAGTTATCCAAACAGCAAAGATGGTGGCCCTTCCCTCCTCCAAAGAACTCTGTCCCAGGTGGTTCGACACTGTTGTCAGTGGTTGACTGGAATTCTAAGCCAGTGGATCTTGTCCTGTGAGACACTGTGGAAGTGGGGCCCGTGGACCATCACTCCTCAGCCCTCTCAATTCAGCCTTCTTCCTAGGGATATGTACAGAAGTCCAACCTCCTGCCTTGACAGAGCTGCAGTCACTCCTGCTGGGAAGCCTGGAGCCTAAGTATGTAAAACTCCTGCGCATCTGCGCATGCCTGAGTGGCTGCTCTGCCAAGAGTCCACACAGCTCTGTGTGTCAGACTGAAGACCCTGGTGGAGTGGGTTTAGGAGGAGATTTCCTGACTCAGGGTTGCAAAGATCCATGGGAGAAGCATGGTTTCCTAGGGTCACACATTAGAATACTCACCAATTCCCTAGGTGGGGGAGGTTCCCCTGGCTCCATGTCGCTCCAGCGTGGGCCATTGTACTGTCTTGCTTTTCTTCATTTTCCAGGGGTCAAGTTGTTTCCTTGATCAATCCCAATGAGAGTATCTGGATGTTTCAGTTGAAGGTGCCATATTTACTCACGGCTTTGGTTGCTCTCCATGACAGCCACATACTCTAGCTGCTTCTAATCGGCCATCTTGGCCTGAATCTAAGTAACCTAAATTTGGGCCATAAAGAGGCACTTGAAAAATTCCCAAAGTCACTTATTTCCTTGACTACACAGAGGAATTGTGGTATTGCTAAGCTGGATTTTCTAATAAAGATCAAAATCCTGATAGAACAAATATTTTTCAGAAGAAATATTTATTCAATAATTTTAAAGTACCAACTCTTTTAAAGCATTTAAGAGTAAATTCCCCAAAAGAGTAGGTACTTACAATGACAGAAAAATAAATCTCCCATGGGTACCTCCTGCCTTTGACAACCTTACAGACTCACAAGGGAGATAAAATCTGTTCAAGTTGCCCAGGTGCTGTGGCTCATGCCTGTAATCCCAGGATTTGGGAGGCCAAGGCAAGCAGATCATGAGGTCAAGAGATTGAGACCATTCTGGCCAACATGGTGAAACCCCATCTCTACTAAAAATGCAAAAATTAGCTGGGTGTAGTGACGCATGCTTGTAGTCCCAGCCACTTGGGAGGCTGAGACAAGAGAATCACTTGAACCAGGGAGTCAGAGGTTGCAGTGAGCTGAGATTGCACCACTGCACTCCAGCCTGGCAACAGAGCAAGACTCCATCAAAAACAAAAAACAAACAAACAAAAAAGCATAAAAGAAATCTGTACAAGTTTTGGCTAGAAATAGGCCAAATAGGAGTAGAAACTAATAGAAACAGAATGCAGGCTGGGTGCAATGGCTCACGCCTGTAATTCCAGCACTTTGGGAGGCCAAGGTGGGCAGATCACTGAAGGTCAGGAGTTCAAGACCAGCGTGGCCAACATGGTGAAACACCATCTACAAAAAATACAAAAATTAGCTGGGCATGGTGGTGAGCACTTGTAATCTCAGCTACTTGGGAGACTGAGGCCGGAGAATCACTTGAATCTGGGAGACAGAAATTGCAGCGACCCGAGATCACACCACTGCACTACAGCCTGGGTAACAGAGCAAGGCTGTCTCAAAAAAAAAAAATAGAAAAGAAAGAAAGAAACAGAATGCAGAAAGAATAACAAGGGTAGAAGTTCAGAAACGGTAGTAGAGAATCGAGAACACTGGAACTGTATTGGAGATACATGTAAGGGATAAGTGCAAGAGACAATAGAGCAGGGGAAAATGACTGATCCCAAACCTGCAGGTGAATGTTGCTGTTTCCACCCCCACAAACCATTCAGTGCTGGGCTTTTTATGAAGACAGGTCCTGGTGCTATTACAGATGATCCTTGGTTTATGATGAGGTTATGTCCCAATAAGCCTGTCATATGTTGAAAATATCATCATATAGAAAATGCATTTAATACACCTAGACTACTGAACATCATAGCTTAGCCTAGCCTACTTTAAATGTGTTCAGAACACTTACATTAACCTATAGTTGGGCAAAATCATCTAACACAAAGCTTATTTTATAATAAAGTTTTGAATAACTTATGTAATTCATTGAATAAGTACTGAAATGAAAAACAATGGTTTCACACCATGATAATGTTGAAAATCCTGAGTCAAACTATTGTAAGTCAGTGACAGTCTATGCCTAGATGAATAAGGCCAGCTGTTAGAGATAGTCACAAGAGAGTGGCTGGTGGATGGATAAAGCTAAGACTTTAGAACCAGTTCAACCAGGGTTTATTTCCCAGTCGCTAATTATATGGCATTAGGAAAGTTTCTTAATCTCTCTGGGCCTCAGTTTCCAAGTCTCTAAACTGGGATCAATAATTCTTATTTTTCTAACATGTAGTTAGGGTCACACCTAGCCTGGCTTCCTCTTTCTGGTTTAATGTTCTTTACATGTTGTTCAGAAACTTTGAAAGACTGCATAGTTGAGCATGGATGGTTTTTAGAGCCAGAGACAGTGTCAGATCTGAATTCAAATACAACCATTACTATGTAATGTATAAACTTGGGGAAGTCATTTTATTTCTATTTCTTCAATTTTGTAGTGAAGAGTGAATCAACTAAAATGATAAAACAATGGCCTTCAAGATCATATTCCCTACAGTATATTTTCTCACAATCTCCTATACAACATTGTAGGCTAAGCAGATATTATTGATCTTTAGTTTTTTTGAGTCTTATTTTTAAAAGGTTTATTGAATAATAATAATACTTATATTAATAACTTAGACTTATGTGCCAGGCTTCAAGGTAAGCATTTATATACATTATCTCATATAATTTTCACAACAACTCCGAAGTTTAGATACTTTTATAATTTCCATTTTATAGATGGGAAACCTGATGCTTAGAAAATTAAATAACTTGCTCCAGGTGACATTGACAGTAAATGATGAAGCTGGGATTTAAACCCAGAAAATCTGACTTTAGAATCCTTCTCATAAGCACTATACTATACTGTCTTCCATGTGATTCTGATAACTTCCCTAGAGGCAGCTGCCCCATTCCCTTCCCATTGCTGCAAAGCATCCAGCACAGTACCCAGTTCCCAGCAGCTACTTAACAAATGTGGGCTCTATCTCTGCAGCCCATCTCCCAAGTGTTAGAGCTAAGGCCTCATAATATTTTTCAACCATTGAGTAGCTGCTTGCTGAAGCAAATCAGAAAAGAAATCTCTATAAATGAAAACTTTTCTAAGTCCTTTCCTTTATAAATTGAGCTCTAACTAATTCATATTTCCAGAATAATATAATTTTGATATTGCCTTGAAGTTTGCTGTATTTTGGTTTGGCTTGTATGCCATAAATATACCTAGTTGAATTCAGATAATTAGGAGGTATGATTTTAAAGATATGAAATTGTCCCCTCTTTATCTTCTCTACACTATTATATTCTCATCATGACACATATCACCACCAAACATATGTTTGTGTGTTTATTTTCTGTAACCCCTTCAGTGGTACATGTGCTACAGTAGAGAAGGTACTTAATCTGTTTTATTCCCTGCTGTATCTCTGGTACCTAAAATAATATAGAGTAGGTACTCAAAGAAATTTGTTTTATGGATGAATGATTAAAATGTTTGGGCAAATTATGGGAAACTGACATTTAAATATTATTTTTCTTTCTAGCTTGGATTAGAAGAACAAGAAAGACTCCACCTGCTATGGAGGTAAGACTACACAAGGAAGGTATCATTTAAGAGTATATATTCCCAAGGATATATAAAACTTCAGAAAAACTATGATGTATTTTCCAAAAGTGTTGATTGTATTCCATAGACAATAACTTAAAACATTTTATAATAAATTAATATATAAACCTATATTATTAATAAAATAATATATGATTAAATAAATGCTCATATTATGGAATATAACAAAATTTCTATAAATTTTAAAGTGGAATAATAAAAATTTTAAACACTTTTTAGAAAGTCTGGACTTGGAGCAGCTTGCAAACTGAATCTCTTTGACCTATCCAAATCATGCTCTTATGTTTCCCTTAATATTATATATTTAAATCCATCAAGTATCCAAAGAAACACAGAATTAGCAAGTATTTTATAACAGTAATAATTAGTTGAATTTTTATTTAAAACTTAAAAATGGGTAGTCAGTGGTAAACAATAAAAAACATAGAAATGCTATAGTATATGTAAATTACAACATAATTTTTATATAGATTATTTTATAAAAATTATTTTATAATTTTAATTTTAAAAATATGTAAAGATCTCTAAAGTTATTTTATAAGAAGTAATTTCATAAAAGGAGATTCTCTAAATGCATTAGTATACTGCCTTGTTTACTTTTTGTCTAGAGGCATTCCCTTTCTTCTACTATTTAGGACTTCCCTCCTCTTTTCTGTTGCCTATTCGCTCACAACTGCAAACCCTGATGGCAACATAAATAGGCTCCAATACTCAGTCCCCATTTGTTGGGAGGTGGAGTGCTCTAGAGCAGAATCATGATGATACCTCAACTGGCATGCTTATCTTTACTTGCTCCATACATTTGTCATATACTGAACCCATCAATGTTCATTCGGCCAGTGCCTGACTGAGTACATCTCTTGACCCGTTTCTAGCTTTGTATATTGCTTCTGCCTTAGCCTACTTTTCTCAGACCCTTCTTTCCAACACTGATAAAATTTGGAATAAAAGCTGTTTTAGGGGAAAAAAATAAAAGGCAATGTGATCCAGGAATCAGAAGTATGCCGAATAGTTTACAGTGAAGGATGGATTGAAGAGATTTCTGTTTCTCCTTCTCTTGGTCATAATAAGAGCTACTGTTATCACTTGCTTCCTCCATCCTCAGAACTTTGAAAGCCTTCTTCATAGAGATATTAATGTGCAAAGTGATTAATGGAGGCAATTGCAATAGTTGGGCCTCAGGCACGACGTCTGTAAATTTTAGGTAATTTCATCACCTCAAACAGTCTCTAGCCAGAACACACCAAGTCCTTCCATCCCTGAGCTCACTCTTGTTAATTTTGATTATCCAAAATGAGCCCTCTTTTGCTGCCTCCCTTTTAGTATACTGTTAATCACATTGTTCTTTATGCTGCTTTGTACCCTTCCTAATAAACACACACAGGCACACACACACACACACACACTTTTCCATCCTCTTGGCCCTTTCCATTGTGTTTCAGGAATTTCTGTGTCTTTGTTAGCAAATTACCATTCACCATTAATATTTTCCTGGGAACTTTCTCTACTACATAACCTCAACTGAAATCTGTCTGTGTCTGCAAGATAGTGTGTTCCTGTTTTTCCTTGAAGTAAGTTGTGCTAGCTTTCCCATGCCCCGCAGAAAGAGAGTTCAACTGCTTCTTGCTTCCCCAAATAGTCTTGGTTTGTGGGCCCAAGAGAATGGAGGACCTTTGTAATACATGTATATTTCTCTGTACCTGACCATCATTTTGTTTGCCAACATCCAAGACAGTCTGCCATACTGATGGCTGAGATTAGAACCTGGCATATGGTCTTCTCCTTTCAATGCCTTCCCAAATTTTAGCTGCCCAGTTCTTTGACTTTATCCACACTAGTATCCCTGCCTCAAGTGAACAACCACTTCATTAGGCACACTTTACTTTTTATCAAACACAGTTCTTACCACTGTAACTTTTACAGTCTTCAAGTCCAAATTCTAGATACATCATATTAAGAGGAAAAAAATTTTCTTTTTTTTTTTTTTTTTTTTTTTTTTTGAGATGGAGACTCGCTCTGTCGCCCAGGCTGGAGTGCAGTGGCCGGATCTCAGCTCACTGCAAGCTCTGCCTCCCGGGTTCACGCCATTCTCCTGCCTCAGCCTCCCGAGTAGCTGGGACTACAGGCGCCCGCCACCTCGCCCGGCTAGTTTTTTGTATTTTTTAGTAGAGACGGGGTTTCACCGTGTTAGCCAGGATGGTCTCGATCTCCTGACCTCGTGATCCGCCCGTCTCGGCCTCCCAAAGTGCTGGGATTACAGGCTTGAGCCACCGCGCCCGGCCAAAAAATTTTCTTAATATAAACTAAAACATATATTTATAAACTATAACAAAAAATAGCTTATTTATTTTTTTTTATTATTATTATACTTTAAGTTCTAGGGTACATGTGCATAACGTGCAGGTTTGTTACATATGTATACTTGTGCCATGTTGGTGTGCTGCACCCATCAACTCATCAGCACCTATCAACTCATCATTTACATCGGGTATAATTCCTAATGCAATCCCTTCCCCCTCCCCCCTCCCCATGATAGGCCCCGGTGTGTGATGTTCCCCTTACCGAGTCCAAGTGATCTCATTGTTCAGTTCCTACCTATGAGTGAGAACATGCGGTGTTTGGTTTTCTGTTCTTCCAATAGTTTGCTAAGAATAATGGTTTCCAGCTGCATCCATGTCCCTGCAAAGGACACAAACTCATCCTTTTTTTATGGCTGCATAGTATTCCATGGTGTATATGTACCACATTTTCTTAATCCAGTCTGTCACTGATGGACATTTGGGTTGATTCCAAGTCTTTGCTATTGTGAATAGTGTCACAATAAACATACGTGTGCATATGTCTTTAAAGCAGCATGATTTATAATCCTTTGGGTATATACCCAGTAATGGGATGGCTGGGTCATATGGTACTTCTAGTACTAGATGCTTGAGGAATCGCCATACTGTTTTCCATAATGGTTGAACTAGTTTACAATCCCACCAACAGTGTAAAAGTGTTCCTATTTCTCCACATCCTCTCCAGCACCTGTTGTTTCCTGACTTTTTAATGATCGCCATTCTAACTGGTGTGAGATGGTATGTCATTGTGGTTTTGATTTGCATTTCTCTGATGGTAAGTGATGATGAGCATTTTTTCATGTGTCTGTTGGGTGTATGAATGTCTTCTTTTGAGAAATGTCTGTTCATATCCTTTGCCCACTTTTTGATGGGGTTGTTTGTTTTTTTCTTGTAAATTTGTTTGAGTTCTTTGTAGATTCTGGATATTAGCCCTTTGTCAGATGAGTAGATTGCAAACATTTTCTCCCATTCTGTAGGTTGCCTGTTCACTCTGGTGGTAGTTTCTTTTGCTGTGCAGAAGCTCTTTAGTTTAATTAGATCCCATTTGTCAGTTTGGGCTTTTGTTGCTGTTGCTTTTGGTGTTTTAGACATGAAGTCCTTGCCCATGCCTATGTCCTGAATGGTACTACCCAGATTTTCTTCTAGGGTTTTTATGGTATTAGGTCTAACATTTAAGTCTCTAATGCATCTTGAATTAATTTTCATATAAGGAGTAAGGAAAGGATCCAGTTTTAGCTTTCTACTTATGGCTAGCCAATTTTCCCAGCACCATTTATTAAATAGGGAATCCTTTCCCCATTTCTTGTTTTTGTCAGGTTTGTCAAAGATCAGATGGCTGTAGATGTGTGGTATTATTTCTGAGGACTCTGTTCTGTTCCATTGGTCTATCTCTCTGTTTTGGTACCAGTACCATGCTGTTTTGGTTACTGTAGCCTTGTAGTATAGTTTGAAGTCAGATAGCGTGATGCCTCCAGCTTTGTTCCTTTGACCTAGGATTGTCTTGGCAATGTGGGCTCTTTTTTGGTTCCATATGAACTTTAAAGCAGTTTTTTGCAATTCTGTGAAGAAAGTCATTGGTAGCTTGATGGGGATGGCATTGAATCTATAAATAACCTTGGGCAGTATGACCATTTTCCCGATATTGATTCTTCCTATCCATGAGCATGGTATGCTCTTCCATTTGTTTGTGTCCTCTTTTATTTCACTGAGCAGTGGTTTGTAGTTCTCCTTGAAGAGGTCCTTTACATCCCTTGTAAGTTGGATTCCTAGGTATTTTATTCTCTTTGAAACAATTGTGAATGGGAGTTCACTCATGATTTGGCTTTCTGTTTGTCTGTTACTGGTGTATAAGAATGCTTGTGATTTTTGCACATTAATTTTGTATCCTGAGACTTTGATGAAGTTGCTTATCAGCTTAAGGAGATTTTGGGCTGAGACGATGGGGTTTTCTAAATATACAATCATGTCATCTGCAAACAGGGACAATTTGACTTCTTCTTTTCCTAACTGAATACCCTTTATTTCTTTCCCTTGCCTGATTGCCCTAGCCAGAACTTCCAACACTATGTTGAATAGGAGTGGTGAGAGAGGGCATCCCTGTCTTGTGCCAGTTTTCAAAGGGAATGCTTCCAGTTTTTGCCCATTCAGTATGATATTGGCTGTGGATTTGTCATGAATAGCTCTTATTATTTTGAGATACATTCCATCAATACCAAATTTATTGAGAGTTTTTAAAACGAAAGGCTGTTGAATTTTGTCAAAGGCTTTTTCTGCATCTATTGAGATAATCATGTGGTTTTTGTCTTTGGTTCTGTTTATATGCTGGATTACCTTTATTATTTGCATATGGTGAACCAGCCTTGCATCCCAGGGATGAAGCCCACTTGATCATGGTGGATAAGCTTTTTGATGTGCTGCTGGATCCGGTTTTCCAGTATTTTATTGAGGATTTTTGCATCGATGTTTATCACGGATATTGGTCTAAAATTCTCTTTTTTTGTTTTGTCTCTGCCAGGCTTTGGTATCAAGATGATGTTGGCCTCATAAAATGAGTTAGGGAGGATTCCCTCTCTTTCTATTGATTGGAATAGTTTCAGAAGGAAAGGTACCAGCTCCTCCTTGTACCTCTGGTAGAATTCAGCTGTGAATCCATCTGGTCCTGGACTTTTTTTGGTTGGTAGGCTATTAATTATAGCCTCAATTTCAGAGCCTGCTATTGGTCTATTCAGGGATTCAACTTCTTCCTGGTTTAGTCTTGGGAGAGTGTAAGTGTCCAGGAAATTATCCATTTCTTCTAGGTTTTCTAGTTGATTTGCGTAGAGGAGTTTATAGTATTCTCTGATGGTAGTTTGTATTTCTGTGGGGTCGGTGGTGATATCCCCTTTATCATTTTTTTTGCATGTATTTGATTCTTCTCTCTTTTCTTCTTTATTAATCTTGCTAGCGGTCTATCAATTTTGTTGATCTTTTCAAAAAACCAACTCCTGAATTCATTGATTTTTTGGAGGGTTTTTTGTGTCTCTATCTCCTTCAGTTCTTCTCTGATCTTAGTTATTTCTTGCCTTCTGCTGGCTTTTGAATATGTTTGCTCTTGCTTCTCTAGTTCTTAAAATTGTGATGTTAGAGTGTCAATTTTAGATCTTTCCAGCTTTCTCTTGTGGGCATTTAGTGCTGTAAATTTCCCTCTACACACTGCTTTAAATGTGTCCCAGAGATTCTGGTATGTTGTATCTTTGTTCTCATTGGTTTCAAAGAACATCTTTATTTCTGCCTTCATTTCGTTATGTACCCAGTAGTCATTCAGGAGCAGGTTATTCAGTTTCCATGTAGTTGAGCGGTTTTGATTGAGTTTCTTAGTCCTGAGTTCTAGTTTGATTGCACTGTGGTCTGAGAGACAGTTTGTTATAATTTCTGTTCTTGTACATTTGCTGAGGAGTGCTTTACTTCCAATTATGTGGTCAATTTTTGAATAAGTGTGATGTGGTGCTGAGAAGAATGTATATTCTGTTGATTTGGAGTGGAGAGTTCTGTAGATGTCCATTAGGTGTGCTTGCTGCAGAGATGAGTTCAATTCCTGGATATCCTTGTTAACTTTCTGTCTTGTTGATCTGACTAATGTTGACAGTGGTGTGTTGAAGTCTCCCATTATTATTGTATGGGAGTCTAAGTCTCTTTGTAAGTTTCTAAGGACTTGCTTTATGAATCTGTGTGCTCCTGTATTGGATGCATATATATTTAGGATAGTTAGCTCTTCCTGTTGAATTGATCCCTTTTCCATTATGTAATGTCCTTCTTTGTCTTTTTTGGTCTTTGATGGTTTAAAGTCTGTTTTATCAGAGACTAAGATTGCTACTCCTGCTTTTTTTTTTTCTCCATTTGCTTGGTAGATCTTCCTCCATCCCTGTACTTTGAGCCTATGTATGTCTCTGCATGTGAGATGTGTCTCCTGAATACAGCAGACTGATGGGTCCTGACTCTTTATCCAGTTTGCCAGTCTGTGTCTTTTAAATGGAACATTTATTCCATTAACATTTAAGGTTAATATTGTTATGTGTGAACTTGATCCTGCCATTATGATATTAACTGGTTATTTTGCTCGTTAGTTGATGCAGTTTCTTCCTTGCCTCGATAGTCTTTACGTTTTGGCATGTTTTTGCAATGGCTGGTACCGATTGTTCCTTTCCATGTTTAGGGCTTCCTTCAGGGTCTCTTTTAAGGCAGGCCTGGTGTTGACAAAATCTCTAAGCATTAGCTTATCTGTAAAGGATTTTATTTCTCCTTCACTGATGAAACTTAGTTTGGCTGGATATGAAATTCTGGGTTGAAAATTCTTTTCTTTAAGAATGTTGAATATTGGCCCCCACTCTCTTCTGGCTTGTAGAGTTTCTGCCGAGAGGTCTGCTGTTAGTCTGATGGGCTTCCCTTTGTGTGTAACCCGACCTTTCTCTCTGGCTGCCCTTCAGATTTTTTCCTTCATTTCAACTTTGGTGAATCTGGCAATTATGTGTCTTGGAGTTGCTCTTCTGGAGGAGTATCTTTGTGGCATTCTCTGTATTTCCTGAATTTGAATGTTGGCCTACCCTACTAGGTTGGGGAAGTTCTCCTGGATGATATCCTGAAGAGTGTTTTCCAACTTGGTTCCATTTTCCCCCTGACTTTCAGGCACCCCAATCAGACGTAGATTTGGTCTTTTTACATAATCCCATACTTCTTGCAGGCTTTGTTCATTTCTTTTTCTTCTTTTTTCTTTTGGTTTCTCTTCTCACTTCATTTCATTCATTTGATCCTCAATCAATGATACTTTTTCTTCCAGTTGATCAAGTCAGTTACTGAAGTTTGTGCATTTGTCACGTATTTCTCGTGTCATGGTTTTCATCTCTGTCAGTTCTTTTATGGCCTTCTCTGCATTGATTATTCTAATTATCAATTCTTCCTCTCTTTTTTCAAGATTTTTAGTTTCTTTGCACTGCGTACGTAATTCCTCCTTTAGCTCTGGGAAGTTTGATGGACTGAAGCCTTCTTCTCTTATCTCTTTAAAGTCGTTCTCCATCCAGCTTTGATCCGTTGCTGGCGATGAGCTGCGTTCCTTTACAGGCAGAGGTGTGCTCTTATTTTTGAATTTCCAGCTTTTCTGCCCTGCTTTTTCCCCGTCTTTGTGGTTTTATCTGCCTCTCGTCTTTGATGATGGTGACATACTGATGGGGTTTAGGTGTGGGTGTCCTTCCTGTTTGTTAGTTTTCCTTCTAACAGTCAGGACCCTCTGCTGTAGGTCTGCTGGAGTTTGCTTGAGGTCCACTCCAGGCCCTGTTTGCCTGGGTATCAGTAGCAGAGGCTACAGAAGATAGAATATTGCTGAACAGCCAGTGCACCTGTTTCATTCTTGCTTTGGAAGCTTCCTCTCAGGGGTGTACTCCACTGTGTGAGGTGTGGGGTGTCGGTCCACCCCTAGTGGGGGATGTCTCCCAATTAGGCTACTCAGGGGTCAGGGACCCACTTGAGCAGGCAGTCTGTCCATTCTCAGATCTCAACCTCCATGTTGGGAGATCCACTGCTCTCTTCAAAGCTGTCAGACAGAGTCGTTTGCATCTCCAGAGGTTTCTGCTGCTTTGTTATTGTTGTTGTCATTGTTGTTGTTTAGCTGTGCCCTGTCCCCAGACGTGGAGTCTACAGAGACAGGCAGGGCCTCTTGAGCTGATCTGAGCTCCACCCAGTTCGAGCTTCCCAGCAGCTTTTTTTGCTTACTTAAGCCTCAGCAATGGCATGTGCCCCTCCCCCAGCCTCACTACTGCCTTGCAGTTAGATTGCAAACTGCTGTGCTAGCAATGAGGGAGGCTCCGTGGGTGGGCTTGGGACCCTTCCGGCCAGGTGTGGGATATAATCTCCCAGTGTGCCCGTTTGCTAAGACCCTTGGTAAAGCGCAGTTTTGGGGTGGGAGTTACCCAATTTTCCAGGTGTTGTGTGTCTCAGTTCCCCTGGCTAGAAAAAGGGATTCCCCTCCCCCTTGTGTTTCCCAGGTGAGTCGATGTCTCGCCCTGATTCAGCTCTCGCTGGTCGGGCTGCAGCAGCTGACCAGCACCGATTGTCTGGCACTCCCTAGAGAGATGAACCTAGTACCTCAGTTGAAAATGCAGAAATCACCTGTCTTCTGTGTCGCTCGTGCTGGGAGCTGGAGACTGGAGCTGTTCCTATTCGGCCATCTTGCTCCACCTTGGAAGCTTATTTAGTTATTAAGCTGTGAAATTATAAGGCAAATTCCACCCAGGTCAAGAAATATAACTTTGCCATCTACTTCAGCCCCATTTATCCCATCCAAATCACAACTTCTCTCTCCTGACAAAAGCAAACCTTAACGCAACTTTTATAGTAATAATTTCCTCTCATTTTAAATAGTTGGTTTTCACCTAAATATACATTATAGTTTAGACATGTCCATTTTGTAAAAACTTCATATTTGTTTTAAATCTTTCAGTCTATCCTCTTCCATCCCTTTTACTTTCTTACAAATTTATGTGTTAAAAAAAACCCAACCTATTTGGCCTGTAGAGTTTGCCACTGTTTAGATTTTGCTGATCTTATGTTCCTGGTGCACTTCATCATGTTCCCCTGTCCACTATCTTCCTTCCAAATTGACAGCTGGATCCAGAAACTAGATTTTTTTTTTCAGATCTTTTAGTGAATACCCAACTCCAAATAAACTTCCTTCCATATCTCGTATATATTATAGCTAAAGATTAGCCAGCAGCCATTAGAATGCCATTTACAACAGTATTAGAAAACATAGAATACTATAGAATTTAGTATTCTATATATTAGAATACTATTAAAACGTCCAAATCTGTGTACTCAAAATTGCAAAATGTTAGTAAGGTAAATTAAATGAAACCTAAATAAATGGGGAGAAGTATCTGTTCATGGATTGGAATGTACAATATTGCTAATGTATTCATTCTTCCCAAACTGACCCACAGTAGTTCTTATGCTTTTATTTTGCATCCACATCACCTGAAAGACTTGTTAAAACACAGATTGCTGGACCCCAAGCTTAGAGTTTTTGATCCACTGATTTTGTGGTAAGGTCTGAATATTTGCATTTATAACATGTTCCTGGATAATGCTGATGCTGATGGTTCATAGCCCACATTTTGTGAACCACTGATTTATAGATTTAATAAAATAAATATCCAGTTAAAACCACATCAGACTTTTTGGTAGAAATCAACATGCTGATTTGAAAATGTATTTGGAAATGTAAAAGACCTAGAATAGCTGATAGCAGCCATGAAAAAGGAGATGAAAATTAAAGGACCAATACTGTCTCACTTTAAGAATTACTTTAAAACTATAGTTATCAAGACAGTATGATACTGGCATTAGGATACTGGATTAATAAATCAATGGAAAAGAACAAAAATCCAAAAAGTAGATACTGTACAACCAGTTGGTTTTTAACAATGACATCAAAACAATACAATTAGGAAGAGAAAGTCTTTTTAGCAAATGATTCTGGAATAACTTAATATCCATATTGGGAAAAAATTGATCCCTACCTCACATCATACACAAATATTAATTTAAGGTGGATCACAGACTAGATGTAAAAGCCAAACTATTGTGCTTCTAGAAAGAAAAAACAATGGAATATCTTTGCAATTTTGAGGTAGTCAGGAGACAGAACAATCTGTAAAGGAAAAATAGAGATTAATCAGATTTAATCAGAGTTAAATTGTAATGCTCATTATAAGAGAACATTAGGAAATCAAAAGACTAAGAGAAAATAATCATAGTACATATATCTGACAAAGGAATTGTTTCCAGGCTATATAAAGAACACCTCAACTCAGTGTTATAAAAAAGAAGCTAATAAATATTGGGCAGAAATCTTGAACAGGCACTCTGTAAAATACGTTTTAGGTATATGAAAATATACTTAACAACACTAGTAATCAGTGTAACCACAATGACATACCGTTACACACCCATTAAAATGGCTTAAATTTAAAAGATTGGCAACACCATCACTGGAGCACCCACAACTTTTGTACAGTGCTGGTTGGGGTGAAAATGATACAATCATGTTCGAAAACTGACAGTTTGTTATAAAATCAAACATACACCTACCCTATGATCAAACAGTAATTCTCCTGGCCACATTGAAAAGTGAAGGGACCATTTTTTAGTCACACTTTCTGGGAGCTCTGGCCAACTCCTAGGTGTAACTTCTTGGCATACTATGCAAGACTTCCTGATTTAGGTCCAGCCCAACTTTCTAGCTTTGCCTCCTTAGGCTTGTTCTATCTACCCTACTCTTCAAGGAACTCCCTGCTGTTTCGCAAATTTAATGTTCTCTCCTTCTCCCATCAACTGGCATACTCTTGCTTATGTTTAATTCCTTTTAAAATGCCCTTTTAAGTCCTTGGTTGTTTTCCTCAACTTTTTTTCTCCTCAACTTCTTAACTGATAGAGCTAATCACTACTTTCTTGGTATAACTACACTGCAGTGTACTTCTGTATAGCCCTTTAAATTCAGTGTTAAAATTATGTGTTTTATTTGTCCATATTTGTAACTATTAGCTGTTTGGCACAGGGATTATAACTTATTCATTTGTGTTCATAAGCACCTAACACAGAGCCTAATTCATTATTGGTTTGATTGGCCATTATAGACTTAAAAATCACAATACTATGTAATTACGTGGTTTCTGTGAGATGGGTTTGAATTTCTATCAACCAACTAGAAAATAATATTGTAAAAGTAAACATATTTCCAAGTTGATCGTTGTCTATATTTTGTTCATAGGAATTCACATTTAACTGCAGGTTACCAATGCAGGCAGTCCCTTACTTAGGATAGTTCAGCTTAGGATTTTTTAAATTCACGATGGTGAAAAAGCAATATGCATTCAGTAGAAACTATACTTCTGAGTACCCATACGGCCATTCTGTTTCTTACTTTCAATATAGTATTCAATAAATTACACGAGATATTTAACACTTTATTATTAAATAGGCTTTGTGTTAGATAATTTTGCCCAACTGTAAGCAATGTAAGTGTTCTGAGCATGTTTAAGATAGGCTAGGCTGAGCTATAATATTTGGTAGGTTAAGTGTATCAAATGCATTTTGACTTAAGATATTTTCAATTTTGTGATGGGTTTATAAGGACATAACCCCACCATAAGTTGAGGAGCATCTGGTAATAGTTCAGCACATGTTCTTCAGTGCTGTATAAAGTGAATTCACATTTCACAGAGCTAATGAGGTGGACTTTTTCTAGTCCTAACTCTATTCCGTTAGAAGCCACTTATAGCAAATATTTTGAAATATTGCTTCTTTTTTATATATACTAACAAAATAGGAACAGAGTAAAGTTTTTTGTTTGAACAAGTGGTTACATTTATTACCAATTTTTTTTACAAAATATATGATATAGTATAGATTTACAGGCAGTAGAAAAAAGTTACAATATTAGAGCTCTGCCCATTTCATTTTTAATATACATGCTCCATAAAAGAGAAAGAGGAGATTCTACAAATCAACAGAGAATGGAGTTGGAGATGGTGCTGCTGTGGTCTAAAAAAAGGCTGCGATGGCTGGATAGGACAACACATCATCGTATCTTGTTTACTTGACCATATTCTGAAATCTAGGCTGGGGGCTCCAAAGACTCACTTTTGTTCATGTCTAAGGTTGCTTGGCCCTAAAGGACATCACAGTGACTAAAATGCATGTGAATTTGAGATGGTGGCCAATTCCCATGTATTAATTTACAGTAAGAAATGAAATTGGCACATTAAAAAAAAAAAAAGAAAAGAAAAGAAAAAACCAGGAGACTGCTTGGAAAATATGACATTAGAATAAGAGGAGTTAAGTAAAATAAATGTTTAATTGCCTCAGGCTTAAAATTTCATGTTGCATTCACTTTACAACAAGGATAGTCTGACCCCCAGCAATGGAAATATTTAAAGAGAATTAGCTACAATTTTCAATTCTATCTCTGTGTTAGAAATAGCCTTACAAATTGGAGTAGAAAAATTACCAGGTGCTGGTTAAGTCTCCTATTCCCATGGACAGTGTTACTATGGTTTGCCAGCATTCGTCTATGATTCTATTTTTTTCTTTGCTTCTCTGTTCTGGTTGACATATTTTCTTTGCTATGACAGTAGTTATATTCTGGTGAGATGTTACTGGCCCTGCAGCTATTTTTTGTTTTATCCTTTTCATATTTCTGCTGTGGCTTATAATGTGTTGATCTTATAGTTTAACATTGAGAGAGGAATCTTATTTCTGAATTTTTCAGGCCCATTTCAGTGTTGTCTCTAAATAACTGTCATTCATGGAGTGAGTTATCTGTGCCCAGTATTACTAGGTTAATTTTATAAGTTACAGAATTAAAATGTCTTAAAATTGCCATTTTATGTATAGAATCCTACTTCCTGTTGACTTAAATTGCAAAGAGTTTATGTATGTTGTTATGGTAAAATGGACCTCCCACTCCCCACCCCAAACTTCACAGTATCACTTTTAGTAATATAGTGGAAATGAATGAGAAAATTGCAGCGTGTTCATACCTGTTTAACATCATTCATTAAAATGAATGAAAAAAAAACTTTAAAAAAATGAACTAGAGCTGATGTATTAACATGGATAAATCTTAGAAGCAATGATATTGAGCAAAAAAAAAAAAACGCAACTACAGAAGATTTCATACAATATACCATTTACATAAAGTTTGAAAGCAAGGAAAGCATAAAGGACTTTCAAGTAAAGATGGTGGGTCAAACACATAAGTTCACTTTCAAGTCTAATGAAAATGATAGTGAAGGAATTTATTTTAAAAGGCGTAAACCCACAAGGTCAAAGAAATGTAAGCATGCAAACCAGCAATGATGTTTTGGAGGCAAGAAAGCAGATGGACAAGTGGTAATGGATTTAGCAAAACTGAGAAGAATGAATCCTAATCTGGCAAAGGAGAAATCTGAGAAGTAACCCAGTTTAAACCACAGAATACTCAGTAACTGGCAGTGCCAGAAAACTCTGAAAGTGAAATTTAAGCTCACACTAAAAACAATGACCTAGTTAAAAATCTGTTTAAGAAGCAATTAGATGCTAACCAATAAATGTAGAAGAAATAATACAGTTGGAAAATCACCACTATCCGAGTGATAATTGGGAAAAAATTATCAGCAGATACTAAAATCATTGAGTCAAACTCTGATGGGGAGCAGGCTGTTTACAGGGTCTAAAGGCATTTCCCTACAGATTGCTTATCAATTACAAAGGGGAAAAAGGGACCTTTCTAGTAGACAGATCTGACGGATACCATGTTAACTAGATGGTCAGAAGTACTAAGTAGGGCAGATTCATATTGTGTGTGCTTCTTTCTATGATGCACTGAGGATTAAACATTATTCACATAGTATTCTGTTTTTAATTTTTGATTTTGTGGGTACTTAGTAGTTGTATACTTACAGGGTTCTTGAGATATTTTGATGCAGGCATACAATGCATAATAATCACATCAAGCTTGGTAAGTGGGGTATCTATCACCTCAAGCATTTATCCTTTCCTTGTATTACAAACAATCTAACTATACTCTTTTAGTGATTTGAAATATACAATAAATTATTGTTGATTGTAGTCACTCTGTGTACTATCAAATACTAGATTTTATTCATTCTATCTAATTATATTTTTGTGTCCATTAACCATTCCCACTCCCCCTAACACCCAGACTACCCTTCCCAGCCTCTGGTAATCATCCTTCTACTCTCTATTTCCATGAGTTCGACTGTTTTAATTTTTAGCTCCCACAAATGAGTAAGAACATGTGAAGTTTATCTTTCTGTGCCTGCCTTATTTCACTTAAAATAATGACCTTTAATGCTGTCCGTGTTGTTGCAAATGACAGGATCTCATTCTTTTTTATGGCTAAATAGCACTTCACTGTGTGTGTATACCACATTTTCTTTATCAGTTCATCTGTTAGTGGACATTTAGGTTGCTTCCAGCTCTTCACTATTGTGAATAGTGCTGCAGTAAACATGGGAGTACAGATATCTCTTTAATATTCCGATTTCCTCTCCTTTGGATAAATATGTATATACATATACACATATACACATATATATATGCCTAGCAGTAGAATTGCTAGATCATATATGGTAGTTCCATTTTTAGTTTTTTCAGGAACCTCCAGACTCTTCTCCATGGTGGTTGTCCTAATTTACATTGCCACCAAAAGTGTACAAGGGTTCCCTTTTCTCCACATTTTCACCGGCATTTGTTATTGTCCATCTTCTTGATAGAAGCCATTTTAACTGGGGTGACACGATAGCTCATTGTAGTTTTGGTTTGCATTTCTATGACGATTAGTGATGTTGAGCGCCTTTTCATATACCTGTTTGCCATTTGCATGTCTTCTTTTGGAAAATGTCTATCCACATCTTTTGCTCACATTTTAATCTGTTCATTAGATTTTTCCTATTGAGTTGTTTGAGTTCCTTATATATTCTGGTTATTAATCCCTTATCATATGGGTAGTTTGCAAATATGTTCTCTCATTCTGTGGGTTGTCTCTTCACTTTGTTGATTGTTCCTTTTGCTGTACAGAAGCTTTTTAACTTGATGTGACCCCATTTGTCCATTTTTGCTTTGGTTGCCTATGCTTGTGGGTATTTCTCAAGAAATCTTTGCTCAATACAGTGTCCTAGAGAGTTTCCCCAATGTTTTCCTTTAGAAATTTCATAGTTTGAGGTCTTAAAGTCTTCATTTTGGTTTGATTGCTGTTTATGGTGAGAGATGGAGGCCTCATTTCATTCTTCCACATATGGATATCCAGTTTTCCTAGCACCGTTTATTGAAGAGACTGTTCTTTCCCTAATGTATGTTCTTGATACCTTTGTTGAAATTGAGTTCACTGTAGATGTGTGGATTTGTTTCTGGATTCTCTAATCTATTCCATTGGCCTATGTGTCTGTTTTTATGCCAGTACCATACTGTTTTGGTTACTATCACTGTATAGTGTAACGTATGCCAGGTAATGTGATTCCCCCAGCTTTGTTCTTTGTGCTCAGGATAGCTTTAGCAATTCTGGGTCTTTTATGGTTCCATAATAATTTTAGGATTTTTTTTTCTATTTTTGTGAAGCATGTCATTGGTATTTTGATACAGATTGCATTGAATCTGTAGATTGCTTTGGGTAATATGGACATTTTTAACAATATTTATTCTTTCAATTCATGAACATGTAATATCCTTCCCTTTTGCCCGTGTCGTCTTCATTTTTTTGCATCAATGTTATATAGTTTTAATTATATAGGTCTTTGACTTCTTTAGTTAAGTTAAATCCTAGGCTTCTAGTTTTATTTGTAGCTATTGTAAGTGGGATTTCTTTCCTGATTTCTTTTTCAGATTGTTTGCTGGTGGCATATAGAAATGCTATTGATTTTGTATGTTGATTGTGTGTGTGTCCTGAAACTTTACTGAATTTGTTTATCAGTTCTAATAGTTTTTTGGCGAAGCCTTTAGGTTTTTCCAAATATAAGATTATGTTGCCTACAAACAAGGATAATTTGACTTCTTCCTTTTCAATTTGGATGACCTTCATTTCTTTCTATTGTCTGATTGCTCTAACTAGGACTTCCAATATTATATTGAATAACAATAGTAAAAGTGGGAATTCTTGTCATGTTTTAGATCTTAGAAGAAAGGCTTTCAGTGTTTCTCTATTCAGTATGGTTAGGCTTTGTGTCCTCACCCATATCTCATCTTGAATTGTAATCCCCAGGTGTTTAGAAAAAGACCTAGTAGGAAATAATTGGATTATTCAGGTTGTTTTCCTCATGCTGTTCTCATGATAGTGAGTAAATTCTCATGAATGGTTTTATAAGTGGTAATTTTTCCTGTGCTCACACACACCCTCTCTCACCTGCCACCATGTAAGACATGCCTCTTCCCCTTCCACCATAATTGTAAGTTTCCTGAGACACCCCAGCCGTGCAGAACTGTGAGTCAATTAAACCTCTTCTTTTAATAAATTACCTGGTCTCAAATATGTCTTTATAGCAGTGTGAAAATGGACTAATGCAAGTATGATACTAGCTGTGGGTCTGTTGTATATGGCTTTTATTGTGTTGAGGTATGTTCCTTCTATACCCAGTGTGTTAAAGGTTTTTATCATGAAGGGAATATTGAATTTTCTCAGCAATTGAATGATCATAGAGTTTTTGTCATTATTCTGTTGATATGATTTGCATATGTTGAACATCCTTGCTTCCCTAGGATAAATCCTACTTAGTCATGATGAATGATCTTTTTAATATGTTGTTGAATTTTGTTTGCTAGTATTTTGTTGAGGATTTTTGCATCAGTGATCATCAGGGATACTGGCCTGTAGTTTTCTCTTCTTCTTCTCCTTCTCCTTCTCCTTCTCCTTCTTTCTCCTTCTTCTTCTTCTCTTCTTCTTCTTTCTTCTTTCTTCTTTCTTCTTTTTCTTCTTTTCTTCTTCTTCTTCTTCTTCGTCTTCGTCTTCGTCTTCTTTTCTTCTTCTTTCTTCTTCTTCTTTTCTCCTTCTCCTTCTTCTTCTTCTCCTTCTTCCTCTTCTTCCTTCTTCTTCTTCTTTCTTCTTCTTCCTTCTTCTTCTTCTTTTCTTCTTCTTCTAATTTCTTTTTTTTTTTTTTAATGTGTCTTTGTCTGCTTTTGGCATCAGACAAAGGTTTCGTATACTGACCTGCTAGAGTGAGTTTGGAAGAATTCCCTCCTCCTCCATTTTTCAGAATAGTTTGAGGAACATTAATATGAGTTATTCTCAAAATGTTTGGTAAAGTTCAGCAGGGAAGCAGTTGGGTCCTGGGTTTTTCTTTGCTGGGAGACTTTATTATTGTTTCGGTATTATTCTTATTGGTTTGTTCAGGTTTTGGATTTCTTTGTGGTTCAATCTCAGTAGGTTGTATGTGTCTAGGAATTTACTCATTTCTTGTAGGTTTTCCAGTCTTTTGAATTTCTGTGTTATCAGTTGTAATGTCTCCTTTTTCATGTCTTATTTTTTGCATTTGGGTCTTCTGTCTTTTTTCTTAGTCTGGCAAAAAGTTTGTTGACTATGTGTATCTTTTAAAAATAACTTTTCTTTTTGTTGGTCTTTTGTATTATTTTCTTCAAATTTCATTTGATTTTTGTTATTTCTTTTCTTCTACTAATTTTGGGTTTGGTTTTCTCTTGCTTTTGTAATTCTTTAACTTTCATCATTAGGTCATTTGAAGTTTTTCTACTTTTTTAGTGTAGGCTCTTAAAGCTATAAATTTTTGTCTTGTACTGCTTTCTCTGTATCCCATAGGTTTTGGTATATTGTGTTTCCATTTTCATTTGTTTCAAGAAATTTTTCAGTTTCCCTTTTAAGTTCTTCATTGACCCACTGGTCATTCAAGGAACATATTAATTTCCATGTGTTTGTGTAGTTTCCAAAATTCCTCTAGCTATTGATTTCTAGTTTTGTTCCATTGTGGTCAGAGAAGATACTCGAGATGATTTCAACTGTTTTGAAATTTTTAAGAGTTGTTTTGTGGCCTAACATATACTCTGTCCTTGAGAATGATCCATGTGCTTAAGGCGAAGCATGTCCATTCTGCAGCTGTTTGATGAAACATTCTGTAAATATCTATTAGGCCCATTTGGTCTGTAGTGCAGATTAAGTCCAGTGTTTCTTTGTTGATTTTCTGTCTGGATGTTCTTTCCAGTACTTAAAGTGGGATGTTGAAGTCTCCATTTATTTATTTAAGATGGGGTCTCACTCTGTCACCCAGGTTGGAGTGCAGTGGCATGGCCCACTGCAACCTCCACCTCCTAGGCTCAAGTGATCCTCCCACCTCAGCCCCTCAAGTAGCTGGGACCACAGGTGCACGCCACTAAACACGGCTAGTTTTTTTGTATTTTTTAGTAGAGGCTAGGTTTCTCCATGTTGCCCAGGCTAGTCTTGAACTCCTGAGCTCGAGTGACGTGCCCACCTTGGCCTCCCAAAGACCTGGGATTACAGGCGTAAGCCATGGCTCCTGTCCTCCAGTTATTTTTGTTTTGAGGTCTCTTTAACTCTAATAATACTTGCATTATATGTGTGAGTGCTCCAGAGTTGGGTGGATATATATTTATAGCTCTTATCTCTTCTTGGTGAATTGATCCCTCTATCATTATATAATGACCTTATCTCTTTTTTTTTTTCTTTGAGACAGAGTCTCGCTCTGTCGCCCAGGCTGGAGCGCAGCTGCGCGAGCTCGGCTCACTGCAAGCTCCGCTTCCCGGGTTCACGCCATTCTCCTGCCTCAGCCTCCCCGGTAGCTGAGACTACAGGAGCCCACCACCACGTCCGGCTAAGTTTTTGTATTTTCGGTAGAGACGGGGTTTGGTTTCACCGTGTTAGCCAGGATGGTCTCGATCTCAGCCTCCCAAAGTGCTGGGATTACAGGCATGAGCCACCGTGCCCACCCTTTATGTCTTTTCATTGTTTTTGTCTTAAAATCTATTTTGTCTGATGTAAGTATAGCTACTCCTGCTCTTTTTTGATTTCCATTTGCATAAAATATCTTTTTCCATCCTTTTGTTTTCAGTCTATAGGTGTCTTTATAGGTGATGTGTTTCTTGTAGACAGCAGATTGTTGGGTCTTGTTTTTTAATTCATCAGTTAATTTGTCTTTTAGTAGAGAATTCATGCTATTTACATTTAATGTTTTTATTGATAAGGACTTACTTGACATTTTGTTGTTTCATGGTTGTTTTGTGGGTTTCTTTTCCTTCTTTCCTTCCTTCCTGTCTCCCTTTTAGTGAAGGGGATTTTCTGTGGTGGTTATGTTTTAATTTATTCTTTTTTATTTTGTGTGTATCTGTTGTATGTTTTTGCATTTAAGGTTACCATGAAGCTTGCAAATACTATCTTATAACCCATTACTGTAAACTGCTGACAACTTAACACTGATTGCATAAACAAACAAGGGAAGAGAAAACTAATAAAAACTGTACACTTTAACTTTGTCCCCTCTGCATTTTAAGTTTTCTTGTTTCAATTTATATCTTACTCTACTGTCTTGAAAGATTATCGTAGTTATTATTTTTGATCAGTTTATCTTTTAGTCTTTCTCATCATATTAATAGTTTACAAATATTACAACACCATTATAGTTTTACAATATTCTATATTCTTCTGTTTATATACTATTACTAGTGAGTTTGTTACCTTAAGATGATGATTTCTTGTTGCTCATTAACATGCTGTTCTTTCTGATTGACATTTTCTGTAGGAGAGGTCTGGTGTTGAAATTTCTTAGCTTTGTTTATTTTGTAAAGTCTTTATTTCTCCTTCATGTTTGAAAGCTATTTGCACTGGGTATTCTATTCTAGGATGATATGATTTGGCTGTGTCCCCACCCAAGTCTCACCTTGCATTGTAGTTCCCATAATCCCCATGTGTTGTGGGAGTGACCCGATGAGAGGTAATTGAATCATAGAGGTGGTTACCTCTATGCTGATCTCATGATAGTAAGTGAGTTCTCATGCAATCTGATGGTTTTATAAGGGATTTTTCCCCTTTTGCTTGTCACTTCTTCCTGCCATTATGTGAAGAAGGACATGTTTGCTTCCCCTTCCGGCATGATTGTAAGTTTTCTGAGGCCTCCCCAGCCATGCTGAACTGTGAGTCAATTAAATCTTTCCTTTATAAATTACCCATTGTCAGGTATGTCTTTATTAGCAGCATGAGAACAACTAATACATAGGATAAAAGTTTTTTTTTCTTTTGTACATTAAATATGTCATGTCACTCTCTCCTGACACGTGCGATTTCCACTGAAAAATCTGCTGCCAAGTGTATTGGAGCTCCATTGTATGTTATTTCTTTCTTGCTACTTTTAGGATCCTTTATCCTTTACCTTTGGTAGTTTGATTATTAAATGTCTTGAGGTAGTCGTATATTTGGGTTAAATCTGCTTGGTGTTCTATAGCTTTTTTATACTTGAATATTGATATCTTTCTTTGGGCTTGGGAAGTTCCTTGTTATTTTCCCTTTGAATAAACTTTCTTCCCCTATCTTTCTACCTCCTCTTTGAGACCAGCAACTCTTAGATTTGTCCTTTTGAGTTATTTTCTAGATCATGTAGGCATGGTTCCTTGTTTTTTATTCTTTTTTCTTTTGTCTCCTCTGACTGTATTTTTTCAAATACCCTGTCTTTTGGCTCACTAATTCTTTCTTCTGCTTATCACTTCTGCTGTTAAGAGACTCTGATGCATTCTTCAGTATGTTCATTGCATTTTTCGACTCCAGAATTTTGTTTGATTCTTTTTAATTATTTTAATGCCCTTGTTAAATTTATCTGATAGACTAGTGAATTCCTTCTCTGTGTTATCTTGAATTTCATTGAGTTTCCTTAAAATATCTATTTTGAATTCTCTGTCTGAAAGGTCACATATCTCTGTCTCTCCAGAATTCTTTTTTTTTTTTTGAGACGGAATCTCGCTCTGTCGCCCAGCCTGGAGTGCAGTGGCTGGATCTCAGCTCACTGCAAGCTCCGCCTTCTGGGTTTATGCCATTCTCCTGCCTCAGCCTTCCGAGTAGCTGGGACTACAGGCGCCCACCACCCTGCCCGGCTAGATTTTTGTATTTTTTTTTCAGTAGAGACGGGGTTTCACCGTGTTAGCCAGGATGGTCTCGATCTCCGGACTTCGTGATTCGCCCGTCTCGGCCTCCCAAAGTGCTGGGATTACAGACTTGAGCCACCACGCTAGGCCCAGAATTCTTTACTGGTGCTTTATTTAGTTCCTTTGGTGAGGTTTTGTTTTCCTAGATGGCCTTGATACTTGTGGACATTCATCAGGTCTGGGCATTGAAGAATTTGGTATTTCTTTTAATCTTCACAATCTAGGCTTGTTTGTACCTCTCCTTCTTGGGAAGGTTTTCCAAGTACTTGAAACGACTTGAATGTTGTAATCCAAGTTTTTAGTCACTGCATCTGTATCTGCATTGGGGGGACTCAAAGCCCAATAATGCTGTGGTTCTTGCAGACTTGTTGAAGTATTGTCTTGGTGGTCTTGGATAAGATCTGGAAGAATTCTCTGGATTACCAGGCAAAGGCTCTTGTTGTCTTCCCTTACGTTCTCTCAGTCTCTCCTTCTATGGTACCACCAATGATGTTCGCTCAAGGCCCTAGTCAACAGTCAATAGGTGATGAAGCCAGGCAAGCTTGTGTTCTTTTCTTCAGGGAGGTGAGTTCCTTGGTTCCAGGTGAATCTAGAGATGCCAAACAGGAGCCAGGGCCTGGAGTTGAGAACCTTAGGAATCTACCTGATGCTCTGTTCTACTGTGGCTGAGTTGGCACCAGAGCCAGAAGAGGAAGTTCTTCCCAGTCTTCTCTCCCCTTTCCACAACCTAAGGAGTTCTCCCCATGGCCACCACCAACCCAAGCTCATGGCGAGTAATGCCAGGCTACTGCTGATGTTTATTTAAGGCATAGGAGGGTTCTTCCATCAGTTTGTGGTGGATGCTGCTAGGCCTAGGACTCTCCCTTCAGGGCAGTGGACTTTCTTCTGACTCAGGGCAGGTCCAGAATTGCTTTCCAAGAGTCAAGGCCTGGGATCAAGGACCCCAAGAGACTGCTTGGTGCTCTACCTGACTGTGGCTGAACTGCTGCTTAAGCTGATTTTTGATTCTTATGAAGGTGCTTTTTTTGTGTGTGAATAGTTTTTCAATTTAGTGTTCCTGCAGTGAGGATGATTGATGGAGGCTTCTGTTTGGACCTCCTGCTCCCCTTTCCTCATATAGTATTCTTGCTAATAATTCATAACCTTAATCTAACCAGAAGGAAAAAAACAGAAACAACCAGAAATCCTAAATTGGGAGACATTTCATAAAACACCAGGCTTGTCATGTCAGTGACATGAATGACTAAGAAGGACTGATACATGACAACTAAATGTAACATGTTATCCTAGATCGGAGAAATAACTTTTCTGTAAGGAAAAGTATTGAGGTAACTGGTGAAGTTTGAACATGACCCTTATTAAATAATAACATTATATCAATTTTAAATCTCCTAGAAAAAAAGAAAAGGGTACTGTTTTATTCCCTTTGTGATATCATACAACTAGATAGCTGCCTCTTCTCTATCCAGTTCAAAACTAGAAGTTTACACATGGGAAAGAGAAAATACTCCAGACTTTGTAGCACTGCTTTCCTGACTAATTTGAGAGAAGATATACCATTCTGAAAAATAGAGGAATTAAATGAACATGTACTTACTGAAAATGAGACCTCTAGATCTTTTTCCCTACTGGGTTTTCAAATGAAGACAAACAGGCCTTTATGTTCCAGGCAGAGTATTAGAAGATTCATCTTTGGGGACTCTTACCAACTAAGAAGAAGGACCTGAAACCCTAATTAGATTATAGTGAAACTGAGCTTGCAACAAGTTTCACCTGTGGCATCAAAGTTTCCAGCTAGATTTACCTAGGAACACTAGACATCTGAGGAAAGTATCTGAAATGAAAAACAGAGACCCATACAAATAAATAAATAGGGTAAAACACTTGGATAAAACAGACTACTTAAAACTTAAAATAACAACTATCCTCAGTGATTCAAGAAGATACTACAGTCATGAAATGAGAACTTAATGCTACAAAATAAAAGGAATATTTAACAAACAAAAAGGAGTACTTGGAAAAATACAAATACAATAGAAATGAAATATTTAACTGAAGGATTAGAACCTTCTATTGAAGCAATTTCCTGTAATATAGGACAGAAACAAACAGAAAATAGAAAAGAAAAATTAGAGAACTAGTCATACTAGAAGCTAGAAGACAGAGAAGTAACAATGCTTTCAATATTCTGACAGTTCTAGTCTAGATTCTATACCCAGTTGTATGATTTAAGCCTGAATGTAGGCTAAACAGAGTTTTAGATATCCAAAGTCTCATACAATTGTCTCCTACAAACCCTTTCTCACAAAGTGACTAAAGGAGTAAACAAAGAAAAAGGGAGGGGTGAGATCCAAGAAATAAAACTGCAGCATTGGCAAAGGCTACTAGAGTATGAAAGGCAACCAGTCCAGGCAGAGTGAATGGAGAGATTTTTTTTTCCCCAAAAACATGAAATACATAGAGTACCTGATACATCTGAACATACCAAGTGGGGCTGAATAATCGAACAGCACATGAGAAATAAACAAAATTCATTTATTTGTGGAAAAAACTTGTGAAGGAAAGGAAAAATAATCCTTTTCTGCTACATAACTCACTTGTTGACAGTGTTTACTCATAATATCTGGATCTACGACTATACTAGGGTATTAGGGAACACAAAGAATAAGGCAAACCCTCATTTTCAAAAATGAGAAGTTAATATATAGTGCCTAAAACTGAAAAAATAAGTAACAGTTTTAAAATGTTAGTTAGCTGTTATGGAGTGTTTAAGTGCAGAGCCTGCTTTGTAACTGTCAGACGCTTTTATGGCTCCTTGGTTTGGCCTATACTATGACCATAAACATCAGCTTGAAGAATACGAAGTATTGCTCTTGAGAAGAGGGAACTATTATTTGTCATAACCAGCCTTTTAGAATGAAATGGCCCTACAATACAAAGATATATAATTTTTTAAGAGACACGGTCTTGCTCTGTTTCCCAAGCTGGAGTGCAGTGGCACTGTCATAGCTTATTGCACTCTTGAACTCCTGGGCCCAAGAGTTCCTCCCACTTCAGCCTCCCAAGTAGCTGGGGCTACAGATGCACACTACCATGCCTGGCTAACTTTTTTGGTTTTTTTTGCAGAGATGAGATTTCACTATGTTGCCTAGGTTTATCTGCAACTATTGACCTCAAGCAATCTTCCCACCTCAGCCTCCCAAAGTGCTGGGATTATAGGCATGAGCCACTGTGCCCAACCCAATGCATTTGATTGATAATTTTTAAAAAAGAATGTTAAAAAATACATATACAGTGATATGGATGAGCAGTGGCAATTTTTTTTGACAGAGTATCAGATAGTAAATATTTTAGGCTTTGTGACCCAAATGGTCTCTGTTGAAATTACTAAGCTCTGCCATTGTAGTATGAAAGCAGTTATAGATGGTATGTAAACGAGTAAGTGTGGCTATGTCCAGTAAAACCTTATTTACAGAAGCAGTTGGCAGGTGGATCCTAGTTTGTCAATCCTGGTAATGATCAATGGTTTTCAAATTGGGATGCCTATACCACTGGATACACAAAGACTTACTGTGGGATATACAGTTATGAATAGCTTTAAAAATATAATTTCCTTATTCTCTCTTTCCATATGCAGTCCTTCCTAAAAACTATCTACCTGAGAACTCTTTCTGGTCTGCCAGTTCTCCTTTCTAATTTCTTTCAAAATCATCTGTCTCCCACTTTTCAGAAGAAAAGCTTACCCCTTTTCCATACTAAATCTTACTATGGTGTCTTGCCTTGCAGTTTAAAAATCTCCTGGGTGCCACACAAGAAGACAATTGGAGAATGAATCTCTCTTGAGGGATAGTCCCTTGAGAGCAAAGCAAAGAAAGCATTAATGAAAATTAGTGAAGGGGTAATACATTATTTCATCCAGGCAATGAACTCATGGCCAGGCTCCATGCCTTATATTATAGCTTCTTTGTCTACCTAGCTAGCTAGCTGTCCATTTATCTATCTTAAAATTAAAATTCACAAGTGAGAAAGTTGTCATGGGGATGCATAATAACACGTTTATTTGAATTTTAAAATTAAGTCAGACTTTTTCTGACAGATAGTCAGATTTGACTGGTTGAGTTTGACAATGAGGACTAGCCTTGCCAATTAAGTTATATGGTTGTATTCTCTGTGTATTGAATAAGCTGAACTACAGCTCCAAGGCTTTGACAAAAACATACTTAAATCATGCATTCAGTATACAATAAGCTAGAAAATGCATCCTTTGTCATTACTTAAGTGTCACCTGAAATGTGCAAGATGGTGCATAGTTTCTCAAAAGTCTTTGAAGATAAAATGTGCAAACAATGAAGAAAAAAACACTGCTACTATTATTTATGGATATATAGAGATGTTGTAAAAGTATTAAAACATTCATGAAAATGATAGATGAGAAACAGCATAATTATTATCTCAGGGGAAGGAAAATGTTGGGGTTCACAGTCATAGAGAGCTTTGGTCATGTCTGTAGTGTTTTATTTCTTAACTTGGATGGTGGGTTATAGGTGTATATTATTAGTTATGTTTATTTTTACACATGAAATACTTTATTTTAAAAAAATATACCAAAACCTTGTAATTATATATTTTAAAAAACATGTTGGGTCCCTGATAGAAAAACAAGTTACTCAGGATAAACTGAAAAATGGAATACTTGAAATATGAAAATACCAAAGATACTTGAGGAATTGTCACAGTAATGTGCATAAAAAACAAATCAGTGTGGTTTAGTTCTTGAAAGTCCTTTTAAAAGTCTTAATGCTTATATATTTGTATTATTAATTCAGTTACTTATCATCAGGCATCTGGTATGCTCAAGAGCTAACAATTTCTTTGTGTGTAGACTTCTTTTGTACATACCAACCTGCCCTGGACACGACACTAGACATAACACTGTTAATTTATATTTAGATTCTGGTTTTGGTATTTTTTTCTATATGAAAATTACTCTGATACTTTACATTTTCAGGGAAAATACATTCATGTATTATTTTCAGAAATTTAATCTTATTGCAAATTTACACAGAAACATTATGTTTTCAACAATGAAGTTATTCTGGGATTTTTGACTTCCAAAACTGGAAAGGATATATCCTGAGCTTTGTCAACATCCCATTTTTTATTTGCCTACCAGCATTTCTACCTCCCCAAAGGAAAAGATGTGGTTGAATGGGTTAACCACGATCCACAGTCGAAGGTCCCTATTGGGCAGTTTTATGCCAGTCATTTGACCTACTTCAGGCCTAACCATTTGTTCCTGCCTTTGATCAGGCAAAGAGGTAGGGTTGTCTGCACTCAGAGGTGCCTGAGGCTCTGCAATGCACACCTGCAAGTGTAACTATTGAGCACTTTTGGGACTCTCTGGCTTAGCCAATACTATGACCTTACTTGATTTATTTTCTTTTATTTTATTAAAAATTTAATATAGCGGTACATTTAAAAAATTTTTTAAATAGAAGTAATAGATTACCTGAAATCCTATGTCTGGCTGCACAACTCTTAATTTTAGCAAGTTAATTTGCCTATGCATACATTGGGTACATAATTGAAATTTTTGAAACTTACTCTTTTGTGTTCTGCTGTTTTTACTTAACTACCATAATAAATGAAGAAAAACAAGCACTTGAAACATAGTAACAAAACACATGGAGATCTCTTTTCTCTGGGTACCTTCTTTGGTAATGACCTCTACCTCTGTGAAAACTAAGAGAATATAAAATTTATCATACTTCTTTAGATAAATGTGGTAGGCAGTGAACATGAATCATTTGAATGTTTTGAGCTCCTCAGAATCTGTACTCTTAACCAGTAAGCTATTCTGCCTCTCTAACTGTAGATGTTTATTTATTAATTGTATAAGAAATGTTTATGCTAGTTTGTGTTATAAATCTTTCTAGTTTTAAAAACATTTATTTTAGGCAGGTCTTCCTCAGAAGTAGTATCTCCAGTTTCAAGGATCCCATCTTTCTCAGTCTAAAAGGATCATTTCTTACATACTTCTATACAAAGCTGAGGTCTCAGTTTGAGCTTAGATCATTCTTAGCATAATTTTCCCTCTATTTTGACCTTTATCTGACTTTTAAGGAGCAAAATATAAAAGGTTTTTAAAATCAGATGTATATAAGTAAGGTGCTATTATGAATTATTTTTAGATATACTCATGCTCAGATTCTTTTAAGGGTCATCAAAACTTACTAGGTGCATATTAAAAGTATACAGAATTAGTTCTGAAGAGTTAACCTTCTGAGTCATATCATTAGTCACTAAGACAAGTCTCATTTAAGTTTTAAAACTGGGTTTAGATCCAGAGTGAAAAAAGGTTAAAGGAACTAAAACAAGGCTAGGTGTTTTTTGGTCTATTTTTTTATCCATACATTTTTTCTCAGTTGTCTCACCAAAACAATTTATGTTTCTCCTCTTATTCTCTCCATGCTGAAGAAGTAATGATTTTCTCAATCTAAATTTTAAAAAAAGTACTTGCTGATCACTTTTATCAGATATAATTTGACATTTTTTTAATGGGAGGAATAATGGTGTTTAAGAGAATTGTACTGATCACATTGGTGATAACTCCTATAGGATACTAAGCTGCAGCTGATTGCCTCTGATCTTATATCTTTAGGCATGCCTGATTTTATTCTCAAATATTTATCATGATGGTGATAAAATACTATATCCATATGTTAGTCCTATAGTGATAAGAAATTAGGCATTTTATATATTTTTCTTATATACACATGTTCATTATATTTCATGTGTTCAAATGTACTCAATTTCCTTCTCAAATATTATATTCTGGTGTCACTGTGATGCATTTATTTACCAGTATTCTAAAACATCAGTAAATAGATGTGTTATTTCAATCTGTGTAATACATTTCTGGGCTGTGAAATCAAATTGATGGGTTACAGCATGTTTTTCTTTTTAATGAGCTAGAAAAACATAGAATAGAAAATGTCAGTGTACAAAGGTTTACTGGGAGTACTTACTGCTTTCTGAAACTCTTGTTGTAGATACACTTGCACATATGTTTTGTTCATGAAGTTGTGGTGTAAAATGTATTTCTTACTGTGTGGATTAATTTTGTGTCAACTTGACTAGTACCCAGATATTTGGTGAAATACTAGCCCAGATTTTGCTGTCAAAGTATTTTTTTAGGTGAGATTAATATTTAAATCAGTAGACTTTGAGTAAAGCAGCTTACCCTCTATTAAATGAGTAGGCCTCATTCAATCAGTTGAGGACTTTAAGGGAAAAAAACATGGACATCCCTCTAGGAAGAGGGAATTCTGCCTGAAGACTGCTAGACTGCTTTCTTTTTTTCTTTTATTTTCTTTCTTTCTTTCTTTTTTTTTTTTTTTTTTTTTTGACAGTCTTGCTCTGTCACCCAGGCTGGAGTACCATGGCGTGATCTCGGCTCACTGCAACCTCTGCCTCTCAAGTCCAAGCAATTCCCATGCCTCAGCCTCCCAAAAAGCTGGGATTACAGGCATGTGCCACCACACCCAGCTAATTTTTGTATTTTGGTAGAGATGAGGTTTTACCATGTTGGCCAGGCTGGTCTCAAACTCCTGGCTTCAAGCAATCTACCCACCTTGGCCTCCCCAAAGTGGTGGGATTACAGGCGTGAGCCACTGCGCCTCGCCTGAAGATTGCTTTCTGACTTCAACTCTTTCCTGGGTCTCCAGCCTGCCAACCTACCCTGTCAATTTGAACTTGGACTTGCCTGCCTCCGTAATCATGAGAGCCAATTCCTTATAGTCACTCTCTGTTTCTCTGGAAAACCTTGACTGTTGCACTCACTAAAGATCATACTCTAAAAAGTTTGAAAAATTACTAATCTCAAGAGTCATTTTTTAATCTAATGAACTGGTATATAAAGTGTTTAGCCAGTGGATAACTCAAAATATGATAGCTGCTGTTATTTTACTATCATTTGTGTCTGTTACTTGAAGTCCACAAGAATCCTGATTTGAAGTGAAGTTATACAAAAATAATTCTGAACTCTACACTCATTTAAACTATCTTTTGAAGAAGATTAATTTGTGTTTGTGAATAATGCTATGGTATTTTGAAGGATTGCTTTGCAGAAATTATTGTGAAATTTTCTTCTATGTTTTTGTCTCCCCATTTGTATGGCCTAAGAGCCACCTCTGTTTTCTCATCATAATATTCAGGACAATTTAATATATTTGAATTTTTTAAACTACTTTTTCTGTAGTCCAAGGTGATTGTAAATTCTCAATCTCAGTGGAAAAAGAGACAAGCATATAAAAGTCCTGTGGCAGACACCTCTTGTGCCCTACCTCACATCCTTTTGTATTTTTACTTCAACCTTGCTGCAACAACCAGCTGCTAACAGGTGTAACCTCACTATAGCTCTACAGAATGTATTTTGCTTTCTTCTCTGACACTGTGGCATAGGATGTCTGTGGGGAACCGACTTGGAAGTGTGAGAGGGTTAACATACCATATAAACTTTGATACCTGGTATCAAGGGGATAGAAGCTAATGGGAAAAAGCTCCTTTCCTGCCCCTTAAGCACATAGTTCAGGCATATTCAACATGACTTCTCAGAAGGTCTCGGCAGAGATTAGGTCCCAGCACCCAGAGCAGTGACCAACTCCAGAACACACACCTTTATTTTGGCTTTCCCTCCTTCCCTGTTTCGTATTCTCCAGTATCTTGCCCTTCTTCCCTGGGATCACTTGTTCAACATAAGCCATAAAAATTTCAGAACTGTTATCTTAACAGATATGAACTCAAAATGTAAACAGTACAGTCATGTGTCACTTGATGACAGGGATACAATCTGAGAAGTACATCATTAGGTCGTTTCGTCGTCATGCAAACATCAGAGTGTACTTGGGGAAAACTAGATGGTATATAGCTTACTACACACCCTGTCTATATAGTACAACCCATTACTCCTAGGCTATAAACTTGTACAGCATGCTACTGTACTGAACTGTATGTAGGCAACTGTAACACAATGGTAAATATTTGTGTTTCTAAGTATACCTAAATAGAAAAGGCACAGTGGGACCACCGTCTTATATGCTGTTCATTGTTAACTGAAATGTCATTGCATAGCACATAACTGTAATTAAATCCAGAAGGCCAACTTATTTTTTTTTTTTTTTTTTTTTTTTTTTTGAGACGGAGTCTCGCTCTGCCGCCCAGGCTGGAGTGCAATGGCCGGATCTCAGCTCACTGCAAGCTCCGCCTCCCGGGTTTACGCCATTCTCCTGCCTCAGCCTCCCAAGTAGCTGGGACTACAGGCGCCCGCCACGTCGCCCGGCTAGTTTTTTGTAGTTTTTAGTAGAGACGGGGTTTCACCGTGTTAGCCAGGATGGTCTCGATCTCCTGACCTCGTGATCCACCCGTCTCGGCCTCCCAAAGTGCTGGGATTACAGGCTTGAGCCACCGCGCCCGGCCCAGGCCAACTTATTTTTTAACCGTAGTGCATGTTAATCCTGCTGGAGTAAAATATCTTCCTTGGAATATTACTGAAATGTGTGTGTGTGTGTTTGTGTAGCCAAAATTCAATTATATCTTAACTTAGGTAAGATCAACACAACTATCGAAACTATTGATATGAGAAAATTTTGCTGAAGTTCACACTCTTACTGAGAAATGAAAGACTTGTAAATTTACATGTACTCCTAAAATGTAAGTACATTATCACTTATTGATAAATGCTGCTAGCTAATTAACTCCTGGAGACCTCCTTTTCAAACAAGTTTATTACAATTAGCAATGAAGGTGTAAATGTCCATCTAATTAGTCATTTGGTTTAGCCTGTTTCCAGGCTGATATCTTCTTTATGTGTTTAACCTTTATAAACACATTGTATGAGAATGAATTTTAAAAAGAAGAAAATTATAAAATATACCATATGATCTGACCCTGTTATTTTAAGTATTTTCAAAATAAAGGGATTTGTTGTATGTAGAAAACAGACTGGAAGGAAACATAAATACAGAATTATAATGGTTATTTGGGTGGTGAGTTGCTTTTTATTTTGTTGTGTATGCTTTTTTGTATTTTATGAATTTGCTACATAAAGGGAACATTTTTCTTTAATCAGAACAATATTTAAGTTTTAAAAAGGAAATTAAGAATGCTAGCTGAATGGTTTCTTCTTCCCAGTAACTAACTGACAGATGGTGCAAAGGACCTGACAAGGAAGAGGCCCATCAAAACTACCTCATTTCAATTCAGCAAATATTTATAAAGTGCTGCTGTGCTCTTTTTATCAGATAATTAATGCTTTTTGTCTTTAACATGATTGTTTATATAAATTCATTTTTACTCTTTACTTTCTTACATTATCCTTTTTTTTTTTCTATACTTTAAGTTCTAGGGTACATGTGCATAACGTGAAGGTTTGTTACATATGTATAATTGTGCCATGTTACTCGTCAGCACCCATCAATTCATCATTTATATCAGGTATAACTACCAATGCAATCCCTCTCCCCTCCCCTCTCCCCATGATAGGCCCCGATGTGTGATGTTCCCCTTCCCGAGTCCAAGTGATCTCATTGTTCAGTTCCCACCTATGAGTGAGAACATGCGGTGTTTAGTTATCTGTTCTTGTGATAGTTTGCTAAGAATGATGATTTCCAGCTGCATCCATGTCCCTACAAAGGACGCAAACTCATCCTTTTCTATGGCTGCATGGGATTCCGTGGTGTATATGTGCCACATTTTCTTAATCCAGTCTATCACAGATGGACATTTGGGTTGATTCCAAGTCTTTGCTATTGTGAATAGTGCTGCAGTAAACATATGTGTGTATGTGTCTTTATAGCAGCATGATTTATAATCCTTTGAGTATATACCCAGTAATGGGATGGCTGGGTCATATGGTACATCTAGTTCTAGATGCTTGAGGAATCGCCACACTGTTTTCCATAATGGTTGAACTAGTTTACAATCCCACCAACAGTGTAAAAGTGTTCCTATTTCTCCACATCCTCTCCAGCACCTGTTGTTTCCTGACTTTTTAATGAATGCCATTCTAACTGGTGTGAGATGGTATCTCATTGTGGTTTTGATTTGCATTTCTCTGATGGCGAGTGATGATGAGCATTTTTTCATGTGTCTGTTGGCTGTATGAATGTCTTCTTTTGAGAAATGTCTGTTCATATCCTTTGCCCACTTTTTGATGGGGTTGTTTGTTTTTTTCTTGTAAATTTGTTTGAGTTCTTTGTAGGTTCTGGATATTAGCCCTTTGTCAGATGAGTAGATTGCAAACATTTTCTCCCATTCTGTGGGTTGCCTGTTCACTCTGATGGTAGTTTCTTTTGCTGTGCAGAAGCTCTTTAGTTTAATGAGATCCCATTTGTCAATTTTGGCTTTTGCTGCCGTTGCTTTTGGTGTTTTAGACATGAAGTCCTTGCCCATGCCTATGTCCTGAATGGTACTACCTAGGTTTTCTTCTAGAGTTTTTATGGTATTAGGTCTAACATTTAAGTCTCTAATGCATCTTGAATTAATTTTCATATAAGGAGTAAGGAAAGGATCCAGTTTCAGCTTTCTACTTATGGCTAGCCAATTTCCCCAGCACCATTTATTAAATAGGGAACCCTTTCCCCATTTCTTGTTCCTCTCAGGTTTGTCAAAGATCAGATGGATGTAGATGTGTGGTATTATTTCTGAGGACTCTGTTCTGTTCCATTGGTCTATATCTCTGTTGTGGTACCAGTACCATGCTGTTTTGGTTACTGTAGCCTTGTAGTATAGTTTGAAGTCAGGTAGCGTGACGGCTCCAGCTTTGTTCTTTTGACTTAGGATTGTCTTGGCAATGCGGGCTCTTTTTTGGTTCCATATGAACTTTTAAGCATTTTTTTCCAATTCTGTGAAGAAAGCCATTCGTAGCTTGATGGGGATGGCATTGAATCTATAAATAACCTTGGGCAGTATGGCCATTTTCACGATATTAAGTCTTCCTATCCATGAGCATGATATGTTCTTCCATTTGTTTGTTTCCTCTTTTATTTCACTGAGCAGTGGTTTGTAGTTCTCCTTGAAGAGGTCCTTTACATCCCTTGTAAGTTGGATTCCTAGGTATTTTATTCTCTTTGAAGCAATTGTGAATGGAAGTTCATTCATGATTTCGCTCTCTGTTTGTCTGTTATTGGTGTATAAGAATGCTTGTAATTTTTGCACATTAATTTTGTATCCTGAGACTTTGCTGAAGCTGCTTATCAGCGTAAGGAGATTTTGGGCTGAGACAATGGGGTTTTCTAAATATACAATCATGTCATCTGCAAACAGGGACAATTTGACTTCTTCTTTTCCTAACTGGATACCCTTGATTTCTTTCTCTTGCCTGATTGCCCTGAGGAGAACTTCCAAGACTATGTAGAATAGGAGTGGTGAGAGAGGGCATCCCTGTCTTGTGCCAGTTTTCAAAGGGAATTTTTCCAGTTTTTGGCCATTCAGTATGATATTGGCTGTAGGTTTGTCATAAATAGCTCTTAGTATTTTGAGGTACGTTCCATCAATACCGAATTTATTGAGTGTTTTTAGCATGAAGGGCTGTTGAATTTTGTCAAAAGTCTTTTCTTCATCTATTGAGATAATCATGTGGTTCCTGTCTTTGGTTCTGTTTCTATGCTGGATTACGTTTATTGATTTGTGAATGTTGAACCAGCCTTGCATCCCAGGGATGAAGCCCACTTGATCATGGTGGATAAGCTTTTTGATGTGCTGCTGAATCTGATTTGCCAGTATTTTATTGAGGATTTTTGCATCGATGTTCATCAGGGATATTGGTCTACATTCTCTTTTTTTGTTGTGTCTCTGCCAGGCTTTGGTATCAGGATGATGTTGGCCTCATAAAATGAGTTAGGGAGGATTCCCTCTTTTTCTATTGATTGGAATAGTTTCAGAAGGAATGGTACCAGCTCCTCCTTGTACCTCTGGTAGAATTCAGCTGTGAATCCATCTGGTCCTGGACTTTTTTTGGTTGGGAGGCTATTAATTATTGCCTCAATTTCAGAGCCTGCTATTGGTCTATTCAGGGATTCAATTTCTTCCTGGTTTAGTCTTGGAAGAGTGTAAGTATCTAGGAAATTATCCATTTCTACTAGATTTTCTAGTTGATTTGCGTATAGGTGTTTATAGTATTCTCTGATGGTAGTTTGTATTTCTGTGGGGTCCGTGGTGATATCCCCTTTATCATTTTTTATTGCGTCTATTTGATTCTTCTCTCTTTTCTTCTTTATTAGTCTTGCTAGCGGTCCGTCAATTTTGTTGACCTTTTCAAAAAACCAACTCCTGGATTCATTGATTTTTTGGAGGGTTTTTTGTGTCTCTATCTCCTTCAGTTCTGCTGTGATCTTAGTTATTTCTTGCCTTCTGCTAGCTTTTGAATGTGTTTGCTCTTGCTTCTCAGTTCTTTTAATTGTGATGTTAGAGTGTCAATTTTAGATCTTTCCAGCTTTCTCTTGTGGGCATTTAGTGCTATAAATTCCCTCTACACACTGCTTTAAATGTGTCCCAGAGATTCTGGTATGTTGTATCTTTGTTCTCATTGGTTTCAAAGAACATCTTTATTTCAGCCTTCATTTCATTATGTACCCAGTAGTCATTCAGGAGCAGGTTGTTCAGTTTCCATGTAGTTGAACGGTTTTGATTGAGTTTCTTAGTCCTGAGTTCTAGTTTGATTGCACTGTGGTCTGAGAGACAGTTTGTTATAATTTCTGTTCTTGTACATTTGCTGAGGAGTGCTTTACTTCCAATTATGTGGTCAATTTTGGAATAAGTGCGATGTGGTGCTGAGAAGAATGTATATTCTGTTGATTTGGGGTGGAGAGTTCTGTAGATGTCCATTAGGTGTGCTTGCTGCAGAGATGAGTTCAATTCCTGGATATCCTTGTTAACTTTCTGTCTCGTTGATCTGACTAATGTTGACAGTGGAGTGTTGAAGTCTCCCATTATTATTGTATGGGAGTCTAAGTCTCTTTGTAAGTCTCTAAGGACTTGCTTTATGAATCTGTGTGCTCCTGTATTGGATGCATATATATTTAGGATAGTTAGCTCTTCCTGTTGAATTGATCCCTTTTCCATTATGTAATGTCCTTCTTTGTCTTTTTTGATCTTTGATGGTTTAAAGTCTATTTTATCAGAGACTAGGATTGCAACCCCTGCTTTTTTTTGTTCTCCATTTGCTTGGTAGGTCTTCCTCCATCCCTTTATTTTGAGCCTATGTATGTCTCTGCATGTGAGATGGGTCTCCTGAATACAGCAGACTGATGGGTCCTGACTCTTTATCCAGTTTGCCAGTCTGTGTCTTTTAATTGGAGCATTTATTCCATTAACATTTAAGGTTAATATTGTTATGTGTGAACTTGATCCTGCCATTATGATATTAACTGGTTATTTTGCTCGTTAGTTGATGCGGTTTCTTCCTAGCCTCGATGGTCTCTACATTTTGGCATGTTTTTGCAATGGCTGGTACCGGTTGTTCCTTTCCATGTTTAGGGCTTCCTTCAGGGTCTCTTTTAAGGCAGGCCTGGTGGTGACAAAATCTCTAAGCATTTGCTTATCTGTAAAGGATTTTATTTCTCCTTCACTGATGAAACTTAATTTGGCTGGATATGAAATTCTGGGTTGAAAATTCTTTTCTCGCCGGGCACGGTGGCTCAAGCCTGTAATCCCAGCACTTTGGGAGGCCGAGACGGGCGGATCACGAGGTCAGGAGATCGAGACCATCCTGGCTAACACGGTGAAACCCCGTCTCTACTAAAAACTACAAAAAACTAGCCGGGCGATTTGGCGGCGCCTGTAGTCCCAGCTACCCGGGAGGCTGAGACAGGAGAATGGCATAAACCCGGGAGGCGGAGCTTACAGTGAGCTGAGATCCGGCCACAGCACTCCAGCCTGGGTGACAGAGTGAGACTCCGTCTCAAAAAAAAAAAAAAAAAAAAAAAAAAGAAAATTCTTTTCTTTAAGAATGTTGAATATTGGCCCCCACTCTCTTCTGGCTTGTAGAGTTTCTGCCAAGAGATCTGCTGTTAGTCTCATGGGCTTCCCTTTGTGGGTAACCTGACCTTTCTCTCTCGCTGCCCTTCAGATTTTTTCCTTCATTTCAACTTTGGTGAATCTGGCAATTATGTGTCTTGGAGTTGCGCTTCTCGAGGAGTATCTTTGTGGCGTTCTCTGTATTGAATGTTGGCCTGCCCTACTAGGTTGGGGAAGTTCTCCTGGATGATATCCTGAAGAGTGTTTTCCAACTTGGTTCCATTTTCCCTCTCACTTTCAGGCACCCCAATCAGACGTAGATTTGGTCTTTTTACATAATCCCATACTTCTTGCAGGCTTTGTTCATTTCTTTTTCTTCTTTTTTCTTTTGGTTTCTCTTCTCGCTTCATTTCATTCATTTGATCCTCAATCGCTGATACGCTTTCTTCCAGTTGATCGGGTCGGTTACTGAAGCTTGTGGATTTGTCACGTATTTCTCTGTCATGGTTTTCATCTCTGTCATTTCGTTTATGACCTTCTCTGCATTAATTATTCTAGCTATCAATTCTTCCACTCTTTTTCAGATTTTTAGTTTCTTTGCGCTGGGTACGTAATTCCTCCTTTAGCTCTGCGAAGTTTGATGGACTGAAGCCTTCTTCTCTCATCTTGTCAAAGTCATTCTCTGACCAGCTTTGATCCGTTGCTGGCAATGAGCTGTGCTCCTTTGCAGGGGAAGATGCGCTCTTATTTTTTGAATTTCCAGCTTTTCTGCCCTGCTTCTTCCCCATCTTTGTGGTTTTATCTGTCTCTGGTCTTGATGATGGTGACGTACTGATGAGGTTTTGGTATAAGTGTTCTTCCTGTTTGATAGTTTTCCTTCTAATAGTCAGGACCCTCAGCTGTAGGTCTGTTGGAGATTGCTTAAGGTCCATTCCAGACCCTGTTTGCCTGGGTATCAGCAGCAGAGGTTGCAGAAGATAGAATATTGCTGAACAGCGAGTGTACCTGTCTGATTCTTGCTTTGGAAGCTTCCTCTCAGGGGCGTACTCCACCCTGTGAGGTGTGGGGTGTCAGACTGCCCCTAGTGGGGGATGTCTCCCAGTTAGGCTACTCAGGGGTCAGGGACCTACTTGAGCAGGCAGTCTGTCTGTTCTCAGATCTCAACCTCCGTGTTGGGAGATCTACTGCTCTCTTCAAAGCTGTCAGACAGAGTCGTTTGCGTCTGCACAGGGTTCTGCTGCTTTTTTTGTTGTTGTTTAGCTGTGTCCTGTCTCCAGAGGTGGATTCTACAGAGACAGACAGGTTTCCTTGAGCTGCTGTGAACTCCACCCAGTTCGAGCTTCCCAGCGGCTTTGTTTACCTACTTAAGCCTCAGCAATGGCGGGCGCCCCTCCCCTAGCCTCGCTACTGCCTTGCGGTTAGATCGCAGACTGCTGTGCTAGCAATGAGGGAGGCTTCGTGTCCATGGGACCCTCCCTGCCAGATGTGGGTATAATCTCCTGGTGTGCCTGTTTGCTTAAAGCACAATATTGGCGTGGGAGTTACTCAATTTTCCAGGTGTTGTGTGTCTCAGTTCCCCTGGCTAGGAAAAGGGATTCCCTTCCCTCTTGCACTTCCCAGGTGAGGCGATGCCTCGCCCTGCTTCAGCTCTCGCTGGTCGGGCTGCAGCAGCTGACCAGCACCGATTGTCTGGCACTCCCTAGTGAGATGACCCCAGTACCTCAGTTGAAAATGCAGAAATCACCGGTCTTCTGTGTCACTCGTGCTGGGAGTTGGAGACTGGAGCTGTTCCTATTCGGCCATCTTGCTCCGCCCCCTACATTATTCTTTATATACTTAATTTCTATACCTACTTCTTTGAATGGGTATTGTTTCTAGTTTCTAAAGATTTTTATTCAAATATCAGATTATGGAAAGATTTCTAGTTTGGACATATTACTCTCTTAATGGTTTCAAGTTTTATTTTTATTGTTGTAATTTATAAATCTTTCATCTTAAAATTTCTCTTTGTTACTAATATTTCTCATCTTTGATCTAGACTGTCTAGTCCTTTGTTATCCAGTACAGTATCTACTGTATTGTACATGTAGCTATTGCAATTTAAGTTAATTAAAATTAAAATTAAAAATTTAGTTTCTTGGTTACCCTACCACATTGAAATGTTCAGTAGCCATGTAGCTAGTGGCTACCATATTACACAGCACAAATTAGAACATTTCCATTCATCACTGTGTTCAATTGGATAGTATTCCTTCAGCCTCACAATACTTTTTAATTCTAAACTTTCTTTTCATTATTACATTAGTTCATTTTCACATTGCTATAAAGAACTACTGAGACTGGGTAATTTATAAATAAAAGAAGTTTAATGGACTCACAGTTCCCCATAGCTGGGAAGGCCTCAGAAAACTTAACAATCATGACAGAAGGCAAAGGGGAAATAAGGCACATCTTACATGGTGGCAGCAGAGAGAGCAAGGAGGGAAGTACTACATTTTTAAACCACCACATCTTGAGAACTCACTCACAATTATGAGAACAGTGTGGGGGAAATCCATCCCCATTATCCAATCACCTCCTACCAGATCCCTCCCCTGACACCTGAGGATTACAATTGAACATCAGATTTGCCTGGGTACACAGTGCCACACACTGTGCCACATTGTTTCTTTATTTCTTTTTTTACATTCTCTTTCATACTATATTTAATTTTTTAATGGAAAATGTTAATTTCTACTCTTTTTTGGTAAGTAGAATTATATCTTAAATACCTGACCATGATATTAGAAAGTTATAGGCAGACTTTTGTTGATATGTATTTTGAAGTATAATTGTTACCATTTCCTCTCCTAAACTCTTGGATGCTTTGTAGTTGCCATCACTGAATATTGTCAGCTCTTTTCTTATGCACTGTATTTTTTTTATCAAGGCAAAGCAACTTGAAATTTTGGTTCTAATAGCATCTCTAGAAGAATACAGCGGCAACCTTTGGAAGGGAGTAGGTAGCTGGGCATGTGTAAGGGGGCAGTGTTACTTTTTATTTCAAAATCTTTTGCATCATTCAAATTTCATGCCATGTGCCTATAGTTCTTATTTTAAAAGAAATAATTTTTTCAAGTCAATTGAATTCAAGGTCCACATTAGTAACTTGGCCTTAATATTTAGGCGGTCCCACAAATAAATTTAAAATAGAATAAAATCTACATTTACAACTGTATATTGACAAGGCAGATGGTTTAAAGAAGTAGAGGCTCCCACATCTTCAGATCAAAGTAATTAAACTCATTCCCCAAAATGAAAGATAAGCCTGTTGCCAGTTGGATATTAACTACGACAATGTTATTTATTTAAAATTTAGAAATCACTGCTTTTGTTATAGGCCAAGTATTTTGATTTTGATTATCCTAAATAATCTTGGATAACTTTAAAGCCTGGCTACCATAATAATAAATAACCTACACAATATAAAACAGTAATACAGCTCAATGTGTTCTGCACTAAGTGTGCTCCAAGTCCTATGCATCCAATCATGTTGTTAGCATAGAAATTCAATTATACAGAAAGAGAAATAATACAGTAGTACCAAAGGAAAGATCCATTTCTGAGGGAAGGTGTGGAAGGTTCTTCTGCTTAAAATAAGTGTCATAAATCTAGGTATTTGCTTAACTTGATTTCTTTTTTATTAAAAAATGTGTTTTTCTTTCATTTGTTCTCAAAGAATGAAAAACATTTGAGTTAAAAATTGATTGCTTTTCATCTTTAATGTATGAAGTTCTTGGTATGTAGAAATAAAATTAAATGTTTTCTGATTTTCACAATTGGATATAAGGTGAAATGTTGAAAAGGAAAATAATGTTTTTGTGACAGGTCCCATCTTTCAAACTGTTTCTAGCTTTTCTATAATTATCTGTTTTGACAGTGCCTCTTCTTAAAACAAGGAAAAGGTTTATTTTAGTGATGACTAATAAGCAGAAGGTTTCAGTAATTGTCTCCTTCACAAAGTTAAACTAATTGTGTGATGGATTACCACCAAGTTACATGGCAGTTTATCATAAAAACATTTCATTATGTATGTGTTTGTTGAAAATAACCTCACTAATAAGATTTTCTGTAGAATGATTTCCACATTTTAATCACCAAATTGATGTCTTTATCAGTCAATTTACATTGCATTGTGATTTAAATGCAATCATTTTTTAAAGTCAGTGCATATTTTCACACTACAATAATACTTGCTGAGAAAATTTATTTGCATATTGGCAAAATACTTAATGTAACAAGTCCAATGACATATTCAGGGAAGATTAATACATCCCATGGTTTCACCTAAGAAAACATCACAGTTTCGTCTCAATGTAAGAAGGAAAAGTACTTGTAAGTAAATAATGAGTAGAAAATAAATGCTATTAGCATACGCTATGCAAATAAAACCCAGCTTTTCGTTCAACCTAGGCATGTTAAAAAGACTTTCTAATTCTAATATTGCAGGTATTCTTGAGAAGTTTTCCAGATAAGAGCTTTTCTATTTCCTGCCACAGTCAAAAGATAACTTAGTATAAAAGAAAAGAAACTTTCTCAATAATTATTCTAAAAAGTGTTCATCTAATCTGAATACCACAGAGCTTTTTTTGCCAGAATGCAAAGAAACCAACATTGATATCTTTTAAATAAATGGTTTTGCCTAGTGAGTGGCAAAATGAACCTTTAGTTTGTATCCTTATTAACTGGTACTATTCAAGGAATTGACTATTACTGTTGCTGAAGCTTGTACTTAAATACCTAAAACAAATATAATTTCCCTTGAAATAAGTTATGAATTGCCATCCCAGAGGATATCAATAGAAACCAAGTTATAAGTTCCCAACTTTTGGGGTGCTCTGGCATCACAAGACTCTTCCTAAATTTGTTGTATGGCATGTAATTCATTTTGAAAAGGGAACAGTAGATTTTGAAACCATCAAAATTCTTGAGAAACAGGATTTGGATGCACTCTTGGCTATCATGAAAGTAACATTACAGGTTATTGAACCCGAAGAATTTCCCCGAAGATCTTATATAACTTGCCTGACTCACTTGCCATATTGCAGTGTTCAGTCAAGCCCAGTCCAGGATTTAAAAAAAAAAAAAAACATTAATCCCCCCCTCCAAGTTTTTTTAAAAATCCCTGAAACAAATGAACCTATTTGTTTATCAAGTAGGTAGCATGATCACACAGGAAAAAAATGATTTCACATGACTTTAAGACATTGTATATCAGTGAGTATATTCATTTTTTATCCTTTTTTAAATTTTAAAAAATGTTTGTCTTACTCTTCTTACTGTCATTCCCAATTCAATTCAGTGAGTATATTCCAAGGATAAAAAGAAAGGAATACAAAGAAATCCTCAATTATATTTAATAATTTTGTTAGCAGTAATGTTGGCATGTTTATTTTACACACATATTTAAAATAAATATATTAATATTCTCAGGAACCAAAGCTTATAGCATAAAAGAAAAGAAATTAAAAACCTATAATATTAAATTTGAATTGGAAATGTCATTGTGAACTAATGACATATTTTTTCTGAAAAAATAAAAAAGCATATTTCCTAGTTCTATCCACTGGAAAGACCTAACAGCAGTGACAGTCCAGTAGCAATTAACATCTCATTTGGGACTATGAACCATTTTCAACTCTAAGGAACCAGGACTCCTTAGAGAAATAGCGGATGTCAAGTCTCGGGCAGGAAATGTACAAGGAGAGTCTAGGACATCTTTTTACACTAGAGAGCAAAGAAACCAAGAAGATCCTGTCAAAAGGATATAGGAGCCAACTGGAAGGGGCTCCCACTGGCCAAAGATGGGTCAAGTTTGAGCATCAAAAATAGAAATACTAACCAAAAAAATGGATTGAAACATTCAAATATATAAAATGAGTTCATGATATTAAAACGTATTACTTGATCACCTTTGAAAGTTTCTATACTATGAACTTAACTATTTTGAATATTGACAAGGGGGGAAATTTCAAGCATTTATTCTGCTTTTCCTATACAAACTATTTCAGTAACCAAATAGTTGATGAGGGGAAATTATTCTTTGTATATTAATAACAGTTAATAAATTTAAGAACAATAAGATCAGAAAAATTACAGTTTGTAACCCTTAAAGAAATAATACATTAAGCAGTGATCATGACTGGGTACTAAAACCAAGGTCAGTGGAGTACTTCATAATGGACAATAGGCCTGAAACCACCACTGAGTCTGGACTAGCTAGACTTTGTTTCTCCTGATGTGATACACTTGTGAAGTTTTCATGCCAAAAAATCTAAGCAACCTTCTGGATCAAGGGTCAGCAAATTTTTTTGGAAAAGGACTCATTAGTGTTTTCATTTTTGCAGGCCACATGGTCTCTGTCACAACTACTTAATTCTGCTGTGTAGCACAGAAGTGGACAAAGACAGTATATAAATGAACGAGCATGGTTGTGTCATAGTAAAACTTTGTTTACTAAAAAGGAGATAGGCTGCATTTGGCCCATAGTTTGCTGACCTTTGCACACTATGGAGTAGTGGCTCTCATGTGTAATCTCTGAACCAGAAGCATCAGAATCACCTAGTAACTTGTTAGATGTGCACATCAGGGGCCCTATCCCCAGTTATTGAATCAGAAACTCTGGAGGTAGAGCCCATCAATCTGTGTTTTAATAAGCTTCCAGGTGATTCTAAAGCATACTGAAGTTTGAGAACCACTGCTCTGGATATAATTGCCAGTTTACATGAAATACAGGGGTAAAGAAACATGTTAGATGATACCACCAAGGCTGTAATTAGCCAGAATCACATGGGCAATGCTACAGAATTAATGACCTTTACTAATAAATCAGTAGGATTGGGGTGGGTTGTGTATGTTTTGCTGCTGGCCTTCTCAAACTAAGTGTATATAGGAGCTTGAGGGGCTCACCGTTTGGAATGCAGAGTTTTTACTTAGCCATCTTCCACTATCCCCATTTACAGTGTGGCACTTCAACCTAGCCCTCTTCTTGGTCCCTACATCTAACCCTGTCTTTATTAGTTTCTTCAGAGACTATATATATTATATATAATATATATATACTTATAACTTGCCTCCTACGGGAATGGAGAAATAGAAAAGTAACTGCTGAGATAGATGTGGTATCCTAAGATAGTCACTTCTTCTTACACAGCCTTTCAAATTAATTTTCCACCTTTTAGTTCTATATACCGTATTCCCCCTTTCTGGTATTTCTGGTTTCTGTGCCTTTCTGAGGGTCTCAGAAAGGGTGGATTGCTTTTTTTCTCACCAGTATCCCTGTTTGCAGACATTTAGGATTGTTCCTTTTCTACTCTGCTAAATTATTTGTTTTTCTATTTATTTCTATCTTGTTATGTTGTCATTTGCTGTTTTAGATGACACACTGTTTATCAAAAAAGGGCTTTGAGTTTTTGTAATCTTGGTATCTCTTTTATTTAAGGGGTAGGTTTCCAAAAGGAGTGGGGGAAATTTGGGGACTCTTGAACTGGAAAGTCTGTTTCCCAATTTGATTTGACCATACAACTTTTTGGCATGTCAAGCACCTTTTAATTTCCTGGAAAGCTAGTGTGATCTATGGAAGACTTATTTGGGAAGTGTTTCCTCTCCCTCCAGTACAATCTGCATCTGCCTCCATAACCTCCTTCAAACTTCTCTCTCAAGGTCACCAAATACCTCTTTGATGCTAAGTCCATTGGATATGGCTCAATTCTAACCCCACCTGCATTTCATAGAGTTAACTGCCTTCCGTCTTAAATTTCCTTCCCCCTGTGGCTTCTTTACTATCTTAGTTTTGTGTTCCCTTCAAACCAGGATCTGAGACAAGAATTTGGATACAAGTAACTTATTTGCAAGGCCATTTCTAAAAGCATTAGAGTTGAACAGTAAGAAAGGGAAAAAAGGAAGGTCACTAAAAGGTGCCTTAATAAGCTGGTTAAATGCTATGGGCAAACTGGAGCTCAGTTTTGCCAGGAGCCCTCTGCGAGACTGTGGAACACATTACAGAGTTGTTCCATTGAAGAGCAAGGAAGCTGAGGTGTTTATCCACCAATTTCTCACCAAGACTCACTCCTAGGGAGTGTTAACTCCCTGGTATTTTCATCCTGCCCATTATATGAGGTGAATATGGTCCTCAGACCAAGAACTGCAGAAGTTTGAAGTAAGAAACAAGCTTCATCTAAATAAGCTATTCAGAAAGCTACAGAGTAAGCTGAGAGAATATGGGTGAGGCATCAATATTTGCTACTTTTACCAATGCCGTTTTTATTATCCCCTCACTTTTTAGACCATTCTTTCTCAACCCATTGTTGGTTCCTGTTTTTCCTTTACTTCTTAAATTTTGGTGGTCCACGTGAAGGATCTGTTCTTGACCTTTGGCTCTTCTTCTTCTCTATCATTTCTCTGGAGAATCTCATCCTTGTCTTGGATTCAGCCACTACATATACTTCCAGATTTCTAGCCCTGACCTCTCTCTTGAGCTAAACCCATTGAGTCATTTATTCATTCAACAAATTATTTTTCAACACTTACATAATATGCTAAACTTGATGCTGGGAATGTTAACAGTGAACTATACATATTCCTGGCCCTTGGAGTTTATATTCTAGTCAAGCCATATAAACAAATACATAAATAATAAAGATTATGAGATATTATAAGCACTATAAAGCAAACTGGGTGTTGTTCTTGTGTCTCGTTGGAAAGATCACCAACCAGGGATCTCATAGATTAGCCAGGGAAGTTCTCTTTAAGTTATTGGCCTTCCCTGAAGTCTGAGATTTAGCTAGCCATGTGAAGAACTGAGAGAAAAGACTTTCCGGCAGAGAGCCAAAAGAGGCCACGTGAAATGCAGTGTTTAAAGAACAAAGAAGCTAATGAGATTGAAGTATAATAACCAAAGCAGAAAATGACATGAAATGAGATTGGAGAGGTAGGCAGCAATTGGGTCATTTGGAGCCTTGTTAAATTTGGGTTCTTCAGAAGCAGACATTGAGATAGAAGGTATTTATTAGGCATCCTTATGAAAGGAAGAGGAAGAAAATAGGAGTGGACCGAGGACAAAGTCGAACTGGGATGTAGGCCCAAAAAAGCTTCAGCCAATTTAGTGAGAAGCTCTGGAGCAAGTATTGCCCATCAGAGTCTTTGTACATCTGGTTGAAATGTCCAGGCCTTTATGGCCCTGCCTGCCTTATTCAGTTACTAGATGTCGGCTGCTCTGGAAAACCACTAGAAAGGTGGCTACAAGCTGTGGCACATGCTAAAATTGTTGACAGCTGCAGGCTGTCTGCTCACAGCATTCACTGCAGCTGGGAAGCAAGTCCTTCCTTGAAGAAGGGCTTATCCAAATATCTCCATATTTGCCACAGGCAAGTTTGGATTTTGTTCCAAGGACCCATTTAAAGGGTTGTTAGTGAGAAGTGGCATGAAAGGTCACTTTGATTGCTCTGTGGACACTGGATCATAGAGGACCAAGGAGACTTATTAGGGGGCAATAACAGTCCAAGCAAGAAATGCTATTGGCAATAGAGATAAAGAGAAATGCACAATTCAAGGTAAATTTTGAAGGAAGAATTGATAAAATATAGTACTAGGTAAATGTAGGTGGTAAAGAAAAATAGGAATCATTTTAGTAAATGTACACAGTTGCAGGAAGGGAAGCTAATTTAGCTGCTGCTGGCTAAAGTGCTTCTTCCCACCATGTGGACATCCCAGTAACAGCCTCCTCCTCCCCAGATTGTGCCCACTGGTGGGCATTTGATATGTCACAGAGACTACTTTGAGAGTATAGTAATTAACTTTCAGGACTTCCGGTTAGCTGGAAGGCTCCTTTCTATGTTCATGAAGTAGGGTGTTGCCTTGGATCTTGCTTATATCTTAGCATGTGAGGAAAGGGAGACTAGGCCATGTTGAAACAAGGCAAAGCTTCTAGGGGTCAGGGAAAACAAAGCTTCTAGTAGTCAGGCAGCAGGATACCATGTATGCAAAGCCATGTGTGTGGCTTGCTAAGAACTGTGTAAAGAGTGATGAGGAGTGGAAGGTAGAAGGAAAATATAGTGGAGGCAGAAACTTGTTTCAAGTGTAGTCTAATTGTGTGACCTTAAGTTAGCCCTCTGAGCCTAAGGCATCTTTGGACGTATTTAATTTTACATGTTTGTTAGACATCCATGTCCACCCAGATAGTTGGCTATATTATTCTGGAGCTTGGGGAGCAGTCAGGCTTGAAATGAATTTGAGCTTCTTCCGCATATGTAGACAATATTTAAACTTGGGATAAGAAATGATTACTTTGAGAGAGAGTATAGATACTCCTTAACTTACCATGAGGTTATATCCCAATAAACCTATTGTTAAATCAAAAATGCATTTAATACACCTAACTTACCAAATTCATAGCCTTGTCGACCTTAAACCTGCTCAGAACACTTACATTAGCCTGCAATTGGGTAAAATCATCTGGTAACACAGTACACTGTAGAGTGTGGGTTGTCTATCCTTGTGATCAAATTGATGACTGGGAGCTGCTGCTCAATGCCACCACCTAGCACGACGAGAAAGTCTTGTATGGCATATCACTAGCCTGGGAAGAAATCAGAATTCAGAATTTGAAAATACAGTTTCAACTGAATGTGTGTCGCTTTTGCACTATCATAAGTTGAGTCATTGTAAGTCAGGGACTATCTGTATGGTAAAAAAGAGGGCTAGAATTGAGTCCTTGAAGCATTTCAGTGTTCTGAAGTTTGGCCAAGAAGGAGCTAACAGTTTGATGAAAAGATATTTGGATATTTTACAGACAACTTAAATTTGGTATGTTTAAAGCAGAACTCTTTTTCTATGTTTCCTACCATGGTTAATGGCATTATCTGTTGATAGTGATAGGAGCCAGCCAAATGCCTAGGCTAATAGTGGCGGGTCCCTGGTGAAACTCCACCTTCAAGCCAAAAACAGCCTGGAGTCTGAAAGACCAGGCTGCTGGTCCCAGATGAAACCTGCAACCCAGAGTGAGAACTTATGTTCCTGTTTGCCTGCACTTTCCTGATTCTTTCTGAATAATGCCTTTTAATAATTGAATGTTGCCTTTTCCAATACTCCCTAAGCCTGTCCCTTTCCCATTCTGAGCCATAAAAAGCTTCCGACTCAGCCATATTAGGGGTACTTTTCCACTTTTGGATAGGGGGACCACCCCTACATCCCCTCTCCACTGAAAGCTGTTTCATCACTCAAGAAAACTCCCTGCCTTATTCACTCTTTGAATATTAGCACATCCTCATTCAATAACTCAGGAACCAGTGTGTAAGCCAGACTTGCTTGGCCCAAGTGGGCCGAGTAGGTGAGCTGTCTCCTGCAGCAGGTAGCGTGGTCAAGCAAGGCCTGGGCGGGGCATCGCCAGCCAAAGTTCCTCAGCTTGCAAAGTGTCACTGTTATCACTGATTAGAAACAGGGATTGTTCTCATCTTCTTCACCTCTACATATTGGTGACTAAGACCTTTTTCCTATTGAATATCTTAACAATCTTTTTTTCTCTGTCTCAATACCATTGTCTTGGTTCCTGCCCTAATGATTTTCTTACTTGCATTTCTGCAGTGGCATGCTATCCGATTTCTCTATTCCAGTCTTGCACCTCTCCAATCTAATTTCTATAGTTGCCAGAGTCATCTTTTTAAAAATATGGAATAAACATATACGTCTCCTGCTTATGGTTGCCAGATTTAGCAAACAAAAATACAGCATACCAGTTAAATTTTAATTTCAGATGAACAAGGAATAATTTTACATGTATATCCCATATAATTTTTAGGACATAAATACTAAATTATTTGATGTTTATATGAAATTCAAATTTAACTGAGCATCCTGTATTTTATCTGGAAATCTTGCCCTTCCTTCAAAGCCTAAAATGTTTCACCATCACTTTCAGGGTGAAACCTAAATATCCTAACACTGCATTGCAAGATTCAGCATGTTCTAACCCCTATATACCATATGAACCACTCACAGTGTCCTAAATTTGCTTTGCTGCTTTACTCCTTCATACCTCTGATCACATGCTTACATTTTCCTAGAATGCCCCTCTCTTCTCAGTTCTCTGGTTGATTCTGATTGATTGTTTAATACTTAAGTATCACCTTCTCTAACCCTTCAGTCCACACTCTGTGGATAATAATTGGGACATCAGGGCTGGGGGCGGTGGCTCATGCCTGTAATCCCAGCACTTTGGGAGGCCGAGGAGGGTGGATCACCTGAGGTAGGAGTTCGAGACCAGCCTGACCAACATGGAGAAACCCCGTCTCTACTAAAAATACAAAATTAGTTGGGTGTGGTGGCGCATGCCTGTAGTCCCAGCTACTCTGAAGGCTGAGGCAGGAGAATTGCTTGAACCTGGGAAGCAGAGGTTAAAGTGAGCTGAGATCACGCCATTGCACTCCAGTCTGGGCAAAAAGAGTGAAACTCCGTCTCAAAAAATATAATTAATTAGTTAATTAATTAATAATAATGATTGGGACACTAGCTTTTCTTCTGCATTCTCATAACATTCTTTGCTTTATATGGTTGCAGGATTTATCATATTATAATTTAATTTTTTTAAACCTGCCTCTCTTCCTTAGATTGTGAGTTCTTTGAGCACAGGGTAAAAGTTGTGTCTTTTAACTCAATCCTTGGCACTTAGTGGGCTCTCAGTTAATATATGCATGAACCAATCAGTTAGTGAATGGGAAAGTAGGAAAGGACCCATAAGCATTAGCCACATAATTGGCCATTGGAGCTTACCCAGCTTTTCCCTATGGTACCTCCTTTGACCATCCTCTTTGTTCCTCAAAGATGCTTCATAAGAATAGGAGCTAGGTTTTGATCTCTGTATCCCTAGGCCCTTAAATTGTAGGTGCTCAGTATATATTAAATGAATGAATGAATGAAAAACACATGAATGAATGAGTATATCTTTCAGGACTGTAGCTCCTATTGTCCCCTGCAACAAGTCCTAGAGGGTGCTGCCTCTGGCCACATTTTTTATTCTCTAGGGCAAGCTCTATATAGCCTAAGTTGCAGCTTCTTTATGTCTTACTTCTTCTCATCCAACTCTTCTTCCCTCTCTCAACCTAGGCCAGAAGAATTATTTTCTCCCAACAGCAGCTGACACATAACAGCTCAATGAATGTTAGCAATCATTCACAAATGGAGCCTTGTCTTTCCTACAGAGCTCTTGCCTTCCTGACATTTCTTTCTCTGTCTCTGAGGCCAAGCCTGGAAAGCCATGGGGACCTGACATTGCTTTTTCTCCCAGGGATTATGGTCTTTCCTCTTCCCACACAAGGGAGCAAGGTTTTCTTTGTCTCCCACCAGAGCAGTTTAATTAAATAGGACTAGCATTAAGTGACTCTAATTATTTTTTATTAATGTTTAACTGCTAAATTTCTTTTTCAATTAAATAATTGTGTCTTTATGCTCAGAGGCCCTTTTTGCATATATATGGAAGTTCATTTATTTTATTAAAGGAAATAACACCTGCAAAACTATTAATGACTTGAGCTCTGTGATTAGTTCATTTTAGTGACATTTTGAGATTTAATAATTAATCTGGCTCAGGTTCAAAGAAAGAAAACTCAATACCAGAAATTCCTAGCCAGCAAAGAATATAAACAAACCATACAATTGTCCCCTCAAATAATAGGAATCATTGAGATAGGCTTCGTGCAATTAGAAATGTTTTGAAAAAATGCATGAGGAAGGTTCAAGAAAGCATGTCAAAACAACAAAACTCAGTGTACATTCTCATTATTGTAATTGATCAAAGGGTGTTTGCAATAGATTTGAATGTGAATAAATTAAATGTGACATTGATTTGGCAGAGGCGTACTAGTGATTGGCAAGAACACGTAGCAGGAGCAGCTTCTGCTAAAGCATAACTCACTTGCCTGTTGTTTTATTCTAATAGATTTCTTAGCAACCCAGAACTATCATACTAACCTAAGCTCTGTCACTTATTTACTCTTTGGGTTTCTACTCCTATCTAGGCAAGATTAAATTTATTTTTGATTACTAATCTAGCAGGCATTCTCTCGGGCCTGAATACAGAATACCTTTTGGTGATCTATGTACCTCCCTCTTTTTTCTTTTTCTTTCGTAGATGAAAAAGGGTGATCTAATAACTTATTTCATCCTGGCAGTTCAACTTGTAGAACTAGAAAATGTAGTTTAATTAAACAACTTGGCAATATATTCAAGCTGAGACATCACTATAGCATTTGCTAGGCTTGAATTGTTTCTCAGCATGTTACAAAATTAACACTGTAAAAGAATATTCAGCTCTGAACATTTTGAAACACCAAATTCCCATTATAATTTTATAATTATATTGAAGATGGGGGAGCTGTGTGGTATATTCTGGGAGGCTACTTCCCGCGTGTGACCATCTAATAGTAAACAAATGTTACTGGTATGGGGTCCCGAAACATAGTTGATGCCAAATTTCACTTATAATCTACATAAATAATTTGTAGTCTTTGAAAAACATTTTAATTGACTCAAAGGCAATGTACTCATACTTTAAAATTTTTAATATTTATTAAAATAAAAATTATTCACTAATATATATAGTTTAAATTATGGAAAGAAATTAGTAGAGCTGAAATTATAACTTTTGATAAATCCAGGTTCTCATTTTTTATATGTAATATAACTTGAATATGTAATATAACTTTATAAATAAGCTATGGTTTTGTTCCCACAGAAGACTGAAAAAGAACCCAGTGACATGGGCATAAGACTGACTCCTGAGTCTTAACTTGCTCTTGAATATAGTAAACTTTCTAACAATGAAGCAGTGTTGAATTTATTTTAAACTATATTTAGATTTTGTCTTGGCATGTGTTTTGAACTTCAGTTTGAACATAGTTATATATGATATACTTGGAATTCACAAGTACTTGAAGCTAAATGGAGACCATTTATAAATACTAAACTTTAGAGGAGCATGGAGCCAGAACATTAAAGAAGAAATGGCATATTTGTGTGTGTGTTTGTGTGTGTGTTCAGCTGCCTTTTTTCTACCTGGATTCATAACATTTTTAAAGCAAATTTCTAATTCCCTAATAAAGGACTGAGCATTAACTCTATTCCATTTCCATGTCTATCAATATAAAAATTATTCAAATACTTTTGAAGTCTATTATCATGGAATTTTATGCTTACCATGAATATTACACCATCAACGTCATATATATGTACATATAAAGTATTACTGAAACACTCCTTCATAGAAGAATTCTCAGTTCACTAGGTTTGAGCCTTTTAAGGAGAAAAATTGGGCTAAGGGATTGAAATCTTGAATGACAGTTTGAAAACAGTTACTCATTTTTATTTATACACACATCACAGACAACATAAAAAATTCTAGTGACATTTTACATATCTTAAATTAGTAAAAATGAGTATTTATAATGTGTGTAATTTGTATTTACCTTCTCTTGTTCATTAAGTATACGTATAATAGACAATATTCCTAAAAAATGTTTTGTATATATACTTAGCTCTGCATCTAAATATTTGATTCCATTTAATAGTATAGACTGAGAAATGTTCACTCCCACACCTCTGGTCTGAGTGTGACTCCAGAGAAGCAGAATGATGGATACCTGAGGTTGAAAACTCTTTGGGTAACCTTTGAACCTATTCAGATATCTCTCAGCTCTTCCCTTTCCCCAGTACTCATCAAGTAATCTAAACTTATCTTCTAGTCATGATAACTTCATCAGAGAGCACTCACTGGTCATCAGTTCTTAGCCTTGCCTCAGATATTAGAGTGCATTTCCAAAGCCCAGGTTTACATAGCCTTAGTTTTCTTTCTGTCTCCCAACACATCATTGCAGAGACCTCTGGTATTTTTCTGCCATTTGTTTTACCTCCTCTTTACAATTCAAATATCCACTTATGTTGTCTAATAACTTCCATAGCAATAAGTGTATATTAAAGCTGAATTCCTTGCCTTTGTGGAAAGTTAATGTGTACTAGGATTTTGCATGAGGGACTGTATGATTGGAGCAGAATAACTACTTATTATAATATCATGCCTAATGTCTGTGAGTGATAAGTCAACATGTTAGCAGATTCCATATTTAAGTTTTGTTTTTTTAAAAAACAAACTTTAAATCTCTTTTGTCATTACTACACATAGCAAGTTGCAACACTGAATGCAACAATAATATAGCTACCAAAAGGGCTCTTAACCAGGGCTCTTGGCAAAGTAATGGCATTGGAAAGGACCTGAGCCACAATTTTTGGTGGGCTTAAGTTCACATCACTGAGTAAATGAACAGTACACTATAAATAACCATTAACTCCATTACAAAAACAACGATGAGCTTGTTAAAGGTATTTAGAGCTTTGCTTATTTTCTCTTTTTTAATCTAATCCTTCACAAACAATGATGATTTATATTAAATTTTGACCAGAAAAATATATAAATTCAAACATTAAATACATGCAAGTTGAGCAGCTCAAATTCAAAATCCAAAGTGCTCCAAAATCCAAAACTTTTTGAGCACTATTAAGGCACTCAAAGGATTTGGGGATACTTAACTGTTAAGTAAAAAGCAAATATTCCAAGATCCAAAAAAATCCAAAATCCCAAACACTTCTGTTCCTAAGCATTTCAGATAAGGGATACTTACCCTATAATACTTTTTACAACTGATAATTTGTTTTCCCAATATTAAGGCTCCATACACAACTCAAGCCTAAACTAAATTGCTCCAGCTGTACACCCCTGAAATGAGAGAGACTGTCACAGACCATTGGTCATTCATAACACATACATTTAAGGAAAGTTTGGACACACATATTTTGATACAGCTCATGCCTTTTTTTAATTGTCAGTATGGTTTCTTTCTCTTCTTCCCTGAGATTGGTGGAGAATGATATTCTTCAGTATTTCACTCCAGGTGACTCTTTATCTGACCCTTTTAGAAGGAGTTGACCTCATGCAACCCTTTAGAAGGGGTTGACTCTCAATGATCAACTCCATGAGGTTCTGCTTCAGATGGACAAGAAGGCCATTGCTGATATCCTGCTCTATATCCCTAGTCAAGGGAGCCAAGACAATGGTGGAAAACATGGAAGCGTTAGTGAGTAGAGACTTTTTGTTGATGGGAATAAGGAGGTAATGAGGCAGAGTGTTGTTAATTTGAGGGCTGCACATGGTAACAACAGCCCTCTTGTCTTTCAGGCTGTGCATCTACTGAACCAGGTTTACAAAGCTTGAGAAGTTTGCTTGGCAGTATAGTCATGACTGGCCTCAAACTCCATACTGGTAGTTTCAATGAACAGTGTAACAATGCTCCTCATGTGCTCAGGGAACTTAGATTTGGTGGACATAGAGTTTCAGGTATCCAGCAGAGTGTCCAAAACTCTGGTGTTTTTCTCTGCAATGAAGTCCTTCATTCTGATCATTTCCAGTGCTATTCATTCTACAAGGTTTCCATCTTGCATCATTTTCCTTCAGCTGAAGTGTTTCCTTTAATGTTTCTCGTAGTAGAGGTTTACTTGTGACAAATTCAGCTTTTGTCTGAAAATGTTCTTATAATACTTTCATTTTTAAGATATTTTCACTGGATATAGGATTCTAAGTTGTTTCTGATGAGAACTCAGTGTTATTTCATATCTTTGTCTTTTGTATAAGTGTCTTTTTTCCTGTGTCTAGTTTTAATATTTTATCGTTAATACTTAGCAATTTGATTTGGATGTGCCTTGGTTTTGTGATAATCCTGCTTGAGGTGTTGAGCTTCTTACATCTGTGAATTTATATTTTTATCTCTTTGGAATAGTTTAGTTATTATTTTCTCTTCTCCTTCCATGACCACATGTATGTCAGACTGCATAGTATTGTTCAATAGCTCACTGAGGCTCTGTTCATTTTTTAGCCTTTTTTAAAAACTCTCTTGCTTCAGCTTATGTATTTTCCATTGTCTTATATTCAGATTCACTGTTCTTCTACAATATCTAACCTACCATTAAGCACTCAGTTTTTTTTTATTTCATAGGTTATGTTTTTCACCTTGAAGTCATATTTGGTTCGTTATAACAGTTCCCATTTCTTTCCTCATGTTGATTTTTTTTTCTTTAACTCTTTAGACATTTTTATAGTAATTGTGGTAAAGGCCTTGTCTGTTGATTTCATCTTTTCTATCATGTCTAGGTCTACTTCTGTTGACTGGTTTTGGGTCATCCTTTCCTCTTCACCTCTTGATTACATGATGAACAGTGAAATATTATGTTTAGTATCTCAGTTTTGTTGTCTTCCTTTAGAAGATACTGAGTTTTGTCCTGGAAGGCCATTAATTGGCATTTGAATCAGCCCAAACTTTTGCAAGTTTTGTTGTTGTTGTTTTTTTTTTTTTGGTTTATTTTTTGTTTTGTTTTGTTTGAGACAGGGTCTGACTCTGTTGCCTAGGCTGGAGTGCAGTGGTGTGATCTTGGCTCACTGCAGCTTTGACCTCCTGGGCTCAAGCAATCCTCCTACCTCAGCCTCCCGAGTAGCTGGGACCATAGCTGCATGCCACCAGACCTGGCTAATTTTTGTATTTTTTTTGTAGCAGCAGGGTTTCACCATGTTGCCCAGGCTGGTCACAAACTCCTGGACTCAAGAAATCCACCCACCTCAGCCTCCCAGTGTGCTGGGATTACAGGCGTGAGTCACCATGCATGGCTAGAATCTTACTTTTAAGTTTTGTTAGGGAAGATCTAGAGCAGTGCAGTCCAATCCAAATTTTTGCAATGATGGAAATGTTTTATAACTATACTTTAGTTAGTTATAGTGGTTACTATATACTATATACTATATACATTTATCATCTATAAATGCTATTATACATAGTAGTTACTGTGAGCAAAAATATTTGATGACAGAAACCATGTCTATAACGTATCTTACAATTTACCTTCCCACATATCCAAATAATATGTTTAGAGATTCATTACAATAGTCAAGCAAAATATTCCAAATTCCTTAAAGTCATAAGAAGTAAAGATTACCAGAATAGAAACTCTCAGTTTGTACCAATATAGTGGCTACTCGTCATACTTGGCTATGAAATACTTGAAATGTGGCTAGTATAACTCAGTAACTGAATTTTTTATTTAATTTAAATGGTATGTGGCTAGTGCCTACTGTATTGTACAGCATAAGTCTTCATTCAATAAGCTGTACTCTCATGCCAGTTGAGGCCTACACCTAAGGAGTGACCCTTCCGAGATCTTTACAATGTCTCAGGTGTTCAATGAGCTCTCCCTGGCTGGTGAGAACTTGACTTTTTCCTAGTCCAGTGCCAGCTCCAGCAATTTTCACTAAAATTTCACTACAGTTCCCCAGTATTCTTTAGTGAGAAGTTGTCCTTCTTGCTTTATGGAGTTTCACCCTGCACATGGACAGCTTAATATTTAGCTGAACACTCAACTGGATTACTATGCAGATTTCTGAAACTTTCTCTGTGTATTCTGGTACTCTGCCTAACGTATCCTAGCATATTCCAACTTTCTCACACTCCCTAAACAACCATCTCTCTCTCTCTCCCTAAACCACCATCCTCTGGTTGGATCCCCCCCTCCCCGTGTAGCAGCCAGTAATGTGTCTCCAGCCAGAAAGCTGGGATGATATAGGGCTTATCTAATTTGTTACTCGTTGATGCCCTTCAGGGATCACACTACTGTGCTGCCTTTTGTCCAGTATCTGAAAAATGTATTTTTGTCCAGTTTTCTAGTTGTGTCATGGCAGGAGGACTAGCCTGGTACCAGTTATTCCATCTTTTGTCTGAAACTAGTAGATTACCTCTTACTTACTAACACCTCTACCCATTTCAAAGAGAGATGTGTACAAGTTTGGTATGTTTATTTTTTAACAGAATGAAATAAACAATCACTATTTTAAAATATATTTGTGGCCGGGCGCGGTGGCTCAAGCCTGTAATCCCAGCACTTTGGGAGGCCGAGACGGGCGGATCATGAGGTCAAGAGATCGAGACCATCCTGGCTAACACGGCGAAACCCCGTCTCTCCTAAAAAATACAAAAAACTAGCCGGGCGATTTGGCGGGCGCCTGTAGTCCCAGCTACTCGGGAGGCTGAGGCAGGAGAATGGCGTAAACCCAGGAGGCGGAGCTTGCAGTGAGCTGAGATCTGGCCACTGCATTACAGCCTGGGCACAAGACTCCGTCTCAAAAAAAAAAAAAAAAAAAAAATATATATATATATATATATGTACCTTCTTCTGTTGTACTATCACTGCCCAGTAGCCAGTTCTTTCCCAACCTTTACAACAGCTCACTGAAGAAGACAACGTTATTTCCATTTCACACAACACAAAAGTGAGACACAGGGAAATTAAATAATATTCAGAGTCACACAGCTGGTAAATGGTAAAACTGGGATTTGTATTCAGTGGTCTGGCTTCAGAGCCCAAATTCTACACCACTATTGAGAAACGTTCAGAGAATAACAATGTGAAGAGTATACATATGAGTAATTTGAGGTATAAATATTTATACTTACATAGTCACATATAAACAATATTCAAATTTTAAATCAATAATGTTTGGCTTATATTAGAATATGGAAAAATCTGTAATCTGCATAAACTTTTCGATCTTTAAGGGAATTCTAGAGGTTACTTAAGGGGAACAAAAGGAAGATACTTCCATTTGGTATTGTTTGTTTACTTATTTATTTATTTATGTATTATTTTGAGACAGAGTCTTGCTTTGTCACCCAGGCTGGAGTGCAGTGGTGTGATCTCGGCTCACTGTAACCTCCACCTCCCAGGTTCAAGCGATTCTCATGCCTCAGCCTCCAGAGTAGCTAGGATTACAGGAGTACACCCCCACACCCGGCTAATTTGTGTATTTTTAGTAGAGACAGGGTTTTGCCATGTTGGCCAGGCTGATGTTGAACTCCTGACCTCAAGTGATCTGCCCGCTTTGACCTCCCAGAGTGCTGGGATTACAGGCACGAGCCAAAACACCAGCCCATTTGGCATTGTTTTATAAAAGCTTACTCACCTTGTAATACATAACTATCTTAAGAAACATAATACTGTTATGAGTATAAGCCCCATTTTCAGATAAAAAAAAACTGAGACTAAAAAGGTTAAGTAGCTTTCTTGGTGTCACACAGCTAGCAAATGGTAGATTTGGGATTGGAACCCTGTCTGAGTCAAAGAATTACCCATGTGGATTATCATCACAGTGTTTTTTTTTTTTTTAATGAAGAAGTGAAATATTGGAAGCAACAGTAGAGGTGGTTGTTAAGTAAATCGTGGTACAATACTAGTGAGAAAATACCATTCAGCCATCTTTTTTTTTAAATGTTAAAGAAAAATATTTATTGGCAGCAAGATAAATAAGTAAAATTATGAATATTTGTCTTTAAAATACAAACATTTATGTAAAGAAAGACACCCGTTCCTGCTTTATCCTTACACAAACACTGAAACATACTGTTATTTGATAAATATATGGAGATATAGGATGATATTGTTCCAAGGAATTGTGAGGAAAAATACTTGCTTTATGGTAGTTTCTATTTGAAAATAGACTTTCTTAACAGTCTTTAAGGTCTACAATTCCTATCCTGTTTTCTCCACCTAACTAATTCCTTATCAATTCCAAATATTTTCGTTGTTGTTTGGGTTTTTTTTCTTTTGTTCTGTTTGAGATGGAGTCTTGCTCTGTCACCCAGGCTGGAGTGCCGTGGCACGACCTCAGCTCACTGCAACCTCCACCTCCCAGTTTCAAGTAATTCTGCTGCCTCTCAGCCGCCCGAGTAACTGGGACTATAGGCATGCGCCACAATGTGCAGCTAATTTTTGTATTTTTAGTAGAGACAGGGTTTTCCCATGTTGGCCAGGTTGGTGTTGAACTCCCGGCCTCAAGTGATCTGCCCACTTCTGTCTCCCAAAGTGCTAGGATTACAGGCATGAGCCACAGAACCTGGCCCTTCAATTCCAAATATTTACAAGACTGTATTTTCTTTCATAAATGATTTACTCTCTGTTTAATTTTGCCTGGTACCAGTTATGTTTTTTCAGAAAAACAAAAAAATTCTTTTTTAGGAAAAATTATAGTCTCCATATTTTTCAACTCTGAAATCTTTAACCATCTTCATATATAAAAATAATTAATATATTCAGATTGCCTTTTCATTTGCCTCAATAGCTATTATAAGAAAGTCTTAGAAAAGTAATGTTGAATGAAGAGAAATTATGTGAAGGCAGGAGAAACAAGAACAGATCTTTGTCCTCCATTTTCTTTTCATCAAAAAGCATATGCATGTACCAACAGTAAGACTGCAACTATAGCGGTTACGTAAATAAAGTAGGCATGGGCAGAGCTTCAGGTGATGTGACTGATCTACTATACAAAATCCAACCAAGCTCCATACCAATTTCTGAGTATCCTCTTGCTACTTGAGGTCGGTTACTAGTGCAAGTTTAACCTGATCCTGAACTTTTCATTCCGCTCCAAAGAACGAGCTTCCATGAAGACACAGGAACTTGAATTTTTGTCTACTTCCGCTATTTCCAGTATGATATTGAGGGATTTCCTTTGTGGTATATCGTCACCTTATATAACAATTCTAGAGGTTATAGGAAAAAGAAAACCTGATTTCTCTACTCTCACCCTCACTTGTAACAACTACCCAGAAGCTCAGTTACTGTGGTGATTAAACTACTCATGGGGAATTGTTCTGTGTTGTGAAAATTACAAGAATATTTATAAAGATTGTTCTTTACTGCACATATTTGCTTTGAGGGAGAAGTTTCATTAGATGGGCCCTTCTTCACATCTAAAACTAAGTCTATAACACTAAAACCACAAAAACTTTTCCCCCTTTAAGTACAAACTATTATTTTAAATGTTACTTTAATATCAGAGCTTACCTTTTAAAGGACTATACAATCAATATTACTTGAAACTCACTTGAGAAACAGGTGATATCATACATTTAGATATCCAGATATTGCCCTTTAAGTGACATTTTTAAAAAGTTTTGAAATTTTAAAATACTTCAGAGAACTTGTTTTTTTGGTCAGTGTTGTCAGATATTAGTTACATTAACGTTCTAATTTCACATTACAAATAACATGTTCTTAAAAATCAGATAATACAAGTAAGCAAAAAGAACATTAAAAAATTTCACACATTTAGACATGCATTGTGAAAACAGAAGGAATGGGCCAGGCATGGTGGCTCATGCCTGTAATCCCAGCACTTTGGGATGCTGAGGCGGGCAGATCACCTGAGGTCAGGAGTTCGAGACCGGCCTGATCAACATGGAGAAACCCCATCTCTACTAAAAATACAAAATTCACTTGGTGTGGTGGCGCATGCTTGTAATCCCAGCTACTCGGGAGGTTGAGGCAAGAGAATCACTTGAACCTGGAAGGTGGAGATTGCGGTGAGCTGAGGTTGTGGTGAGCCGAGATCACGCCATTGTACTCCAGCCTGGGCAACAAGAGCGAAACTCCGTCTCAAAACAACAACAACAATAAAAAAAACAGAGAAGGAATGAATAAAGACCAAAGATGTAATTACTGTATTGCATTTGTTTTTAAGATACGTATCTTTTCAAATATTAATATCTCTGAAACTATGTGTGGAATTTGCCTTTTTTAATGCTATAGTGATGCTTCTTAAATGTGATGGTCTTTTATTCAAGGAAACACAGTAACAAAGGATTGATGGTAATTTTTGGTATAGATCCTCCTAGATAGAATTCTGAGGAACAGAACTGCATTGTACAATCTGTTTGCACAGATTTGAGAAAGTATTTCTAATAGCAAAGAGCCTCTCTGCAACAGTGTTTAGGGCATGCCAAAACCTGATTCCATTCCTACCCTCCTCCTTTCCTGCCATACCACTCCAGAAGAGAAAAGGAAATATTAATAGATGGGGCTTGGTTCTGGTAATACAGAGGGTGACATTAGCATGCACACATTTGAACAGCAAAGAAAAAAAAAAAAAAGGGTAGTCAGAGCACTTCTTTCTCACCAGTGGAAAAGTACAGTCACTGAGTTTTAGGGCAGAAATCAGTGTTAAGCTTAGGAAATCTTTCATAGAGTGTCTCAGGCTCTTGTGTAATATTTGACATTTGTTTGTTTCATTTTTTGGGTAGTAAATATTTCTACTATGGGGTGCTTCATGTCTATTATAGCATAAAATCAGGACAGAACTGTTTATGTAACACTAGTATGTAATCATACAGCTTTTTCAAACTTATATACATATCTGTATATTATTTAAATGCAAAGTATGTATGTATTTATTTATATGTATATAATATGTATTTTTATTGGCTATTTTTATAAAAACTTTTTTTAACTAGAAATTTAATAATTTCTTCCATTTATATATACATGCAGGAAATAGTAAAGAATGAAAAATGCAGAGAAGAAGTCAAAATAAAAAGCCAAGATTTTTGTGAAAAAGAAAAACTCCTTAGTAAAGAGACCAATGAGGAACTCTTGCCTCCACCAGTTCAAACTCAAATTAAAGGCCATGCCTCTGCTCCATACTTCGGAAAGGAAGAACCCTCAGTGGCTCCCAGCAGCACTGGTAAAACCTTTCAGCCAGGATCCTGGATGCCACAAGATGGCAAGAGCCACAGTCAATGAATGCATTATGGTCAAATCTTTTCATGTATATGGATGTGACTATTTTAACAAATAAAAGAAGTCAAAACTTAATTACCTTGTATTTTCTGAATATACAATAGTTTCCTATTCCATTAATCTTAAGAGTTCATTTTTAGTATGCACAAGAAATGTGAGATTATGTACCATAGAAACCTAACTACTTCATTTGACTTAGTCATTGTTATTTGTGAATTTGCTTAGATTTGTTTTTCCCTCTTTGGATTACTCCCTTGAGAAGGATCCTGTAGCTGTGAATGCTTAGTACATTTTGGATCTTTATGATCATTTGGGAACCACTCATAGATATAACTGGGTACAAATAATGAGGGTAAAATAGTGAGCTCTCCCAACTGATCAAATGTAGGAGAAAAAAGAATGAAGATTCTTATTTCTGGAGAGGTGACCTGTAAGATTCTAAAAGACTAATAAAAAATGTGAACTTGGATAAAACATGTAGAGTCAAAGAAAACTTAGTTGATAAGTGAAAAAAAAACACTAAGACCTTGATGAGAGGATGGGACAAAAGCTAGCTTGTGGTGGGACTCTGGTTGGAATTTGAAGAGAGAAATTAGGACCAATAGAAGTATACAATCCATAACAAAGTCTGAAAGGACAGTAGAGAAAGAAAGAATGCAATAACTGGAGTTCCATGAGAATGAAAATTACTTTGAAAAAAATAGAAAATTGGAGAAAGCTCTAAAAAAGCAGAAATTAATTCCACTAGAAGACAGAAGACAATGTACATATTAAAACATTATATACAAAAGTACATTAAGAGTGCCATACATTTTCTGGAGTGCACAACAAAGTTTTTGTTGTTATTCTAAAAGAGAGTTTTTCTCACAGTGTTTGGCATACAATAGATGCTCAATATTTACTGAATGAATGACCCAAATTTGTGTGTGTGTGTGTGTGTGTGTATGTGTGATTATGAATGCTTTTATTTACTTTTGTATTTTTTTATTATTATACTTTAAGTTCTAGGGTACATGTGCACAACGTGCAGGTTTGTTACATAGGTATACATGTGCCATGTTGGTTTGCTGCACCCATCAACTCATCATTTACATTAGGTATTTCTGCTAATGCTGTCCCTCCCCTAGACCCCCATCCCCCAACAGGCCCTGATGTGTGATGGTGCCCTCCCCGTGTCCATGTGTTCTCATTGTTCAATTCCCACTAATGAGTGAGAACGCATGTTGTTTGGTTTTCTGTCCTTGTGCTATTTTGCTGAGAATGATGGGTTTCCAGCTTCATCCATGTCCCTGCAAAGAACATGAACTCATCCTTTTTTATGGCTGCATAGTATTCCATGGTGTATATGTGCCACATTTTCTTTATCCAGTCTTTTATTGATGGACATTTGGGTTGGTTCCAAGTCTTTGCAATTGTGAATAGTGCTGCAATAAACATATGTGTGCATGTGTCTTTATAGTAGCATGATTTGTAATCCTTAGGTATATACCCAGTAATAAGATTGCTGGGTCAAATGGTATTTCTAGTTCTAGATCCTTGAGGAATCGCCACACTGTCTTCTACAATGGTTGAACTAATTTACACTCCCACCAACAGTGTAAAAGTATTCCTATTTCTCCACATCCTCTCCAGCATCTGTTGTTTCCTGACTTTTTAATGATCACCATTCTAACTAGTGTGAGATGGTATCTCATTGTGGTTTTAGTTTGCATTTTTCTGATGACCAGTGATGATGAACATTTTTTCATATGTCTGTTGGCTGCATAAATGTCTTCTTTTGAGAAGTGTCTGTTCATATCCTTTGCCCACTTTTTGATGGGATTTTTTCTTGTAAATTTGTTTAAGTTCTTTGTAGATTCTGCCGTTAGCCCTTTGTCAGATGAGTAGATTGCAGAAATTTTCTCCCATTCTGTAGGTTACCTGTTCACTCTGAGAGTTTCTTTTGCTGTGCAGAAGCTCTTTAATTAGATCCCACTTGTCAGTTTTGGCTTTTGTTGACATTGCTTTTGGTGTTTTAGTCATAAAGTCATTGCCCATGCCTATGTCCTGAATAGTATTGCCTAGGTTTTCTTCTAGGGCTTTTATGGTTTTAGATCTTACATTTAAGTGTTTAATTTGTCTTGAGTTAATTTTTGTATAAGGTGTAAGGAAGGGATCCAGTTTCAGCTTTCTAAATATGGCTAGCCAGTTTTCCCAGCATCATTTATTAAATAGGGAATCCTTTCCCCATTGCTTGTTTTTGTCAGGTTTGTCCAAGATCAGATGGTTGTAGATGTGTGGTGTTATTTCTGAAGCCTCTGTTCTGTTCCATTGGTCTATATATCTGTTTTGGTACCACACCATGCTGTTTCGGTTACCGTAGCCTTATAGCATAGATTGAAGTCAGGTAGCATGATGCCTCCAGCTTTGTTCTTTTTGCTTAGGATTGTCTTGGCCATGTAGGCTATTTTTTGGTTCCATATGAAATTTAAAGTATTTTTTTCCAATTCCGTGAACTCAGTGATAGCTTGATGGGGATAGCATTGAATCTATAAATTACCTTGGGCAGTATGACCATTTTCACAATATTGATTCTTCCTATCCATGAGCATGGAATGTTCTTCCATTTGTTTGTGTCCTCTTTTATTTCATTGAGCAGTGGTTTGTAGTTCTCCTTGAAGGGGTCCTTCACATCCCTTGTAAGTTGGATTCCTAGGTATTTTCTTCTCTTTGTAGTAATTGTGAATGGGAGTTCACTCATGATTTGGCTCTGTCTTTCTTGATGTATAGGAATGCTTGTAATTTTTGCACATTGACTTTGTATCCTGAGACTTTGCTGAAGTTGCTTATCAGCTTAAGGAGATTTTTGAATGACCCAAATTTTTACACTCTGAATATCTTGGTTAAGCATTAACAATGAATTCCTAAAAACACATAGATTAAAATTTTTACTTAATAGCAGGTAAAAATTTTAACTGCCTAAGAAATACACTACAGAAACATAAAACTATATAAAACATTTCTACTAAAACAGTAATCAAATGACAAAATCACTACAGTTAATGACAACAAGCCCAACATTCCAGCAGCCCTGTTATATAATATCAGGTTAAATATTTTATCTTATTATATCATTACAAAGTGATACCACATTTTCCCACAGAGGCAAAAAAGGAACTAGCCACTAGGTAATATGAAAGGAGATATATGCAGCCAGCAGGGTGGCTCACACCTATAATTCCAGTGCTTTGGGAGGCAAGGATGGGAGGATTGCTTGAGGCCTGGCATTTGAGACCAGCCTGGGCAACAGAGCGAGACCCCATCTCTATAAAATTTTTATTTTTTGAGATGGAGTGCAATGGCACCATCTCGGCTCACTGCAGCTTCACTTCCAGGGTTCAAGCGATTCTCCTGCCTCAGCCTCCTGACTAGCTGGGATTACAGACGTGTGCAACCACGCCCAGCTAATTTTTGTATTTTTAGTAGAGACAGAGTTTCATTACCATGTTTGAGACCATGTTGGCCAGGCTGGTCTCGAACTCCTGACCTCAGGTAATCCAGCCGCCTCAGCCTCCCAAAGTGCTGGGATTACAGGCATGAGCCACCATGCCCTGCAGCAAAATTTTTTTTTAATTAGCTGCGCATGATGGTGTGTACCTGCAGTCCCAGCTACTCGGGAGGCTGAGGCAGGAGAATGGTGTAAACCTGGGAGGCGAAAGTTGCAGTGAGCCGAGATCCGGCCACTGCACTCCAGCCTGGGCGACAGAGCGAGATTTCATCTCAAAAAAAAAAAAAAAAAAAAAAGAGATACAATTTGTGGTATAGTTGGGACTGTGAATTGAGATGTTCTTAACTACTAGACTGGATTATAGAGAAAATTGTAAATGTTTTAACACACTAGTGTTTCTACTGCCAAATTCCTGTTACCTCATTAATTGCATTCCATATGCACCTTTTGCAAATGTTTACCACATAGTCTGTTTATAAACATCTTAGATATGGCAGAAATTAACTACTAATTTTTATGGTTTTCATTTTAAAATACCTGTTTTGCATAAGCAGCATGAGAAAATCTTGGCCAGGAGTCCCTTCTAGAAAATGCCTTATGTTAAAGATGATGATATAGAGCCACCATTATTAGTAGAGCTTGTACTTTCAAGGGGATTTCTGGGGTGATGGAAATTAAATCTGTAATAACCTATCCATATCCCTTTCCTCCAGGCTGACATGTTTAGGGTGACTGATCACATTAGTTAGGTGGTATTGGCACAGAGTTAAATATCCTGCATACAAAGTGAATTATAATCTTGGCTTAATTGATATTTATTTGCCTTTCTAAACAACTTTTCTAAAAAAAAAAAAAAAAAAAAAAAAAAAAAACCTTGCGTTTAGGCCAGACACAAAGCAGAATTAAAAATATTAAATATTAGTTTGCCCACCATATTTCATATAATTATACTCTGGACATTTACAAGTTTATTATGAAAATGCCTATTTAAGACAGATTTCAAACCTATGCCAAAAAAACTCTTCAATTTCAAAAGTAAAACTGTTCATGTTAACATGAAGAATATTATTTATACTTAAGTACTTTCTCAGAAGTAAAGCCTTCCGTTCTATGCCTCTGCTATACATGCATATAGCATACTTTTGGTTTTTACAAAAATAGCTTCACATTACACAAACTGACAAAGTACAGAAAATGCTGGCTACTGGGTTTAATTATATAAACCTAGCTTATTATGCCTTAGATACCTGAAGTTAAAAACCAACAAAAATGGAGGAAATAATCCTTTTCCATTCTTAATAACAGATTTCTGGATGTCATTTAACCTTGAATTAATATAATACCCTTATATTGATTGTTTAAAAGCTATCTCATTAACTACGCTATTTAAATGTAATCTGAGTTTTAGAGTAGGCTTGCCCAAATTGTACTTAAGTTCAATTTGGAGTAGTGTAGAGTATAGAGGATAATCTATGGCAGTCAAGTTAAAAGACTCCAAGAGATCATCCAGAAATTTGTCTAAGTTGTACATGTGTTTCCCAAACTTTGGGTATTTGACCATGTGATCCCTTTTAATATGTTTGAGAAATGCAGAATTTGTCCTTATTTATTCCAGATATGAAGTAAATCAGCATGATTCTATAACCAGTAGCAAACATAAAAGCAATCATTCCTCAATAAGATCAAATTTCCTCTAACTTAGAACCATACAAAATATAAGATCTATTTCAACATTAGGTTTCCAGCCCACAGCTTCCTTTGTTGTTTCTTTTTTCTTTTTTTTTGAGACGGAGTTTCGCTCTGTCGCCAGGCTGGAATGCAGTAGTGCAATCTTGGTTCACCGCAACCTCTACCTCCTGGGTTCAAGCAATTCTCCTGCCTCAGCCTCCCCAGTAGCTGGGATTACAGGCACATGCCACCACACCCAGCTAATTTTTGTATTTTTAGTAGAGACAGGGCTTCATCATGTTGGCCAGGCTGGTCTTTAACTCCTGACCTCGTGATCCACCCGCCTCGGCCTCCCAAAGTGATGGGATTAGACATGAGCCACTGTGCCCGGCCTCCTGTGCTTATTTCTAGTTTGCTTATTACAAATAAGTAAAATTTAAAATGTCCTTATATATCTGATAAGTAGTAACATGCTGTAAGTTTTCATATGGATACTATGGCTTAAGTTCTGACACACAAACTTTTATTTATTTGCTTATTTTTGATAAAATGTTTGTTACAGGCAGCCAGGGGACAGCTTTCTTTTTTCCCCCCAAGACCAGCTTTGGAATGGTAATTGATTGTACTTAGTTCTCAGAACTTCAGAAACAATGTCATAGATAAACAATTTCTTAAAAGTATTCTAAATAGCAAATGGGATTTTTTAACAACAGTACTCTGTTGCAGTGAGAGGTTTTTTCTGAAGAATCCCAAACCTCACAATATTCTCTTTACTCCCCCCAAACACTCACACACACACACACACACACACACACACACACACACACACAGTAAAATCTCAATCTCACATATATAAAAAGGCTCTCTAAATGATGGGAAAAAGTGGGGAAAAAATCATACGTCAAACAAACACAAAATTGGCATGTGTTAAGGCTAACAAATTATAGAAAAACAGAACTTTAGATACCTTTAAGTTGTTACAATGGAACAGATAAAACCATAACTTTAGTAGATAACAGAATTATGACTATATCCTTTGCTTCAATACTTTTACTCTAAAATGTGACCCTAAGTAAAACATGTACATAAATTCTTTCCATGAACAGCTTGATTGCAGAAAACCACATGTATTTTAGATATATCTTAACACTGAATTATCTCAGTGCCTTGAGTTATAATGTGTTGCTCACACTGGCACCAAGTAGAGACTGATAATCTAAAAGAATAGCATTAAGTGTTATTCAAACTCGTCCATAAACATTCTCAGTGGTCCTTAGGTTCTGAGATATACTCCTGAAGTTTTACAAGTATGCTTAGCTGTAATTGAAAATTCTAACCTGCATAACATAATGTAACTTAAAACTGTAGTTCCACCAAAAAATAAAATCCAGGACCTTACAAAAAATTATCAAATTTGTTTTATTATCTAGTTTCATTTTTAAACTGTAGCTGCTGGATAATTTTTTGTAATTTAAAATTCATTATCAGGGTACAGAAAACACTAATAAGCTGACAGTGAATTAAATACTAATAGTGAACAAAATTATTGGACCATGCATTTATAAAAGCCACATTTAATACTAAAACGTTCCAGTTATACTACTTAACTGCAAGAAACATCCTTTAGCTCCTTACTTCCAATTACAGCACATTCTCATTTTGATATAATTTATCCTTTTTACCCAATTACTACTATGCCCAACAAAATGTTTCCAAATTTTATACCTTTCTTTACCACTTAGGAAGTATGACATCACTGTTATGCTTTACCAGTTCTTTAAAAGAAATGTGAAATTTAAAGTTTTACTTTGAAACTGATGAGAAAGTATTAAATATCACTACCACATGAGTTAAAACAAAGAATGAAAGAAAATACAAAAGTGGTGTCTATATAATCGGCAAATTACTTGATAAGACATTTTAACTATTTTACAGTTCTGCTTAGCACAAGAATAAACCGGTTCCAAAGTACTACAGTGTTTGGCATTTTTACTGCAAGCTTTAAACCATAGTGTTACTCCTCTCAACAAGCCATCTCTAAGAAAATGGCAGTGTTTGTGAGTACAGAAATTGTTCTATCCAGTAGGTGGTATTCTACATAGTCAAGATAAGAGAATTCTTTATAAAATTGTTTTAAAAAATGCAAAATGACTTGATAATTACCAGCTGTCTCAAAGGCTATAAGAAAAATGCAACAAATAGAAGTACTCATTGATTAATATTATTTTGTTTTGAGAAAGCCAGAAATGATTCTAAGAAATAAGCAATAATAACAAAAGACATAATTAATATACTGTATCTATTTTAAGCCAAAGCATACTTTTACCTCAAACAAGACAGTTCTGACTTTTACATTCTTAATTTCCTTTGTCCAAAACAGGACCCGATTTTAGAGTTCATTTGAATTGAGTTCATAATCTAAAGTCACTTTTCCCCACAAGATGTTTTCATTTCAGTAGATAAACTGCTAAGCGGCAAATGACTAAGTCAGTTATAAAGAATTGGTACCACAGTAAATGATAATTTATAATAACTGTCAATAGAAACCTATAAACTTCTACACCCAAGCCTAAAAGTTACTACAGTATTGAGGTCAGAACTAACATGATTCTTCTATTTGGTCAGATTTCATTTACTAAATAATACTGTCAAGAAATCCAAAGAAGAAACTTTAGTGGGTTCTTCCAAAGCTGCATAATTTTCCAAATGATTTTCCTCTGGTTGCAGAGCCTGTTCAGTCCTTCAATCCTTTTTTAGTCGTTTAGCTTTTGCAATGTTTTCTTGGCGTTTTTGTTTCTTCTTTTGCTCCTTCTCCCTGGCCTCAATCATCTTGGCCAATTTCCAAGACAGTACAGCACTTGCTAGGAACAGTGGAGTAAGGGCCAAAATAACAGTTGTAAGGAAGCCGTATGGGTCTTTTGCAGCCCATTCCACAACATACTCAGCCCAAGCCTTTATATCAAACATCTTCACTGCAGTCTTATGAAAACTGGGGCTGGAGAAGGTGGGTAGAGAACAAAGAGGAAAAAAACAGAAGAAAGACTGTGTGGTTAATCAAATTTTGAAAAAGTTTCCTCACACAACCAGTTAACTCATGATTCCATTATCACTCAGTTTGCTTTTTTAAAAAGTGCTAATTAGTACTACTGTAATAAGGACTATTTCCAGTTAGGAAAAAGTAATTCATCTAAGACAGCCAGAATAGTGACACTTCAAAGATGTAAAGTTATAGAAGATTTTAAAAAGCCATGTGACTCTGTCATAAGAACTATGCATTCTCACATGCCTCCTATATGGAAGACAAACTTTATTTAGCAGGAGGCTTTCATAAGAATCTTGAGTTTTCTATGGTCATTCCAGGAAAGAGCTGAACACAGTTTGTCATTTTTTGACATATCCTTAGTATTACTAACAAAAATACAAGCCAGCAAATTTGGTGTTTGAAAAGGACATGCCACAGAGCATGTGCAATGCTCACAGAGAAGGAGAGATGGCTATTTCTAGGAATGGGAAAGGGAGGGTAAGGGAGTCATGACATCACATTAATATGCCAAAGCAGCAAAAAGTACTGTGCTATTTTATGCCCTTTCAGCTTTGAGGACCTCTGTTGGAATAAGCCTAATTTAATAAATGAGAAAAGTAGCCTTAACAAGATGCCATGTGTTTTGTTCCTTTTTGAGTGTAAGGAAAAGGCATCTGGCAAATGAGGATTATGTGACTTGAGTGATGTTTTCTATTTTGCCCCAGAGGCTTTTCTACCTTTCATGTTTGTGTCAACCTCTATTCAAAGTGGAGAATTAGAATATCTGAGTAGGGAATGAGTGTATATACATCCACTTACAATTTCAACTGGAATTTTTAAAAAAATTATCTGCCTTATGCTTGAGTAGTGATCTCTAACTTTGTCCAGGTATTATTAGTGACCCAATCACGACTTCAGATGACCCTTGGTAGTCTGCCTTCTTGAGTTCTACTGTACACATCTGAGAGATGATTTAAATTCTGTACAACTGGCTAGCTGGAAAGAATACAAAAAAAAAAAAAATTTAAGTCAACTTTCAGGATAATTGTAATAAAATTTTAAATGGAAAATTTCTATATTGTATATATGCAACCTATATGACATCTAAAATTGCCTATCCATTATAGTAACTTAATATGTTTCTTCCTCATTTGAATTTACCACAATTGCAAGTGCCCTGTAAGAAAATCCTAATTACTCGAAATCAAGTATTTTACTAAGTTACTTATTTCAATGATAAAATTTTTTTAGTTCATTGACATATAGAAGACAAGTTGGCTCACTGACTTACACAGCATATCCGTTCCTAGATTTTCAACTTTTTATACTAAAAATGTTGCCATTCATTCATTTACTGGATTAGGTACACCACTACAAAATCAAACACCTCATCTTACTCTTTAAAGGTTTTTTTTTGATCTATCATACAATTTGTGTCCTTTACTTAAAAAATTAGAAGACATAACCAAACAAATTATAGTAATTCACCCACAGTCCCATTACCCCAGGAAAACTATGACTGGTTGTAATTATATCTTTCCCACGATTTTCAACCAAACACACATGAAAGTGCCTAATACGTTAAATATCTTAGCTCCCGGACTTCATAAGACCTCACCTATATAGTCAGAATTAGGTACTACTCAGATCGCTCTGCCTTCACCTTCTCCAGCTCAGTGGCGAATAAACAATGTAAGTTTCAGAGATAAGCAAAAGAACTTTTGCAGTAAGAGTCATGGTCCACAGGCTACACATCTCCCTGCACCTCAACTTCAGACCCAAACACCCAAGCCTCCACACTTTCAGGAATAAATCCTACTCTTCCGCCCAAAACGGATCGACCCGGCTCGATCTCCCAACCAGACCCGCCTGGCCCCTGCGGCTGCAACTGGTAACACTTGACGGCCGTCCGCACTTCCTCCTTTGTCTTGCCCTTATTTCTTACGTTTCTCCCTTGCTCCTTTGTCTTTCCCTCATTTCTTACGTTTCCCCGCTGCTCACTCTTCCCTCCTTACCCTATCGGGGCCTGAGACCCACGGGGGCCACATTCACTCCTGCCCCTGGGCCTTGGCAAGCGCGGGCCCGTCGCGCAGAGCCGAGGGTCCTGGGGGATCCTGGATTGGCCCAGCCACACCTTGCGCCGCAGCCGTTTCTGCTGGACACCAGGAGAAAACTATGGAAGCGGTAGCCACCGGCTTCCCCTACCTCGCCCCAGGGGCTCGGATCCCACTCCCCACTCACCGCCAGACCGGAAGCAGGAAGGCGGAAGTCGCGGCCTTTGCGTCCCGCCCACAGACAACCCGAACCGCCAGCCCAGCGTTAGGAAGTCTAGGTGCCGGTTTCCGGCTGCGCCATTGCTGTGTGGGTCTTGGGACCTCGAGTTTGAGGACGCGGGAGGGTGGGGGGTGGGGACAGGGTGGCGCTGAGATTTCCGGGGAGCGACAGGTGAGGGCGCGCGGGGCAGGTGACGGCACCCGGGCCCCTTTCCAGGCTTGAACTTGAGACTGCCACGTCCTGCAGGGACCAAGTGGTGGGCGAGGAGGCGTGGAGCGGCCTCAGGACTCGAGAAGAGGTTCCGAAGCAGCTAGGAACTTTTGCCTTTGCCTTCCGAGGTCGATGGGAAGACAACCCCCATCCGCTGCTGTAGCCGGACAGTTGGAGGGTCCCGGGTGGGTGAGGTGTTTAGCTGAGAGAAACTCAGACCAAAGAGCAGCGGCAAGAAAGCGTTTGGGTTCCCACAAAGCGCCCGAAGTCAAGGTAAGGGTCACAAAACGACCCTTGACGATTCCGAGGAGTTCATCCTGGTTCACATCCCTCTCCACGCCTCTCTCTTCTGGTTGGGCAATAGTTACATCCTTACCTAAAGGAGGCAAGCTGCGGGGCCTTGGTCGATCCACTCAACCTTGTTACTAAGGGACATGCCGCCATGCTATGTGAAAAGGGGGGTTTTGTTGTTTGTTTTTAATTTAAGTACCTAATTCGTTTCACGAAAATGATCAATACCTGCCCAGAGTAAACTTGATAAGTAAGTAAACTGTCAGGGCAGAGAGTTCCCATAGAGGTGCTTGTTCTTTCAATACACAAATAAAAGGATGCAAAAGTCAACATGCAAAAAGGGTGAGTTAATATTGCCTTCTAATTTACAGGAACTGAAAGATTAGCTCTGGTTTGGTTGGTGACCAAATTTTGTGATTGCTTGCACTGTTTGACTACCTCTGACAAATGTTGCAAGACCTCTTCACTGTTTGATTCTCCAAAGGACTATGTAATGTTCTCTTTCAGGAGCAAGCTGTGACATGTTTAACTAGTTTAGGTAAAACAATAATAACTGTTTTTTACCAGGGAACAGACTTTTGGCAGATAATATAAGGATCTACGATACTGTCCGTTGGACATATGTTAATGTTTGAGATGTTGTATTACCAGCAGTTGTTTTCTTACTCCTTTTTATTTGAAAACCTGGATTATAGTTTCAAAGCCTATGCTGCTTAGGCCTAGCCTGTACCTGTAGTAGCCAGAAAAAGTAGACTCAGTCACTGGATTGTGTGCCTGAATACTTACTTGAGATAACCGATTTTTCTAAAACTTCCCCAAGTCGTGAATCCAAGATGTGGTCAGAATGTATTATTTTAACATCCTTCGTTCCAGAGGCCAGTGCGTGTTTTATTTTAATCATGATAGATGGTTTTCCCAGTTACTGCCTCCGGATACTTGTAGTGCTGCATCCCTGGTTAAAAGCACGGAAGTCTTGGGCAGAAAGAAAGGGCAAATAAGGAGAAAGCCTTTGTAGCTCTTTAGCTGTAATCTAGACCAGGGGTCCCCAGCGATGGACTGGTACCTGGCTTGCAGCCTGTTAGGAACAGGGCCTCACAGCAGCAGGTCAGCAATGGGTGAGTGAGCATTTCCGTCTAAATTGCACCTCCTGTCAGATCAGCAGCATCATTAGATTCTCATGGTGCGAACCCTAATGTGAACTGCATGTGTGAGGGATCTAGGTTGTGTGTTCCTTATGAGAATCTAATGCCTAATGATCTGAGGTGGAACAGCTTCATCCTGAAAGCATGCCCCCTCCCCATCCATGGAAAAATTGTTTTCCACGAAACCAGTCCTTAATGCCAGAAAGGTTGGAGACTGCTGATCTAGACCATGCCTTTACAATCTAAGTTTGCTTATCTAGCTTCAAGTTACAGGATAGTCTGCAAGACCAAGAACAGCATAGGGGTTGCCACAGTGGAGCTCCTTACTGCAATCTGCATTGCCTTAACTAAAGGTGGTGTCAGGATTGGTTCAAATACTGTGAACTACTTTCCATAATGAGGAGTCTGAGCTCGTGAACTGAGATTCACAGTCTTGGTACAGTAATGATATGTTTACTCTGATAAATCACTCTGAGTGTGTTTCCACTTATATATGTGGAAAGCATACTAGGCAATCTCCAATGCCCTTTCAGCTTTAAAATCTGTAAATTGGACTGGATTTGGTCATTTTTCTTACCTAAATAAATAGCATAGTAAGGTATTTGATAGAAACATTATTGCAAGTTTTCTTAAGGTCTTTTTTTTTTTTTTTTTTTTTTTAATTTTGAGACGGAGCCTCTGTCCTGCAGTGGCGCGATCTTGGCTCACTGCAACCTCCACCTCACCGGTTCAAGCGATTCTTCTGCCTCAGCCTCCCAAGTAGTTGGGACTACAGGCGGATGTCACCATGCCCAGCTAATTTTTGTATTTTTAGTATAGATGGGATTTCACCGTGTTGGCCAGGATGGTCTCGATTTCTTGACCTCGTGATCTGCCTGCCTCGGCCTCCCAAAGTGCCGGGATTACAGGCATGAGCCACTGCGCCTGGCCTTTTTTTTTTTTTTTTTTAAACATGGTCTTGCTCTGGCCCAGCTGGAATGCAGTAGTGCGATCATAACCCACTGCCTCTTCGAACTCCTGGGCTCAAGGGATCCTCCCTCCTCACCTTCTGAGTAGCTGGGACTACAGCCACAAGCCACTGTGCCCAGCTTAGCATACTCATTATTTTTAAAAACTATGACCAGTGTTAATTTTCTGCTTATTGTATGCAGTTCGAAGTCAAGGCCAACTAGAGAGAATGAGTTTCAGTGATTTTTCTTTCTTTCTTTTTTTTTTTTTTTTGATACAGGGTCTCACCAAGTCACCCAGGCTGGGGTACAGTGAGTCCATCACAGCTAACTGCAGCCTCGACTGCCTGGGCTCAAGCAATCCTCCCACCTCAGCCTCTAGAGTAGCTGGGACTACAGATGCATGCCACTATGCCCAACTAAGTTTTTAAATTTTTTCTAGAGACAGGGTTTCACTCTGTTACCCTGGTCCCAAACTCTTTGCCCGAAGTGATCCTCCTGCCTTTGCCTTTCAAAGTGCTGGCACTACAGGTGTGAGCCTCTGTTCCAGGCCAAGATCTTATTTGTTTGTTTGAGAAGATCCTTAATCAGGTTTTTATTCTCTCTCAAATGTCTGTCAGAATACCAATTTAGAATAACAAGGAAATAAGGTCTGCTTTATTTACTTCTAAGAAATGAAATCTTATTCATGTAAGTTTAGCCAAATTAACTAAACCTTATGCTGTTAATGAAGTAGGGCCTGCCTTTGCATAAGATAATTCCTGTGTAGTATGTCATACCACCAGCCTCTTCAGCACTAGTGTACTCTATTGTAATTATATTTTATAAGTAGAGCCTTATAAAATTATTTTTTCTATTGAGAATGGAAGTCCTGTGGCAGTCACATGCCATTTTTTTGCTTAAAAAGTATTTTTCCCTTGATTGGTACAAAATTACATCTCATTCTAACCCATGTCAAAGTTGTAAGTAGTGAAACCAGAATAAGATTCAGATAATATTATTTCAAGATAATAATATAGTTTAATAACAACAATTGAGTCTTGTCTAAAAGACTTTGAGAGTTCTCTCACCTGCACCTTACTTTGATGGAATTAGTTTCTTCTCTAAATTTTATTTTGTGAGGTTTTTTTACTTCCATTGAAACATAATGTAAATACATTTCTTTTTTTTTTTTTTTCTTTTTCCAACTTTATTCAGAATGTTCTGCCTTCGAGGTACTGATTGCACAAAGGAAATGTACCAGGTATAGTTACTGAGCTGGGGCCATCAATGGAGATGGAGCACTGCAGACCCCTAAGAGTTCAAGCCATGCTGGAGTGGGAAGACCTATCCACCTTCTGAACATACAAAGCAGAAGGCTCAGAGTCCTGGAGGCAGACTCTCTCCTGGTTTTCCTTGTGCCGATGGCAAAATACTAAACAAGTCTCCTCTCCTTCACTTCTAAGCCCAGGGATGCAGTCTCACTCCCTGGCACTCTGCTCTCTTCTAGTAGTAAGCCTGGCTGGTAGGGAACCACCCTGAGGGGTATGGGAAGGGGAAGTCTGTTCGCTTTCCCTGTCTCCCAAAATACTAGAGGTGGGGTTGGCACCCTCCCCAGGCTCTCCGAGCCTACAGAGCTACTAGCCCAGTCTCCAGGCAAGGCCCAGATGCCCTGGGACTCAGCTTGGGGAGGGAGGTATAGGCATGGGGTGTTCATCTGTCCTGGCGGCTGCAGAGCCCTGCCCCTTTTCCGGGCGGCAGTAGGAATACAGAAGCTAAGCTCACCAAAATCCTATTGGTTAATATTTCTAGTGAATTTCCCAGAAACATTTTTAAGTAGACTACCAAACTACCCTTTCTTAATTAAAAATTCGTTAAACCACTAAAACCCCTCCCATGCACTTTTTCTTGCAAATCAGATATTTGTATAAACAAACAAAAATAGGAAGAAAAAAAAGAAAGGATATTTTCAAATGGAACTTACTTTTTAAGTGATGGAGACATGCACTTGGGGTGGGTGGGTGTGAGTTTTCATTTGTGTTTTGAAATCCCAAATTAATGAGCATGATAAACTTATTGCTGGCACTGGCTTTACCCCAAGTGGCCAAGTGGCACTGTCTGACTCTCTGAGTCCTTGGTGGGTCCTCCCAACCTTCCCCTAACCCCCACCCTTTCCCTTTCCATTGACTTGGGACAGCCCTTGTCGATGAGCCAATCACAGTGGGAAGGGGGAGAAGGGGGGAGGTCACAGTGCATGGGGTTCAAGGTCACAGTGGGCGAAGCAAGGGGGATCACGTGCAAGTAAGTCAGGTCGTTCCCTCTGCTCAAGTCCAGCTGTCTGCCACGGCAGTGCAACCCCTGGTGGACGACCCAGGAGGGGGTGATGGCAGCAAGGGCGGCATCTTTTCTTGCCTGCATTTATCTGCACTGTTTGAAGCCTTGTGACCCATCAGGACCCAAAGGCTGTCTGATCACATTATTGGGCTGCTTGCTGTCTTCAGGTTGGGAGATCCTGGTTGGCCTGTCGAGGATGGGTTTCTCCTGCTCCTCCTCGGGGCTGGCACTGCCCAGGATCCGCTTCCGGGCCTCGGCGAACTCGGCCTCTCGCTGTGCTAGGGACTTGACCGGAAGGGTGGGCCTGCTGGTGGAGTTGGGGCTGCTGACCACACCGTTGCTGGTGGGCCTCTTGAGGATGCGGATCTGTGGAGGGGGCCCCGCGGGTAGGCTATCGTCCTGAATCACAATGGGCACTTTGGGAGGAGATTTGGATTTCCTGCCCGCTGTCTGCTGCCTCTTCCCAGCTCTCAGTGACCTCCTCATCTTCCATCTTACTCGCCGCTTTCCAAATACATTTCTTAATAGGCGTATTTATGGGATATTTATGTATTTTTATTTATTTATTTATTTTGAGACAGAATCTTGCTCTTTTTCCCAGGCTAGAGTGCAGTGGTACGATCTCGGCTCACTGCAGCCTCTGCCTCCCGGGTTCAAGTGATTCTCCTGCCTCGGCCTCCAGAATAGTTGGGACTACAACCATGCACCACCATGCCCAGCTAATTTTTGTATTTTTTGTAGAGACGGGTCTTTATCATGTTGGGCAGGCTGGTCTTGAACTCCTGACGTCAGGTGATTCGCCTGCCCAGCCTCCCAAAGTGCTGGGATTACAGGCGTGAGCCACTGTGCCCAGCCAGTGATTTTTCTTTTCTTAGCATAATCAGATTTATTGATATTTGAAAGTTTATACTGAAGAATAATAATATTTTTTAAAGCTGCTTATTGTGGCCAGGTGCAATGGCTTATACCTGTAATCCCAGCCCTTAGTGAAGCAGAGGCGGGTGGATCACCTGAAGTCGGGAGTTTGAGAACAGCCTGATGAACATGGTGAAACCCGTCTCCACTAAAAATACAAAATTAGCCAGGCGTGGTGGCGCATGCCGGTAATCCCAGCTACTTGGCAGGCTGAGGCAGGAGAATTATTTGAACCTGGGAGGCAGAGGTTGCAGCAAACAGAGAACGTGCGGATGCACTCCCACCTAGGTAACAAGAGTGAAACTCCATAAAAAAAAAAAAGGCTACTTATTCCAGCACTTTGGGAGACCGAGGTGGGCAGATCACCTGAGGTTGGGAGTTTGAGACCAGCCTGACCAACATGGAGAAACCCCGTCTCTACTAAAAATAGAAAATTAGCTGGGTGTGGTGGCACATGCCTGTAATCCCAGCTACCCGGGAGGCTGAGGCAGTAGAATCGCTTGAACCCGGGAGGCAGAGGTTGCAGTGAGTCGAGATCGCGCCACTGCACTCCAGCCTGGCAGCCTAGGCAACAAAAGCAAAACTCTGTCTCAAAAAAAAGCTACTTATTGAGTACTTAGTATGTACCAGGTGCTGGGCTAGGTGCTTCACACTTATCATCACTAATCCTGAAACTAAACAACCCCACAGGATTGTATTTTATACTAATTTTACAGATAGGGAACCAGAGACTTTAAAAATAAAGCAAGATTTTTAAGTTATCTGGCCAAATCACTGCTGTTTTTCAGTCAAAACACAAAACAATTGTAGAACCATAAAACATACTTTCATTTTATGAAATCAGCATTGTCTTTCATTTTTCTTGACAAAAAAATGCTAATTTTATAAAATGAAAGTAGGTTTTTTGATTCTATAATTGTTAATGTATAACTAAAATCCCCCCAAACTTCAGAATTGCCTATTGCCCAGGTGGTGGCAGCATGTCTCAGAAAGCTACTGTGCTGGGGAAGGTTTTTTCCAACCTTGCCAGTTGATTGGCTTCTTCATCCCACATCCATGACATTATAAACCTCTCAATTATCTGTTGGGCTCTTTCACTGCTATTAGACCAACCCATCAGTGGTTCACGGTCCCATTAGCCTCATCTTCTGAATGGGTCATACTCTGCCTGTTTCAGCCTGTTTTCCCTGCAGAGTGTGACCACATTATTTTCTGGAAAACTCATTTAGGCCTATCCCATAAGTTCTTTCATTTATTATTTTTCCTACCATTATTAAGTGTTACTTGGCAGAAACACCTCCTAAACTAAATGTTAGTTAATATTATTAAGAAATGCTTGTTTAAATTAGAAGACATGCATCTTACACTTATGGAATACACCAATTAAAGGAGATAATGAAAAGCTTGTAAAAGATAGAATTAGTCTTCAAAATAAGAACAATAAGATTCAATAGGGAGCAGTACAAGGTTATATAATTCGGAAGGAATGGATATAAATATATAGCAGAATAACTCGTTAAACCTTCATTAGCCAAAAATTGCTTAAAAGATTCTTTTCATATCTTTGCAGGGCTAGTGCCTTCCTAGAGGTTTCAAATGAAGTGCTGCCTATTATAAAAGGCTTCTTCACCCCTATAACTTATTTTTTTTTCCCCACGGCTTTTACCTCAATCTGATATCTTGTGTACTGGTTCACTTTTTTTCCCACTAAATATAAGCTATATGAGGTCAGTTACCCCAATACCTAGAACATTGTTTTAAATAATTGATTTCATGATATAGCATTGTTGCTTACAAATAAAACTGAGAATGTTTGGAGGAATTATGAAATAATTTAAATTCTGGATATTTGTGAAGCTCATAATAAAGTACCAAACTGTTGAAGTATGTTTGGAAAGTGATGAGATATCCTAGTAGGACGAGGTCTAAAGATTAACATTTGGGGAAAGGTTCAAATAATTGTAGTTATCTTGTTAATGAGAGAAGACTAGTTACTTAATGATTTCCAACTTTGTAAAGTATTTACAGGAAAGTAGTGATTCATCATTTTCACTGATAAAAGGAATTAGTCCTAAGCTGTAGGTGCTACGATTTAAGATAAGAGCAAGCTAGACTAGAGATCTAAATAGAGATCTTTAAAAATGGGATAAGAGTGTGTATGCAGACTAGATGCCCTCACTAGATACTTTCTAGCCTGTGATTCCAAACGCAGATTATGGGAGAAAGATTAGATAGCAGGTGCTTCTCTTGTTGTTAATTCCTTGCTTCCCACGGCCATTGCCATTTTAAAACCAATTCAGTGTGTTTTTTGAGCATAGTCAATATAGGTGATTATATATTGCTGTTTTGGGTAGTTTATATTTGTTGACATAATACTGAAAATTGGGTGTGTGCTTTTTTAACTCCAAGACTTCATATTTACAATGCTTAATCTCCACAATGCCACCATACATGCAAATGCTGCGAACTAATTCCCTGTAGTTAGTGGCCATCCTTTTGGAGGAGCAAAATGTCCAGTAAATCTGAAGCCTTGGGTTGTAGTCCTGCTAAAATTATAAGAGACCCTGAACTTTCTGGCTGAATCTAGAGGATTAAATGTTAGGCCTGTCCCTAAATGATTTTTAGCTATGTCAAGTAACTTTTTATTTCTGTACTGGGTTTTCCTAGCCATTAAATTAGAATTGCTATCCCATTGGGAAGACTAATTCACTTTTAAGAAGCCTTCAGCGTAAAAACTTTGTATTACAAAAGCAGCCCCTAGCACAATTGCCTTCACCAAGTAGCATTTTAATTTGGACCTTCCACCTTCACCTAAGCTAACTGCCTAAAGTAACCATGAAAAAATTTTTAACTGGATTTGCAGTGTGATGTTGTCAAGAGTATTGTCCTCTGTGTCATATTGTGCCCTTTAATTTTTTAATTTTTTAATTTTATTAGAGATGGGGTCTTGCTGTGTTGCCAGGGCTGGTCTCAAACTCCTGGCCTCAAATGATCCTCCTGCCTCAGCCTCCCAAAGTGCTTGGATTACAGGTGTGTGCCACCACACCCAGCCTCAGTATCGTTTATATAAAGTCCCATGTAAGATATATTAGTATGTGATTCTTAGAATAGTTTCGGAAGCCAGTTTTTGATAGTGAAAATTTTGTCAGGAAGCTCAAGCCAAATTTGAAATTCATGTTTAACATTCATGCTAACCTGTATACTTGCATTTCTTTTTAAATATGCTTTTCCTAGAACAGATATCCTTTATCATTATTGTGTATGTTCACATAGGAAGACATTGCAATCACTTGTGAAATATGGTGGGGTACAGATTGCCTGTAGGTAAAGTGTTTGAATCTCAGACGTTTACATAGAGACCCCTAACATGTAACAAGTAGTTACAAGTAAAATTCTCCCACTAATCCAAATTTTTATGTTTATTTTTAAATCTCATAACTATTCAGAACCATTAGTTCTCATTCAGAACTATGGAACATAAGAAATCATTTGGAATTGCATGCCAAAGTCTAATTCTGAAAGCTAGTTTGTGTCTTTAAAAAGCTCTGAGTATAATGTGTATATTTGGAATCTACTTGAAAAAGTGAACAAAAATTTAATGGTACCAGGCTATAAATATAGTTTCCTAAACCATCACTTACACATCCTGGTCCCTCACTTAAAGACATCCTGGTCCCAAATTTTTAATTGCATCTGCTGAGTTCAGTTTATGTTTTTAGGCTTCCTGGCTTAAAGTAAGGAAGTGGAACAGTCTGAAATCAGAAACTCCATTCTGTTTCATATATGTCTTCTTGAAGTAGGATAAGTAATACTGGCAAGTTTGATGAGTTTCTGGAGGCTTTGAAGTTTTCCTAAATTTTTAGATTTGCCCTTGATCAACTAATTTTCCACTCTCTGTAATAAGCAGATAATAATAATTCCTGCCTTCAGACGGAAAGTTGGACCAATTTTTTTTGATTTTTTTATCTCTGTGTTTTAATATTCTGTTGTAGGACTATGCCGCAATTGTAGAGTTGTACTGTTAATGAATATAGGTGTACAGGAATCTGATGTAATCTCTAGTTCTGGGTTCATATTTTATCTCATTATGTGGGTCAAGGAAACTTTAGTTTTGTGCCTAGATTCCTATATCCATAAAATAGTGTTAATACCTGTTTATTGTGATACTAATTAATAAACATGTAACTTCCTTTTGATAATAAAAAGGTTGTATTATGTAGAACTGATTTGTAAGATGATTGTTGGTAGCTTACACAGATTGTCATGTAATTAATATGATAAATAGTAGTTAAGTTCCTCATTTAGCCTGTAAATGCAGATTTGACAGCCTAAGTAGAAATAATGCCTCTGTGTAAAAATGGTAGAAATTTTAATACTGGTAGTAAATAGTGGCCAGACATGGTGACTCACACCTGTAGTCTCAGCACTTTGGGAGGCCAAGGCAGGAGGATCCCTTGAACCCAAGAGTTTGAGACCAGTCTGGGAAATATGACGAGACCTCCCATCTCAAAAACATAAATAAATAATTAGTAAAAATTTTTAAATAGTAAAAATTCAGTGGATTTTTTGATTGCCTTGTACCACAGTATGATTTTGTAAAGAGTTATAGAAAATGAATTTGTCTTGGTCCTTTTTTTCAAACTTTTATACCCTAGAAGTTATGAATGCTTTGTCAGCACTTTTTGGACCACTTTACCATATATGTAGCATTACACATCTTATCATATATGCAGTACAGGAATCACTTTTTGTTGCATCTGTCTTCAAATCTGCTAATCCTTTTATACCACAGAGAACTCAAAGCTACACATGAGCCTGTAAATTATTCATGCATGTATATAATGCATATGGAATATAGTACTGTACATTATCTGTGATGTGCCCCCACCCTGTACCCCCCACATTATTGTCTGTAGAATGAGATACAAACTCCTTAGAGGATCCTAGAGATCCTACTAGTCAGGCCCAGGCTCCTTACAAATCTTCTGTGTGATAGATTTATTTCAGACCTCTATAATTCCAAGACATGTCTTCTGGTTCTACAGTAGTTGAGAGTATAGACTCAAACCAAACTACCTGGTTTGAATCCCAGCTCTGCCTCTTGCTAGGATGCTGCTGCTATGAGAATGTACCTCACAGACCCCCAACTACAGGAGCTAAATTGGCCAAGGGCCCCAGCTGCTTGCTATGCTGTGAAATTCATCACTGTGATTGTGCTAAGACCTTGCTTTTCTCACAGTTCAGCAACTGAGCATCATAGAGATTCTAGGAGACATAAGACTCTTCTAATAGCTAATTTAGGCTCAAGGACATCCCCATTGCTTTGCCAAGCCTTCCTTAGGCTACATGGCAGCCTGGTACACTTCCACCCAACCTTCCTTTGCTCTCTCTTACATTTGAGGTCAGACTTGCATCCTAGTGTGATAGTCCACCAGTTCTTTCCCAGCTCCTTCCCCATCTTCTCTCACAGATGTTTTCCCTAATAAAAAGTATTGCACATTTAGTCCCAACTTGGCATCTGCTTCTGGTAACAGTCCCATCCATTACCTGACCGAGAAGATGTCACCCTTTTTGGTGGATGGAACATTCATAATCCCTGGCATAACTTTGCAGCTTAATTGCTTAATTTCACCAGTGTTGACTTGAAACCCTGTCCCAGTAGAGGGAAATAATGGTGCTAAGTGTGATACAGGCATTTGAAAATGCTTGCAAAGACAGCAGAGTTGGCTGGTTATTGCTAACATATTTAAACACTGCAAATGGAAAATAAGAAATGGGACTGTTTACAAGCAGTTAATAGCTAAATATGAGAGGCTCTGTGGTGACTTATAAAAAGGCCTTTATTACCTGTAGGACAGATTCAGCTGAACCACAGGTTCAAGAGCTAATTGTTAAGAGTCACAGAGCTCCAGAGACGGAGCACTGAATATTTAGACCAGGCAAGTCTATTAATGTAGAGAAACCTGGGATCCTGAACATGGAATGGGGTCTGGATGGATGCCTCTGCAGCTCCCTCTAGACCCTCTGGTCTAGTATGTCTGCTGTGCTAGAAGATACAGAAACTGGCTGCCACAAGGCAGTAGCCCTTTCTCCCACCTTCTCCAACTTCCCCTACTTCCTTTCCTGGCTGCCAAGCCAGTAACTAAGATTAAATCCCAACATAACCCAGCTGGGACATGCTGATGTATTCACAAGAACCAGGGGAGCACTCTTGGGATTGGATTTTAAGGGTGCTTCGGTCTGTGGACTAAGCTGTCTTAGTGAGGAGAGCCAAGTAAAATACTGAAACTGCCTCCCACTCCTGCCAAGATAGTAAATCAGATACAATATTGTATCCTGGGGGAATGACAGAAATTAGTCCCACTATTTAAAACCTGAAGGGTGGAGGGGTGGTGGTCCCAGTCATATCTTTTAATTTGCAGGCTGGTCCTTGAAACTGAATACATCCTAGACAGTAACTATAGACTACTGCTAACTTAACCAAAGAATAACCCTGCTCTCAGCTGCTGTGCTGGACTCATTGCTAGAGCAGATCAATACAGATACATGGTATGCAATCTTTGATTTGGTAAATGCATTTTATACCATTCCAGTTGGAAAACAGGATCAGAAATAGTTCACCTTCATGTAGAACAGACAAAAATATTCAGGCTGAGTTTTGCTTCAGCCTATGTTAACTCTGACCCTTAGTCATAATATGAAGACCTCTGGACCATCTAATCCCTCAGAACACCACACTGATCTAGTTTATTGACAACATCCTACTTATAGGACAGGATGAGGAAGAGATAGCTAGTATGGTGAAGGCCTTGGCAAGATACGTGAATTCAGAGACCAGTCACATTAGTAAAGTTTTTAGAGGTCAGTGCTCAAGACAGTGTCGAGATATCCTCTCCAAAGTGAAAGACAAATTGCTGCATCTTACAGCCTCTACACCAATAAGGAAGTATAGCACTTGGTAGGCCCCTTTGGGTTCTGGAGGCAACACATTCCACATCTAAAAGTAATGAGCCAGCTCATCATACACCAAGTGACATGGAAACCTACCGGCTCTGAACAGGGCCCAGAGCAGGAAAGGGCTCTGCAACAGTTCCAGGCTTCAGGTACAAGCAGCCCTGACACTTGGATCATATGACCCAGCAAACCCTAGTGTGTCAGTGGTGGGAAAAGATGCAGTGTGGAATTTATGGCAAGTCCAGTGGAAGAGTCATAACATAGGCTCCTGAGATTCTGGAGCAAGGTGATACCATCTGCAGCAGAGAACTGTATCCCCATTGAGAAACAGCTCTTCCGTGTCACTGGGTACTATAGAGACTGAATGCTTTACCATGGCACACTTAAACCTGTTCCTCCTCCCTATACTTGAGTGACTAATTTTTCTAACTCAATATTTATTAGTTGACATTCTACTGAAAGAAAGCGTTTTCCTTTCTCCCCCATTCATTTTTTCATTTGTTTATAACAGAATGGACTCATGGATTCTTAGTCAACAAATCAAATACTGTTGTTACTTATTTTTATGTTCTAACTGTCCCCGTTTTGACTAATGGGAGCCCCAGGATGTCTATGTCCTTTACTTGTGTCCTCATCATTCTTTGGGGACTTTCTTGCTTTTTGGTACAAGATGTTCCAGGCTCATCTTGTACTGTTCCCACTCTAGCCCTGTAATTAGCTATTTCTCCAAGGAGCTCTGCTTCCTTTCCACATGGAATGGTATTCAGGAACCAAGATCTACTGAGTGCCAGGTTTGCTCATTGCTACTGGTATGTCATTGCTTGTAGTCCCTCAGCAGATGGATACATACAAAAATACTTATATTTATTTCTAGCTACTAAAAACCACGAATTTGTACTGATATCTTCAACTCTAGTCAAATGCTGCTTTCTAGTTTCCCCCTTTTCCATATTTATAACTCCTTTAACAGAAAGAAACCTGGCTGCCATTATCCTCAAAATATTTATTTATGTGCTCATGACTAGAATACACAGAAAGTAATTTTAGAATTGCTCACTCATACTACTGTGAAAAGAAAGCTTACCAGGTTTTGGAGTGACCTGTCTGTTTCATTTGTCTTTCAGTTTGGCAGCTGAAATGCCATCTTTTAAATAAGGTTAACATATTCAAACTTAAGCCCCAAATAACCCTATCTGGATGGTTCAGAGGCTTGTTAAAGGGCTGTAGGGATTCAGCAATCTTTAGGTTACTGGCTTTAATCCTCACATCTATTGTAACTAACAGTGGTTGACATGGAATTGTTTATGTTGGCTAATAGTAGCTGATCATGGCTTTTATCTTCCAGGTCTTAGTGATTATAATCACGTCACTGAGAATTGCCACCTCAGCTGAAAGAAAGGGCAGATTTCCCCCAACGGTACTGTTTAATCTTTTTAAAAGCAAACTACAACAGATTGTTCATAAGTAATTTCTGTGCATGCAAAAAGTACTTAAAGCACAATTCTCAGTTACATCTATTATAAGTGTGCAATATGATCATATCCTTTTAAAAATCCCATCAAGTTTTACAAGCTGCAGATATTTTTGAACAAATATTTAGAAAATGATTCAAGGAAAAAGGTGCTATCAAAAGCAGTACTTTGAATCTGGAAGGCCAGTGCTTTCTCTCTGCACCAAAACCAAATCGATTTTAGGAGATGGCATTTTTTAGTTGGAATATAAATTCAGTTTAGGATTTTGTGTAAATGTCCTATCAACATCAGGTTTCAAGAGTGCAAGTCATTTGTGCCCTCATAAGGGTTTCTTTTCACTTTTAGTAGTTTGTATCACTTTGCTAGATATTGTTAAGCACTTCTAACTTGCATTCTTAGCATTAAATGATGAGCACTCCACAGATAAATGAATCTTTTAGTATTGATAGGACTTTGAGGAAGGCTTATAGTTAGTAACATCAGTATTCAGTGTTCAATACATTAGCTTGTCCCTCTAAAATGAGCAGTAAACTTAAAATTTATTACTCTCATCAGCTTAGTATCAGTACATCAACTTGCCTATTTTGCTTGATATTTTGCCTTTAGATTTACTGTATCTGCTCTTTACTAAAACCACATTTTGTGTTGAGTCCTTAGAGTGGCCTATTTTCTGTGAACTTGTATAACTAGGAAAATGTTAGGAAAAAGAAGAAGGAGCACTTTCAGTCTTTGGAAAGCACATTGACCTAATTCATAAAGCCATGTAAAGGCTGGAATTATGCAAGCTGGCCTGCCTTGATATTATCTTGTCTAAATGGCCTTAAATTAATGCAGCTATAGTTGATTAAACAAATATAAATTTATTATTAGAAAGTACACCTGTCAGTTTACTTTTAATAAATCTCTACCAAAGCATATGACATTTGTTCTTCAAGGAAACCATTGATGTGCATGCTCCTAATTTTAAGACTGTCCAGTTGGGATTCCTTTAAGGTAGATTAGTTTTTAGACAGAGTATCATCATTAAATGTCTGTGGTAGGCAGTGCCTAAGATGACTCCCAAAGATATTGTCTTCCTTGTGTTTGTGCCCTTGTATTATCCCCTCCCATCAAGTTTGGGTTAGAGCTTTTGATAGACAGAATCTGGCAAAAAGCAATGGATGTCACTTCCAGGTTATAGACAAACTCTCTCACATGCTTACTTTAACGGAAGCCAGTTGCCATGCTATGAGCTGCCCTGATGAAAGGCAGGAGAGCCAAAGAAAGCTTCTGACCAACAGCTAGTGAGGAGCCATGTTTGCCAATAGCCACTTGAGTGAGGTCACATGCAAGCTCTCCTTCTCCCTGCACCCAGCCTGGGCTGACACCCCATGAATTCAGTCTTCAAGAAACCCTGAGCCAGAGGACCCACTAAGCTGTGCCCAGATTCCTGACCAAGAGACACTCTGAGAGAAGAGCTGCCTGTTTGAAGGGCTAAATTTTGGGATAATTTGTTACCCAGCCATAGATAACGAACACAATATCGTTTAAAAACAAAAAGCAAAAGCCCATCCAACTTCCTGTTTTCTTGATAACAGCTTCAGCTCGCATTTGAGATCAATAGTTTTGCACAGTGGTTTTCAACCCTGTCTATACATTAGAATCACCTGGCCAGTTTTTTAAAACTACAAGTATCTGGGCTTCACCCCAAGCAATTCCACTTGAATTGGTCTGCAGTGGGGTTCAGGTCTCAGTATTTTTTTGAAGTTTCCCAGGTAATTCCAGTAGGCAAATGAGGAATCACTGATTTAACACAAGTGGACTCAGTACTTTCCGAGTCCTGGGTGTACTGAGCAGGATATGGAGCTCCCTGTCATAAATAAGGCGAGAAGACCAACATATAAGAAAGAAATTACAAGGTATTATAAGCAGCACAGAAGAGGAAACACCCAATTCAGCCTGATAAATCAGAAAAGGTTTGACAGAAAATATTAGGCCATTTCTTAAGCTTAAGTGTATCAAAAGCTAGTTAGCAAGAACTTGGGGAAATAAACATTCCAGGCAGAGGAAAAGCAAGAGTACAGGTGCACAGCTGTCAGAGGATAAGCAGGGAGATGGTATGCTCATGTTTGAGTAATGGGTCAGGAAAAAACTCCAGGGGGGTGAAAGATGAGGACACGACCTGTAGTAGTGGCGACCTATAGTGGTGGCCAAACGAATGGAGAGTAGGGGTAAATGAATTTGCTAGTGAGGATCTACGATGGCTAGGATGTGGAGGGAGGCACTGAAACACAGACGAGCCCGGGATGACTCCCACTTCTGGTTTGCTGATTGCGTAGGTGGGAGACTAACTTTGGCAGCAAGTATGGGGGAAACAAAAGCAGAAGACGCAGGGAAATGAACCCTGCATCTGAAACTGAAACAGTTCAGTTTGGGACCTGTTATGTTTAAAGCCTCAGAATAAACAACTGGTTGCAGTTGGCCCTTGAAATGAAAACCCAGTTGCCATGTCACTTGTCAGAAGAGCATGTTCTTGTGGATGATTTGGTGTATTTGGAAATAATTGACAACTACCTTCTATTTTGGTGCTTTGGTGATTTGCAGTCAGCTTTCAATGAGACTGGGAAGATCTTGAGAATTAGCTTTCTTGACATTTGGAACACATTCCATTGCATTAAACCAAACAAGCCTTTAAAACTGAACCATGCATGCTGCTTTTCACTATTTTTGTCCACTGGCTACAGTTCACTCCCATCATACTCTTCTCTTAGGCACCATTACCCCATGTAAGCAGGTAATGCCTTGGTTTGCCCAACTATTGGTAGAATTTTTTTTTTTTTTTTTTTTTGAGACGGAGTCTCGCTCTGTCGCCCAGGCTGGAGTGCAGTGGCCAGATCTCAGCTCACTGCAAGCTCCGCCTCCCAGGTTTACGCCACTCTCCTGCCTCAACCTCCCCAGTAGCTGGGAATACAGGCACCTGCCACCACGCCTGGCTAGTTTTTTGTATTTTTTAGTAGAGACGGGGTTTCACTGTGTTAGCCAGGATGGTCTCGATCTCCTGACCTCGTGATCCGCCCGTCTCGGCCTCCCAAAGTGCTGGGATTACAGGCTTGAGCCACCGCGCCCGGCCTATTGGTAGAATTTTGAACTGACGGCAGATTACATTGTGTCATGAGGTGGGAAGGGCTGGGAAAGCAACATCTACATATCCCCATCATGATCTAGTCATTGTTTCCATGTCAAAGGAGCAATACATTCAGCTCAGCACTTCTGTCTACTTAAGATACGTTAGCTCCATGAATCAGAGTGAAGCTACGTATTCGCATTGTGAACCTGACACTGAAATATATGTTTTTTCCAATTTCAATCTACTCACCTGTTATGAGTGAGGCTTACTTTTTTTTTTTTTTCCAAAAAAAAGGAGGCCGGGCACCGTGGCTCAAGCCTGTAATCCCAGCACTTTGGGAGTCCAAGGCGGGCAGATCATGACATCAGGAGATGGAGACCATCCTGGCTAACACGGTGAAACCCCATCTCTACTAAAAATACAAAAAAAAAAATTAGCCAGGTGTGGTGGCGGGTGGCTGTAGTCCCAGCTACTCTGGAGACTGAGGCAGGAGAATGGCGTGAACCTGGGAGGCGGAGCTTGCAGTGAGCCAAGATGGCGCCACTGAACTCCAGCCTGGGTGACAGAGCAAGACTCTGTCTCAAAAAACAAAACAAAAAAAAGGAGCAGAGATATTTAGTATTCCCAATGTTTGCTTTTGATAAACTGATACTTTTGACCTTTTAAAACTATTCTATGTCTTCTGTACTCACAGCTCATATACCCCCACAAGAATGGAGAAGCCACTGGGAAATACAACTGGATCTTACTGTGAAAGGAAGGGTTATGAGGTCTCAATATCAAGGCTGCCTAAAGGCGGGTATAAAAAAATGCTGAAGTCCGCATAACTTGTATCTCTTAAGTAAATCAAACCTGTAATTCAGCTTGGCTGCTTCTAAGTCATTTTGATTCCTGCCAACAGAACATTAATGAACTTAGCTTCTCCACAGGTTTATTCATGTGTAATACCAATTCCTTCTTCCTCATTCCAGCAGTTGCCCCTGGTCCATCTGATAAGGTGGAACGTTGGACTAGGTCGTACAAATCCAGATCATTACTTAAACCCAGATTATTATAGACAGTGTTCTCTGATTATTCCATCTGGTTTTAGAGTGGCAAACAGAAGAATGTTTCTAGGGCTTGAGTTTGGAAAAAAATCCATACACTAATAATTCTTGTCTTAAAGAAACATTTTATAAATCTTAGCTTATTCTAATGCCTTTATGTTTCCTACTTTTATTCTCCTTTTGACAATGATTGATAAATCAGTTATGTTGCAGTTTTGCTTTGGAATCTTGGTTTACCTCCATGGATTTACAGTTACGGGAATATTCTAGTCCTCTAGAGTAGTCCTCTAGATTTCCCCAAATACCCTGAGACTGATATAAGAAGCATACTAAAATGGACGTGAACCTAATTTTTCAAAAATATAAAATAATATAAACCAGTTGTGACCAAACTTGTCTGCACATTAGAATTGCCTGGAGATCTCTCAAATGCCAAAGTCCTGGGCATATCCCAAACCAATTAAATCACTGTTTCTCGAGGTGGGACATAGGCACCAGGAGAGCTTTAACTCCCCAGGTGATTCCTATTTGTAGACAAGCTTAGGAACCACTGACCTAGACAACTGTGTTGAGGATTCTAAGTGGGCACAGCTGTGGCATGTTCTCCACTACCCAGCCCTGCCCTTGGCACAATGTTCTCTCCTATCCAGCTTCTCCATCATCTTCCTCCACCTGATTCATAAAGACCTCTGGACATCTGAGCCTAAAAGGACCACTAAATGAGAGGGAATTCCATCACTGAAAAGCAACAATGAATATATCAAGGACCACAGGTGGGTATAAAATAGATTACTGCAAATTTTGTTAAGTAATTGTTATTTGTTATAATTTTTCCTGATAACAAAAGTTTTAATCAAAGATTCTTGTCTTCCATTTTTAGTTTCCTATGCAATAGTTTTAGGAAACTCTGGTGTGCCAAGATATTTTTTTTCATGCTTGGACGATTGTTTTAGAATTCCTTGTTTGAGTTCAAGAACAACTTTAAAATATCTAAGTATTATGTGTGTTGAGTGAGAATTGTCCATCTGCCTTCTTTAAAGAAACACAATTCGACACAAAAATAAGTATTTAAATTTTTATTTTCTGTGTATACACAGCACATTACTTATTTATTTAAGCAACCACTGGCTGTCCAAAAACTGAGGGAAGCATGATTTTAAATATAACAACAATTGTTTATATAACATTTATCACTACTCAGAGCTCTAGCATTGTACAAATAATCACATATTGTCTTTAAAAATTAAAAAAATAAAGTAATCCAATAAAATAATGATTTTGCTCTCTGTATCTTAGGAGAGATAAAAGAAATATTGCAATTGAAGCTGCTAGATGGTTATGATTATCTGAATAGGTGTGATCTTAATTCTAATGAATTAACTTCTTACTATGAGGTTGGTGCAAAAATAATTGTGGTTTTTGGTAATTGCACCAACCTAATATAAGTACTTCAATAATTTTAAACCATATTTGATTTAGAAACCATTTATACGTAATTTCTGGACTTGTATTCAATTAAAATAATCTATGCTAATATGTGTAAATTCTAGATCCTACTCTTGCTTTGATCATCTGTTTTCTGCCACTAACTGCCACTGAGGAGTGGAAAAAGAAGGCACATAGCTATAATCTAATTTCAAATAATATTTGTCAGGGAAGATGTTTGGTTGGAAAATTCATGGCTTTTGTAACTCAAATTTTATTCTATAAGTGATTATTGGGGGCAGAGGGTAGAAAAAATGAGAATACATGTCTGTCTCACGATAAACAAAAGCCTGAGATGTTACAGTTACTTTCTAAAATTGCTTTTCTCATATGAAGATTTTGGATAAATCATTATTAAGCAAACTAAGGACAGCTGTGGCATGGAATCAGCGGACTTTCAGTTTGAATTCTAGTTACTCACAAATGTAAAGTGATATTTTTATTCCTCTTGTTAAAATGCTTTTTTAAAATGTAAGAAGTTTACATTTTGTCCTAGATCACATTGGTTTCTGCTCCCACAGAAAATGTTATATGCTATATGTCAGTTTTCATTTCATTAAACGTGAAAGTAAACATGGTATGCATCAGCCAAATAGTAACTAATCCCGACATAATTTCAGTATGAAATGAGGCTTGGCAAATGTATTTGAATGGGCATGATAGTTTGGAAAACTCTAATTCAGAGATGCCCCATTTATAATAGTGATGTTGGGGAATAGGGTTACCAGTTATGGCCTATATTTGCTCTGTCATATCACGTTCTTACAGTATGTAATTAACTTTGGAGAAATATCCTTTGAGCCATAGTATTTTGGAGTCAAGTATTAGGCTGTAATTTAGACATCATTTAAGTACAATAATGTAAGTTTATAAGATTGTTCCAGATCTTTGTTCTATATCTCTTTTATCCTTCCACCTTGCAGAAGTCATTCCTATTTACCTTATTTAAAAAATGAGAAAAAGTATAATTCAGGCTGAAATAAAGCACAAGACTAAAAAGAGATGCCCATTTTCATTCAATGTTTATCTTTGCCAGAATAAAGAGAGACAATTATTTTGCCTTTAAGGCCTTGATTCTGGATGATAGATTAAGTAGACAGACTGTTGACCACATGTGACTTAAGTAATATCGTTAATTATTTTACCAAGCTTTGGATCAAGGTTTGCTTGAAGTAAGCTATGCTGTGGATAACCTTTGGATGATAAAGAGTGAGCTGTATTGCCTTCAATATTGTTTGCACCAGAACATTACTAGGTCGTATCGATTTTGAAAAATAAGATTCAACTTTCTGAGAACATAGACCAGATTCAGGTATTTTTATTTTTTTTTTTTTTTCCTTTTTTCAGATAATGGTTTGTCCAAACAGTCCAACCTTTTATTGATAATAGTGATAAGGGGCGCTGTGGTCTGTCTGGCTACTTCCTGCTGTTAAGGGACGTCGTTAAGGTTGGGGTCTATGGTTGGTATTTGGACATACAGATGAAGAAGCATCTGGTTGAAGGTGACGCGCGTGGGTGAAGGTGATCTCTTGAACTTTGGCTCGGAGAAATTTGATTAAAACAGGAGCGAGACATAAGACAAAACAGAGGATTGGTATGGGAATTAGGAACGGGAGCATCTGCTGTATTACAGGCAGCAGCCATACCGGTGGTCTAGGGGTGAAAGGGGTATTGTAGGTTTTTAATTCTGCTTTAATCCTGTTTAGGGTTTGGATGTTAGTGTCTACTAGGCCTGACTCGTTTACGTAATAGCAGCATTCTTCTCCTAAGAAGAGACATATTCCTCCTTTTTCGGCAGTAAGTAAATCTAATGCTCGCCTATTTTGTGCTGCTACCTGGGCCACTGAGGTAATTTGACGCTGCAGAGAGGCCAGGCTTTCAGCTGAAGCCTCTATGGCCTCTCGGATTTGAGCTGCTAGAGATTGGGTAGACTATACCGAGTGGGCAAGTGCCCCAGTTCCAAGCCCTGATGCCACTAAGGAGGCGGCCAGGGAGACTCCGATGACTAGGGGAAGGAAGATAGCCTGTTTTTGAAGATCATGAGGAGGAGGGTTAAATTGTATGATGAGTTCAGCTACTTCTGCTTTGCTATATAAGGTTAAACTAGGTACTAGGGACACTGGGACACAAAGGGATTGACCAATGGATGTGTGATTAAGGACCTTGAAGAGGGTTTTGTTGCACCAGAAATAACCTCCGATGGGAGCCGTCTGGGTCTTAGCGGGTGGCTGGGTATAGTTACACCAGGAGGTGTTTGGGGTAGAGTAGCAGAAAGGAAGGATTGGACTTTCTGGGCTTTGGTATAGTGGGACTTGGAGTAAGAACGGTTTTTGGGAGGTGCCTATGGAGTTAGTTGTAGCCCTGAAAGCAGTAGGTAAGGGGACTGCCACTAAGGGGGCTCTTTCAAGGGCCGCACAGAGGAAACAGTGGGAGAGATTTGTTAGGTTGGCTGCCCATGTTAGGTTTAACCCTTGATGGACTAGTTTTAACCATAAGAAGGGGTCCTTATTGGCGGAGTGTAATTGATCTTGTAAGGCCTGTTCTTGTGCTTGTATGGCTAAGGTTAAATTCTGTAGGGCTTGTATGTTTTGAGGAAGGGATTTTTGCTGGACAAGTGTTCTTTTTATCAGGAGAGTAGCCATGGGATATGAACTAAGGATTGTGTAGCCTGTGTAGAGTCCACCTTTGACTCCATCTGCCCATCGGGGGTCCCATGGGTCTTTGATATTTAATGGTATTGAAGGGGGGTTCGTTGATTCACAATGGTGAAGAGAGCAGTGGGTTTCTTCTGTCTCAAGGTTGCATAATGGATCTTACAATAATATAAGGGCATCCTAGGTTCTTTTGTTTCCAGTAAGTCTTACAATTGTAATGTGTCTGATCATGCAGGAAGCAGAGAGCCTTAGCTCCGGCCGCACTGCAACACGATAGGGTGAAATTTATAGTAAGATGGGGTTGGCAGCCTGAAGGGGGGCAGTCAGCAGTGCCTTGTAGCTGTGAGTGCTGTTTATTTTTGTGTGACCAAGTTTCAACTATAGAGAATCTCCATATGAAAGTTGGGTTAGTAATAGAGATTGAAATGCAAGAAAAAGATAGTAATATAAGTATGAAATAGTACTTCATCTTCAGTGTAATCACAGGGTACACCTTGTCACTGAAGATGTTCTATAAAGGTAAGCGGGAGAACCACTGTGATGGGCTATTATCTGGATGCAAGTAGGGATCTGGGGTAAGATATTGGAATTCTGTTATGTTTATATAGAGTATGGCGAGAAATCGGGATAAGCGCAAGGGGTCAGGGAACATGTGGTGGTTGGGAGAGTTTGGTGAATTTGAGACGGGTAGGGGTAAGTCTAGTAGATGTCCACTGATTGTCTTCTGTGGGGGCCTTTTTTAATTGTGATATATGGACCCAGTGCGTGTGTCCTAGAAATTTGGCTGCTCTGTATGTGGATAGGAGGACAGTATAGGGGCCTTTCCACCTAGGCTGAAGATCTTTGGCTTGGATATCTTTTAAGTATACGTGGTCTCCTGGGCTGAGAGAGAGATGTGGGCTATAGGTGTCTGTTGGAGAGGGGTGTGCTAGTTCTGCATGTTGTCTCAGGAGTTGTCTCAAGAGGGTGAGGTATGGGAGATAAGTTGCCAGCGGGGAAGAAAGGGTGGGTAACTGCTGGAAGGTGAGGGGCCAGCCATAAACTAATTCAAACGGACTGAGGCCTGTTGGACTCCGTGGGGCTGCTCGCAGCTGGATTAGGGCCAGGGGAAGGAGAGTTACCCACGATTGTCGAGTCTCGAGGGAGAGTTTGGTGAGTTGCTGCTTAATGAGCCCATTGGCCTTCTCTACTTTACCAGAAGACTGAGGTCTGTCTATAAGGGATGTGGAGTTTCCAGGTGATGTGTAGGAGGGCTGCCACCTGTTGGACTACCTTGGAGATGAAGGCTGGGCCATTGTCAGACTGAAGCGTGAGCGGGAGGCCAAACCTAGGAATAATGTGTTCAGTGAGTATGGAGGAAACTATATTGGCGGTTTCTCCTGTAGTAGGATAGGCTTCTATCCATCCTGAAAAAGTATCAACGAGGGTTAAGAGATATTTGAATTTTTATGCCTTGGCATGTGGGTAAAGTGAATTTGCCAATCTTTGCCTGGTTGGTGCCCTCTAAGTTGATGCCTCGGATGGGGGTTACGCAATGCGCCTTGAGGGTTTGACTTGAGACCTGTGGAACACTGTCAGTTGATTATAATAAGGTGTTTCATGAGTGTGGGGCAGTGAATGAGGGGGCTTAGGAGGTTATATAAAGCTTTGGGTCCTATGTGTAGGGACTTATGTATGTCTTTTAGAATGGTGTGGAGTTGAGTTTCAGGAATAACTAATTTATTACTGAGATAAATCCAATTGTCTGCGGTTAGTTTGGCTGTTGAATCTTGTAATTGTTTGGTCTTTTCCTCTTGGGTATAAGTAGGGGTATATTGAGGAGAGAGAAAACAAATAGAGGGAAGCGTGGGAGTGGAGAATCCGGCTGCCGACTTGGCAGTGGTGTCAGCAAAGTTATTGCCAGCCGCCACCGAGTTAGATGGAGTCTGATGACCTTTACAGTGTATGATGGCTGCTCTGGAAGGTGCTGATAAAGCATCTAGCAGTTTGAGTATCTGTTTTTTGTTGACTATAGGGGTACCACTGGTGGTTAGGAACCCTCTCTCTTTCCAGATGACAGAGTGGGTGTGTGCAATCAAGAAGGCATACTTGGAGTCTGTGTATATGTTTACCGTTTTTCCTCTGGATAGGAGGAGAGCCCTAGTTAGTGCAATAAGTTCTGCCTGCTGTGATGTTGTTCCTTGTGGTAAAGGCTTAGCTTCTAGGACAGCAGAAGATGTAACTACCGCGTATCCTGCCTGTCTGTTTCCTAGAGAATTTATAAAAGAACTGCCATCTACAAATAGGGTTAACTGTGAGCCTTCCAATGGCTGGTCATGTAAATGTAAGTGACTAGGTGGTTGGGCCTCTAAAAGTTCTGGACAGGAGTGTTCAGTACTAGGTTGCTTGAGAGGGTCAGGAAGTAGGGTTGCTGGATTCAGAGAGGAACAGACTCCTAGGGCAATTGTGGAGTCCTCTATGAATAGGAGGTGAAAGAGTTGGAGTCTGGACGGGGTTAGATGGCTAATACTTCTGTGGGCAATAAGATCTTGAAGGCGGTGAGTAGAGAAGACTGTTAGGTTACCACCCCCAATGAGTTTCTTTGCTTCTTGGGTTAGACAGGCTGCTGCTGCTAGGGCCCGAAGACAGGGCTGCCACCCTTGTACGGTGGGGTCTAATTGTTTAGATAGATATGCCACGGGGCGGTAGGTGGCGCCTATAGATTGGGCTAAAAGACCCACTGCAACTTTTTGTCTTTCATCTGTGGAAAGCTGGAAGGGGCGTTGGAAGTCTGGGAGTGAGAGAGTAGGATGTGAGAGAAAGCAGTTTTTCAGGTGAGTGAAATGTTTATAGATTAGCTTTGGGTTAGACAAAGGTCCTTGGGGAGTCTCCTTGACAGCTGCATATAGAGGCTTAGCCAAGATTCCAAAATTAGGAATCCAGTGTCTGAAAAATCCTACTAGGCCTAGGAAGGATTGAATTTCCTTAGCGTCTTGAGGAGGAGAAAGATTTTGTATTAGAGTTAAGCAGTCTGTAGTAAGTGAGGGCGTCGTAGGAGTGATCTCAATACCTAAATATATGACACATTGTTGTTTGAGTTGAGCTTTGTGTTTGGATATTTGGTAACCTTTGGATCCTAGATGATTAAGGAGGATCGCAGTGTCTAAAAGAGAGTCCTGTCCCGTGGGACTACAGAGTAAAATGTCATCTACATATTGGAGAATTTCACTATTGGTAAGAGGACAGGAGGCTAAGTCTTTTGCTAGGGCCTGCCCAAAGAAATGGGGGCTGTCTTGGAACCCTTGGGGAAGCACTGTCCATGCCAGTTGGGTGGAGGTATGGGTGTCTGGGTCTTCCCATGTAAAAGCAAAAAGAAACTGACAATCTGGGTGCAGGAGAATAGTGAAAAATGCATCTTTTAGATCGAGTACAGTAAAGTGTGTTGTATTAGGTGGAATGAGAGAAAGAAGGGTATAGGGGTTGGGAACTACCGGATGGGTGGGACAAACAGCTTCGTTGATAAGACGAAGATCCTGCACTAACCGAAAAGTTCCATCTGCCTTCTTTACAGGTAGGACTGGGGTGTTACAGGGAGAATGAATGGGGATGAGGATGTGTTGCCTGAGTAACCTAGTAATGATTGGTTTTAGTCCTCGTAAGTGCTGTGGAGAGAGAGAGAACTGTGGGTGGGTTGGAAACTGAGATGGTTTCTTAAGTTTTATAAGTATTGGTGGATTATGGTCCACCACGACAGGAGTGGAGGTGTCCCACACTTGGGGGTCGATAGGAATGGGGAAATCGGGGAAAGGGTTAGTAGGATTGTTGGAGTCATTTGAGTTAGTCAATACTAGAAGCAGATGGCGGGTAGGGTGGGGGGGCGCTAGTAGGGATGGAGATACAGGCTTTCAGTTGACTTAAAACATCTCGGCCCAGTAGGGGAGTGGGGCGTGAGGGGATAATGAGGAACGAGTGTGCAAAATAGTTGTTGGCCAGGCAGCAATTAAGGGGTAGGGTTTTTCGAGGGCTGGACGGGGAGCCATTGACTCCTACAACAGAAATATTGGAGGGAAGGCTAGGCCCTTCGAAAGACGGCAAAACAGAGTAGGTAGCCCCGCTGTCGATTAAAAAATTAATTGTCTTACCCGCTACCAGGAGAGTTACCCGCGGCTCGGCGAGGGTGATGGGGGTCCCCGAGTCCTGGCACCTTCAGTCGTCATCCAGATGTAAGAGCTGGAAGGAGCTCCCAGGGTCCCGAGAAGGGACATCACGTTGAGGCGCCATGCCCGTTTTCAGGGTGGGGCAGTCAGACTTCCAGTGCCCTTCTTCATGGCATGCTGGACAAGGAGTTGTTGGCAGACGAGGGTTAGGACACTTTTTAGCCCAGTGTCCAGCTACTCTGCACTTGTAGCACGGCCACACTGGCTCAGACAGTTGGGGCTCTGGGGACATCTATTAGCCCAATGCCCTGGGTTACTGCATTTATAGCAAGCCCCTTTTATTGTCTTTGAGCCTCCAGGGGTTTTGCTCTCCAGTTTTGGGTTACGGCTAGGCTGCAAAGCAGCAACTAAGGCTTGAGTCTGGAGCTGTACCTTCTGCTTTAGGCGGGCCTGTCGTTGGACCTCAGCCGTTTCCTTCCTTGAATTATAGACCTTGAAGGCTGACTTGACTAGGTCTTGAATAGGAGTTTGAGGTCCATCCTCTGCCTTTTGGAGTTTTTTCCGAATATCCGAGGCCGATTGTGAAATAAAATATGATGCTAGAATAGTGGCCCCGGCTGGGGAAGCTGGGTCTAACCGAGTATATTGAATTAAAGCCTCAGTTAGCCTGTTTAAAAATGTGGCCGGGTTCTCATCTGGACCTTGAATAATTTCTTTTAGTTTATTGAAATTTACTACCTTATTTGAGGCCACCTGCATACCAGCCAGAAGACATTGAGTCATCATATCTCGTCTTCGGCGGCCTGGCTGGCCTACTTGATAGTTCCAGTCTGGGTCTATAGAGGGGACTGCTTGTTCCCCTAGTGGGAACGCAGGGTCTGTTAAGTGTAATTGGTTGGCATGCTGCCTGGCAGCCACTAGGATGCGCTCTTACTCCTCAGGGTTTAGAGTAGAGGTAAGAATAACCTGGAGATCATGCCAGGTTAAATCGTAGGCCTGGCAAAGGTATCTAAATTCTTTGGTATAAATTGTAGGGTTGGCAGAAAAATCTCCTAAGCGTTTTTCAATCTTGAAAGATCTGCTAGTGAGAAGGGAACATGAGCTCTAACTATGCCCTCTGCACCGGCCACCTCACGCAAGGGTGCTAAGACCGCGGGGGGGGGGTTCGATAGGGTGGGAGTAGGAGCGGGGGCAGTTAGGCAATCTTTAGAGCGGGTATGGGCAGAGATAGGTGAACTAAGATGACCAGGCGGAAGTGCCGAGGGGTCGGAGGGAAGTGTAGCCTCAACAATGGTGGGAGGGGCTGAGGAGGGAAGCGGAACAACCGCCAGAGCGGGAGGGGGAGGTGGAGCCGAAAGAGGAGGTGGGGCCGAAGCGGGAGGGGGAGGTGGGGTATATGGCGGGAGGGGAAGGGAGGGAGGGGAAGTAAGGTCTTCGGGCAACTCAGACAGGAAAGATGACTCCTCTTTTTCGGACTTTGTTAGGCCTGCATCCTTAGCCAACATGACTTGAGCCAAGGAACACTGGCTACACAGGTCCAGACGAGAACACAAGACCCAAAATCCTTGTATATAATTAATTTCGGACCACTTGCCTAAGCGTTGACAAAAACTACTGAGGTCAGTTAAAATGTTACGGTCTAGAGTGCCCTCAGGTGGCCATTGAGACTGATTGTCTAATTTATATTGTGGCCACGCCACAGTGGAGAGGAACTCCAGTCGCTTTCACCCGAGATGTTGTTCTAATTGCAAAGTTTTGAGGTTTTTTAGAAGACACCCTAAAGGGGAGTCTCTAGGTATTTTGGATTGGGGGTTTCCCATTGCCTTCCTCTCGCCAATAGGCGGAAACAGAAAGCGAAATCTACCTGGCTACGAAGCGTCCTTTGGAGCCACCAGAGACCGGTGAGAGGCTCCTGGAGCCGGAATGGAGATCACCTCCAGGCGGACGTCTCCGTCCTGGATGGGTCTCCCACGGAACGGAATGGAGATTACCTCCAGGCCGACTTCTCCGTCCTGGACGGGTCTCCCACGGAACGGAATGGAGTTCCTTTGGGCAGAGGTCTCTGCCTTTGGGAACTTCCCTGGGTCACCTGGTGACCGGAAAAAAAAAGCCTTGGGCCTGCGCAGGACTTCTGGCCAAGGGATATGAGAGGGAGGCAGAAGGTACTCACCCCTAGGAGACTTGGAGGTGGGGAAAGCGATGTCCAGGTCCTGGTCCCTCTGGGGCCTGGAAGGAGGAGGCTCCTCGGACCTTGGGGGGCCCTGAGGAGGGGTCTCCTCCCTGGTTTCGGCACCAGCTGATTTGCTTTAATGCGACCCCCAGAGCAAATGCCAGAGAAAAGGCAAGTAGGCAAGGCAAAAAAACTTTCTTTACAAGCCAATGTGAGGGAGGGAGCGAGGTTCACCAGCCTCCGGCGGTGGAGGCCGACAAAGTCACTCCAGCGTTCTCGGGCGAGGTTCCTGGGTCTCGCGTATGAGGAGGGGCCGAGGAAGTTCGCTCCGGCATTCTCCGACAAGGTTCCTGGGTCCCGCTTACGAGGAGGGGCCGAGGAAGTTCGCTCCGGCTTCTTGGGCGAGGTTCCTGGGTCCCGTGCAGGAGGGGCCGAGGAAGTTCACTCCGGGCGTTCTTTGACGAGGTTCCTGGGTCCCGTGCACGAAGAGGGGCCGAGGAAGTTCGCACTGCGCGCCCCCCACCCCCCAGCCGTTTTTATGTCCTGGGCCCGGGAGTGGGAGGGCAGTGGGTGGGACATAGGCGGGTCGGGGGCGGGGCGGTAGGCGTGGCTAGGCAGGTTCTGGTTCCTCTCCGTCGGAGGTCGGGTTGCCCCTGCGCAGTCGACCCATGTCTTTCCCGGGGGCTGGAAAGTTGACGGTGAAGAACCCGGAACTGCGAGATCTTGCCTCCGTTCGTCCAAACACCCATCACCAGTAATTAGAATTTTTACAGGTTTCATTCAGGGCAGTTGAAAGGGAGCTAATTTGGTAACACAATAACCTAGTACCCAACTAATTCAGGAACATTGAGAAAAATTGGTTGTTTAAGGCTTAAGGCAGATAAATAATATTATAGGTTGACATGGCTGGGTTAGCTCAGGTTTGTATATTTGTTTTTTCAAAGAGGCAGACTTTTCCTAAGATTAGAATCCACAGTAATGATGAAAGCAGAAAACTTAGGGGCAGGCCATAGGTGTAAGATCAAAGTTGAGCTGCTTCTGTGTCACAGCTGTAAGCACAGGAAGATGCCCATTTTTTTTCAAGCACTACTTCTGCATAGTCATATATCAGTTAGTGTTGTCAACAGACAATGAGAGAGAATAGGTATACATGCAATTCCACCATCAGCCAAAAAAGCCACGTAAGTCTTTGAAGCTCTCAAATAACACTCATGACACTGAATGGTACATTTTGACGCACTTTGAAACTCTTATCTCTTTAGTTGGTAAGTACATTTGACCGCTTAATATGTGCTCAGCAGAAGAGAAGGAGAACAAGGGAAGTCTAATATAAAATCAAGGTTTTTTCTTTTCTCTTTGAAGCCAGTTAGAATGTGTGTGTGTGTGCACGCGCACACGCATGTGTGTATTAGTGTAGTAACCCTTGGGTTTTTTTTTAAAAACATGTTTTACTCTGAAGTGTAACATACAGGAAAGTGATAACATATGACATGTACAGCTTACAAATGGTTGTAAGAATTAATACACTTTGTAACTTCCACCCATGGTAAAAATAAGTAGGTGGAGAAGGAGGAGAAGAGAATAATTTGACTAGCATGTCAGAAGTCTTGTGGATCTCTTTCCAGTCACAACCCTCTTTCCAAGCTCAATTCTTATTCCCTGAGTAAGTTCTAATCTTACTTTTTTTTTTTTTGAGACAGAGTCTCGCTCTGTCACCCAAGCTAGAGTATAGTGGTGCAATCTCGGTTCACTGCAATCTCTGCCTCCTGGGTTCAAGTGATTCACCTGCCTCAGCCTCCCGAGTAGCTGGGATTACAGGCATGCAACACCACACCGGGTTAATTTTTGTATTTTTAGTAGAGATGGGTTTTCGCCATGTTGGCCAGGCTAGTCTTGAACTCCTGACCTCAGGTGATCCGCCTGCCTCAGCCTCCCAAAGTGCTAGTATTACAGACATGAGCCACTGTGCCCAGCCTAATCTTACTTTTAAAGTAATCATGTATTGCTTTTCTTTACAGTTTACTACTTAGATGTGCATCCATATGTACCATATACAACCATGTAGTTTAGTGTTGTGTGTCTGGAAACTTTACAGAATGAGGTCATACTTTATATATTCTTTTGTCTTATTTCTTTCACTTGTTATCTATGATGTTGAATGTAGACACAGTCTGTTCATTTTCATTGCTATGTAGTATTCCATTATATAAATGACAACTTATTTATGCATTCTACTGTGTTGGACGTCTGGGTTGCTTACAGTTTGCATTACAGATTATGTTGCTGTGAATATAGTTATGCTATCCCTTAATGCACATAGGCTTGCATTTCTGTTGGACATAGTCCTAGTTAGTAAAAAGGAATATGACAGAAGTCAATGAAACTGTCTTTTTCTGAGTGAAAATTTAGTGAGCCAGTAATCTAATGAGGAAAACAGCTATTCTTTTGGTTATTCTAGTGGTAGGTGCTGTCTGGATTATAAAGATGACCATTTTCATCCATGTAACTAAAAAAAATATTCAGGATTGTATCTTCACTTAATATTAATGTCTACAAGTATGTTTCACCAAGAAAATAAAACGCATTTTAATTTTAAACCATATCTGGTATTATTTCTAGAATTTTAAAATTAACAGGATAAAAAGTCCTTAGAGGGCAGGGATTGTACCTTTCGTTTTTTAAATATACTTCACAGTGACCATGGCAATGCTATTAAGATGCTAAGTCTCAACCAAATATGCATTCCTTGATAAATATACTGTGAAGTAAAATTATTTGTACAAATGGATATGACTTTTCAGATGTCCAGAACTTTAATTTTTCCTTTATTCTAAAAAGGGGGAAAAGATGGATTCCTTTAACATAAAACTGTTTCTGCTTTGAAAGCCTCTTTCCTGAAAGATAGAAAATAATATTTTTGACGAATCCATGTAATAGTCTGTTTTCTCCACAATTTTTCTTACAACATTATTCCTCTATACATGTTCTTAGTATAGATAATATTAATGTATTTCCGAAGCCATTAATAATTACAATTTGAGCCTTTTGTTTCCCTTTGGAACCTGGAAGACAAAATAGATAATATATTAAGATACAAATGTATATTTTCTAATGGACTTGGGCTTCAAAGCTTATGTATTTGAGGGCTTGGCCTGATTTTGCCAGCTAAAGCCAGATCATTGTAAATTGATTTCAGTATCTTTCTGCTTTTATGAGCTTTGTTCTAAAGCTTCACAGGAAGGAAGAATCAAAATAATGTTTGTCACACTATTCTAGCTTAGCTGAAGTCTTGTTCCTGTTTACACTAAATGACCATTGGCCTAATGCAGTTAACATGAGTGCTTTACAACTCATCTGAGAACTATTTCAAGTGTTGAGGAAAAGGCACTTTAATTGAAAAATTACTTATGCAGGATCAGACTGAGCAAGAATGCTGTTTTTTGTACAGTCAGCATATTACACATACCATGATCCATTTTGCTCCTTTGTTATAACAAATGTGTTTGAATTCTTTTTTGCAATGAAAGGATTCTTATGGTTTATCTTCCTTGGGGATTTTAACTTTCAAAAGGTACTCTTAAATATATTACTACTTTATTTAAACTATTCACTTCCCAGATGTGCAGTGCTTTGCACAAAGAATAATTCACTAATGCCCTGAACACAACAAAAGGAAAATGCTCTGCTGGGTTTCCCTTTTTATTTTACTTTCCCATGTTAGGTTTATGACTATCTGATGCCCAGCTTCTTTATAGATTCACCTCTCACGGGTCACAATTCTCTTTTCCATGCTTATAGAAAGAAACACTGTATTAGCAAACACCAGTAGAAATTTCATTTTCACCACGTTGCTTTCTCTGGGTATATATAGAGAAACCCCTTAAAGGGCTTCTCCAGGACAATTGAAAGTTATCTTTTTCATTGATCTCTTCTGTGGTTTTAAAATATTTTATTGTCAACATATTGTTTTTATTAATCTAAATTAAGCATTTGAGAGTCTTTTATGAATTTAAAAGATATTAAAACCAAATAATTGGAAAAATATCTAAGAAAACTTACTAATTTCCATGGTGGAGTACAGAGTTGATGTATGTAGGAAGTTACACAGGCAGAGGAGCATTGGAAGAAAAGTGGTGTTTAAGGAAGATTACTGTAAACTGGCAGCAGGCAAGAGTCCAGGACATTACCTTTCCACCAAGTTTTCCCAGCCTGCTCTAGCCATGCTATTATTTTACAAGCTCCTGTACGTATTATGTAATATATAAGCAAAATGGATGGATAGGTCCAAATAAAATGCTTCTATCAGCAAGTATAGAATAGTTGCCCTGAAAAGACAGCAATGGTTGAAATTCACATGAAATAACAAGATCTTGGATATGGTTTCTTCCCTGGACTTAGAATTTTAACATGTTAATGTGCACTTGAGGTTCCAAAAAGGGCCTTATATTTCAAGGAATGCTGGTGTTTCAAGCAACAGAGTTTGGGAAACAACAAGTTAAATGGTAATCAAATGCATTTAGGTAAGAGGTAAGTGAAAGTTAGAATATATGCTTGAGCAACATGTAACGATAATGGCTGTGGAGTCCCAGCTGTGAATATCTTGAAGAATAGACAATTATCAATGTTCCTCCCTCTCAAATGATCCTTCTCAACACAGGTTGTGCTTGATGAGGTAGAACAGAATCTTAGCGCGATTTTGTCAAATGCCTTTTCTTCATCTATTGAGACAATCATGTTTTTCTCTTTTAGTGTGTTACCGTGATGAATTCCATTGATTGATTTTCTAATGTTAAACCAATCCTATATTTCTCGGATGAACCCTACTTGGTTATGATATACTATCCTTTAATCCCTTTAATTTATTGTTGTATTTGATATGCTAAAATTTTCTTTAGAATTTTTTTTTGTATACTTTAAGTTCTAGGGTACATGTGCATAACGTGCAGGTTTGTTACATATGTATACTTGTGCCATGTTGGTGTGCTACACCCATCAACTCATCAGCACCCATCAATTCGTCATTTATATCAGGTATAACTCCCAATGCAATCCCTCCCCCCTCCCCCCTCCCCATGATAGGCCCCGATGTGTGATGTTCCCCTTCCCGAGTCCAAGTGATCTCATTGTTCAGTTCCCACCTATGAGTGAGAACATGCGGTGTTTGGTTTTCTGTTCTTATGATAGTTTGCTAAGAATGATGTTTTCCAGCTGCATCCATGTCCCTACAAAGGACACAAACTCATCCTTTTTTATGGCTGCATGGGATTCCATGGTGTATATGTGCCACATTTTCTTAATCCAGTCTGTCACAGATGGACATTTGGGTTGATTCCAAGTCTTTGCTATTGTGAATAGTGCCGCAATAAACATACGTGTGCATGTGTCTTTATAGCAGCATGATTTATAATCCTTTGGGTATATACCCAGTAGTGGGATGGCTGGGTCATATGGTACATCTAGTTCCAGATCCTTGAGGAATCGCCACACTTTTTTCCATAATGGTTGAACTAGTTTACAATCCAACCAACAGTGTAAAAGTGTTCCTATTTCTCCACATCCTCTCCAGCACCTGTTGTTTCCTGACTTTTTAATGATTGCCATTCTAACTGGTGTGAGATGGTATCTCATTGTGGTTTTGATTTGCGTTTCTCTGATGGTAAGTGATGATGAGCATTTTTTCATGTGTCTGTTGGCTGTATGAATGTCTTCTTTTGAGAAATGTCTGTTCATATTCTTTGCCCACTTTTTGATGGGGTTGTTTTTTTCTTGTAAATTTGTTTGAGTTCTTTGTAGATTCTGGATATTAGCCCTTTGTCAGATGAGTAGATTGCAAACATTTTCTCCCATTCTGTAGGTTGCCTGTTCACTCTGATGGTAGTTTCTTTTGCTGTGCAGAAGCTCTTTAGTTTAACCAGATACCATTTGTCAATTTTGGCTTTTGTTGCCGTTGCTTTTGGTGTTTTAGACATGAAACCCTTGCCCATGCCTATGTCCTGAATGGTACTACCTAGGTTTTCTTCTAGGGTTTTTATGGTAGTAGGTCTAACTTTTAAGTCTCTAATCCATCTTGAATTAATTTTCGTATAAGGAGTAAGGAAAGGATCGAGTTTCAGCTTTCTACTTATGGCTAGCCAATTTTCTCAGCACCATTTATTAAATAGGGAGTCCTTTCCCCATTTCTTTTTTCTCTCGGGTTTGTCAAAGATCAGATGGCTGTAGATGTGTGGTATTATTTCTGAGGACTCTGTTCTGTTCCATTGGTCTATATCTCTGTTGTGGTACCAGTACCACGCTGTTTTGGTTACTGTAGCCTTGTAGTATAGTTTGAAGTCAGGTAGCGTGATGCCTCCAGCTTTGTTCTTTTGACTTAGGATTGTCTTGGCAATGCGGGCTCTCTTTTGGTTCCATATGAACTTTAAAGCCGTTTTTTTCCGGTTCTGTGAAGAAACTCATTGGTAGCTTGATGGGGATGGCATTGAATCTATAAATAACCTTGGGCAGTATGGCCATTTTCACGATATTGATTCTTCCTATCCATGAGCATGGTATGTTCTTCCATTTGTTAGTGTCCTCTTTTATTTCACTGAGCAGTGGTTTGTAGTTCTCCTTGAAGAGGTCCTTTACATCCCTTGTAAGTTGGATTCCTAGGTATTTTATTCTCTTTGAAGCAATTGTGAATGGAAGTTCATTCATGATTTGGCTCTCTGTTTGTCTCTTACTGGTGTATAAGAATGCTTGTGATTTTTGCACATTAATTTTGTATCCTGAGACTTTGCTGAAGTTGCTTATCAGCTTAAGAAGATTTTGGGCTGAGACAATGGTGTTTTCTAAATATACAATCATGTCATCTGCAAACAGGCACAATTTGACTTCTTCTTTTCCTAACTGGATACCCTTGATTTCTTTCTCTTGTCTGATTGCCCTAGTCAGAACTTCCAACACTATGTTGAATAAGAGTGGTGAGAGAGGGCATCCCTGTCTTGTGCCAGTTTTCAAAGGGAATTTTTCCAGTTTTTGCCCATTCAGTATGATATTGGCTGTGGGTTTGTCATAAATAGCTCTTATTATTTTGAGGTACGTTCCATCAATACCGAATTTATTGAGCGTTTTTAGCATGAAGGGCTGTTGAATTTTGTCAAAAGCCTTTTCTGCATCTATTGAGATAATCATGTGGTTCTTGTCTTTGGTTCTGTTTCTATGCTGGATTACGTTTATTGATTTGCGAATGTTGAACCAGCCTTGCATCCCAGGGATGAAGCCCACTTGATCATGGTGGATAAGCTTTTTGATGTGCTGCTGAATCCGGTTTGCCAGTATTTTATTGAGAATTTTTGCATCGATGTTCATCAGGGATATGGTCTAAAATTTTCTTTTTTGTGTGTGTCTCTTGCAGGCTTTGGTATCAGGATGATGTTGGCCTCATAAAATGAGTTAGGGAGGATTCCCTCTTTTTCAATTGATTGGAATAGTTTCAGAAGGAATGGTACCAGCTCCTCTTTGTACCTCTGATAGAATTCAGCTGTGAATCCATCTGGTCCTGGACTTTTTTTGGTAGGTAGGCTATTAATTCTTGCCTCAATTTCAGAGCCTGCTATTGGTCTATTGTGGGATTCAACTTCTTCCTGGTTTAGTCTTGGAAGAGTGTAAGTGTCCAGGAAATTATCCATTTCTTCTAGATTTTCTAGTTGATTTGCGTAGAGGTGTTTATAGTATTCTCTGATGGTAGTTTATATTTCTGTGGGGTCCGTGGTGATATCCCCTTTATCATTTTTTATTGCATCTATTTGATTCTTCTCTCTTTTCTTCTTTATTAGTCTTGCTAGCGGTCTGTCAATTTTGTTGATCTTTTCAAAAAACCAACTCCTGGATTCATTGATTTTTTGGAGGGTTTTTTGTGTCTCTATCTCCTTCAGTTCTGCTCTGATCTTAGTTATTTCTTGCCTTCTGCTAGCTTTTGAATGTGTTTGCTCTTGCTTCTCTAGTTCTTTTAATTGTGATGGTAGAGTGTCAGTTTTAGATCTTTCCAGCTTTCTCTTGTGGGCATTTAGTGCTATAAATTTCCCTCTACACACTGCTTTAAATGTGTCCCAGAGATTCTGGTATGTTGTATCTTTGTTCTCATTGGTTTCAAAGAACATCTTTATTTCTGCTTTCATTTTGTTCTGTACCCAGTAGTCATTCAGGAGCAGGTTGTTCAGTTTCCATGTAGTTGAGCGGTTTTGATTGAGTTTCTTAGTCCTGAGTTCTAGTTTGATTGCACTGTGGTCTGAGAGACAGTTTGTTATAATTTCTGTTCTTGTACATTTGCTGAGGAGTGCTTTACTTCCAATTATGTGGTCAATTTTGGAATAAGTGCGATATGGTGCTGAGAAGAATGTATATTCTGTTGATTTGGGGTGGAGAGTTCTATAGATGTCTATTAGGTCTGCTTGGTGCAGAGATGAGTTCAATTCCTGGATATCCTTGTTAACTTTCTGTCTCGTTGATCTGTCTAATGTTAACAGTGGGGTGTTGAAGTCTCCCATTATTATTGTATGGGAGTCTAAGTCTCTTTGTAAGTCTCTAAGGACTTGCTTTATGAATTTGGTTGCTCCTGTATTGGGTGCATATATATTTAGGATAGTTAGCTCTTCCTGTTGAATTGATCCCTATACCATTATGTAATGGCCTTCTTTGTCTCTTTTGATCTTTGATGGTTTAAAGTCTATTTTATCAGAGACTAGGATTGCAACCCCTGCTCTTTTTTGTTCTCCATTTGCTTGGTAGATCTTCCTCCATCCCTTTATTTTGAGCCTATGTATGTCTCTGCATGTGAGATGGGTCTCCTGAATACAGCAGACTGATGGGTCTTGACTCTATCCAGTTTGCCAGCCTATGTCTTTTAATTGGAGCATTTAGTCCATTAACATTTAAGGTTAATATTGTTATGTGTGAACTTGATCCTGCCATTATGATATTAACTGGTTATTTTGCTCGTTAGTTGATGCAGTTTCTTCCTAGCTTGGATGGTCTTTACATTTTGGCATGTTTTTGCAATGGCTGGTACCGGTTGTTCCTTTCCATGTTTAGGGCTTCCTTCAGGGTCTCTTGTAAGGCAGGCCTGGTGGTGACAAAATCTCTAAGCATTTTCTTATCTGTAAAGGATTTTATTTCTCCTTCACTTATGGAACTTAGTTTGGCTGGATATGAAATTCTGGGTTTAAAATTCTTTTCTTTAAGAACGTTGAATATTGGCCCCCACTCTCTTCTGGCTTGGAGAGTTTCTGCCGAGAGGTCTGCTGTTAGTCTGATGGGCTTCCCTTTGTGGGTAACCTGACCTTTCTCTCTGGCTGCCCTTAAGATTTTTTCCTTCATTTCAACTTTGGTGAATCTGGCAATTATGTGTCTTGGAGTTGCTCTTCTGGAGGAGTATCTTTGTGGCATTCTCTGTATTTCCTGAATTTGAATGTTGGCCTGCCCTACTAGGTTGGGGAAGTTTCTCCTGGATGATATCCTGATGAGTGTTTTCCAACTTGGTTCCATTTTCCCCCTCACTTTCAGGCACCCCAATCAGACGTAGATTTGGTCTTTTTACATAATCCCATACTTCTTGCAGGCTTTGTTCATTTCTTTTCCTTCTTTTTTCTTTTGGTTTCTCTTCTCGCTTCATTTCATTCATTTGATCCTCAATCGCTGATACTCTTTCTTCCAGTTGATCAAGTTGGTTACTGAAGCTTGTGGATTCGTCACGTATTTCTCGTGTCATGGTTTTCATCTCTGTCATTTCATTTATGACCTTCTCTGCATTAATTATTCTAGCTATCAATTCTTCCACTTTTTTTCAAGATTTTTAGTTTCTTTGCGCTGGGTACGTAATTCCTCCTTTAGCTATGAGAATTTTGATGGACTGAAGCCTTCTTCTCTCATCTCGTCAAAGTCATTCTCTGAGCAGCTTTGATCCATTGCTGGCGATGAGCTGCACTCCTTTGCAGGGGGAGATGCACTCTTATTTTTTGAATTTCCAACTTTTCTGCCCTGCTTCTTCCCCATCTTTGTGGTTTTATCTGTCTCTGGTCTTTGATGATGGTGACGTACTGATGGGGTTTTGGTATAGTTGTTCTTCCTGTTTGATAGTTTTCCTTCTAATAGTCAGGACCCTCAGCTGTAGGTCTGTTGGAGATTGCTTGAGGTCCACTCCAGACCCTGTTTGCCTGGGTATCAGCAGCAGAGGTTACAGAAGATAGAATATTGCTGAACAGCAAGTGTACCTGTCTGACTCTTACTTTGGAAGCTTCCTCTCAGGGGTGTACTCCACCCTGTGAGGTGTGGGGTGTCAGACTGCCCCTAGTGGGGGATGTCTCCCAGTTAGGCTACTCAGGGGTCAGAGACCCACTTGAGCAGGCAGTCTGTCCGTTCTCAGATCTCAACCTCCGTGTTGGGAGATCCACTGCTCTCTTCAAAGCTATCAGACAGAGTCATTCGTGTCTGCACAGGCCTCTGCTGCTTCCCCTGTTGTTTTTTAGCTGCGCCCTGTCCCCAGAGGTGGAGTCTACAGAGACAGGCAGGTTTCCTTGAGCTGCTGTGAGCTCCACCCAGTTCGAGCTTCCTAGCGGTTTTGTTTACCTACTTAAGGCTCAGCAATGGCGGGCGCCCCTCCCCCAGCCTCGCTACTGCCTTGCGGTTAGATCGCAGACTGCTGTGCTAGCAATGAGGGAGGCTCCGTGGCCGTGGGACCCTCCCTGCCAGGTGTGGGTATAATCTCCCGGTGTGCCCGTTTGCTTAAAGCGCAGTATTGGGGTGGGAATTACCCGATTTTCCAACTGTTGTGTGTCTCAGTTCACCTGGCTAGGAAAAGGGATTCCCTTCCCCCTTGCACTTCCCAGGTGAGGCAATGCCTCGCCCTGCTTCAGCTCTCGCTGGTCGGGCTGCAGCAGCTGACCAGCACCGATTGTCCGGCACTCCCCAGTGAGATGACCCCAGTACCTCAGTTGAAACTGCAGAAATCACCTGTCTTCTGTGTCGCTCACGCCGGGAGTTGGAGACTGGAGCTGTTCCTATTCGGCCATCTTGCTCCGCCCCCCTTGTTTAGAATTTTTACATCTATGTTCATAAGGGATACTGGTTTGTAGTTTCCTGTGTTGTAATATCTTTGTATTTTCTGCTCTATTTCTGGAAATGTTTGAATAAAATTGTTATTATTTATTCATTAAATGTTTGGGAGAATTTACCTTGAAGCCATCTGTGCTTGGAGTTTTCTTTATGGGAAGATTATAAACTTGGATGTCCATTTCTTTAATGGATACACAGTTCATACCAATACCGTCAATTCCAGTCCAACACCACAAAGTCTATTCTAGTTTTCATCCTTTCCATATTTGTAACTCCCTACCCTCACAATGAGAAACCCCTCTCCCATTATCTTTCATGTACTTCCTTATTTGGTTAATGTCTCTATATGTAACCCATCTTCCTTTGCCACTGCTGCTTCTCCAACACAAGTGCCCTGTTCACCTCCCTTGGGGTCTGAAACTCTGCCAAGGGCACCAAGTGCTACTTCCCCTTCTACCCCTCAATGCATGCCCTCCTTACGCTACCCAGGCTGATACCATGTCCCAGACGGCCCCCATTGCATGGCGATATGGTTTGGCTCTGTGTCCCCACCAAAATATCATGTTGAATTGTAATTCCCAATGTTGGGGGAGAGAACTGGTTGGAGGGGATTGGATCATAAGGACAGATTTCTCCCTTTCTGTTATGATAGTGAGTTCTCACAAGATCTAATGGTTTAAAAGTATGTGGCACTTCCCCCTTCATTCTGTCTCTCTCTCCTGCCACCATGTGAAGATGTGCTTGCTCTCCTTTCATCCTTCTGCCATGATTGGCAGGAGGACTTCCTGAGACCTCCCTAGCCATCTCCTGTACAGACTGTGGAACTGTGAGTCAATGAAACCTCTTTTCTTTATAAATTGCCTAGTCTCAGGTAGTTCTTTATAGCAGTGTGAGAATGGACTAATGCAGAAAATTGTTACCAGAGAAGTGGGGTCTTGCTGTAAAGATACCTGAATGTGTGGAAACAACTTTGGAACTGGAAAATGGGCAGAGGATAGAACAATTTAGAGGCATCAGAAGAAGACAGGAAGATGAGGGAAAGTTTGGAATGTCCAGGAGAGTTGTTGAGTGATTGTAACTGAAATACTGATAGTGTTATGGACAGTGAGGTCCAGGCTGAGGTGGTCTCAGATGGAAGTTTGGAAAATTTGCAGCCCGACCATGAGGTAGAAAAGAAAAATCCATTTTCTGGGGAGGAATTCAAGGCTGCAGAAATTTGCATAAGTGAAGAAGAGCTGAATGTTAATATCCAAGACAAGGGAGAAAATATTTCCAGAGCATTTCAGAGACCTTCACAGCAGCCCTTCCCATCACCGGCCTGGAGGCTTAAGATGGAAAAATGGTTTCATGGGCCAGGTTGAAGGTCCTGTGCAGCCTTAAGACGTAGTGCCCTGCATCCCAGATGCTTTAGCTCTAGCTTTGGCTAAAAGAAGTCAAGGTACAGCTCGGGCCATTGCTTCAGACGGTGCAAGCCCAAGCCTTGGTGACTTCATGAGCTTGGGCCTGTGGGTGTGCAGAAGACAAGAGTTGAGGTTTGGGAGCCTCTGCCTAGATTTCAGGGGATGTATGGAAATGCCTGTATGCCCAGGCAGAAATCTTGATATGACTTGGCTCTGTGTCCCCACAAATCTCATCTTGAATTGTAATCCCCATGTGTTGAGGGAGGGAGGTGATTGCATTATGAAGGCAGTTTCCCTCATGCTATTCTCATGAAAGTGAGGGATTCTCATGAGATCTGATGGTTTAAAAAGTGTGGCACTTCCTTGCTTGCACTTCTCTCTCCTGCTGCCATGTGAAGAAGGTCCTTGCTTCTCCATCAATTTCTTATCACAATTGAAAGTTTCCTGAGGCCTCCCAGCCATGTGGACGTATGAGTCAATTCAACCTCTTTCTCTTATAAATTACCCAGTCTCAGATATTTCTTTATAGCAGTGTAACAAATAGACTAATACAAGTCTGCTGCAGGGATGGAGCCTTCATGGAGACCCTCTCCTAGGGCAGTGCCGAGGGGAAAATGTGGGATTGGAGCCGCCACATAGAGTCCCCACTGGGACACTGCTTAGTGGAGCTGTGAGAAGAGGGCCACCATCCTCCAGACCCCAGAATCAGATCCATCAACAACTTGCATCATGCACCTGGAGAAGCCACAGGCACTCAATGGTAGTCAGTGAAAGCAGCCACAGGGACTGTACCCTGCAGAGCCACAGGAGCAGAGCTACCCGATGCCTTGGGAGCCCACCCCTTGCATCAGTGTAGCCTGGATGTGAGACATGGAGTCAAAGGAAATCATTTTGGAGCTTTAAGATTTAATGACTGCCCTGCTGGATTTCAGACTTGTATGGGGCCTGTACCCTCTTTGTGTTGGCCAATTTCTTCCTTTTGAAATGGGAGCATTTAACCAATGCCTGTCTCCCCAGGAAGTAACTAACTTGCTTTTGTTTTTACAGGCTGACAGGCAGAAGGAACTTGCCTTGTCCCAGATGAAACTTTGGACTTGGAATTTTGAGTTAATGCTGGAATGAATTAAAACTTTGGGGACTGTTGGGAAGCCATGGTTATGTTTGGAAATGTGGGAACAACATGAGATTTGGGAGAGGCCGGGGCAGAATGTTTTAGTTTGTCTCTGTGTACCCACCCAAATCTCATGTGTACCCACCCAAATCTAATTCGCAATGTTGGGGGAGGGATCTGGTGGGAGAGGATTGGATCATGGGGGCAGATTTCCCCCTTGCTGTTCTTATGATAGTGAGTTCTCACAAGATCTGATGGTTTAAAAGTGTGTGACACTTCCCCCTTTGCTCTCTCCTGCTGCCATGTGAAGATGTTCTTGCTTCCTTTTTACCCTTCCTCCATGGCTGTAAGTTTCCTGAGGGCTCCTCAGCCATGCCCTTGTACAGCCTGTGGAACCGTGAGTCAATGAAACTTCTTTTCTTTATAAATTACCCAGTCTCAGGTAATCCTTTATAGCAGTGTGAGAATAGACTAATACACATGGACACCCTCCTTACTTTCTCCTCTATTCCTGCCAACTGAGTCTGTCATGTTCAATTTAAACTGTTTTATTCAATGTATCCATACATAACTGGCAAATAATAAATATGTATTCAGTGACTTAAAAACTGCATTTTTAATGGACATGTTCTATATGGAGACTTTGAAGAAGATATTATTGAATTACCTGAGTGTATATTCCAGCTCTGCTGTTGCGTAACTGTGCAGCCATGGAGAAATTAAATCAACTTTTTAATATTTCCATGTCCTTGTCTGTTAAATGGGATGATAATAAAAATAATGATAAGATAATAGTAATGAAGATAGATTACACATGATGCCTACTATGCACCAGGTACCATACTAAGGACTTGACATATATTAGGTCATATAATCTCCAAAATGGTTTTTTGGAGGACATGCTTTTATATTCATATTATAGAAGAGACAGTTGTCATTTGATGTAGGTGCCATTATCTTATTTTTCAGATGAGGAAATAAAGTACAAAGAAATAATTTATTCAAGCTCACATAACTAATAACTGGCATGGTTGTAATCCAGACACTATGCCTCCAGAAAACAATTCTGACACATATGAAAACCCCTTGTACAGTGTTTGCTACACAGTGGGTGCTAGTAAGTAATAATTATGTTAATGGATAAAGTGATTAATTATAATATATCTGAATCACTATTATCAGGTCTATGACACAGGAAGAATCATGGCACTGTCCAATTGGAGTGGGGAGGATGATCCATTTTTAGCCTGAACACAAATTGGCAGTAATTTTATTAACTAGTTGAAGGTTAAAGTTCTCTCTATTTATTGCAGGTTGGTAAAGGAGGCATTATTACATAGAAGACACAGACTCAGAAATACGTTATGTACTAAATCTAAAAGGAAAAGATGGGAAAAAATTTCTAGTTGATAGAAGATAAGAAAAAGAACTAATGGCACCCTAGAGATACTATACTAAACAAAAGACATTAAAGCTGAATGAAGTAGCCCACTGGCTTCAAGAGAACAATAGAAGCTTGAAAAACATCTATCAATCTGGATCAGCATTTAATAAGAGCCAAAAGCCCACAGATCCATTAATGTGATTAATCTGTGAACCTGGAACATTATAGGTGCTCTGTATATGTTTGTTGAATTGATCTGACAATCCTTTAAAAAGCTTAAGTCAAATTTCTAGTTAAAGGCACATGTATAATAAAAGGGAGAACAGGAAAGAAGAAAGCAGCCTCAAAATTTTGGACTTAGTGGACTGGAGAAAGCAGATTTTTAAACTGTTAGTGAGGAAAGCTAAACTCAATTTACATTACAAAATCCCCCAAGACCCAGGTATCTCTGGAAAGCGAGGCTGAAGATGAGGTTAAGGCTTCAATGACACTGTGTTAATGAAGCAATTATTCTTTTATCCTTTTCCCACTTTGTACAGCAACTGCCCCTGACCCTCTAAGCTCCTAGACAGCTGGCTGTCAAACCAACATGCTGCTGGCAGAAAAACAGAAATCTTATTCAGGGGAGAAAAAAGAACTCAGACCTTGACATTAGGAACTCCTCAAAGAATAAGACATCGACCTTGGGCATCCCCCAAGGGATGGGCCCAGGTAAATGGCACAGCGGTGAAGACTGTAGCCAACAAGCTATGTGCACATGCAAAGAGTTTCTAATCAGCTTTCTGGTGGACAACTTTTGGTTTCAGCAAAACAGCCAGAGAACACCAGAAGGGCAAGGAAAGCCTCTTGATATGACTGACACCAAATATACTTGGAAGAAATGGAGGCACTTCAGGGAGATGTACACCATCAAGTTCAGAAACATAAGAGAAGTCGTAACCTTTATTAAGAACAAAGTGCTACATTTAAAAAAAAAAATCACAACCAAAAAAACACGCTTTTGGAACTTAAAATTGCAATAGCAAATATAAAGGGCGTTTAGATAAAATAGGAGATAGATATTGAAGGCAGAATTTAGTAAATATTACAGAAGGTAAAATTATAAAAACACAAATATATGGAAAGTAGGAGAGAAAAAATAAGAAAATTGGAAGACCAATCCAGAAGATTTGATACTTAAATAGTTAAGAGCTCTAGAAAGAGGAAACAGAAAGGCAAGGAAAATATAAAAAGTAATTTAAGAGGATTCCTCAGAACTGAAAGGCATGTTTACCTAGCACAATAGTCTAAAATAAACCCACATCATTTCATATCATCATGATGTTTCAGAGCATCAGGGATGAAGAGGAAATCCCACAATCTCCAGAGATATGGGGAAAAGAGTTTCATAACAGGATCAGGAATCAGAATAGTACCATATTTCTCAAGACATAGCAGTAGAAGTGATAGGACAATGAAAAAGTGCCTTCAAACTTGTGAAGGAAAATTATTTTTCCAGTTTCAATTCCATGCCAATCCAAAAGTGTGAGGGCAGAATGAAGATCTCTAAAAGTCTATTTCCCTTCCTCTCTTTGTCTAGAAGTTACAGGAGGATGTGCTCCACCAAAATAAGGTTTTAAGGCAAGAAAGAGAAAGAACTGGGACCCAAGAAACAGAGACAAGGAGAGTCTCCAGGATGGAGAAAGGAGACCTCAAGGTGACAGCAGTACCTAGAGAACATGCCTGGGATGGAACAGGTCAGAAGACTCCAGGAAGAATCTCTTCAGGAAGATGAAATTGATCAAACATAATTTAAGTATCTCAAGTGGCAATTTGGACACTTTGGGAAGGATTTGCATTAAATTACCTACAAATTTATTTGTAAAAGTAAGAAAATCTGCAAAAAGACTATGATTACCTTCAGAGAATTGTATCACCTTAATCTCTTAGAGGATTGAGAAAATTTCAGGAGAGCTCCAATTTTTGTGAGGGCTAGTCTATTTCCAGTTCACTATTTCTAGGATTTAGCTTTTAATGATCTCAGTCTAAAACCTGGGGAATATCCTATTCTTTATCCTAGTGGGCACTGAACTCCAATTTTGTCCTGTTGACCTTTTGAGTCGATCAAAGCTTTCCTCAGCTATTCAGCCACCTCTTCTAAAATCAGCAGTAACTGAGGTGAATACAGCCTCAAATTTCCAGCGCACCTCTCTGGGTTTCTTCCTTCTTCCTGATCATGATCTTTCTTTACTGTTTTGTTATCTCTCTGATAATTTCAAACAAATTTGAAAAATATTTTGTCTAGTTTTTCAACTTGTTCTCAGTGAAAGAGTTGGTTCTAATTACAAAGTTTGCCATTCAAGTGAACCCCCAAAATGTACTTAAAAATTTTAAGTTTTGGGGGTACAGGTGGTTTTTGGTTAAATAAGTAAGTCCTTTATTGGTGATTTCTAGAATTTTGGTGCACCTGTCACCTAAGCAGTGTACCCTGTACCCAATGTATAGTCTTTTATCCCTCACCCCACTCCCACTCTTATCCTCAAGTCTCCAAGGTCCATTACATTATCCTTATACCTTTGCATCCTCATAGCTTAACCCCCACTTATAAGTGAGAACATATGATATTTAGTTTTCCATTCCTGAGTTACTTCACCTAGAATAATGCCCTCCAGCTCCATTCAAGTTGCTGCAAATGCCATTATTTCATTCCATTTTATGACTGAGTATGAGTAGTCTCTATACTCCTTTTTTTCTTTTCTTTTTTTTTTTTTTTTTTTTGACAGAGTTTTGCTCTGTCTCCCAGGCTGGAGTGCAGTGGCACAATCTTGGCTCACTGCAACCTCTGTCTCCCGGGTTCAAGCAATTTTCCTGCTTCAGCCTCTCAAGTAGCTGGGACTACAGGCGTGCACCACCTTGCCCAGCTAATTTTTGTATTTTTAGTAGAGACAAGGTTTCACCATGTTGACCAGGCTGGTCTCAAACTCCTCACCTCAGGTGATCCACCTGCCTTGGCTTCCCAAAATGCTGGGATTACAGGCATGAGCCACTGTGCCTGGCCTATATGCCACATTTTTTTTTAAACCACTATTGGTTGATGGGCATTTAGGTTGGTTCTATATTTTTGCAATTGGTGAATTGTGCTGCTATAAACGTGTTTACATGTCTTTTTCATATAATGACTTTTTGGGGGGAGGTCCAAAACATACTTTTCATCTACTAACTCTGTGTATCCCTATATGTAGGAATATATGTAGATGCAATAAAGTTATATAAAAAGGAAAGTAAGGGCTGGGTCCAGTGACTCGTGCCTGTAATCCCAGCCTGGGCAACAGAGTGATTGAAAAAAAAAAAAAAAGGAAGTAGTAAGGACATGACAAAAACAAGATAGGTTGTGTGTGGGGAGAAGATGGTTAGATGAAGGTCATTTCTGAGTCTAGGTTTCATCTGAGATGTCAGGCCAAGGAAGCTAATTACATTATTTAAATATTTTAGTTAAATATTTTAACTAAAAGAAGGTCATACATAAACCAGTGATAAGTATATGTTATAAATTAGAATTAATCCAAATCTGTGTATCTCAGTTTCAATAAAAAAGAAAAAACTTATGCAGAAAGGAAATATAGTATATTATGTGGCACAGGTGAGGATAGCATTTAAGTAATGTGAGTGAATACTGAATGGTGATCTAACTAAAATTGTCCATAGAGCCAAAATTGGAAATTAAAAGCGTGTATTTATGTGAGCAAACAGGAAGCAAAAGATAAGCAAATCTTCATCTTCTATATTGGGAAATCAGGAGATAATGGCTAAAATGGAAAAGTCAAGAAATCATGTAATAATCATTTGAAGTAAAAAGGTAAGGGAAGACAATCTGCTACCAAGGTTCAAAATGGTTGCCTGGAGGTACGGTGGTGGAGTTGGGAGTGAGAAATGAAGTTGATATTTATAACAAGATTGTTAAGTTTGTTTGACTCCCTAAACTGCTTATAAAATTGGTAAATTTAGTTAAAATAAAAATTAAAGATAATTTTTAAAAGTCGATATCAGAACTAACTAAAAAGAAATATGTAGTACAAAATAATGAAAGCTCATATCTGAGTATACTTTGCCTAAAACTTGTCCTACCAATTAATCTATTATTTCAGCCAATTGGTTTTCAAACAATTCCTTCACTCTTTTTCATATGGCAAAAGTATGCTATGCCTGCTTTCAATTAAAAAAAACCTGAAGAAATTTTTCAGTTAAGTTTAGGTTCCAGGATGCATGTGCAGGACATGCAGGTTTATTACATAGGTAAATGTATGCCATGGTGGTTTGTTGCACCTATCAACCCATTAGTTAGGTATTAAGCCCTGCATGCATTAGCTATTTATCCTGATGCTGTCCACCCCCACCACTAACAGGCCCCAGTGTGTGTTGTTCCCCTCTTGTGTCCATGTGTTCTCCTTGTTCAGCTCCACTTATAAATGAGAACATATGATGTTTGGTTTTCTGTTCCTGTGTTAGTTTGCTAAACATAATGGCTTCCAGCTCCATCCATGTCTCTGCAAAGGACATGATCTTGTTCTGTTTTATGGCTGCATAGTATTCCATTGTGTATATGTACCACATTTTCTTTATCTAGTCTATCATTGATGGGCATTTGGATCGATTCCATGTCTTTGCTATTGTGAATAATGCTGCAGTGAACATATACATGCATGTATCTTTACAACAGAATGATTTATATCCCTTTGGGTATATACCCAGTAATGAGATTGCTGGGTCAAATGGTATTTCTGGTTCCAGGTCTTTGAGGAATTGCCACGCCATCTTCCACAATGGTTGAACTAATTTATATTATCACCAACAGTGTAAAAGCATTCCTATTTTTCCACAGCCTCACCAGTATCTGTTGTTCCTTGTCTTTTTGATAATGGCCATTCTGACTGGTGTGTGATGGTATCTCATTGTGGTTTTGATTTGCATTTCTCTAATGATCAGTGATGTTGAGCTTTTTTTCATGTTTGTTGGATGCATAAACGTCTTCCTTTAAGAAATGTCTGTTCATGTCCTTTGCCCACTTTTTAATGCAATTGGTTTTTTCTTGTAAATTTGTTTAAGTTCGTTGTAGATTCTGAATATTAAACCTTTGTCAGATGGATAGATTGCAAAAGTTTTCTCCCATTCTGCAGGTTGTCTGTTCAATCTGATGATAGTTTCTTTTGCTGTGCAGAAGCTCTTTAGTTTAATTAGATCGTAGTTGTCAAGTTTTGCTTTTGTTGCAACTGCTTTTGATGTTTTCATCCTGAAATCTTTGGCTGTGCCTATGTCCTGAGTGGTGTTGCCTAGATTTTCTTCTAGGGTTTTTATTATTAGGGTTTTACATTTAAGTCTTTAATTCATTTTGAGATAACGTTTGGATAAGTGTAAGGAAGGGCTTTAGTTTCAGTCTTCTGCATATGGCTAGCCAGTTCTCCCAGCACCATTTATTAAATAGGGAATCCTTTCCGCATTGCTCATTTTTGTTAGGTTTGTCAAAGATCAGATGGTTGTAGATGTGCAGTCTTATTTCTGAGTTATCTATTCTGTTCCATTGGTCTATGTGTCTGTTTTTGTACCAGTACCATGCTGTTTTGTTTGAAGTTGGGTAGCATGATGCCTCCAGCTTTCTTCTTTTTGCTTAGGAGTGTCTTGGCTATTTGGACTCTTTGGTTTCATATGAATTTTAAAGTCGTTTTTTCTAATTCTGTGAAGAATGTCAATGATAGTTTAATGGGAATTGCATTGAATCTATAAATTACTTTGGGCAGTGTGGCCATTTTCATGATACTGTTTTTTCCTATCCATGAGTATGGAATGTTTTTCCATTTGGTTGTATCCTCTCTGATTTCTTTGAGCAGTGGTTTGTAGCTCTCCTTGAAGAGATCCTTCACTTCCCTTGTTAGCTATATTCTCTTTGTAACAATTGAGAATGGGAGTTCATTCATGTTTGGGCTCTCTGCTTGTCTGTTGTTGGCGAATAGGAATGCTTGTGATTTTTGCACATTGATTTTGTATCCTGCGACTTCGCTGCAGTTGCTTATCAGCTTAAGAAGCTTTGGGGCTGAGACGAGGAGGTTTTCTAGATACAGAATCATGTTACCTGCAAACAGTTTGACTTCCTCTCTTTGTATTTGAATACCTTTTATCTCTTTCTCCTGCCTGATTGCCCTGGCCACAACTTCCAATACTATGTTGAATAGGAGTGGTGAGAGAGGCCATCCTTGTCTTATGCTGTTTTCAAGGTGAATGCTTCCAGCTATTGCCCATTCACTATGATGTTTGCTGTGGGTTTGTCATAAATGGCTCTTATTATTTTGAGTTATGTTCCATCAACAATTAGTTTATTGAGAGTTTTTAGCATGAAGGGATGTTGAATTTTATCAAAGGCCTTTTCTGTGCCTATTGAGATAATCATGTAGTTTTTGTCTTTAGTTCTGTTTATGTGGTGAATTATGTTTATTGATTTGTGTATGTTGAACCAGCCTTGTATCTTGGGAATGAAGCCAGCTTGATCACAGTGGATCAGCTTTTTGATGTGCTACTGGATTCAGTTTGCCAGTATTTTACTGAGGGTTTTTGCATCAGTGTTCATTAGGGATATTGGCCTGAAGTTTTCTTTTTTTGTTGTATCTCTGACAGGGTTTGGTATCAGGATCATGCTGTCCTCATAAAATGAATTTTCAATGGTTTGGAATAGTTTCAGAAAAAATGGTACCAGCTTCTTTTTGTATCTCTGATAGAATTCAGCTGTAAATCTGTCTGGTCCTGGACGTTTTTTCATTGGTAGACTATTTATTACTGCCTGAACTTCAGAACTCATTATTGGTCTATTCAGGAATTCAGCTTCTTCCTGGCTTAGTCTTGAGAGGGTGTATGTGTCCAGGAATTTCTCCATTTCTTCTAGATTTTCTAGTTTATTTACATAGAGGTGTTTATAGCATTCTCTGATGATTGATGATTGTTTGTATAAGTTTTTATAGTGTCTACTTGATTTTCTTCTTTATTAGTCTAGCTAACAGTCTATCCATTTTATTAATTTTTTCAAAAAAACAGTTCCTGGATTTGTTAATTTTTCTAAGGGTTGTTCATGTCTCTCTCTCCTTCAGTGCCACTCTGATCTTGGTTATTTCTTGTCTTCTGCTAGCTTTGGGGTTTGTTTGCTCTTGGTTCTCTAGTTCTTTAATTGCGATGTTAGGGTGTTAATTTGAGATCTTTGTAGTCTTTTGATGTGGACATTTAGTGCTATAAACTTTCTTCTTAACACTGCTTTAGCCAGTCCCAGAGATTCTGGTAGATTGTCTCCTTGTTCTCAGTGGTTTCAAAGAACTTCTTGATTTCTGCTTTAATTTTATTATTTACCCAGGAGTCATTCAGGAGCAGGTTGTTCAATTTCAATGTAATTGTGTGGTTTGGGGTGAGTTTCTTTTTTTTTTTTTTTTTTTTTTTGAGGCGGAGTCTCGCTCTGTCACTGGGACTGGAGTGCAGTGGCCAGATCTCAGCTCACTGCAAGCTCCGCCTCCCGGGTTTACGCCATTCTCCTGCCTCAGCCTCCCGAGTAGCTGGGACTACAGGTGCCCGCCATCTCGCCCGGCTAGTTTTTTTTGTATTTTTAGTAGAGACGGGGTTTCACCGTGTTAGCCAGGATGGTCTCGATCTCCTGACCTTGTGATCCGCCCGTCTCGGCCTCCCAAAGTGCTGGGATTACAGGCTTGAGCCACCGCGCCCGGCTTAATCTTGAGTTCTAATATGATTGTGCTGTGTTCTGAGAGACTGTCATGATTTCAGTTCTTTCGCTTTTGCTGAGGAGTGTTTTACTTCCAATTATGTGATCGATTTTAGAGTAGGTGCCATGTGGCACTGAGAAGAATGCATATTCTCTTGTTTTGGGGTGGAGAGTTCTGTACATATCTATCAGGTTCACTTGATCCAGAGCTGAATTTAAGACCTGAATATCTTTGTTAATTTTCTATCTCAATAATTTGTCTAATGTTGATAAGGGGTGTTAAAGTCTCCCACTATTCTCATGTGGGAGTGTAAGTTTCTTTGTATGTCTCTAATAATTTGTTTTGTGAATCTAGGCTCTCCTTTATTGGGTGCATATTTATTTAAAATAGCTCTTCCTATTGAGTTGAACCCTTTACCATTATGTAATGCCCTTCTTTGTCTTTTTCAATCTTTGTTGATCTAAAGTCTGTTTTGTCAGAAACTAAGATTGCAATCCTTGCTTTTTTCTGCTTTCCATTTGGTTGGTAAATTATCCTCTATCCCTTTATTTTGAGCCTATGTGTGTCTTTGCACATGACATGTGTTTCTTGAATACAGCACACTGATGGGACTTGACTCTTTATGCAGCTTGCCATTCTGTGTCTTCTAATTGAGGCACTTAACCCATTTACATTTAAGGTTAATATTGTTATCTGTGAATTTGATCCTGTCATCATGATTCTAGCTATTTTGCAGACTTGTTGATATAGTTCCCTTATAGTATTATTGGTCTTTGTACTTCAGTGTATTTCTATGGTGGCTGGTAATGGTTTTTCCTTTCCATATTTAGTGCTTCCTTCAGAAGGAGCTCTTGCAGGGCAGGCATGGTGGTGATAAATTCCCTCAGCATTTGGTTGTCTGAAAAGGATTTTATTTCTCCTTCACTTATGAAGCTTAGTTTGGCCAGATATGAAATTCTGGGTTGGAAATTCTTTTCTTTAAGAATGTTGAATATTGACCCCCAATCTCTTCTGGCTTGTAGGGTTTCTGCTGAGAGGTGCACTGTTAGTCTGATGGGCTTCCCTTTGTAGGTGGCCCAGTCTTTCTCTCTTGCTGCCCTTAGCATTTTTTTCTTCATTTTAACCTTGGAAAATCTGATGATTATGTGTCTTGGGATTGATCTTCTCATGGAGTATCTTAATGGGGTTCTCTGGATTTTGTAAATTTGAATGTTAACCCGTCTTGCTAGGTTGGGAAAGCTCTCCTGGATGATATCCTGAATTATGTTTTCCAGCTTGGTTTCTTTCTCCCTATCTCTTTCAGGTACCCCAATCAGTCATAGGTTCAGTCTTTTTACATAATCTCATAGTTCTCAGAAATTTCGTTCATTCCTTTTCATTGTTTTTTCTCTAGTCTTGTCTGCCTGTCTTATTTCAACAAGATAGTCTTCAAGTTCTGAAATTCTTTCCTCTGCCTGGTCTATTGGGCTATTGATACTTGCAGTTGCACTGTGAAGTTCTTGTGTTGGGTTTTTCAACTCCATCAGGTCATTTATATTCCACTCTAAACTGGTTATGCTGGCTAACAGCTCCCGTGATGTTTTATCATGGTTCTTAGCTTATTTGCATTGGGTTAGAATATGCCCCGTTAGCTTAACGAAGTTCATTATTACCATTCTTCTGAAGCCTACTTCTGTCAATTCATCCATCTCAGCCTCCTCCTAGTTCTGTGCCCTTGCTAAAGAGGTGTTGCAATCACTTGGAGAAGAAGAGGCACTCTGGCTTTTTGAGTTTTCAGCATTTTTTGTTGATTCTTTCTCATCTCCATGAATTTATCTAGCTTCAATCTTTGAGGTTGCTGACCTTTGAATGGGGTTCTTGTGGGGACTTTTTTTGTTGATGCTGTTGTTGCTTTCTGTTTGTTTTTCTTTTAACAGTCAGGCCCCTCTTCTGTAGGGCTGCTTCAGTTTGCTGGGAGTCTACTCCAGATCCTCTTTACCTGGGTTCCTCCCACACCTGGAGGTGTCACCAGTGGAGGCTACAGAACAGCAAAGAAGGCTGCCTGCTCCTTTCTCTGGGAGCTCTGTCCCAGAGGGGCACCAACCTAATGCCAGTGGGAATGCTCCTGTATAGGATGTCTGGCAACTCCGTTGTGGGGGTCTCACCCAGTCAGGAGGCATGGGATCAGAGACCCACTTAACAAAGCACTCTAGCTGCCCCTCAGTGGAGCGGGTGTGCTGCGCTGGGGGAATCCCACTCATCCAGACTGCCCTGACTCCTCAGAGACACCGAGGGAAAGACTAAGTCTGCTGATCCGCAGAGACCGTGGCTGCCCCTCCCCTATGAGGGTCTGTCCCAGGGAGACGTGAGTTCTGACTGTAAACCCCTGGCCTGAGTAGCTAAAATTCCCACAAGGAGGCCCCGCTGGTTGAGGAGGGATGGGTCAGGGTCTGGCCTAGAAAGGCAGTCTGGCCATGATCTGCCACAGCCACTGTGCTGTGCTGCGGGGAATTCCTCTTGGATCCAAACCACTCAATCTCCCCAGCACCCACAGGGGAAAACCAGCAGACTGGAGCTGCAGTGGTGGCTGCTGCCCCTCCCCCTGGGAGCTCAGTCATCTCAGGCAGCAGGAAGCAACAGTGATAATGGCCACCCTTCCCCCTGGGAGCTCAGTTGGTCTAAGGCAGCAAGCAGCTGCAGTGATGACAGCCGCCCAAGCTCCTGGGAACTTGGTAGTCTTAGGCAGCCTCCAGCCAAGATGTCTGTTAAGAACCTGCACAGCTCTGTGCTGGGAACCAGGGCGCTGGTGGTGTGGGCTCATAAGAGGGGATCTCCTGATCCATGGGTTGTACAGATCTGTGGAAAACGTGTGGTTTTCCCAGGCCGTGTAGCACAATCACTCACCGCACACCTTGGCCGAGGGTGGGAGCTCCCCTTGCCCTGTACAGCTCCTCCGTGGGCCATCACTCCACCCTACTTTTCCTTGCTCTCCGTGGGTCACGCCAACTGCCTAGTTAGTCCCAAAGAGAGAGCCTGGATACCTCAGTTGCTGATGCAGGATTCACTTGACATTTTCATTCTCAGTGGGAGCCTCCCAGGGCAGCTGTTTCTGTTTGGCTCTCTTGGCCCCTCCCCCTCCACAGATTTCTGTAAAACTGATTGCTATAGTGCACAGTCCTAAAATTCTGAAAAGAGGTTAAACTTTTATTTGGGAATGATATACTGAAAGGACAGGTACGATGTTGTTCTAATTGAAAAAACTACATAAAAGAATCAAAAACTTACTATTAGGTAAACTGAAAACCAGAAAAATTATTATCTAAATGATGTAACATTTTTAAGCACTGTGACGAGAATTCTAGCAAAACTGCAAAAAATCCTATTCCACACTTCTGGTATAAAATATCTTTTTGTTCAGGCGTGATGGGGCACTGTGTCTGTTAGCCATAGTCGGCATGCTTTATCTTCTAGTTAATGTATATCAAACCCAGCACTCAAATACAACTGTCCAGATCCTGGACATGACAGTGAAACACTGTTCAGAGCCCATTTTCTTTGGCCATTGATCTCAGATGCACCCTGAAACAAAAGTATTTACAACAACAATAAAAGATGAGTTTGCATGGAACATTTAAACTTTATACTCTTTGGTTTTGCCACCTCTAAAATGTGAGTAATCATTTTAGCTTACCTATTAGAGTTGTTCCAAAAAGTACTTAAGATGATTGTGAAAGACAATCACCTTAAAGAAAAAAAGACTACTTGATGGCTACATATTACAATAAGCACAAAAGAAAAGTGGACTTAAGTTTCATATTAGGGTAGGAACAGGATTGTTTCAGCTTTTGAGAGTATCAGGAGTAGGTGTCATTTGACTGAATGAATGGAATGAACCATGTGTATTATATAAATAAGCACATACATATTTTATAATCTTGTGATATTTACTTGATACTTGTTATCTACTAGCTCTTTGTAAAACACAAAATGTGTGTATATTTTTGTGTTGACATATACACAAAATTCTAATTCAGGACTTTGGATATAGCCAATGAAACAGCTACTTTCAGCTCCCACAGAAGTAAATGAATATAGAACATATTTTGCCAGTACCATAAGCAATGAGTCAACAGTCCCCATAACATTTTTTGGTTACATGTTTTGAGTGACCACATTTTGAGTTACAGGGATTACAGATCTCATGGCCATAAAAAGTAATAACACTCCCACCCCATCAGTTATTGCGTTTATATCTAGCTTATTCATTTCTGCCTCCACATTGGGTAACTAGGGAAACAATGATGTCACTGCTCAGTGTGGTACTTAGAAACTTCTTTACTTAGGCTTATGGTTGGGGAAGCCTGCAGTCATTTAATGAGTCTCACCTGTACCACTGCAATAAACTCATAGAACTTTTATTTTTCTGAGCTGCTAATAGAGGAAAGATTATAATTCTATCTAATGCATCGTTTTGAGAAAAATATATATTATAAAGCATACTTTTACTGAAAAATCATCTGCGTGTTTGCAACAGGAGTTTTTTTTAATGTACATTGACAACATTGAAGCAATTATATGACCCAAATTAAATGTTCATTGTGGGACCATGGTCCTTTGAGCAGTCATCCTTCCCCTGGCCCTTCCTGGCACCTAGCTTTTGGTCTGAGAGACTGGGTTTCCATTTTGCTCTTCTTTATTATAATTTTTCCTACTCTATCATGTTGGTAACAGAAAGTTTTAAAAAATAAACAGTATCTGGATGTAAAAGCCACCTGTCCCCAAAATGGGATAGAAATTAATTATCAGTCTTTCTAGTAAAATCAATAAATGAGCACTCAGTACATCTCAGCCCTCACTTGCTTAATGTATTTGATATAGTTTGGATATTTGTTTCCTCCAAGTCTCATGTTGAAATTTGATCCCCAGTGTTGGAGGTGGGACCGGGTGGGAGGTGTTTGGATCCTGGGGACAGATACCTCATGAATGGCTCAGTTCCATCCTTGTGATAATAAATGAGTTCCCACTGTGTTAGTCTCTGTGAGAACTGACTGTCTAAAAGAGCATGGCACCTCCTTCTCTCTCTCTTTTCTCCTCTCTCACTGTTTGATGCCTGCTCCCCTTCCTCTTCCTCCATGAGTGGAAGCTTCTTGAAACCCTCACTTAAAGCAGATGCTGGCATCATGCTTCTTGTATAGGCTCCAGAACTATGAGCCAAATAAGCCTTTTTTAAAAAAAAATAAATTACTCAGCCTTAGGTATTCCTTTATAGCAATGCAAATGGATTAAGTCAAGGTTTATGTTCTTAGTTTCCAAAATTATTTCCCTCGTCTTATTTTTTCAAACCTTCTATACCCCCAACTGCCCTCCCTCAGCTTTTGACCTAATAATATAATTTGTTGAGAAAATGGAAGCAACCAGAGATGAATTCCATTATTTCCCCACCATCTTAGCCCCCACACCTACCTATATCCACACCTGTCTATACTCTGCCTTCCCTCTGCCTCTATGAATGAGGGGTCCCTGTTCTGGGCAAAGGCCAACCCCTACACCTGGGCTCAAGATCCCACTTTCTCTAATTCCCAATTTCCCCTCCCCCTGTTGGGCATGCTTATCATTCTTATGGTCTACTGTCTCCTGGCTTTAAAAAACCTTGCCGTGATCCAAACTACAGAATGGGAGAAAACTTTTGCAATCTACCATCTGACAAAGGGCTAATATCTGGAATCTACAAGGAACTTAAGCAAATTTACAAGAAAAAAAATCAAATAACCCCATCAAAAGGTCGGCAAAGGATATGAACAGACAATTCTCGAAAGAAGACACTTATGCAGCCAACAGACACATGAAAAAATGCTCATCACCACTGGCCATCAGAGAAATGCAAATCAAAACCACAATGAGGTACCATCTCACACCAGTTAGAACGGCAATCATTAAAAAGTCAGGAAACAACAGGTGCTGGAGAGGATGTGGAGAAATAGGAAAGCTTTTACACTGTTGGTGGGACTGTAAACTAGTTCAAGCATTGTGGAAGACCGTGTGGCAATTCCTCCAGGATCTAGAACTAGAAATACCATTTGACCCAGCCATTCCATTACTGGGTATATACCCAAAGGATTATAAATCATGCTACTATAAAGAAACATGCACACGTATGTTTATTGCAGCCCTATTCATAATAGCAAAGACTTGGAACCAACCCAAATGTCCGTCAATGATAGACTGGATTAAGAAAATGTGGCAAATATACACCATGGAATACTAGGCAGCCTTTAAAAAAAGGATGAGTTCATGTCCTTTGTAGGGACATGCATGAAGCCAGAAACCATCATTCTGAGCAAACTATTGCAAGGACAGAAAACCAAACACTGCATGTTCTCTCTCACTCATAGGTGGGAATTAAACCATGAGAACACTTGAACACAGGGCAGGAAAAATCACACTAGGGCCTGTCATGGGGTGGGGGGGATGAGAGAGGGATAGCATTAGGAGAAATACCTAATGTAAATAACAAGTTAATGGGTGCAGCAAACCAACATGGCACATGGATATATATGTAACAAACCTGCATGTTGTGCATATGTACCCTAGAACTTAAAGTATATTAAAAAAAAAAAAAAAAACCTTGCCTTGATCCTATGTAGGGTCAAGCTATTGACCCATATTTCTCTTCACCAGTCACTGTCAAGTGTGATATATTTCAAAAGGGAGAGAGTACCTGAGAAGTCAAAGGTCCACAAGATTTGGACTGTTGAAAGAATGTCTACCATTTGCTGTCTTCATTTCTCCACTTACTATTCTCTTCAAACTCCTCATATTGAGTATCTTCTCCACTGGAACTGCTCTTGTCAGGGTTCCCAGTAATCCAATGTAGTCACATCCTGTGGACCTTGGCCTCTTGGGAGCATTCAACACAATTGAATACTGTCTTGTTCTTGAAATATTGGTTCCCTCCTAAAACAGAGCCTGAGACAAAGACTTGTAGTCAGATGGTCTATTTGGAGAAAGATTCCAGGGAGCTGAAGTGAGAGATTGTATTAGTCCATTTTCATGCTGCTGATAAAGACAACCTGAGACTGGGCAATTTACAAAAGAGGTTTAATGGACTTACAGTTCCACGTCACTGGGGAGGCCTCACAATAATGGTGGAAGGCAAGAAAAAGCAAGTCACATCTTACATGGATGACAGCAAGAAAAGAGAGAACTTGTGCAGGGAAACTCCTGTTTTTAAAACTATCAGATTTCATGAGACTTATTTACTATCATGAGAAAAGCATGGGAAATACCCACCCCCATGATTCAGTTATCTCCCACTGGGTCCCTCCCACAACACGTGGAAATTATGGGAGCTACAGGATGAGATTTGGGTGAGGACACAGCCAAACCATATCATTCCAGTCCGGGTCCCTCCCAAATCTCATGTCCTCACATTTCAAAACCAATCATGCCTTCCCAACAGTCCCCGAAAGTCTTAACTCATTGCAGCATTAACTCAAAAGTCCACAGTCCAAAGTCTCATCTGAGACAAGGCAAGTCCCTTCCACCTATGATTCTGTAAAATCAAAGGTAAGTTAGTTACTTCATAGATACAATGGGGGTACAGGCATTGGGGAAACACCGCCATTCCGAATGGGAGAAATTGGCCAAAACAAAGGGGCTATAGGCCCCATGCAAGTCCAAAATCCAGTGGGGCAGTCAAACCTTAAAGCTCCAAAATGATCTCCTTTGACTCCATGTCACACATCCAGGTCACGCTGATGCAAGAGGTGGGTTCCCATGGTCTTGGGCAGCTCTGCCCTGTGGTTTTGCAGGGTACAGCCTCCCTCCTGCTGCTTTCATGAGCTGACATTGGGTGTCTGTGGTTTTTCCAGGCCTACAGTGCAAGCTGTTGGTGGATCTACCATTCTGGGGTCTGGAGGATGGTGGCCCTCTTCTCACAGCTCCACTAGGTCATGCCCCAATAGGGACTTTGTGTGGTGGCTCCAACCCCACATTTCCCTTCTGCACTGCCCTAGCAGAGGTTTTCCATGAGAGCCCCCACTCTGCAGCAAACTTCTGCCTGGGCATCCAGGCATTTCCATACATCCTCTGAAATTTAGGCAGAGGTTCCCAAACCTCAATTATTGACTTCTGTGCACCTGTAAGCTCAATACCATGTGGAAAATGCCAAGGCTTGGGGCTTACACCCTCTGAAGCCATGCCTCGACCTGTACCTTGCCCCTTTGCGTCATGGCTGGAGTAGCTAGTATGCAGGGCACCAAGTCCCTATGCTGCACACAGCATGGGGACCCTGGGCCCAGCCCATGAAACCATTTTTTTCTTCCTAGGCCTCTGGGCCTGTGATGGGAGGGACTGCTGCGAAGACCTCTGGCATGCCCTGGAGACATTTTCCCCATTGTCTTGGGAATTAGCATTTGACTCCTCGTTACTTATGCACATTTCTGCAGCCAGCTTGAGTTTCTCCTCAGAAAATGGGATTTTCTTTTCTATCGCATCGTCAGGCTGCAAATTTTCCAAATTTTTATGCTCTGTGTCCCTTTTAAAACTAAACACCTTTAACAGCACCTGAGTCACCACTTGAATGCTTTGCTGCTTAGAAATTTCTTCTGCCAGATACCCTAAATCATCTTTCTCAATTTCAAAGTTCCACAAATCTCTAGGGCAGGGGCAGAATGCTGCCAGTCTCTTTGCTAAAACGTAACAAGAGTTATGTTCCCAACAAGTTCTTCATTTCCACCTGATACTACCTCAGCCTGGATTTCATGGTCCATTTCATTATCAGCATTTTGGTCAAAGTCATTCAACAAGTCTCTAGGAAGTTCCATACTTTCCCGCATTTTCCTGTCTTCTGAGCCCTCCACACTGTTCCAACCTTGCGTGTTACCTAGTTTCAGAGTCACTTCCACATTTTCAGGTATCTTTCAGCAGCACCCCACTCTACTGGTACCAATTTACTGTATTAGTCCATTTTCATGCTGCTGCTGAAGACATACATGAGACTGGGTAATTTACAAACAAAGTGGTTTAATGGACTTATAGTTCCACATGGCTGGGGAGGCCTCACAATCATGGTAGAAGGCAAGAAAAAGCAAGTCATATCTTACATGGATGGCAGCAGTCAGAGAGAGAGCTTGTGCAGGGAAACTCCCATTTTTAAAACCATCAGATCTCATGAGACTTATTCACTATCATGAGAACAGCATGGGAACGACCCACCCCCATGATTCAGTTATCTCCCACCATGTCCCTCCTACAACATGTGGGAATTATGGGAGCTACAGGATGAGATTTGGGCGGGGACACAGCCAACCATATCAGAGGTCATAGAGAAGAAGAGAAAGTCAATAAAAGGCCATATTATGGAAGTGGCCACGGTTACAGGTGATTGGTGCAACAAGTGTTTGATTCATGAGACCCTGAAGGGTGTGATAAAATGTGCCTTAGAATTGTCTGCCTGGAGGATAGACAGGAGATACAAGCATGTATCTACTGGATCTCATTTCCCACAGCTCAGGGATAGTCCCACAAGTGTTATCTTCCTAGTCTCAGTTCATGCACAAGTGTCAGTAAATTCCTATTTCATGGGTCAGAGAAGCCCAGGGCAGAAAGGGGGAGGTACCTGGTTTCTACCTGGGACAGGCACTGCCCATTTGTACCTGCATGAAACTGTTAGAGCCTTCATGGGACATGTCACTGCAGCAGTGGCTGGGGATCAGCTTCCTGACACCACACTTATCAAGCACATGTAGAAGCCTTTTGTGCTGACTTCTCTGCTTCACATCCCAATATTGACATTCTCCCATGGCTCTGCTGCTTTTGAACATCCAATCACTCTCACATGTGACCTCATTCTGTTCCATAGATGTAAATAGTATCTATTTGACTCCCAAATCTACCCTAATCTCTACTTAGAACTCCAGACTTGAGTATCTACTAATAGTCTGCTTGACAGATGTGCAGATGGAGTCTAAGATGCATCTCAAACTGAACATGGCAAAAACAGATTAGTTGTTTTTCCAACATCACCACCACTGCTGCCACCCAAAACCTTCTCTATCCCCAGTCTTCAGACTGGATCAGCAACCATCAAGTGTTGAAAAGCAAATTTAGAAGTTAGCCCTTATTCCTACATTTCGCTTGTCCCCATATTGGCAAGTCCTGGGAATGCATCCTAGAAGCCATTTCTTCCCCTTCTCCCCATGTCTGCTACCACTGCCTAGCCCACGCCATCAGCTCTCACCTGACCCTACGATAGCTTCTTAATGCTCCGTTCTTCCCACAAAGCATGAATGACTAAAGAAACACGTTCTAATTACATATTCTCAATGTTTGCTTACAAAGCTGTCTCTCTGTCAAACTTTCACAGTTTTCCATTTACTAAAATAAAATCATTTATGATGTTTCTTAATGAAAGCATGCTAACATTTGCCTATTTCTATTCCCCCATTTTTTATGCTTGAACTATGTTTACATTGTTTAAGCAAATAACTATTACATATCTTTTAACCTTTATTTAGTTCTTAATATTTATTTAGTCTAAGTTCTACAAGTAAGCATGTATCTAATGCTCATCATCAACCCTTGTGTAATATCTCTGAGCTATTGTTGTCTGAAGTTTATTCTCTAGTACAGCAGTCCCCAACCTTTTTGCTACTAGGGACCAGTTTTGTGAAAGACAATTTTTCCATGAACAGAAGGGATTAGGGGATGGCTTCGGGATGAAACTGTTCCACCTCAGATCATCAGGCATTAGATTCTCATAAGGGACCCACAACCTAGATGCCTCACATGAGCAGTTCACTATACAGTTCATACTCCTATGAGAGATTAATGCCACTGCTGATTGGACAGGAGGCAGAGCTCAGGTGGTAATGCTCGCTCACCTGCTGCTCACCTCCTGCTGTGCAGCCCAGTTCCTAACAGGCCATGGACGAGTCCCAGGGTCTGTGGACCCCCCAGGTTGGAGAGCCCTGCTCTAGTAGATTCCTGAAGAATCACTTATGGGAATTCTTTGAGTTGTCACATGTTGATACTAGTCTGTGCCGTTTGTAGTGGAAAATAAGTTTTTGCTAGATTTAAATCTTTGGCTTGTATTTTCTTTTCTTGTCTTAAATATGTTACTCCATTTTCTCCTGCCCCAAAGCATTGCTTTCTAAATGTTTGATTGATTATGTGTAATCTAATTTTCTTTTTTGGGGAAGAGAGGGTAGATGCCCAAATAATTTTTTCTTTTTATTTAAAGACTGCTAAGCTTAAAATGTAGTTTCAAGTATTTGTCTGCTTTAGGAATTTTTTATTTATACTTTTTAGTGTTTGTTCTGTTGCCTTGTTTTTCTTCTTCAAGAATTTCTATTATCCATATACTGGATCTTCTTTGACTGTTTTCAGTATCTGTCATTTTTTCTCAAATACTTTTTATTTCTTCTCATTATTTAAAAAATAAACTTCCCCTTTTGCTCTCTATTCTTTTTAAGGTGTTTTATTTTCTTTTTATTTTCATGCTCCTTTTATTTTAGTCTTCATTTCCAAAGTGATTAATTTCTATTTCTTTCTCGAGTTTTGTTACCTCATTTTTCTACTTCTGATTTGTGTTGTTCTGTTGTGTTTTATTTTCTTAATATCTTTTAGATCATTTTGAAATAATAGGTTGGCCAGGCACAGTGGCTCACACCTGTAATCCCAGCACTTTGGGAGGCTGAGGCAGGTGGATCACGAGGTCAGGAGGTCAAGACCATCCTGACCAACATGGTGAAACCCCATCTCTACTAAAATGCAAAACTTAGTGGGCATGGTGGTGGGATGCTGAGGCAGAATAATCGCTTGAACCTGGAGGTGGAGGCTGCAGTGAGCCGAGATTGTGCCACTGCACTCCAGCCTGGGCAACAGAGCAAGACTCCATCTCAAAAAAAAAAAAAAGAAAAGAAAAAGAAAAAGGAAAGAAAAGAAATAATAGGTTCATGTTTATCTATTTTATGGGCGTGTCTTTCTGGAATCTTCTCACTGACTAGGAATGTTATTCTCCTCCTTATTCTATTTTCTTTTTAAAAAAATAACAACATGAAATCTGACTTCAATACTTCTGTGTTTATTTTTATGTGGCATTAGTTTTCCTTAGCTTTTAGAAAGAGGCTTGATTCAAGGAGTTTTTCTGACTTCACAGAGCTACCACTTGTTTTCTTATAGTGTTAACATAACACGGTGGCTTGTGTTCTTAAATTTCCTGGTTTTGCTCCCCTCTCCAGCTTTTATCTGGACCATTTCTTTCCATGCTCTCTGTTATCTTGGTCCTTTTGAGGTTTGATTTACTAACAGCCCTTTTGCTATAGTGTGCGGGCCCTGACCTGGAAGGGAGCCCTAGCTGATTATTCTCAAAAGTTTATGGACTCTTCAGATTTTACTGTGCACCTTGTAATCACCTCCTATTGGAGTAGATAAACCTGTTGGTTTCACCTGCTGTCTTCTAATTCGCCTGCTGTGCTTTCAGTGAATTCTGAACTCTCCTGCTTTCACATTTGGGAGATGCCCTATAGCTTCTCTCAGCTTCCCTCTGCACAGATGCTAATATGATGCAAATCTTGTGGCTAGTGGTGGGTTGTCCCCATCCACTTGAATTTGGGGTATCTCCATGAACCAAGTTTGGTTGTAAATGTAGTCCATGGCTTTTGGGTTAAACTGTCTCCTTGTTGTCTGTTTTTATACAGGGATTTGGCTTTCATCACCATTGCCATTATCTGGTAGCATTCTCAAGGAACTAGCCACTTTAAGTAACAAATCAATCAGTCAAATTTTCTTTGAGTCCACTGTCTGGTTATTCTATTTGAAATGATAAAACTACTTCATATGTACCAACATAAACAAATTTTACTTTTATGAAAGCAAAACAAAATGTATGTCTGCTTTTTTGCTAGCCCAAACTTGTCTCTGCTTAGAGCCCTATCAAAAATGGTGTCACAAAATGTAGTATAGTTCTCCTAATGTAATACTTTTCAGGTGATTCGATCACATGAATGTAAATGTTAGAGAGGTTTATATGGTTCTATTTAGTGCGCTAATATTGTAACTGAAGTTCAGTTTCTGACTTCATACACAAGAGTTAATAAATAGGCACATTTACCTACTGATTAAGTAAAAATAGCTTCCCACACTGATGATTGAACTGACAAAGGCTTTAGGAAATTAAAATTTCCTAAAGTACTTAAAATTTTACTTGACATTCTGCTCACCTTTCCATGTGATCTAATTCTTGACTGCTTTCACCATTGCTTTAAAATTTATATTCACCCAGAACTAGGATTTTTAAAGATAATTTAAGATGTCCCTGCCAGGCCAGTATGGCAAGTACAGCGTCTTAAGACTATAAGAGATTATGCCTCTAATATTTTTATTGTTGAAGAGATAATATCCAGTAGGATTTATTTTCACTTAGACTTTCAAATATGGCATATTTTCTTGTTCTAAATCAAAGTACGAAATGCCATTTTTAAAAATAATGAAACCACCATCACTGATGAATGGATAGATTGATTGTTAGATGTAACATGATATGAGGAAGCCAGTATAATATGTAAAACTTCAATGGTAAAATACAGATGATGAGTATGGAGATGTTTACTATAAAATTCTTTCAACTTTACTGTGTGCTTGAGAATTGTTTTAATAACATATTAGAGAAAATACCACATAAACATTGAATCACTGTGAAAGAGAAATGGAAAAAATTCTTGGATTTCATTCTAAAAGTTCCTTATTTAAAACCAAATAAACTTTGTAAGGTTTAGAGGAATTGTATTTTGAAAGTTTTTCTTATGTGTATCTAAGCACATTTTAATAACTTTCATGAACTAAGAGTTTCTCAAAAACAGGTTGTATCTGTTCTTCTTTACAGAAGTTCTCTATCCAAAATAGTTTCAGGAAGGAGGTTTCCGTGATACAGGCTTAAAATAAAAACCGAGTTAAAAAAAAAATTGGCTGGCTGAATACGGTGCCAGAAGATGCTGGTGTAGATAAGGCTTCCTCCCCATGCACTCATGCTCACCACAGGGCTTTTGTTTTTTAGCTGGAATAGGAGGGATATGTTCGGTTGAGGGCATAGGCTGTAAGAAGATTTTAAAGGGATGCTGTCAGCTTTGCCACCTGCCCCTAGAAATGGGATTGATCCCTCAGGATTACAGAAATAAAATCCAGAAATCAGACCTCCTGAAACTCTGGACAAAAACAGACCTGCTCTAGGGCCTCCATGAATGAGTGTCCAGAAAGCGAGGAAAAAGGCCATTCTTCCAACTATGTGTGGAAGTCAGGTGGCCTGCAGCATCTTGACCATTGCCAGTTTGGGGAACCTCCAATAACCAGCATCCTTAGCATAAACATTGTTGTTCTCAAGGTGCAAGCCTTCAGCAGAAACCATTGTGGAGTTCAGTCAACCAGGTACCTGAGCAGTGGTAAGGACATCTGCATGGGAGAGGAAAAGGTGGAGGACATAGATGAGGCTGCCATGACAGATTGGTTAGTAGGCGCCTAGGAGGCTCCCTCGGTGGCTTACAGAAACAAATGAGGAATACTCAGAGTTAGTTTCTCCTTTGGGGATAGGTTACTTAAAAGCCTTGCATGAGATGGGAATTCTTGCCCAAGTGACTGATTTGAGCACTGTTCTTGGGAGAAGTGCATGAGAGAAGCAGGACAGGGAAGGGGAGGAAAGCTACTCAAGAACGAGGTCTCAGCTGGAAGTTAGCTTCCGTCGGACTCCACGCACAGATTCTGGAAAGTGGATCACATCACAGAATTGGCTTTTTGTACTCCACATCTCGGGCAGTCATTTGCTGATGTTTGCCCTCAGGTCCCAAGTGTGGAGGATTGGAATAGCCTTCTTAATGAAGCGGTTCCTGAGGGCAATTCTTTGACGAAAAGGAAAGCTGTCCCTCCTTAAAAACCCCAAACTTAGTAGTGAGCTGGGTGGAGCACCAAGAGGTATCCACTACTGCTGTATTCTTCTTTAGCAGGTGGGAGTTTCAGAGTTATTGTAATTAAGGTAGAAGTGTAAATGTGACCCTTATTTTATAGTCCCAGGCTTGTGAACGCAGGCATATTAATCAAACATTGATCTTAGATTAGCTTTAAGCATGTAGGCTAATCGAATTGTTCCCAAGGGAAAAATTAGGTTAAGTACTTTTTATTTGGGGACATTACCTGATTTATCTGTAACATTTGTAAGCTCCATACTTATGATTAGAGAAAAATGGTTACATTTTACAATATCAAAGAGGTAGCTATAGTATATAAAAAGGATTTGATTCAGGGTTTGCTCAGAGGGAATTTGATCTTGTTTCTACCATTTCTGTGGCTTCACTCAAGTTTCTAAAACTCTCTGGGCCTTTATTAGATGAGGCACAATGACATTTGCTACAACATTATCAATGTTTTCCTTATTGTGTCTGTGAGGTAATAGGGAGCCATTGAAAGTCTTCAAACAGAAGACAATTTCCTCAAGTTGGAAAATATCTTTGAGAAAGATGAGCCCAGAAATTCTGTGTGTAACTGCCTGGAGGAATGAGAAGCCTAGTATAATTATTCAGGCTTGAGGTAGTAAGGCCTGCTTTACTTCCTTCCCAACCAGGCTAGGTTAAAGTTCCCTCCAGAGTTCTCTAAAAGTACCTTGCAATTATATGTTCAATTATTAGTTTATTTTATCCCCTAAACTTTACTTTGCATAATGTCAGGAACCATACCTGTCTCATTTATCATTGCATACCCAGAGCTGAACAAAAATGTACTGAATAAATGAAGGATTTGAATAAAATAGAGGAATGCAGTTGAATTCAGTAGATATTGGCCAAGAATAAGTGACAGATCTTGGTATGTGATGAAAGGAAAGAGTCATAGGTAACTTCAAAGCTTTGAGCCCAAGTGGACCATAAGAAAGCAGTTGGAAAGTTAAGTCTTCTATTGCTGTAAAACAATTTACCACAACCTATTGAATTTACACAATACACAATTTCCATGGGTCAGGAGTCCTGGCACAGCTAAGCTGGGTCCTCTATTAGAGTTGCGTGGGCAGCCAGGCTGATGTGTTTTGTTCTGTTTTGTTTGAGAAGGAGTCTTGCTCTGTCACCCAGGCTGGAGTGCAATGGCGCGATCTCGGCTCACTGCAAGCTCTGCCTCCCGGGTTCACACCATTCTTCTGCCTCAGCCTCCCGATTAGCTGGGACTAGAGGCATGCGCCACCACACCTGGCTAATTGCTTTTTATATTTTTAGTAGAGACAGGTTCCACCATGTTAGCCAGGATGGCCTTGATCTCCTGACCTCGTGATCCGCCCACCTTGGCCTCCCAAAGTGCTGGGATTACAGGTGTGAGCCACTGAGTCTGGCCCAGGCTGATGTTCTTACCTGGAGCTTGGCAGCCTTTTCTAGGCTTATTCAAATTATTGGCAGCATTTAGTTCCTTATGATTATTGGACTGAGGCCCTTAGCTCCTAGATGCTGTCCTCTCCATCAGCAGTTCACAACATGGCCATTTGCTTCTTCATAGTCAACAGGAGAGTGTCTCTCTTGCTTTGAGGCTCTTCTTTCAGGGAAGGCCTGCACCTGGGTTTAAAGGTCTCAACTGATTAGGCTGGGTCTACCTAGGATAGTTTCCCTTTTAATAAACTCAAGGTCAACTGATTAGGGAGATGAATTACATCTGCTAAGTTCCTTCACCTTTGCCATAGTCTGTGAATTAGAAGCAAGTCACAGCTTCTATCCACACTTAAGGGAAGAGGATACACAAAGGTCTGAATACCAGGGGGCAGAAATCACACACAGAGAGCCATCTTAGAATTCTGCACACCACAATAAGTCAGCTCAGTTTTTGTGAGGTTTGCATGTTAGTGGAAGACAATAAGCTAGTCGTGGGTAAAAGTCAGACTTGTGGATTTGACATAGTAGATGCTATGAGAGTGGGTTCATTACCCAGAGAGGAAAACGAAGGGCCAAAAATGCTCTTGGTCTTGGGAAGATGTTGAGTATTTAGGGAAGAAAGAGGACCTAGCAAACTGAATGTAGGAGAGACAGTAATAGTGAAATGTCCCATAAGTAAGAAGAAATTTCAAGAACAGCGTGATTAAGAGAGTCAAATGTAGCAGCAACCAAGGAGGACATTGGTGCAGTCCACTCGCTTAACTATGTGGTGGCCTTAGAGAAAGTTGTTCAGGGCAGTGGTGACATTAGAGTCAAGGTTGAAGTGAATTAATGGAGCCGGGATGTCAAAATGGTGAAAGAAGGCTTCTGAGAAGTCCCATCCCGGTCCAGGGCAGTGCCAGGTTTGACTTCTAGAAGATGAGCCTGTTCTCAGGCCCTTTCATTCTAGCTCCATCTATGTAGCCCTTGGCTGACTTTCATTCTGGGGGTGTGGGGTGGCAGCACAGTTTGTGTTGGGGCTGTCTCTGGGCTCTTCTGGGAAAGGGAAAATGACACTATTAGCAGAAAACGCAAGTAATCTACCAACTTGGGGAAATCTGAGGTAGGGAGCCTTTCTGCTCTCTGAATTAAAAATGGACTCTTCTATCTCATCCTGTGAGTTGAATTTTTAATGACTAGTACAAATCCTTACTTGGTTTCTTTCTGGCCAGGCCTTATTTCTTTCAAGCCAGGAGCCCAGCTGTCCTTACTGTTTTGTAGAGATCAAGTAGAATTTGGAGGAAATGAAATAGTAGGAAGGATTAAGCAATTGTTGGACCCCAGACAGACGTTCTGAGGCTCTTGAAATACCAGCATTGAAAGGGGGTATCACTAATCAAATGCAGTGTTGCCATATAGAAGCTAAATTTAATTCTAATCTAACAAATCTGTAAATGAGACTCTTTCTTTTTACTCTGTCCCACCTTTCTCCTTTCATTCAGAAGATCAACCTGTGTTTTATTATGAGAGCTATATAGCTAAAAAAATAATAACACACGGAATATTAGGCATCTGATTCTACCAATATGGCAGTAATAATGTCTGGCTTTCTTGTCTCTCACTTTCATTATTTGTTACAAAATTTACTTCCATCACAGAGTAATTAACATAAGTATTTCACCATCATTTTTTTCTTTATCATCTATCCCATGTTAAAACTTCCTGGATATAAATACTATGTGTAAAAAAATAGGATTAAAACCTACAGCTCTAAGAGTTTATAATCATCTCTGCAGCCTGCAGTGTGTTCATCTAACATTTTAAATAGATTTTTCCATCATTTAAAACCAATAGACTAAGTGCTATGCACACTGTTGTAAAGTGTATTTCATGCCTCACTGGGCTTTTCTGTCTTTAACTTTCCAATATACGTCATTTGATTGAAATTTTTGACTGGTCAGGATAAGGAGGAATAGACAGAAATTGCTCTTAACAGAATCTCCAGTGTGCCTAGTATTATAATTGAAGCCGAAATGAACATCTTTCTCTGTAGGAAGCTAAAGAAAGTCTTTGTTCCATTTTTACATGGGAGATCATCTGTTATTGTAACCTAGACACCTAAACCCACTCCAGATTCAAAATGTGCCATTTATAAACATGCATGCCAAGTTTCAAATGCCCTTTTTGAATGTTTGCATGTAATTTGAAGCTTGCAACGCCAAAGTAAAATACAGTTTCCATTGTATTGCATCTCCCACACTGCATGTGAGGTGCCTCTTTTCTCTGACATAGCCTGAATAGACGAAGCATAGTTTGACTTTATTCAAAAAGAGGAATGTTTCTCAGCTCAACTGAAATGATTGCTAGGTGTACACTGCCAACTTCATTTTCTCCCTTGCAGAAATGTACATTTTTCCCTATTATAAAAGGTACTCATAATATAAATGAGACGGTTCCCAGGAGTGTGATTATCCAAAGGTAATCTCAACCCAATCTGATTAGAGGCAAGTGGCTCATGCCTCAAAATGCTCCAGGGTATGATTATTTTATGATAACCATACTCTGTATCATGTCTTATTGATTAACTAATAAAACGTCAGCATTGCTATTTAGAAGAAAAGCTGAGAAACCAGGGGGAAGGTAACTGGTTCTAGAAAGGAAGTGATTCATTCAGAACACCCAAACTACCTCTTTTGCGCCACCTCTTTACAATTTCAGGTGGTGTGTGAGAGGTCAGCACATGCCTATGTTAGTATCTTTGGTGATAAGCTCATTAATTTGTTAAATATGATACAGTTAGTTACGTTTAAATGTATCCTAAGCTACTTCTCCCTGTTACTGACTTTGTGAGAGCAGAATGGCATTCCTTTAAAGAATGCTGTACTCTGTTCTCATCATCCAGATGACTTGATCGCCCAGGTCCAGAGAGATACAGATAGAACCTGAAAAACACAGTACCTAGCTTGCCTGTAGTAGCTGTATGCTGGTCAAATCACCTAGCATTAGAGTGAGAAGAGCCTATGACTAGCAGGCAAATATTTGCAGATACAGTAGCTTTGGGGCTCTTACTAGGAGTGTGTCCCCTGGGACAACATTCAGCCATCCACAATATTCTTATCATTCTCCATAACTATGACTACACATCTATAGAAAAAGGTGGAGTGAGGGAATTGAAGCAATTGCCTTAGGTGACTCAATTGAACAACCTATTTTGTCACGATTACTTTATGTTTTCTTTGTAAATATAAGCTTATGGCCTGAATAACAAGTTCATTTCTCCAGAATTCCATTTCCTCTTCCTATGTAGACACAGCTAATATATTCAAATTGAAACATGTTCCACAAGTAATAGTGCCCAGCTCTAGTTCTTGGTGACGTATCTTTTTGATGAAATTTAACTGTCTGAGAAGTAGAGTTTAGTCAGTTCTATTATAATTGGTCAAGAGTTACCAGGTGCTAGTCAGGAGCTCTTTCCCTCCTCAATTCATTTCCTTGGCTATACATTATTGATGTCATCTGAGCAGAATAACACTTTGAGAAGATATACATAAGGTTAGCTTAATTTATACATGTCTGCTTTAAGTATCCCACTGTTCACAGAGCCAGTGGTATTTTTATCTTCAAAATCCAAACCTGCTAGAATGGAATTTCTGCTAATTTCCCAAAGAACATTTCACCAGAACCTCTATCTTTAAGATCTAAGTTTAGTATTTGCCTCAGAACCCATCTGAACTACTTTCAAAAGACCCTTAAAACTGATCAAACTGATCACATAACACACATCTTCCTATTGGCCCGATGCTGCTTCTCTCCTTTTCTAAAACAGGATTTTACTGCCCATCTCTTTTTTCTTCTGGTAGTACCTTCCCCCCACCCCACCATTAGACTTTCTGTTTGTTTGTGTTGTTTGTTTCTGCTGGATAAACACAGTTGCTCTAAATTATCTTTGGCACTCTTGCACAGAAGGACATGAAGACTCTGCCTTCTAGCCTCCAGCAATTAAGGGACCATGGGAACCCTAAAGACTGATGATGGCATTTGTCCTAAGAAGAGTTGTGCAAGAAGAGCTTCCCCTACTCTTCACTGGAGAGTAGAGAAAAGAGCCAACCACTCAGCTGGTTCTGACCTTCTCTCAGACATTAGTGCCATTTCCTGCTATTTCCATGCTTTTCAACATAGATGAGGCGTCTAACATTCTCATGTTTTTCTTTCCTGCTTGCACTTACTTCAGTGTTTGTTTTTTACAATGAGGAGCGGAAATAACTTAGACATATGAAAACATGAAAGCTGTTGTATGCCCTCCTATCTTATCTTTTCATTTCTGTGTCTCTGGCTATCTTTTTGGGCTGTGTAGTTCGGTAAGCCCCTATTCAAGTCAGAATGGGCTAAGTTATGCCGCAGTAACAAACAACCATACAATTATAGTGTTTTAAAATAACAATGACTTTATTCACACTACAGGTGCATAATGAGAGAATAGGATCCACCCCACATGTCTTCAGTGTAGACACTGGTTATCAGGAACACTGCTGTGCACTATAGCAGAGAGAAAGAGAGCTCTGGAGAGTCTTGGATTGGTCAAGTGCTGTGGCCCAGAAATGATACATATCACCTCTGCTTCCATCTCATTGCCGACATCATGCACATCATCCATCCAACAAGGATTATAGCAAGGCAAACAGACAAGACTCCAGTGGATGCCTGAAACTGCTGATAGTACCAAACCTTATGTTTTTCCCATCTGACAACTGAGATGGCTACTAACTGGCTAATGAGTGGGCATCTAAAGCATGGAGACACTGGACAAAGAGAGGATTCATATCCCTGGTGGGACAGACTGGGAAGATCAGAGACTTCATTGCAATACTCAGAATGGCTCACAATTTAAACTTATGAAGTGTTTATTTCTGGGATTTTCCATTAAATATATATATTTTTTCATGATTGAGATTTTATTGGTTGAGGATCAGTACAGACATTTCAATTTGTACACAATTCTTAACATACGTAATGAAATTCTAAAAAGCCATGTATTGTAATTCTTTTTTAAAGTTATTCCAGTGACTTTCCAACGTAAAATTTGGAAGCAAATTTTCCTTAAGAGGCTATCAAGTACCAGTATCTTCACATGTTGGTCAGCTGCTACATATGGCCCACCAGTTCACAACTGAATAGCATGCACACTACATATTCAAATCTGTCATCTTTCACAGCACAGTAACAACGTTATCAGGAAAACAGGACTACCACAACCAAAGATGTTACAGAATGCACACAATTCCGACAGGGAGCACCATGATCGAGGAGTAGTTTTCTTTAGGAAACAATTCTACTAAAAAACATGAGAATAGAAGTAAAATAAAATGTTTAAGACATTAAATGCAGGACTGACTCCATATTGCCATTTAATATGCTTTGTATTCTAGGATATAAAAACTAACCCCCATCTATGGAATGTTAGGCTGACACCCGAGACAGTCAAAGCCTCCCATAATTCAATATCCCACACTATTTTCTAGTTGTACCAAAAAATAAACAACCAGCAAATGATTTCACCTCTTAAAAAAGAGCATTTACACTTAAAAAATGGGATGAGGTGGGATTCCCTCCTTCTTAAAATGTTTCTAGAGCTACTAAAAAACGTGAATTTACAAAATAGTTGATAAAAATATTCCTCTGGATTGTACAAGAAGGGAGACAGGGACCACTGGTAAGACATGGTGTATGGTATTAATCAGACTTGGCTTCTTTCTCTCCTGCTTCATCAGAGGCTGGGCTCTCCTCAGTTTTCGTTTCCCCGTTTTCTGCGGTAAATCTTCTTTAGTTTCTTGGTTAGCCACTTCGGCCTGTTTTCCCTTTGCTCCCCTTTTCCCTTTTGTTTGCACTTTTTTGTCTGAAGAGTTATCCTTCACTGCTGCCTTTTTCAGCTTCACTTCCACTTTTGCAGGAGATTTAGCTGACAACTGCACCAATCTCCTCTTGGGCTCTTCCTTGGCGGCCCCTTCAGCGGAGCTGACCTGCGGGGACAAGGAGACGCGTGAATCTCCATTTAATATTTTTAGACCTCGGTTGACTGCCATTTACTATGGGTAACAGCCCTGACAAATGAAACCTCAGATAAGGGGATTACTGTGCAGGGCTGTCCGCATCTACAGTGGGGGATTGCTGGAAATGCTTGATGAACAGCATGAATGGAGATCACATGCCCTCAACCAAAACAATGGAGACATCTTTTTCTGTCTTACAAAGAAGGCCTCTTGCGTCTTCTCTCACATTACCTAATAAATCCTCACAGTACCTCAAAACCTTGGATTAGGCATATTTTTCTCAAATATTAAGGCTCAGCGATAAATTCATTAGTTTTCTATTTCTGCATTAGAAAATACCCCAAACATAGTGACTTCAAATAGCATACATCTATTATCAAAGAGCTTCCCCAGATGGGAAGTCTGGGTATGAGCTAGGTGGGCGTTCTGCTCAGGGTCTCACTTAGCTGGAATCAAGGGTCAGCCGGGGCTGCAAGTGCCTCAGAGGCTTCGCATCCTTTGCTGGTCTCACTGGTCCTTGGCAGAATTCAGTTGCTTTGGGTTGTTGGAGTGAAGTCCCAGCTTCTTGCTGGTCATTGTTTGGGGACTACTCTGGGTTCTGGGGGTGCCCTCAGATTCTTGCTACATGTTCTGTATTAGCAGTTCACAACAGGATTGTCTGCCTTTCCAACATGAGCAGGAGAAATCTCTCTCACTTCAGATATCTGAACTCTTGTAAGGTCTCCCTGATTAGGTTAGGCCCACCCGGCATAATCTGTCTTTTTATTAACTCAAAGTTAACTACTTAGGGCTGTTAATTACATCTGTTTATACCTTCTGCCATTCATCATGACCTATTGATATAGAGAGTGATATTCCATTATATCCATAAGTGCCTTCACACTCAAGGGAAGGGAATTATTCAGGGCATATACACCAGGGGGCGGGAATCTTGGGGGCCATCTTAATAATTTTGCCCACATAGAGACACAGAAGGGCCACTGCAGTTAGAAGCCAGTCTTGAAAGTTGATTGAATTGGTGTGTTTGGGACCATCTTACTAGCTGGCTTTATAGAAAAACTTGTTGGAGTGTTCAATTAATTAATTAAAAGACAGAGAGAGAGAGGAGAAAGCTGGTATGAAACGGTTTGATTTGGTGCTGCAGGTAGAGAGGGCCATGAGGGCAGTAAGGAGCCACGTATGAGTCAGATCAGCTTCCAAGTGCCAAATTTCCAGTGTATGCCCAAGTGCCACACTGTCTCTTTAACAATGATATATGTGGCATTCTTAGTTGGCCCATGATAGTGTATCTGATTGTATCTCCCTTTTGATTTCTTTTTAAGTTTTACTTCTGAAAACAACACTATTATTTTTGCATGATTCTCTTCTTTCTGGAGTGAACATTTGTTGTTCTGCTTCTTGCCCAACTGCTTAAGATGGCTCATTATTCTATAATATGTGCAGTATTGCCCAGAAGTAATTTTCCTTTTATTTTTGCCCACAAGGCAGAAAATTAAGGATGAAATACAACTTTATTTTTCCTTTTCCCAGAAAAGGTAACAAGGTAGTTTTTTCTGCCTGTTTTTCTATTAGCAGTGAAATATTATTTTGGCTATAACAGTTGACTACTTCATCCTATTTTGGCAAAATAGGGTGTAGAGAGACTCTACTTTTTTATCCATTCCAATGTGACAGAGAATTTCAAGAACTATAGTAGTAAAGAACTACTTTTCTTCTTTTATAGATCTTTTCTTCTGTTTACCTCTCACATCATTTTATGACCAATACCTAAGATGAGCTAATTTGATGAGAAAGTGTAAATTTTTTTTTTTAGCTAAGGAATATTTAAAGAATCCGTAGAGTCCTGGAGCAGTCATTTAGTCTTTATTCAACACAAATTCTTGAATAAGTACTATGAATATAGCACTGCCCCAGCCACTTGAGACATTTAAGAAAGATCTGGTTTCTGCCTCAAAGAGAATAGTTGGTGGAAAGCACATCAGTTCAGCATCAGACAGACCGGGGTTTGAATCCTTGTTCTGCTACCCGCTGGATGTAAATCTCATGCATATTCCGTATTTCCCTACTTCTCAGTTTCCTGTCTGTAAAATGGGTGTTTTGAACTCTGTTTCCTTATATTGTGAATATTAAAAGACTCCAGTAAGATAAAAAATGTATTACATCATGACCAAGTTAGGATCATATGAGAAATGGATGAATCATTTAATATTAAAAATTCCATAAATATAATCCACCCATTAACCAATCATTAGAGAAAAACCATATGATCATCTCAGTAGATACAGAAAACACATTTGAAAAAATGATGTGGTTTGGCTTTGTGTCCCCACACAAATCTCATCTCGAGTTGTAATCCCTTTGTGTTAAGGGAGGGACCTGAAGTCCCCACATACCGAGGGAGGGAAGTGATTGGATTACGGAGGCAGTTTCCCCCATGCTGTTCTCATGATAGTGAGTGAGTTCTCACAAGATGCGACACTTTTAAAAGTGGCAGTTTTTCCTGTGCTCACACTCACTCTGTCCTGCCCTCTGGTGAAGAAGGTACCTGCTTCCCCTTTTGCCTTCTGCCATGACTGTAAGTTTCCTGAGGCCTCCCCAGCAATTCAGAACTGTGGGCCAATTAAAACTGTTTCCATTATAAATTACCCAGTCTTGGGTATGTCTTTATAGCAGTGTGAAAACAAACTAATACAAAAAAACTTCAATATTTAATCATGATTAAAAAGAAAACTCTTAGCCAACTCTTATGAGCTTCCTTATGAGATAAAGTACCTACCAAAAACCTGGAGTAAATGTCTTTATTAATGATGAAATGTTAGAAGCATCCATTTAAAATCAGTCCTTAGATAATAATGGTCATCTGTCACCAGTTCTTTATTTAACATTATACAGGACTTACACAGCAAGACATGAAAAAGAAAGAAAACTGTAAGAATTGAAAAGCAAGGAACACGACTCCTAATATTTATGGAGGATATGACCACCTACAAAAGAACCCAATGCATCCTATATACAAAGAATTGGGGCTTAAAAGAGAGGTTTTTAGGCTGGTTTAATATATGATTAGTATGTAAAAACCAATTTTATGGTATACTCTAGCAACAAACAGTTGGAAAAACATGTATTAAAAGGTTTTTATTTATAAAGAATCTAGAAATTAATATAACAGAGAATTTGTCAGGTCTATATGGAAAAATGTATAAAATGCTTTTCAAATCCTTACTCAACTTGTATTCCACAGTCAATAATTATAACCACTCAGATTATAGGCATATGCTCAAATCCTTTGCATTTTTCCTGCTTTAACATTGTGGTCTGACTAAACCGAATTCATGGTTCTATCCAACACTTCCTCTAACCTATATACTTGCACCTGCGCAACTGGATGTGCTGGAATACAATAACACAAATTTGCTGACTGGTTTTACTTTAAATTCAGAATTGCCAATCTCAGTTGAGCCCTACGAAAGCCCTGCAATTATATTATCTTCTTTTGGTTCACCCTTGCTTCCCTTCTCTTAGACAAGTGTCTTCAAAATGGATACATGACCATAGAATCACCCTATGATCCAGAAATTTCACTTCTGGGTATATATCCAAAAGAATTAAAAGCAGAGGCTTAAATAAATATGTATTTGTATACATCATGTTCACAGAAGCATTATTCAAATTGCCAAAAAGTGGAAACAGCCCAAATATCCATGGATAGATGGAAAAACAAAATCACACACACACACAGACACACACACACAAACACGAATATTATTCAGCTTTTAAAAGGAGTGATAGTCTGATACATACTACAACGTGGATGAATCTTGAAGACACTACACTAATTGAAATAAGCCAGTCACAAAAAAACAAATATTGTGTGAGGTACCTAGGATAGTTAGTTTCACAGAGACAAAATGATAAGACTGGTTGCTAATAGCTGGGGATGGAGGAATGGGGAGTTGTTTAATGGAAACAGAGTTTCCATTTGGGATGATGAAAAAGTTCTGGAGATGTGTAGCAGTCATGGGGGCACCACAATGTAAATGCACTTAATGCCACTGAATTGCACTTCAAAATGGCTAAAAACATTTTATGTTTTTTATGTTATATATATATGTTTAATTACAATTTTAAACAAATGATACATGAAGAATTTCTAAGAGACACGTTGGCAAGGATGCTTTTAAGGGAGTCACTTTGCAAATTTACACTTTCCCCAAATTACCTTGCCTGAGAACATCTGGAATTTAGGAGTCTCCTTTCACAATTGCTCTTCTCTTTTTATGAAAATAGGAAAAATACATTTTTCTTATCTGTTATGAATCTTAGTATGCTCCATGGCCCAGTGCATAAGGAATTAGATACAGAAACACTCTGAAATATTGGTATTTGTGTTAAGAAAACAAATGAGTATTATTGGGGAATATAACTATTGCAGCTCAGTTTCCTATTCTTTGCTTTTAATTAAACTGAACAAGAACTAATTACATTGTCAGTTGATAGATCACTAAAAATAATTTTTCATAATATAAAAATATTTGTAAAAACACTTTTTGGAAATAATATTTGTGATTTATGCTACATAACTGAGAAGAGTTTCAAAAATTCCATAACTTTGCTTTAACAAAAGTCGTTCTCTTCCCAGCTGGTTATATAAATGAAATTACATCTTTTGCAATGATTTAAATTTATAATGAAAAATTTTAGTTGCCACTTAAAAAATATATGAGGAAATATCATTTTTCGAAATTATTTTAGGAGGTATGAAAGCAAAAAAAGTTTGATGATTGCTAAACTAGCGGACTGCTTCACATTATTTCCTCTCTTCGCAAAACACCAACTTCTCCCAGATTCTGTTAGCTGATGACCTTGCTTTTTGTTGCACTGAGAAAATGGACACAATCAAAAATGAACCTCCTTACCACAAACCACTCATCATATCTACACACCCACAAGCATCTGTACACACACACTCCACCATCTCATCCCTCCTGTTTGTAGAGATGAACTCCCCAAGCTGTTAACTCAACCCAAGCCCTATCCTTATGCTCCAGGCACCACCCCTCCTTGTTTGTTCCAGGGCATTGCCCAGCAATTCACTTCTCTTCTGCATCATCCAATTTTTGCCTTTATACTGGATCATTCCTATTAATACACAAACAGGGTGTTATTTCCTCTCATCTTAAAAACAACAAAGCCTGTCTTGATTTACTTTTCCTTCAATTGACCACCCATGTCCCTCATCTCTTTATATGTAATTTTACAATTTATAGCAGAATTCCTTGAAAGAGTTGTCTATTCTCAAGTCT